>NC_142654.1:66072333-66705500 GCF_055504915.1 Nelumbo nucifera | reverse complement strand
TCTCATTGTCGTTGGTTGGTATAAAAACAGGATGTCGCAAGCACAGTTAGAATACTAGTGAATAGAGACAATCGGTTTGATGATTTACCAAAAAAGAGACCATAGGTTTGATGAAAGGCTATATTGGTTTCGACCACTCACTTGGACCCCTAAACATCCTCCACACATAAAGGATATGCAACTCCTGCCAGGACAAATACCCAATGAAGAAGACCACTGATTTGTCTTCTCGACGTAAGAAAAGCTTTAATCTCAATATCTTCCATAACTCATAAGGTCCACCTATCATTTTGACTGGTGGATACTGAATGTCAATACACATTAACTTGCGAATGATCATTTCAGCAAGCACATAGATCATATCCACAAAACCCTACACGAACAATAAAATAATTGTTCTCACTTCAAGAAAAACCAGATATCTAAATAGATAGGTCAAGGATGAATGGAGCTCAATTTGCACGCAAAATTTTCAAGTGTCATGCCTAAAAAGCTAAAGTTAAAATGAGAATTTTCTTTTGTAAGCATTTATCAAAAAATTAAAATAAAATAAAATAAAAAGAAAAGAAAAACCGCGAAGCCTATTTTTAACCCACTTCATTACAAATCTGCGAAAAAACTGCTAGGAGCACTCTGAAGGGTCTTTCCTTTATTTGCCCTCTTTCTTGTGGCTCCTGCAACCAAAAAAGAAAACAAACAAAAAGATATCGTTAGTTGATGACCAGGCATCACTTGAACGTATCTAACCACCAAATTACCTGTTACCCCAATCCCTGAAATTTTCAACTTTTAGCTTAATCCTACTTTTCTGTGAGTAAAATATGCATCTAGTCAAATATTGCGTAATGACATTCGTTGTCAAATATAATAAGATCTTGTCAAATATAATGAGATCTTGTCAATGTATAGAATGCAGGGGCTAGCAAAAGCCAACTAGAATTTTTTCCTAGAATGCAGAATCTTAAAAAAGTTCTTATCAAGCTTAGACTAAAGAACATTAACTAATTCATACTAATGAATAATTAAAAAAATGTTGACCACAAAAATATCCTAAAACAAACGCACCTTTGGAAGATTCCTGGGGTTCAATGTCAACATCCATCTCACCACTATCACTGTCAGACACGTCTACATGACTCTTCTGGGTATCCCCAGAACCTTCCAACAAATCACCCAGATCCCAAAGCTGCAGGCAAGAAATACATAAAAGCAAAACCATGACATAATTAAATGCAATATCAGGATGAGACATAGTTGACAGATACAAGGAAAAGTACATTTTGGAGGCAAGATACACTTCGGTTAAATTTTATCAGTCAAATTTCCAGAAAAAGAACAATAAAAGACGTAAAGGTCAAGAAGGCGAAGAGACAAACATGGTGTTTGGCACTATGGTGTTTTAAGTCTGAAGTTTGTAGTTGAATTATTGCATTGAAAATTGGGAAAATGAGATGTTTTGGCACAAAACACAATGCATATTTGTTTATTGTAGCTTTAAACATATAGGTGCCACATTGAACAATAGAAGTGGAACTATCCCCCACCCCATTTGGGAGAACATAAAAAAGACATTTCCCCCAACACCCCCATACACATAACCCAATATAAATGGTGATACAAATGTTTGAAATTGAATCTGCCCAATCAAATATAATTTTCAAACGAGAACACAAGGTGCATGTGTGTGAGAGAAGGGGCTATAACATAGACCATATTTTAAGCAGTTTCCACTTGTCCTTTAGGATCTTTTTTATACAAGGTGTCCACACCTTCAACATTTGATCATGTGAAATACTGCCAAGAAACTTCCTGTCATGAGAAAAGGCTGCAAAATCAAAGACAGTAATAAGTTAGGATACTTAAATTGGCAATCTAATCAATATTCATCAAGATGAAGATAAGAAAAGGATAGAGCTAGGATATGATATATACAATTGCACAAACAAGAAATTTAACATGGAGTTTGGCACCAATGCGTTTTACAAGCGTTCCATTCCACCAAGAACTAGGCATGCTACCTCCTGTTATTGTGAGAAACAAAAGACAAAGTTTGGGTGGAGATGAATGATGATTGAATGTTTAAAGTGCTTTCACTTTATTTTCAGAATATTTTCATCATGACAACTGTATGGCATCTCATAAAACTTGTCAGATTTTCCAAATTTCAATGTGCCACATCACTTGGGTGATTCGAGAAACGTCATTTTGACAATTCAAGAAACCCTTCCTCTCGTGAATCCCAAGACTCATCATAGCAGCAACATTTTTTCCAAAAATAGCATGACAAAAACAATTAAATAGCATTTCTATTTTTTCTGATGTAGCAAGCTGGTGACACAGAATAGTCATGAAATGAACCGGTGCCAAAAACCCTATAAAATACCCAGTGACCCAACTAATGTATAGCGCATACCAATTACATGGCTTAGATGTGACCAAAACGCAGAAAGGTGACCTATCATTCTATAGATCTCAATAGGAATATCTCCTTCATGGCTTCACCTAAGAATAACTTTGGCAAAAAAAACGCTCTTTTCTTATTTTTATTATTGATGATTATGAACTTTTCTCATCACAAGGAGTTCAATAAAAAAACATAAAGGACAAGAATTAGCAAATGATCGCTCCATACACACCAACACTCACACTACATATGGGGCTGTTCAATCGTTTATGCTAAAGATTTTATGAGCAAAGGCAACCAACCCAATTCCCAACATGGCAGAATACCCCAATAAACAAAATAGCCTGTCCTATCACAACCGATTTGTCAAAAATCAAAATCATGCAAAAGAAAAAATCCACTTTTGGCAATGAATAACAGAGGAAGGGTTTAAAAATGAACAGGCCCCACAAACCTTACTGGACTACTGTGCAGATATTACAGGGGAACTTGGATGTCCGTCCCCATCCAACATTTAAAAGAAAAAAGTAATAATAAAACCATGAGTTTAATAACCATACCAAGACGCTCAACAGGATATTCTGAATGCTCAGCAATTGGTTGTATTACTCGGTTGGGTAAGATGCCTACCAAACTACACAGATTAGAAAGGAACCATCAGAAAAGTAAGAATGCAATTGCACTAATGAGATTTATTATAACTCTAAAACATGTCATAGTATGGCAAACATGCAGGTGGGAGATGGGTTTGACAACTTTTACTTGGAATATCTTGTCAATCCCTGCATGTGTGCCACATGAAAGCTAGCCGCAACTCAAAAAATAAGTTATTCTCACCTGATCAGACCATTCTCTGATCCAGTAATGACTCTATCTTCATCGAGCTGGAAAAAAATGGTTTAGAAGAATTTTGGTCCAGAAAGCAGTTACCAATATAGTGCAAGGGACAGAAAAAACTTACCTTCAGCAGTGCATCAACGGAGTTTGGACAGAGATTAATGAATCGGTCACTGGAAATTAAAAAAAAAAAGGTGAGATACTTGACAATGCAATCTCTCACAAGAATAATAAATGTGCTACCAAATTATTTGGTTCCTGTGTTAAACAATCCATAGCATGGGTAGGTTCAGTTTCACTGTTCACAATAATTTTCGTCTTGAATCAGTGCCTGCAAACAGTTCGCAATTCTTTAAAATAATTCATGAATGGTTCATAACTAAATGAAGTTTTGATAAATTGTTTAATAGCCAAGCTTATGCAAATAAAATGTACAATATACTTATTTATAAACACTGTCCATTAAAAGGGGTGAAATTGTATAAATAGGGGGGGAGACATCTCATGTTTTAGAACTCTCATTGGTTTGTTCACTGTTAACTATGTTCCCTTCCCCATTCTAGACACTTCATCAAGGTCTTTTATCTATCACCTAAAGTGGCAAATAGCTTGCCACACAAGCTCACTCGTTGAAGCCTACAAAGTTGACAGGAAAAGGCCCTGGAAGGAATAGATACAAGTAGGTACAAGCTAATTATCCACTAAACATGATACAATATACAGGTGTTGTATGCATAAATACATTTTTATCAAGACACTATATTTTTTTTTAATGTTAGAGAGGGGATACTCATGCACATTAGATAAGCCTAGTCAGGGAAATAGTAGTATATAAGTAGAAAACAGCGAAGGGATCTGGCAAAAACAAAAAGAGAAACTAAATACAAGCAGGGAATTAATTAAACTGCTCTCCCCCAGCCTGGTACCCACATGAGTTCTGGTCTCTCAACCCCATGGCTAATAGATAAGCTAAGCATTGACAGGTATAGAATCCACCTGAACAGGATTTTTTTAATAGAAGGATAAAAACATCATCAAAGAAAAAGGGAAGGGCACAAGTTTTTTTTTTATGAATGAAGGGAAGGGCACAAGTTGTTCTATGACAGCCAACGTCTAGCATCTCTAATAGCAAATAAAGAGTCAAAGGGCCATTACATCCAATCAGTTACAACACGGACGGAAATTCCCTTCTATTAAAATAATTCACCCCGTCAACCAACCCAAGTTCTTGTAAGAGAAACACTTAGGCAGATGCTCTCTCCAACAGGGCCTGAGAAACTTAAACAAATATCACCATTATGATTTCTAAAAACCCCTTCTACCCTGGACAATCCAGGATTACCTATTCCACATCCATCAAAATTTAGTTTTATTACCCTGCAGTTCAGAACAATCTATTCTTAGAAGGAGCTTCTTCTTTGATGACCAAAGCTAGCAACCAATAGGCCACCTCAAGGCAACTAGATCACTTAAAGAATTCAATTCTACACTATTCTCGAGATATATTCCATCAATTTTTTCATTTCATTCACTCCAAAGCACCATATACCATATACAGTTCCACTCCACATTATCCTCTTCCTACTTTAGTACTACTCTTTTTTGGTACGTTATTTAAGTTACTTCAGTACCTAAACAAAATCATACAACCAGTATACCAAATAGCAACTTAGCAAGTAAACAGAAATTTAGAGAAGATGGATTTGATGAATGTAATTTTTCCACCAAGAGAGACTTGGTTCCTTTTTCACACAGTTTCTTGGAGAATCTCTCCACAACTGTGACCTGGAAAGAGATGGCACTTTGATAACACTTCTAACCTTTGAATATTTTCAACCTCTCTAAATTCACAGAAAATAACAATGTCATTGGCAAATTGTTAAGTGAGAGGCCACCTTCACTTCCCTTCCCACTCTAAAACCCCTAAAAAAGAAAATATATGAACAAAGAAAGAAGACGGATAAAAAAAGGTGATACATAAGACATCACCTCATGAAAGAAAACCCAACCACCAACCTCACTCCCAAACACTCCTCAAAATAACAATAAAAAACACACTGGTTATAACTTCTCCAGCTGAAAAAGAGAGAAAAGGAAGTGAAGTCAACCAACCACTTCCACAATGCATCTCAAAATACTACTTACAGCACCACTACAACCACTCAACACTAAACTCCACACCTCCAAATGTTAATAAAAAAAAAAAAAAAACCAACGAAAATTCAGAAAAAAAAAATTACTCCAGGTTAAATCTTCTCAAACTTTGCTCGAACCTCTGCTCCTTCAGGTTCTAAATTGGGAATAACTTACTCTTCAAATTCCCTTTCTTCGCTCTCTTCATCTTCTTACTAGGTCCAACGCCAAAAATCCTTCCTTTTAATCTTGCAAAGACTTTAGAAACATGAACAGTGTCAGTGTTCTTTTTATTTCTAAGTCACCTAGCTGCATTAGGCCTTTTATCCAACTTCCACTCCTCCAAAGATTTGGCATTGATTCTCTCTAACTCCAAAACTGCATTGTTCTTAAAAATCTGGGTGTAACTTTGCTCTTTGACCAGCACGGCTACAAAGCCTACTAAGCATTTCAAACACCAGAATATAAAGCAAAGGGAAAGAGAGCCACCTTTTCTGTAGCCCCTATAGCCTTAAAGATACCTTTTAGGGTGCCATAGTAAGAATGCAATAATGAAGCCTACTAAAGAGAAGGGAAAGAGAACCACCTTTTCTGTAGCCCCTATAGCCTTAAAGAAACCTTTTAGGGTGCCATAGTAAGAATGGAATAACGAACAGATGACATATCCCATCATCCATCAAACCCATCTCTACTCAAAGTCCATATTGAGGAAACCCCAGACTACACAGTCATAGACTTTTTCAATATCCAATGTACAAACAAGACATTTTCTCCCAAGAGTCCTAATATCATCCACTGCTTAATTAGCAGCCAGAATTTGACTCACAATCTGTCTCCTATGAACAAAAGCCCTTATGGTGGAGAGATCACCTCTTCCAACACCTTTCTAAGCCTCTTAGTAGTTGGCAATAATTTTTCAGAGACTTTAAACCAAGATAATGGGTCCGAAATCAAAATACATGAATCACATTGTATGAACATGCAGAAACAGAAGCTTCATTTTACAAAATAAAATCCCATACCTAAAGATCAAAGTGGGGCCTTCAGCTTTTGCAATGATCCTTGCAATCACCATAATATGGTTTTATGAGAAAGAAACAGAGGTGGGTTTGGGCAGTTTTTAATTGGTTGGTAGTGGTAACAGAGACAGGGAGAGATGCAGCATAAGTGAACCTGACCCATGTGACACCTTAAGTCCATATACATGTGAAGACCTTTGTGTCAAACACAAGACAAAAGTAATTCTTGCCATTCCGAAGTCTTCAACTCAGGGCTTAGTCCTTAATTCATGGGAAGGTATTTGTAATTTTTGCCTTTCTTGTAGGAAGCTTGTTGTGCAAGCTAAGGTTTCCTTTTCTCTTGCCCATGAATAGTCCCCATAAAAGTAATCATGGCCCCTTCCTCCCTCCCTCCCTCCCCAGACCTTGTCTCAAATTCCATGTTGAGCCAGTAGATGAAGGATACTTTATATTTTATGGTGATTAATTATCTCTAGAGAATCATGGCCCATCATGAAATTCTAATGTCAACTATTAAAGGATTCGGAGCAATGGTACATTGTTCGGATCTTTTTGGTGCTCCTCTAGACCTTTATTGTGTATTTAATACTTGAATCAATAGTAACTGATAGTATGCAATCTGAAAGCTCCTAGCTAGAAGATCACCTGGACACTAGTCGTGTAGCGAGCTGGACCAAGCTGCAGGACAAAGGATCAAAGAACCCGAGGTGGCTAACCCAGTGAGGCCGCTTCGATGCTTAAGTCAATATTGTATTCTAGTTGCGAGCTAAAAGCTTGAATGCTAGAAGGCTAGTGAGCAAGTAATCGCACGTACCTGAGTCTTGGGGGTTGATGCCCTTATATAGTTGGGCTGTCGTAGGTCTCGCGAAATGCTCCCGGAATCCTCGGCCCATGATGTAGGAATCCGTTCCGCTTTGGAAGGGAGGTAATGTACCAATTAATGAGGCTTACTGTTTCCCTCCGATTCGGGCGGGGTAAGGATAAGGCCTACAGTTACGTGGCATGATCCCGAGAAGTTCGGAGACACTGTCGAGCTCTTAGGTTCATTTACATGGCACCTCAGTGCAAGTGGGTACCGAGGTGCTCCGGGTCCGAAGTGGCCGAGCTCCCGAGGTCCCCTGATCTGCTGACGTGGCACTATATGCCGATTTGTCATTTGGCTGGTAAGCCGCGTCCACGTGTCCCTTACATACTAGGTCGGGCCAAATCACCCCTCATCAGTAACTCTTATTGCAGGTTTGCAGCAAATGTATTTGTTTTGCATATGTATGTTTTTTATAGGAAACAGTAACTTTCATTATGAAATTAAGAAGTTAAACAAGATATTACAAATCCAGTATTCCAAAGCTGAAATGCTGACCCGCATTCATAAACACTGTTACAAAGCAGCCCAGGAAAGTTCACTCCTGTTTGATCCTTGTTTGGCTAGAGCATCAGCCAGACCATTTGCTGTTCTTCTCACCCATTGGAAGTTTGCTCCAATTTCCCTTGCAAGCAGACTTCTCTCATAACTTGCTTGTGCTTCCAGATTCCCAAATTTCCAGATTTCAACCAGTCTATTAATAATCTTGAATTCCCTTCCACTTCAATCTGTTGTAGTCCCATCTGTTTAACCAGTCTCAGACCTTACAGCAGTGCTAATACCTCAGCCCTTAATGAATCACCCACTCCTATAGGCCCTGAAAATAGAGCTAGAATTTTACCTGCCCGGTCTCTAAAGACTCCCCCTACACCTGAGGGCCCTGGGTTACCAAAGGGAGCTTCCATCAAAATTGAACTTTATTTTTTGTTGTGTAGAGCTGCCCAACTCTCTTGAATTGTTGGGCTATATCTTGAAGAGTTTGCTACAGTATTCCAGCCCCTGATTATATCATCCACTGTGAATTCCTTAAATAACTCATCTGCTTTTACCCAATGCACTATCTTGATAGTGATGCAATCAATCAAGTCCTCCCTCGATTTCCTTTTTTCTTGAAAGATTCTATTGGTTCTTTCCTCCCAAACTGTTCATAAGACTACAGTTCTTGATGCAAACAAACACAAAATTGAATACACACATATTGATGTCGCCATCAGATATGCAAATACAAAAACGTTTTTTGTCCCAAAGTTTAGATTCATAAATGAACTAAGGACAAATTACCTCTAAACAATATTTTGCAGTATCAAGTACATTTGACCAAAATTTGTACTGAATGTTTAGTTCTTCAAACCAAATTATACACAAAACACTTTCTATGAATAAATTATACACAAAATATTCCTATAGCAAATTTTTCCTGTACACATGCTGAACTGCTAACAATGTGCCTACAGAAACATACCTGCAATCTTTGAAATGTCCCCATGAATATAATAACAAAGTACCAGTCTGAGTTCCACAAACAACTTTTCGACCATTCTGAAAAGAAAGAAGAAAAAAAAAACTTATAAGTGGCATTGGATTAAAAAAGTAAAAACTTATAAGAAACAGATCACAATGGAAGAAATGACTTTTCTCTCCCCACTTTGGTTCGAACTTCTAAGCCAGACATATAGATAAATGTTGATCTATACAATTTTGAAATCAAGCAATCAAAACCTTCTTCCAAACAGAAATTAGAAAATCCAAGTTACCTTTAGGCAACAGTTAATGTTTTTTTATATAAATGGTGAAGATTTTATTAAAAATAATCTCTTAACAAAATTTAAACAGAGGCAGGAGATGCAGCCCCTGTTACATAATCTGAATTACAGATGAGCCACAAACAATTCAGACTTGTACACCCCTTGTTTTGCAAAAAAAAATCAGCTAACCCATTCGCTAGCCATTTAAATTTTTTCATAGAATCCCTATATTTCCAAACCACTGTTGCTCGTTTCTCTGGGAGAAAGTTGCCATTTAAACTTTGATGGCAGTTGTCTTGGAAACCCAGGGTTGGCTGGCATTTGGAGGAGTATTTAGAAATTCTGGACACATTCTTGCTGTATTATCAGGCCCTGTTGGAGAAGTAGATTCGGTGTATGCTGAATTCGAAACACTCTTGCAAGGAGTACAAATTTCTAGAGACAACTGACAGATTGGTAATTGAAGGTGACTCCAAATGTTAGTGCATTAACTATGACAGTTAATGCTTTGATATCTGCATAATAATGTTAGTGTATTCTTATAGGCACACCTATATGTCCATGAATATATACATTCAATAACAAAGTTCCTGGCTCTACAGCTATTTCCTACTGCAATGATAATCTGAACAATAATTTAAAAAAATCTCGCATAGAAAGTTAAGCATCTAGATGAACAAGACTTTTCTACCCAAAAGATTCACATTTTTTACAGGATATAGTATTATCAAAGCATCAACTGGTCAACACACTAGTGAGTAGGACCAGACAGACTACACCACTGTACACTCACTAATAGGTTGATACTCATGATGCAGTAGTCTAGGACGACTAAGCATTAACTAGGTTGACTAGTCAATTAACAACTAAACTAATCTAGATAACCACAAAGTTAGCCTAGGACGACTAAGCATTAACTAGGTTGACTAGTCAATTAACAACTAAACTAATCTAGATAACCACAAAGTTGGCTTAGGACGACTAAGCATTAACTAGGTTGACTAGTCAATTAACAACTAAATAATCTAGTAACCACAAAGTTATTTTAAATTTTGATTTGTCTGTTTGTATTTTGTTATATTCATCCTGCAGCCTTAAATATTTTTTATGGAACATGAGTGATTAATGGTATATAAAATAGGAAAAAAGGCACAAATTTAAAAAATAAAAAGAGTAGAGGATCCTTTTACATTTTCTTCCTATTGGTGGTGTGCTGTTACACAGTTCTGAGAAACAAATTTGAAAAATAAAGGATAAAATTAATTTAGAAAAAACCTTGTTTTCACAGATTATTTGGAGCCTAGGCAGCAACTAGTCATTGCATTGAGTAGGCCAAAATAACATATCATCGCCTCACTTTTTTTTGGCTTCATGGGGCTCCACAACGGGGGGTGGCCCATCCCCTTAACCCCCCCCCCCAACCCTTGTGGCAGTGGGATTTGATCCCAGGTCTTTGCTACAACGAGTCAGAGATCCTACCAACTGAACCACCATCAGTTGGTTGCCATTGCCTCACTGCATTGATTACACTGATGGATGTAATGGTCCTCTTCTTTTAAGCATTAGAAATTTAGAAATTTCACAACAATGCATTACCAAGCACAATAATCTAAGACTTCGGAAAATCTGCAACCATGAAAGATTCTGATAAGAAAAATGCAATTAATTGAACATAAAGGTTAATTATGAAGGTGTGCTGACATGCACAGCCAGCCAAATTCGTGTCTCTGTGTGTAGTGTGTCTTGACAAGTGCATCCACGCATCAATAAATGCTATAGAATCATAAAGAATCCAAGGCTTCAAGTTAAAAGATGAAATCCACCTTCATAATAACCACAGACAGCAGCTCATCTTCGGAAAACTCAGACTGTGTTAAGACCTATCATGAACATTCCAAAATTTCAAATTCCAAAGGAACATGTCAGTTCAGCATATAAAACACACAAGCAATGTAGTAAAACTGTTTATCATCAAGGGCAATGACTAACCAACCTTATTTCTTCGAAGGCTGCAAACAGATAATGTCCCATCTCCACTTAACAATGAAAAACAAATGCCATGTTAGGCTTTGCTTCAAACATTTATTAACAAATACAACTATATCATATCAAATTGAAAACCTCTAGGCAAAAAATGGGGGTGATCATGGACCAGGCCCAAGCAGGGCTTAGCACCTATTACAAGGGGCATAGACCAGCCTACAATTTTAAATATATATATATATAATATTTATATAACATGATATATAATATATGTAAAACATATGCTATGCTTAATATAATATAAAATATTATATATAAGATATATTATGTGTCATATTAAAATACTTACATATAATAGTGGCAAGAGTGAACTCTGAACCATTTAATAGTTACATTGAATGTATAAAGCAAGTAAATTATGGTCTACCTCGTTGCCAACAGCTTCATAGAATCAGATGCAAATGTCATATCAGAAATGTATTCTTCATGGGCATCAAATGAGTTGCAGCAAGAACGTCGCCGGGTATCCCAAACCTTCAAAAATACCAAACATCAAAAAGATCTAAGATAAGAAACTACTATACAAGCCTCAGAGTCTCAGACAAACTTATTAAAACAAGTACTTTCCATATAGTGGAGAAGACCATATCTGATCATGCAAAAGTGAAAGCATGGAAGTTTATGAAGTGAGCTTTTATTTTTTGTGAACTAAGCATTAAAAGAAACAAGGAAATGACAGTAAAAAGGGTTGGCTACATGGATTAATGAGCAGTGTTCTCAATAACTTTACGATGGTCAGCCACAGGTGGAAGGACTGAAGGAGTTGAAGTTTTGCCTTGGGAGTTAGATCCCCCCCATCTTTGTTTTGTTTCTTCTCCTAGTGTGCCAGTTTGGGAGAGTAGGATTTAGCATTGGTTGCCTTCAAAGAAAAGAGAAGGGAATTGTGGATAGTCTTGGAAATGGGGTGGTCTAAGTCATGGAAGTGGAGGAGAGAGATGAGAAGGATAAAGCAGAAGAAGACAAGGAGGAAGAGGCTGATGGGTTGTAGACAATAATTAAGGTTTGTTCTGTGGATTCTGCTTGTGTCAAGCATACTTGGGACAAGGCTTCATTGGATGAAAATAGTGATAAATCTCTGGTTGCTGAAGTGGTAGTTGGAAAGCTGGGTGTAGATTCAATTGCTGTTTTTACCTCTACCCCAGACGAAAGAATTTGGATCCCAGACCCTAAAGGTTCCTTCTCGTGCACCTCCTTTCATTCTCTGGTTGCTCAAGCTCCTTTGGGGTCTTCCTTTCCAGTGAATGAGGTTTGGTGCAAACCAGTTCCCCTAAAAACAGAGGCTTTTTTGTTGGGATGTCTTTCATGGAAAAATCAACACTCTAGACATGCTTCAAAAGATGAGGAAAAATGTTTCTTTATCCCCAAAATGGTGCACACTCTGTAAGGAAAATGGTGAGACCGCTTGTCTCATTCTAATTTCTTGTCCATTTGTAACCTCTACTTGGGAGTGGTTCTTTGACCTCTATGGGTGCAGGTGGACTCTACCTACAAGCTTACCTACCTAGTCTTTTTGCAGGTGAAATCTATAGGTGGCCAAGGAAAAGAGGAAGAATTTTATGGAGATGTACTAGGGCTGCTGTTGTTTGGACAGTTTGGGAAGAAATAAAGGTGAGACTCTTGGACAGTTTGGGAAGAAATAAATGTGAGACTCAAGGATGTGGAGAGAAATGCGGATGCAAACTTAGATTGTATCCTCCTAAGGGTGATTCATTGGGTTAAGTCCATGGACTTGTTCTCACCATTCTCCTTTGATGATATAAAAAGGAATTGGAGGGAAGTGGCCTTTTCGTCTACAAGAAAGACTAGAATAGTTCAGATTTGGGAGCCACCATCGAAAAGCTTTATAAAACTCAATTTTGATGGGAGCTGTTTTGGCAACCCAGGGCCTTCAGGCATAGGAGGGGTATTCAGGGATAAAGATGGAACTATTTTAGCTTTATTCTGGGGTCCTATTGCTCAAGGAGATTCAACTAAAGCTAATTGTCTGCTGTGTTGTATAGGGTCCAATTAGCAGAAAAACTAAATTTAAGAAGGCTGTTAATAGAAGGAGATTCCCAAGTAGTAGCAAGCTGGTTAAAAAAATGAAAAGAAGGCAGCCTGGTTTTACCGAGATTTGTTAAAGAAGATCAAGTGGCAAGCCACTGGGTTTATTCTTCTTGGGAGGTGAGGTTTTTGCTAGAAGAGCTTTTGAGGAGTATAAGAAGAAGAAGAGGGATGAGATTCGTAAGTCCAAAGTTGAGGAAGGGGGAGAAATTTGGAATAAGGAGGGAAGGAATATTATTTTGATGATGAGGTCTGAGCTTGTTTGCTTAGGTGATTTCTTTGGGATGATCTCTAAGTTGTTAAAAAGAAGGTCTTCTTGCTGTGTTTTTTTGTCTGCCCTGTTTTTTTTCCTTGTTGTTTAGTAGGATTCTGCTTGTTTGTATTTGGTGGGTGGTGCTATCTTAGCACTGGATTTGGTTGTTCTCAGTTTTCCTTTTTTCTTTAACAAAATTTGTCCTTAAAATAACTGTCATGGCATTCCCTTGGTTCCACATTTAAGGGCAAGAAGACCAAAGGAATGTTTTCAAAGGCAAGCAAGACCACAAGAAGCAGTTCTTTCTTTTTATATCATTCATTCTTCACTGAGAACTTGAGAAGACTGTTAAAGGCTTGAAGAAGGCTAGACTGAGAGAAGCCATTAATTCTTTCCTTCACTGAAAAAGGGCCCCTTCCTTCTTCTTGATTTCCTTCTTTCTTTTTTTTCTCTTTGTTCACTAAAATAGGGGTGTGCCTCTTCTTTCTTTCTTCTACTGAAACAAGGGTCTGCCATCACCCTTTCTTGTTCTTCTCTTTTTTCTTTACCCACATCTTCTAGAAACATGGAAGAATATATATCAAACTTCATCTCATATCTCTTTACCCTTAAACGTTTCCGGAATCCTGGATTTCATATCTTCCAATGTTTTCAAACAGTAAGTTTGTAACAAGTATAAAGATGCCAGAAAACCTTCAGGTGCAATCTTTCTATCTCTGGTGCACATATGTATGGATCCGCTGCTGAACTTTTCAGCTCTCTTCTGTTACGACTTACAGCCCTAAGGCTCAGTTTGGAAAGAGTATAAATACAAATATGTACAAAACAAATGCATACAGAGTAATACAAAATACAAGGTTTTCTACCCTACATACTTTTTCAAACTAAGCCTAAATGTTAAAGTGCTTGGCTTGACGTGTTCCATCAGTCTTAAGGATTCTGGCATATTGGTCAAACACACAACATTTGATATCAAAGCCTACCACCACATCTCAAGTTCAAATCACGAAGAGGGCTACCTAGATCAAAACGGAAAGGACTACCTCGAGCAGAGTGCCAGGGAAAGAGCTACCTGCCACCGGTGTGAACCGTCATGGAGAGGGTAACCTGTCACTACTTTTAGAGTGAAAGCTGCCCAGAGTGAAGCCGCCAATACACCTGTTCATGGGCCAGGCTCAAGCTTGGCTTTTGCCAAAATTTGAATGGGCCCGGCCTGTGAACAAGTCTAGCAGCCAAGATATCGGCTGCGGAAGCATGGTGGTATGTTACAGTTTGAATTATTGAAGTGCTTGGCTTGACATGTTCCATCAATCTTAAGGCCTTTGGCATATTGGTCAAGCATACAATACCATGTCTCCATGTCACTCTGATGCCACATAAATGTGCACCTTCCAACACACCTTAAGCCCTTCCCTCTCTTCATCTCTCATAGTTGCTTCCTTGTTCTATCAGACCTTAAGGCCTTCCCTCTCTCTCCATCTTCATAGTGGCTTACTTGTTCATTATAAACATGTATTTCTCTACACCATAACCATTTTTTTTATTGATAACAGAAATCTTTATTAATAAACAATACTTGTGAAAATTAATTACAGAAAATGGGGAAGTAAACTATCTTAACTCCCTAACATCAAAATGACAACAAAATACTAAAAATGTACCCAAAACAAAGAATCCTTAGCCACCCCTTGCTTAGCTAACCCATCAGCCATTGAGTTAGCACTTCTCTTCACCTAGCTGTATTGCACCTCTAAGTCCTTACACAGCCAATTAAATTTTTTCTTCCCATTTCTGTAGCTCCACAAGCCACTGATATCTCCTTTCAGCCACCTAATCACCACCTTTTTTTTTTTGATCAATAACACTTTCATTAATTCATCAGTAGAAAATTTACAAGTGGAAGACAAACACACTTATCTTCCAAGAGTCACAAAGAGCTTCAAGAAAGGAAAAAAGAAAATACAAAGACACTAACGTTACAGCTTAGCCCAAAACAATGAATCCCTTTCTGCCCCTTGTTTAGCTAAACCGTCAGCTAGGGAATTAGCTGATCTTTTAATCCAACATGTCTTACCTAATCACCACCTTTGAGTCCCCCTCTATCACTAAGCATCTGATGCTTAATTCTCTTGCTCTTTGGATTCCTTCAAGAACTGCTAGAATTTCGGCCCTAAGAGTCCACCCTCTCCAATTGGCCCAAAGAACATGGCAGTAATATACCCCTCCTCATTCCTGAAAACACCCCCAATCCCAGAAGGCCCCAGATTCCTTAAGCTACATCCATCAAAATTCAGTTTTATGAATCCAGCGGGAGGGGGGTCCAAGTGGGACTACAGTTCCTCTTATACATAGCAGCAGTAGCAACCTCTTTCCACTTTCTCAGCAAGTCTGTCATAGAGAATTCAGAGAATATCTCCATTGATTTCAACCAATGAGCAAC
This sequence comes from Nelumbo nucifera, assembly GCF_055504915.1. Lineage (NCBI taxonomy): Eukaryota > Viridiplantae > Streptophyta > Magnoliopsida > Proteales > Nelumbonaceae > Nelumbo > Nelumbo nucifera. Next base: position 66,689,721 of record NC_142654.1, on the reverse strand, counting down.
CCTTGAAAATATCAAATCTATAAGGTTTTCTGTGGTTCTTTCCTTATCCGAAAAAATTCGTGAATTTCTTTCTTCCCATATTGACCAGCACACTACAGCCCTAATGCTTCTCCACATAATATTCCCCCTTTTCTTAGGCCATCTAAAGAAAGAAAGAGAGAACAAGCATTGCACACTCATATGGGGATTCCAAGTATACCCAAAAAGGGAAAACACCCACTCCCAAACAGTCTTAGTAACTAGACAAGTAACCATAATATGATAACCCGTTTCCCCATCAGCTTTGCAAAAAATACACCTATTGGGAAGTAAGCAGCAGTTGGGCCTCTTTCTTTGAAGCAAGTCGTTTGTGTTAACTCTTTCCAGGAAAATTTCCCAACAAAAACTACCAACCCGAGGAGGAATGGGTTTGCTCCAAATCTCTTTAACAGGGAATGACAGCCCAAGCGGAGTAGTAGGTTGGACTAATGTCTCAAAAAACGAAGCACAAGAGAAAGAGTTGGATGAAGAAGGGGTCCAGATTCTGGTGTCTCCCTTACTGGGGTTCAAGAAAACATTTTCAAGGATGGTTAGCAAAGATGACATACACCCCAAATCTGTATCCCTTATTGCCCTTCTCAACCCCAGATTCCACCCAAACCTAGAAGAAGAATCAGAAGGAACTAAGAAGTAGGAAATGGGTTCATTTTTCAAATCTGACAAAGTAAACAATGATGGAGGTTGGTCTTTCAGGGGTAGGTCCCCAACCCAAATTTGCTCACAGAATTTTATTCGATTACCGGAGTTCAAATCGTACCTGATCCAAGGGGAGAAAACTGGAAGCATATCATGAATGGCTTTCCACGGGGATGCGGCAATAGTCCTTGCCAAAATTCTAGGATCCCAATCATTCTCATCCAGCCCATGTAAGCTAGCCACAATCTTCGTCCACAATTTGTCCCTTTCCAACGAGAATCTCCACAACCATTTCCCCAATAATGCCATGTTCCTTTTCCTGATATTCCCAATCCCAACCCCCCCTAGCTTCTTGCTCCTATTTACCACTTCCCACCTCACCTTATGGTCTTTCTTGTCTACTCCTGGTTCCCATAAAAAATCCCTCATTAATTTTTCCACCTTGTTGGAGACCTTTATAGGAATCTTAAATACTAACATGAAGTAAACAGAAAGGTTGGAAAGGGTAGACCTAATCAAGGTGATTCTCCCCCCAAGAGAAATATAATTTTTCCTCCAAGAAGCAAGCCTTTTCTCAAATCTCTCAATTACCGGGTTCCAACAGCTTTCATTCTTGGGGTTATCTCCTAGGGGGAGGCCCAAATAAGTGATAGGCCACTCTGAGATAGCACACCCTAACACACCTGCACAATCACTTACTTCCCTTTCCTCCAAATTCACTCCCACCACATAACTCTTATCGAAGTTCACTTTAAGATTAGACATCTACTCAAAGAGTAGTATTGTTCAGTTTTAGGTTTCTGATCCATCTTATATCCCCACCCTCACAAAATATGATTGTGTCATCTGCAAACTGCAAGTGTGTAAGTGGTACTTCACCCCTTCCAACTCTCCATCCTCTTATTAAGTCTCTAGAATCAGCTCTATGTATCAGTCTCCCCAGGACAACTGCAATCAGAGTAAAGAGAAAGGGGGAGAGTGGATCACCTTGTCTTATTCCTCTCATGGCCGGAAAGAAATCCACCGAAGTTCCATTCACCAATATCGAGTAATGGCAACTCCTGATACAACCCCAGATCCATCTACACCATCTGTCTCCAAAGCCAAAACTTTTCATTACCTCCATCAAGAAGGACCAGTCAACTAGGTCATAAGCCTTCTCTAAGTCTAGTTTGCAAACCACTCCCTTTTTCTTGGATTTCCTAAAATTCTCTAAGCTCTCATTTGCAATCAAAATTTGACCAGTGATCTACCTTCCCTTCACAAAAGCTCCTTGATTGGGTGTGATAATGGCTGGAAGAACTTTCTTAATTCTTAGAGACAAGACTTTTGCAATTATCTTGTACAGACTATTCACCAAACTAATCGGCCTGAAATACCTTGGTTGTGATGCCTCTTTCTTCTTAGGGACCAATGCAATGAATGTGGAGTTTAAACCCGGATTAATGATTCCCCTCCTGTTAAACTCCTCAAAAACCAACACTAGGTCATTCACAATATCCCAACAATCCTAATAAAAAGCCATTGTAAATCCCTATTTATCAGTACACCAAAATTTTATTAAAAAAGAATAGGACAATGTTGTAAAATAGTTTTATGCCTAGCATCCCTAAATTGTCCCAACTCCCACTTGCCACCCACATTCATTTCTTTTTACAACTACTCATCAGGGGGGATCAATCCCCAATACAGCACCTTTCTATGGGAACCTGGTGATTCTAAGAGGGATCATAGGGTAAAGTGGGCAATGGTTTCTAGAAAGAAAGACAAAGGGGGATTAGGGATTGGAAATATCAGACTAAAAAACAAAATTTTGTTAGGCAAGTGGTTGTGGAGATTTCCTAAGGAGCAAGGAAGTTTAAGGCATAGAGTGATAAGAAGCATTTATGGATTGGCAGCAAATGGATGGGATGTTGGAATCGACCTTAGGGCTTCTTGCTCTTCCCCGTGGAAAGACATTGTTGGTGTCCTACCCGTTTTCTCATCTTTCATCAGGTATGATGCTAGCTTGGGTGATAAGGTTCTCTTTTGGGAGGACACTTGGATTGGGGACTCTCCCCTTAAGGATAGATTTCCGACCATCTACCCCCTCACTCTGATCAAATTTGAAGTAATCTCTTTTTTCATATCTCTAGGGATTCTTAGAATTTGGGACTAAGGAGAGGTTTGAGGGTCTCAGAAGTGGGATCGGTAGATGAATTATTTTCTCTTTTCAGCTCAGTATTTTTGGACCAGTCTTGTCCTTAGTAGAATTTGGACTCAATCCTCTTTAGGTTGTTTCTCTTGCTCTTCCTTTTTTAGCGCTCTGGTGCTCCCTACTAACCTGGTCACTTCCTTTCCTATTAAAAAAGTATGGAATGCTTTGATACCTCCAAAGGTAAGGGTTTTTTGTTGGGAAGTGGTGCTCCAAAAAATTAATACCTTGGAAGTGCTTCAAAGAAAAAGACCAAATTGGTGCCTACCCCCACATGCCAATAGCCTATGCTTAAGGAATAGTGAGACAGTGTGTTGTGAAACTGAAGCGACCAATGCCCTCCCTTTACAGTGTGTTGTGAAACTAAATTTTGATGGCAGCTCTGTTGGGAACCCTGGACCCTCTGGAATTGGGGGTGTGTTTAGAGATGCAAGAGGAAGAATCCTAGTCATGTATTCTGGTCCAATATGGATGGGGGACTTGCTTAGAGCAAAAGTGATGGCCATCCCTCAGGGGCTCAGATTGGCTAAGCAATTGGGAATTCAACGGTTAGAAGTGGAGGGAGACTCAAAATTAGTAGTAGGCTGGCTGCAAACAAATAGCTTGGGAACATGGTCCCTTAGACACAACCTGTAAGGGAATTACTGAGCCTCACAAGGGAGCTGGGTGCACGTGTTAAATGGACTAGGTCAGCAAATGCTTTAGCTGATAATCTAGCAAAGCAAGGTGTAAATCGGGAGCCTTTGTTTTAGGTTGTTTTGTAATTTGATTTATGACAAGGGATCACTTTATGTCCCTGTAGGTGACAGTTGCATTTCTGTTTGTAAGCAAATGAAAGTTACCATTTCCTATCAAAAGAAAAAAAATACAGCACCTTTCTATTTGGTCTTTGTCTTGCTAAACCATGTGCTCTATGTTAGTAGACCTTGGGATCCATCAATATCTAGTTCTCAGTTCCACAGCCAAACTCTCAATCTCTCTCATTATGTATCTATATTTCCAAGAGCCTGTATCGTTCCTTCTCAGCCAGCTTACAATCATTAAGTGGTCCTTTAATAATAAATCTTTTACAGCACGTATAGATCAGGGACTTTAAACTTTTCTTTTAGCTCACTATACCTTTAGTTGATCATCATCATCATACAAGGTTCCAAGCCTTATCCCAACTACTTGGGATCAGCTACCTTTTGTTGATACATATGATAAATAAGAACTTAGTTTTGTTGGTTCATGGGGATTTCAAATGGATCAGGTCTAAGCCATATTGTTATAAGATTTGGATTGCATCAAAATCCAATCTATTGACAGCCCTAATAAATTCCTAAAATGTAAATCCAAACTAGTACTCCCTCAAGGAGATTAAATGACATGAACTATGATTAAAGGAACCGCTCGGTGTCAGAATTTAAAGGGCACCACTCTTGTCAGATGAATCATCCTATTCTGGTTGCTATGCTGAGACAGTTTTCCAATCCAATACTGGATAATATAAGATTCACCGTTTAAATTGAAATATTTCTTGTACTTCAAAACGATGGTGTTCTCCTTTATAATTTTCTCTTTGGCTTTATTCGTGCAACCAAACAGCAAAAGATAGCACAGTGTAACTCTGTGAGTCAAGCGTAAGATTAAGCATACGCGTGTTCCAAAAGCTAATGGCCCATAAATTTGAACACTTCTGACTCTGAAAACCGATGGAAACATGGACGTATTATAGGTAAAATGAAGATATGTTATTCGTAGCACAGTTAACATGAAAATACTGAAAGAGCAAATGCACCTTAATACACCCGTCATCGTCTCCTGATGCGATGGTTGTCTCCGTCAAGTTGACCAAGCGGTTTACAGCAGCTCTGCGTGAGAACAATGTACCATTTCAATTGGGAAGTGGCTGATAAATTATTAAAAAAAAGGAAGGAAATAAACAAGGTAAACCCCCCCCCAATGAATGAAACACGTGGTAGAATGAATTAGTGTGATAACATGAATACTAACTCATGAGCGTCTTCCAGACGAGCAATCACAGAACCCGTTTCCACGTCCGTGGCAAGAATGGAGCAATCAGGAGATCCCGTCAGGATTGCTGATTGAATGTGAAGGTTCCAATCCAGCACACAAAATTTGGGAAAAAAATAGAATAAGAAAATATCAGTTCTAATTACCAAATCAAATATATGAAATTATCGATTTTTTTTTGTTATCTTTGGATGGAGAAAGGCAAGTTATGAGTGTTACCACGCCCCCCGTCGATAAACCGAACAGCTCTACATGATTCGCTGTGTGCATGAATCTCGAGCAACCTATTGAAGCAATTACAGACAACAAAAAACACATAACAAGAGAATTTGTGCAATAAGTGAATAAGAATACAAACGATCTTCAAAACAAATTGGACTCGAAGTAGTGACTAATCAAACAACGCGATGATTATTTGCGTTACCTCTGAGGCTGTGAATCAGCAGCATAACGATACCTGGTTAGATATTAAGTAGAAATGCTTAGCATCATCGAAGCATAGACAAGATAAAGTAGCATCGATCTCTATACAAACTTACAGATGAAGGTCGCCATTGATCAGACCTGCAGTGACAAGAGAGCTTGACGGGTGGAAATCAACATCAAAGGGGAGTTTTCCCAGATTGATCTCCATTGTAGCTTACCAAGAGACTCGATTTTGCTAGCAGTAACAGTACATGAATTATACAGCCGAAGAACGTGTCTTGCCGGTCTTTGTTCGCCGCTGCAAAGAGGTAGCCGCCTCGCCAGTCTTGTTTGCAGCTGCAGAAGGTGGTAGGCGTTGCAAGAAGAAGCTGGCTTCCCTCAGATGCAGACTTCCCAATTCCCAATACGGCACTTGGGAGTTGGGAATGGAAAAACACAAAACAAAGGCGAAAGTAAAAACCCTAACGGCCTTAACTTGGCGGTTAATCGTTCTTTTTCTGATTTCTTTTATTTCTATTTTAAAGGTAAGCCGCGAACCGTTAACCGGGTGACTGTCACCTACAGGGACGGTTCGATGGTTAACCGTCCGGGTCAGCGTTTTTTATCAGTCCAACTAATTCAACTGCTTTTTTCGTAATAGCGGCTCAGGGCATAAACGGAACCGGGATCATCACCAGTTTCCGGAACGGTTCGACCACCTGAGTCGATGACGTTTTCAAAACAATGATATCATCTTTTGCCATGCTTTATTGTAACTGAAATTAAGGTTATGTTTTGGAGACATGCAAATAGAGTGTAAATGCAAATTAATATATAGAGTGCATACAAATTCAAAGTTGGGTTAATTTTGCATTTACAAGTATACTTTTTTATCAAACATCTTTTAATGGATGCAAATACAAATCCTCATAAAGTAATATAGTTTTTTAACAAAAATCCACTTTAAATGCAAATTTATTTATTTTTTCAATATAAGTGATAAAGGGTGATTTGGCACGACCAAGTAAGTAAAGGATACATGGACGCGATCTGCGCGAAGGATGACAACTCAGCAAAGGGAACCTAGTCAATAGAATTTAGAGTTCGGGTGTTCGGTCACAATAGACTTCATTGACTGATACGTTACCCCCCGACTAAAGCGGAAACGGATCTCATCCACTCAGGCCAAAGACCCCATAACCGTTTCGTGAGACCCACAACAGCTCAGTTATAAGGACAACAACCCCTCCAGGGCCCGGGTATGTGCAATTATTTCTACATTCAAGCTCTCTAATACATATCATTCAACTCTCAGCTCGTAGTACTAACTTAAGCACCGGAGCGACCTCGCCAGGTTAGCCACTCTCGGGTTCTCTGAGCTCCACAGTTTTGCAAGCCAAACTAGCTCTCCACGCGGCCAAGTCCCAGATCATCCTCCAACTAGGAGCATCCAGATCGTGCTCCATCATTTGGCGCCGTCTGTGGGAATTCGATCGAAAGGTCATTCCAACCTCTATCTTACTCTTAATGGACTCTTCCAGCAATACCGGGAAAAGGTATTGACATGAACGTCACCGGGGGCAAGATCAACAACAAACTCTCCCTTAAGGTCTCACGGTGTGTATCAGTCAGTTTACAATCCCCCTCACAGTTTCCAGGGTCCCATCATTATCAGTACCGCAGACCATCCCATAAGTGAGCATCTCGCTCCCCCAAGTGGGCACCACCTTCTCAGATCCCTCCGTGATCCCCCCCGGGGTTGGGCACTCCTAGTTCAATGACCTAGTTCAATGCGTCCGGACGATGCAGATCCAGATGCAACAGGTCCAACAGTTCTAGCAATACTTTCTCTACTAGCAGTATCAGCAACAGTTCCACCATTGCAGTCGAGTTAACAATCGGTTCCGCCTCGACACGCCACTCAGCGTCAGGGCCAGAATCGGAGCCCGCACAGATCCGCCCAGGATGTCCATCGATCTCCCCGTCAGGGTGAGGGGACATCGCAAGTACCTGTACCTCCCAAGAGCTAGACTTCACCACAGGGCAAGACAGATGGGCAGCGCACTCCCCTTATCTCTTAGGGGGGAACCCGGGAGATAGGCCTGAAGTCAACCAGCCCGACAGGAGTATCCAACCGCAACTTTCACGGCCTGAGAACAATAGGTCATGAAGAGAAGATCATCAAGTCGAAGCCTGAGACGTAGACTCGAGACAAGCCCCCTCTGCGCCTCACCATGACCAGCGTATGCTTCACGCCAAGGAGGAGTCAACGAGAAGGAACCCCAATCCACCTCGCGAAAGTGTTCGGGAGCGTGAGAGAGCCAGGGTCGAGGTACCAGACCAGACTGAGGCTAGCAGCACCAATGCCAAACCTGCAAAGAAGCAATAACGACGGCGTCGCAAAACTCGCCGCTCTTTGGCCAAAAACAGTATATCAGCAAAGCCCAGCCAACCAGTGGAGCAAACCAAAGAAAGAGAAGAGGTAAAATCGGTGGCAACGAAAACTACGCCTACTCTATTGAGTCGGTCATCCCCCTATCACCCAATCTCCTAGCGGCCCGATGCCAAAGGATTTCAAGGTCCCCACGCTAGGCAAGTATGATGGGTCGTTCGACCCTAATGACCACGTGGATGCCTTCCACTCTCAAATGCACCTCGTCGGGGCTAACGAAGCCTACATGTGTGTGGCTTTCTCCACCACATTCAGAGGAGTAGTTTAGACCTAGTATAGGAACCTCACACCGGGCTCCATCAACAGCTAGGCTCAGTTTTTCAACCTGTTCACGGCGCACTTCATTACTAGTAAGAAGTGCTTGAAGTCACAAGAGAGCCTTCTGAACGTGGTGCAAAATGAAGGAGAGTCTATCAGAAGCTACATCAAGCGCTTCAATGAGATGTGTTTGCAGATACCGGACATCGATCCAGTGGTGCACCTCACTGCAGCGAAGAAGGGGATCACCCACAAAGAGTTCAAGTGGCATGTGGTAGAAAACAAATCGAATAACATCACCGAGTTCCTCAAGCTGGCTGATCAGTTCATCAGCACCCAAGAGGAAATCAACCAGAAGATTAACAATTTGTCGGGTGAAAAGAGGAAGAGAGAAGATGAAGGGACAAGCAACAACAAGCAAAAAAGAAAGAAAAGTAAGTCCTCCAGTAGGAAAAGAAGCAAATCCCCACGTTCGAGAAGTCCCCCTCGTGTGGCTACAAGTTAGGTCAGCATTCCAGGACCCCTTCGGTAGAAAAAACTAACTACACCCCCCTTAACGCGAAGAGATGAGAGATCCTAATGGTTATTAAGGACTCCTCCATCATCAAATGGCCACCCAGGCTAAGGGGAGACCCAGCCACAAGAAACCCGAACGTCTACTGCCACTTCCACCGTGATCATGGTCACAACATGGAGAATTGTAGGAATCTTCGTGACAAGATCAAGGAGCTTATCCACCGCGGGTACCTGAAGAATTACATTCTACGGGAAGACAGAGGGCAGGGAGATCAGCATGGAGATCATCAGGGAGAACAGAAAAGGAATGCCCCCGAGACTAACAGGCAGAACGAGCAGCCACCTCGATAGTTACTAGAGGAGAGACCAGTCCGCGGCGTGATCAATATGATCATCGGTGGGTCTATCATTGCGGGGTGCACATCAACAATAGGGAGGGCATTGGTCCGTGAGTTGGAGAACGAAGGCGAAAACCCACCAAAACGACCTCGACTCGAAGAACCTATCTACTTCACCGAGGATGACGTGCGCGGGATTCAATATCCACATATTGATGCCTTGGTCGTGAAACTCAGAATCAACGACTTCGAAGTGAAGCAGATTCTGGTGGACTCGGGTAACTCGACGGATATCCTCTTCAAAGAGACCTTCGATAAGTTGCAGTTATAGTGGAGCGACCTGAAGCCAGCAGGCGCACCCTTGGTAGGGTTCAACGAAGAAGAAGTCAGACTCCTTGGCCGAGTCACAGTACTAGTGGAGGCAGGCACGTGGCCGAACATTGTGCGATTCGAGCACACTTTACTGGTGGTCGCGACTCCATCCCCTACAATGCGATCATAGGTTGGCCTATCATGCACGTTCTACGTGCGATAGTGTTCACCTATTACTTAGCGATGAAGTTCTCAACTGATTACGGTGTGGGGGTCGTGCGAGGTGACCAGCTCAAATCCCGTAAATGCTACGTGGCCACCCTGAAAGGAAAGGCAAAGCTAGTGGATGATGTCGAGATTGAACAACCAACGGAGCATACAGAGGAGCGAGTTGCCCCGATAGAAGAAATGGTCCACATGCCGGTTTCTGAGACTGAGCCGACCAAAACTCTTCAGATCGGCACCCTGACCAGCGAACCACTCCGAACACAACTTTTAGGCCAGTAAGACAAAGAAAACGCAACCTCACCCCGGAGTGATGGAGGGTAGTTGTTGAGGAGGTCGGAAAGCTCCTCACCGCAGACCATCAAGGAAGTCCATTACTCAAGCTGGGTTGCCAACCTGATGCTGGTGAAAAAGGCCAATGGAAAGTGGTGCATGTGCATCGATTACACTGACCTGAACAAAGTCTGCTTGAAAGATTGCTTCCCACTGCCCAAAATTGACCGCCTAGTAGACGCGATCTCGGGGCATGAGTTGCTGAGTTTTTTGGATGTCTACTCCGGGTACAACCAGATTAAGATGGACCCTGCTGACCAGGGCAAAACTGCATTTAAAACCGAATTCGGGCTGTACTGTTATAAAGTTATGCCCTTTGGTTTGAAAAACGCTGGGGCAACGTTCCAGTGACTTGTAAATAAATTTTTTGAGCCGTTGATCGGCAATAAAGTGGAATGTTATGTTGATGACATGGTCGGGAAGACCCAACTTTCGAGCTCTTTGTTGTATGATTTAAATGATATTTTTCAAATTTTAAGGAAGTATAATATGAAATTAAACCCGAACAAGTGTGTCTTCGAGGTCACGTCGGGTAAATTCCTAGGTTACATAGTGAACGGACGTGGCATCGAAGTCAACCCAGAAAAAATTAAAGCTATTTTAGATATGAGACCGCCCCGGAAAATAAAGGAAGTCCAAAGGTTGACTGGCCGGGTAGCCGCCCTAGTGTCATGAGGTAGATCTGCAGCGGAAGAAACCCGTGTGGCGTCCAGGCCAGAACAAGCCTTATGTGTGCTTGGAGCTAGGAGTTATCCGATGAGATGGCTCCACCAAGGTTAGTAGCACTCGATCATGATCTCAAGGCTCATGGTCGGGGCACTCTGTTGGCTCTTGCCGGTCCATGGAAGGCGTCACTTACGTGCTAAAGGGGATAGCCATGTTGAGAGGTGACTTGGCGCCGATGTGAAGGAACTCTTGTATGTCAATGATGTAAGCACCCGATGTGCCACTGATGATAGGCAACCGTTGGGCCAGAACACACCCATGCGCTAGGGGCAACGGGATAGCTCATTCAGCTTAGGCAAGGGGCTGGCGTAGTGAAGGGTTATGCTTAGGCCAGGCCCACATGCCAAACCTCCCTTGAGTGTTGGTGGCGCAGTGTCAGTCCATGCACTATCCCCATGACCATGTGTGCACCATGGGGAACCCTGGTAGCCATGCTAGCCATTAACATGGGTCGCCCCGCAAGGGATGTTGGTCTAGGAGTGCCAAGGTCAAGCACCCAAGGAGGTCAACCACCCCACCTCAAAGAGTATGTTAAGCTTTTGGTGGTCCACCTGAAGATGACATGAAATTTCCCAATAATCTTATTGGCAAAAATGATGGTGATGTCCCTTAATGTAAGCCTGTCAAGCATAGGCAAGGCTAAGCCTGTGTCAGACCGTGAAAGGCTCCCCCACTCAATCCCTTGTCGTCCTTGACAGTGGCTCCTTTCGTGAATGGGCGTCTATGTCTCGCACCACCCACTTGCGTTCCAGTTTCTAGGCTCGCCTAGCCAACCCGGGTCTCGCCTATTTGGTGTTCATTTATGGGGACAGAACCATTTCACCATGCCGCCCTGCCTAGACTTTACCCTCAGTGTTGAGGTTACTCAAACCGCGCGATGGCTATGCCGTTGAAAGTGTGTGAGAAGGGCCCTCGAAGAAATTGGATGTGTGTGCTTCGCGGAGGTCCGCCCCATGTATCATCTTTTACCTCATAGCTTGACCGTCTTCATGGTAGCTTTTCGGTGGTGCTACCGAACACGGTGTGATAGGTCTACTCCTGCTATTGGCGATGTGCCTGGGTACCCTTTCACCATGCTAGCCTGCAAACTTCACCTCGCCGTATGTGGGTTACTCAAACCTAGTGCACGGCTTACGGCTTATGCTCTCTTGGCCCTCGAAACTACACTTTGCCTCGTCGACTTGGGCTACCTCTTCACTCTGAGGGGGCCCCAATGTGTTGCTGCCTCAAAGAGATCTTACCGAGTTGTGCACAAGTGTGGCAACTTTTTCCCATGATGTTGCCGACCATGCACTCACCTTTGTGATGTGTGATGACTGTTATGAATGTTCCGCCTGTGTGAGCTGAGCATGTCCTCCAGTTCAATGCCGGTGCTGGGCCGCCATGCTCCAACGGCCAGTGTACCCACATTCCTAACATTCCAATATTGTGGCTTCAACCGAGGACCCATTTGTGCTAAACTGCCACTTCAGTGATATTCCTTGACCAACCGTTGACACCGACCAATTTTGGATTGCTGCCCCTGCCACAGTAGCGCCTCTAACAAGTTATGGAACAATGGCTCATCCATCATGAAACCAAGATGTAGGTGCACCGCCCACAACTCACTAAAATGAACAGCAACTAATGTCCGTGATGAAGCATGGCACCTTCCATGAAATGGCCCATGCATCTGCCCCCGCATGAGCACAACGTCCAATGTGTCTGCCCCCACAAGGGCGTTGCTTTGGGGTCATTGGAATGGGGACACGATCAATGGCCTCTTGCCAAGCATGATGTGATTTCTTGCTTGCTTGTACCCGGGTGGAAGTGCCTAGGGACCGCACCCCACAATGTGTTGCTTGTCAAAATTACCGCTTCAACTGGCTCTGTATGCATTTGCTCTGATACCAACTGTCACGGGGGTAGGTCTGCAGTGGAAGAAACACGTGCGGCGTCCAGGCCAGGACAAGCCTTATGTGTGCTTGGAGCTAGGAGTTGCCTGATGAGATGGCTCCACCAAGGTCAGTAGCACTAGATCATGACCTCAAGGCTCATTGCCGAGGCACTCTACTGGCTCTTGCCGATCCATGGGAGGCACCACTTACGTGCTAAGGGGTGATGGCCATGATGGGAGGCGACTTGGTGCCGATGTGAAGGGACTCCTGTATGCCGATGATGTAAGCACCCGATGTGCCGCTGATGATAGGCAACCGCTGGGCTGGAACACACCTGTGTGCTAGGGGCAATGGGATAGTTCATCGTAGTGAAGGGTCATGCTTAGGCCAGGCCCACATGACAAGCCTCCCTTGTGTGTCGGTGGTGCAGTGCCGGTCCATGCACTGTCCCCATGAGCATGTGTAGGTGGTCTGCTTGAAAGAGTGCGTTAAGCTTTTGGTGGTCTCCCTGAATATGACATGAGATTTCCCAATAATCTTACTAGCAAAAATGAATGTGATGTCCCTTAACGTAAACCTGCCAAGCGTAGGCAAGGCTAAGCCTGTGTCAGACCGTGACACTAGGCCGGTTCATGTCTAAGTCGGCAGGTCAATGCCTGCTTTTTTTCAAAGCAATAAAAAAGAACGAGGACTTCGAATGGAACGAGGAGTGCCAGCTCACGTTTGACGAGCTGAAATGGTACCTAAGTACTCCGTCAGTTCTAACCTGACCTGATGAAGGAGAAGAGTTAAAGCTCTACCTCTCCACGAGGGACGAGGTTATCAGCTCAGTACTTATCAGAAAAGTAGATCAGGTCCAACGACCCATCTACTATGTTAGTAAAGTTTTGCAGGATGCCAAAATCAGGTACCCCGAGATCGAGAAGCTAGCGTATGCACTTGTCATAACAGCCCAAAAACTACACCCATACTTCCAGGCCCACACTATCGTCGTCCTCACCAACAGGTCTCTGAGGTAGATTTTGCTCAAGCCCAAGGTGTCCAGAATATCGACGAAACTGAGTGAATATGACATCCGATTTGACCTCCTCCCAACGATCAAAGCCCAAGTCTTGGTGGATTTCGTCGTAGAATGTGCGTTCAGCACGCCGACCCCGAAACTGTCTGAGCCTGCCAATACGTCGGAGGCATCGACCAGTGCGGCACTGGTCCCCGTCAAGGTTGGACCAACGTGGGACGAGGAACCCTAGATCCTCCATGTATATGGCTCAGATTCGAAGCGTCGAACAATGAGGAGTATGAGGCACTAGTCGCCAGACTCAACCTAGTGAAGAAGATGGGAGCCAAATACCTCATCGTATGCAGCGATTCATAGTTGGTGGTCAACCAGGTTAACGGTGCCAACGAGGCTCGCGACCAAATCATGGCAGCATACCTAGCCAAAGTCAGAGAGATTCTACCGAACTTCCACTCTTGCTTCATTAGGCAGATACCGAGGTCCGAGAATGCTGAGGCCGATGCACTATTTTGATTGGTCAGTACTAGCGAGAATATGAAGCAAACAATATATATCGAAGACCTGCCTCGCCCCAGCATTCTCGGGGGGGGGGGGGCAAAAGAGGTCGCTCCCATGTTGGTAGTGGAACCGAGCTAGATAGACCATCTCGTCGACTATCTGTTCCACAGGACCTTACTAGAACGCAATGCAGCTCGAAGGGTAGAGCGATAGTCAGCTCGATTCTGATCGATGGGCAGCTGTATAGGAGGTCCTTCACGCTCCCCTACCTATGTTGCTTGCGACCTTCACAAGCAGATCAAGTGCTACGTGACATCCACGAGGGACTCTGCAGAGGACACCTAGGGGGCAGGGCGCTTACCCAGAAGGCACTAAGGCAAGGATATTACTGGCCTACCATGAAAGCAGATGTCGTTGAGCTCATCAAGAAGTGTGACAATCGCCAAAGGCATGCCAACATCTCCGACTACATGCTGCCGATCTAAAATACCTCACCAGCTCATGGCCGTTTGCTCGATGGGGGATAAACATACTCGAACCTTTCCCCCCGACAACTGGGCAGAGGAGGTTCCTGGTCGTGGCAATGGATTACTTCTCGAAGTGGGTGGAGGCCGAGCCCTTGGTAACCATCACAACTTGCAACATACAGAACTTCTAAGAAAACATAGTGTGTCGCATCGGACTACCTTGGGTGTTAATTTCCGATCACAGGACACAGTTCAAAGACATCAAGTTTTAGAATTGGTGTGCGGAGATGGGAATCTAGCAAAATTTCACCTCGATGGCACACCCACAAGCGAACGGACATGCTGAAGTAACAAACATGGCGATTCTCCGTGGACTAAAAGCTCGCCTAGCCCGAGATAAGGGATTGTGGGTAGATGAGTTGCCTAGTTTCCTTTGGGCTTACCGAAGTACCATCAAAACCACGACGGGTAAAACACCCTTCAACCTCACATATGGTACAGAGGCGGTGATCCCAACAGAGATCGAAGTGCCAACATTGCAACTTGAGGCTTACGACGGGGAAGCAAACGATGACGAGCTTCGTACCAACCTGGACCTGATAGAAGAGGTACGAGACTTGGTCTACATTCTGGCAGCGGCTTACCAGTAGAGAGTAGCTCGGTACTATAACCTCTGAGTGAGGAAACGACAGCTTTGTGTCGGCGACTTGGTCCTTTGGAAAGTTATGGTGCCAGAGCCCGGTGTAGGTAAGCTCGGATTGAATTGGGAAGGTCAATGCCGCGTAAGACGTGTGTTCGGGGAAGGCACATATAAGCTCAAAACCATGGAAGCGAAGCAGGTACCTCGTGCCTGGAATATCAACAACCTAAGAAGATACTATCTATGAGCAAACGACTCTAGAGCATATGAGAATTTACCAAGTCCACAACACTACCAAACTAGAGAGAGGACCTTAAGTCACTCCCAGAAGCCTAAGGGCTATAGTGTCGAGTTGACAGAAGACCTCAGGATGATATAAGACCCAATCACCTCTCCAGCATGGGCAGAGAACTCCTAGTTGCCTCTTCGGCATAGGCTGCTTAAGACACGGTCGCCTCTTCGGCATGGGCTCGTTAAAACCTAGTCGCTTTGGCATGGGTAAAGCAAAAGTAGCCCGGGTGCAAACAGGTCGGGCATGTACACTCTATAGTGTCTGCTCACTCCAGCGTACAATAACGATTGTTCCTATTCGAGTTCGAGGTTGTCCACTCTTAGACATATTTTGCACAAGGAGTTTTGGCAAAAAGACTTGTATTCCATTAATAAGATGCTTCAAGTACATAAAAAAAGGAGGGGAAGAGAGAGAGAAAACAAGATTACAATGCAGTCCTCGGCAACTTCAGCCTCCTCTCCCTCTCTTGCCATCTCGTCGTTGTCACTTTCCGCCTCAGAGTCCGGATCCTTGGCAGCTTCAACGGCCATCTCCTTGGTGATCTTGGATGTGGGGATGGCGCTAAGGTCAAGGTGAGGAAATTCATGTCGGGTCAACCACCTACTAAGCTTAAACCCCTTGCGGTAGCCCGCTGTCCCAACCTCTCTCGTATCTCCGTCGAAGATTTGTACTCCTCGATTGCCTTGACTTTGGCCTCTTCTATCGCCCGAAGCAAATTTTTCGTTCACTCCTTCACAAGAGCCTCTAGGTTTTCATTCTCTCTCTTAAGTTCCACCTCGCGCTCCAACAACTACTTCTTTTCCGATTCAAGCTCCTTCTTAGCTCGCGCATCGTTTTTCAGCTGACTGATCTCGCTGCAAGCTAAGTTGAGCTCGAAATGTGTAGTTCGGGAAGACTCCTCGGCTTCGAGAGATCGATTTAAGTTCACCTCGGACTGGAAGGCCAAAGCATGAATAGAGGAGTTCACCTGCCAAAGAAGAAAACAAGTATCAGTATGAAGAAAAATCTAAGTATCAAGTAACCTGAAGGCTAAATACGTACCACCATACAGTGAGTGGCCGCTTGGGCCCTGATCTAAGCAATCGACAAGTCAACCCAGTTAGTGACCTCCTCGAAGAAGTAGTGATCGTTGGTACAGGCTGAGGTTCTGAAAACGTGGTCGCCTTCGGCACGCGGGGTGGAATGGCCTTGCTTGGGTCCTCCTCAACCAAGTTGATCATAGGAGGATGTTCGGCGACAGGTGGGTGTTCGGAGGCAAAAGTAGCGACATCACAGGTGGTGGTCTCGGTGTGGAGGCGAGCCTTCTTGGAGGCCCTCTTCTTCTTCTTTCCCTTCTGTATGCTTCCGAAGAGTTCATCGGTAGGGATGTCATCCATGGCAACTGCAACAAGTGATGAACCAAGTTAGATATGACACCAAACTAAAACAAACAGGAAAAATGTACAACAGTTAGCGACCTACCAGGAGGACTTAGACCGGCTTGCACGAGCTTCTCCTTGGTCATGAAGTTTACGAACTTCAGGCCAAGCTTCGCCCAAGATCAGACCTCCTCCCTTGTCTTTGGGTCCAGTCTAATGTTGGGGCCCTGGATGGCTGCCCTCCAGTGAGTCGAGAAAGGCCACCCCTCGGTGTTACGAACCACGAAGTAGCGTCTCTTCCAGGCCGGAACCTTGTTAGGACACATGACGAGTTCTTTTTGATGGAAAGGATCGAAGATAAGACGTCGAGGTCTAGAGGTCGGTTGTAATCGTGGAAAAGGGCAATGGTACCTACGATGTTATGGATGTAGCTGGTCTATGGCAACGTCAAAAAGCTTGATGATTTCGATTATGAAAGGATGGAGTGGAAGATGCAGCTTGGCTACGAGCTGCTCCTCGAAGACCACGATCTCGTCATGATGTTGATCCCATGGAAAGTTGCCTAAAGGAATATAATAAACAAGATCATTAAGAAGTCTGTACCAAGCTACTAGGGCTATGAGCTTGTCCGCTGTCATCGTGGATGGACCGAAGTTGTCCGACGGGCGACCTCGATGTGAGGTTGAGGCTGACTTGCCAGAGGCTTCTCACTCTCGCCTAGGTGAGTCCGCCTCGGACGGATTGGAGTCCACATACTATGCTGAAGTGCCTACCTCGACAGGTTGAGGCTCTGTGATTTGTGCCAAGGTCCCCACCTCGGCCCCAGCGGACTCGCCGCTCCCATCTAAAAGGCTATCAAAGCTAAGGCTAGACATAGTAACAGAAAGGACAAATGAAACCGAAAGAAAAGGGAGACGAACTCACCAAAAGAAGACCGAAGAAAGCAGGACGACCTCGGACCCGGTAATAACTGACACCGAGTTCAGAGACTTGAACGTGACCTCAAGGACTCTGGATTCACGATTTTGTGGCGAAGAAAATGGGCCCTACAGCCCCTATTTATAACCAGTATATCCAGGGATCAACGGCCGAGATTTGCATGATCCAACGACTCCTAGGAAAACCGGTTGCACACAACTCGAGGTTGAAATCAGTTTAGCGCGCATTTTGACATCTGTGGAGTTTATAATCAGCTTGGCGTCCGCGTGTACCTGATACATGATCTGGGTCACTTCCTGGTTGAGCCAAACGGTCGAACAGGTCCGACCAACGATCCACCCTCCATATTACTTAGACTTTGTGCCAAATCCACTTGGGCTCGTCATGAACTCCACGCGCCGGGTCAGGACCCCTGGCACGAGGAGTGGGCGGCAATTGATGAAGGGTGATTTGGCACGACATAGTATGTAAAGGTCACATGGATGCGATCTGCCCGAAGGATGACAACTTAGCAAAGGGAACCTAGTCAGCAGAATTTAGAGCTCGGGTGTTCGGTCACCTCGGTACAAAGCCACTTCGGCATGAAGTCACCTCGGCGTAAAGGCACCGCGGCACCTAATCCAGTTCGGGGCCCAAGAACCGAAGTGACATGTAATCAACTCCAAAAGCCTCCCAGTAGACTTCGAATCCCACAAGATCACGCCAAATAACGGTAGGCCTCATCCTCTCCCTGCCCAGATCGGGCAGAAACAATAGACTTCATTGACTAATACGTTACCCCCCGACTAAAGCGGGAACAGATCTCATCAACTCAGGCCGAAGATCCCGTAACCATTTCGTGAGACCCACAACAACTCAGCTATATAAGGACAACAACCCCTCCAGGGCCTGGGTACGTGCAATTATTTTTACATTCAAACTCTCTAATACACATATCATTCAATTCTCAGCCCGCAATACTAACTTAAGCATCGGAGCGACCTCACTGGGTTAGCCACCTTGAGTTCTCTGAGCTCTACTGTTTTGTAGGCCGAACTAGCTCTCCACATGGCCAAGTCCCAAATCATCCTCCAACTAGGAGCATCCAGACCGTGTTCCATCAATAAATATGCCTCCGAAACTGTGTTTTTTCTCATTGTCAATACATAAATGCATTATTTCCAAACATCAGCAAAACTAAACCAAAACGCATATTTACACTGAACTGACATTTTTATACTTTATTTGCACTGTTTCCAAACTTAGTCTAACGGTGTTCACCAACTAGTTTGGTTCAATTTGCAAAAGATTTCAGCCCAATTTGGTAAATTAAGGGTTGAAACTTTTTCAAACAAAACCAAACCATTTTTGTGTATAAACAAATCAAATCAAACTGTTCTATTACAAATTTATCTGATTTCTAATATAGTTTGGGCTGTTCTATTAGGTTTAACCTAATTATAAAACTCAATAATATGCATACCTACAAAAATAACAAATATAATTCAAACATCAAATTGAAATGTTAACACTTAACAAGTGTCACTATTGTTATATAAATTACATTTGCACTTTCTCAAGCATAAAAAACTCCTTAGCCATAAAAATACAAGTTAGAAATTGAAACAAACAATATCCCCGTCCAAGTGCATATACATATGTATGATTTAATATATATATATATAAGGTATTACAAAGATCCCATTGTACTATGGAGTCAAATGACAAATACCCCCCCCCTTGTACTTTCATCATTTGCAACAAGGCCACTATGAATTTTATCTTGCTACAAATACCCCATTGGTAGTTAAGTTAAATAGCAGAATGCATTAAATTACCAAAATACTCCCCGAAACTCTCTTTACTTTCTTTTTCTTTCCCATTTTCTTTTGAAACCTAACTGCCATTACTCTTCATTAGTAAATACTTTTGTCATATCACCGGTGACTATCGCTAGAAAAAGCAAAAATCTCCATAAAGTTAATTAAAAAAGGGATACTTAACTAGCGTTTGATAATATTTTAGGTTTGGTGTCCGCAAAACTTGCTTTTCAAATACCAAATTTTATTTTTAGATCTGAAGTTATAAGCTTGCGTCCCGGATCTTAACGCGCTCAAAGCACAAAGTTGGAAATACCCTTCGAAAAATTTAAAAATAACACGATTTACCCCTATTTAACCCCAAAACCCTAAAAAAAAAACTCATTCATTTGTGTTTTCTCTTTCATGGCTGCCTGTGCGTCTGAATATGGACTCACAAAGCATAACCAACATCCAACTGCAATCCCTCCTGGCAAACTGTATATGCATTCAGAAGATCGCCGTCGTGCGTCTGAAGCTCTAGGTTTCATTGCCGCCGCCTGCGCGTCTGAATATGTCATCGTGTTCGGCAACACTGGCTTCTTATCGTCTCCGATAAACCGTACCTGCGTAGACTGTTCGCAGAAGAACAGTCTACGCTTCAACTGGCTTCTTATCGTCTGAAGCTCTAAGTTTCATTGCAGTCCCTCTCGATAAACCGTACCTGCGTAGACTGTTTGCAGAAGAACCTAAATCAGCTTCAACTGCCCCGGCAAGCACTCCGACAAAGGGCCTCTGTCTCCTTCGAAGTTTTCATGTGGCTCAACTGCTCCGAAAAGCACCAAATCCTCGGGGTTCACATCAACTTCATCCGTTTCATCACCATGGACTCACGGACCGAACTCCACCTCAAGAAAATGGTCTTCACCGCCCGTTTCGTCTCCAGCAACTGCAATCCCTTAACGTTTTCTTCATCGCCCGCGGCATCCCCCAAGAAACTCACAGAAATTGGTCTTCACCGCCCTTATAACAGTTATTTTTTATTTATTATTTTGAATTGAATATAATTTATTTTTTATGATTTTTTATAATAATTATTTATTAATTTAATGTTTATTATTATTGATTATTTTAATATTTTTTAACTATTTTAATATTAGTGATTAGTTATTTATTATTATTTGTTAATGATTAAAATTATTATTTTTTTATTTATATTTTATCAATAGTATAAATTGATAAATTATTTGAATTTGATAATATAAATATATAAATAATTTTATATGAAATAATATAAATTGAACTCAAATTACCAAAATATTTAGGGATAAAATAATAAAATTAAAGAATTTCAGATCTTAAAAGTTAGATCCAACACAAACAACCTTATTTGTTTTATTTCACCTTCAAATATCACATTTGATAACAACTGAGTTGCTAGAGACAGACCTTCCAACAAAGCCAGAGCTTCAGCCATTTAAGCACTATCACAACAAAAATGGACTGTTCTTGCCAAGAGGAATGAACCAAGATGATCTCTAAGAACAAGTCATGCTTTCGCTCTCCCACATTTAAATGCAGCATCAATGTTAAGTTTTAACATATGGATGTCTGTTTTAACCAAGAGATAGGACCAAGTGTTTGCAATTGTGCAGAATCTTCTTTGTGAGTAGTTGTCAAACACATGGTAAGTGTTACCTGTGCCTTACAGATAACTGTATGAGGATCAAACGCAACACCATCAAAGAGTGTAGCATTCCTGGCTTGCAAATAGTCTGCATAAGAATACCACTTGAAAGCAATAAGCCTCGACCAATAAATCCATTCTTCATATCTTCATACCACCATAAGTAAAGGAAATCTGTAGGCTATGTTTGGTTTGAAGGAGAAGGTAGGGAAAGGAAGGGAAAGACAGGGAAACTAATACAAGGTTTGTAAAGGTTTCCCTACCTTTCCCTACATTTTCCCTCAAATCAAGCATAACATAACTTCAAAAAATTTGCAAGTAGTAGGCTTGAAATGCAAATGTGAGCCGAACCAGACGGCTTGCGTTGCAGGGTAGAGAAAAGGGTATGTAGAAGAATCCCGTCGGTAGTAGAACACACTGTCAATAGAACAACTATGTTTCTGCAGATTGTCAATAGATGGGAGAATAACTTTGTGTTTCCACAAGTGAGTCCCTGGCATGTCAGATTTATATTTTGCGAAGAAGAGGAACTAGGAGATGAGGAAGACAACAATTTCAGTGTTGGCGTACATATAAAGCGCCCATGAGGAGTCTTACACCACACTAGTCTATCCGCCACTTGTGAGTGAGGATACGGAAGAGGAACATTTTGAATTTTAGTAACCAAGTTTGGAGGTAGAACATAGTGTAATTTAGCCAGATTCAAGACCCGAATATCCTTCGTAACACGGTCTTGTGAGAGTAGCTGAAGTTTGTGCTTCCCAGTCGTTGTCGTACACTCATCGATAGCCATAAATAAAGCGTGCTTAGATTTTATAAGACTGAGATTCAGGCCCAAGCAAGCTACAAAAAGAACAAAATGACCCAAACGTTCACAAGTTACCTGGATGAAAATCGTTTTACCAGAAAGAAAACTTGAATGGTCTTTCTTCCAGCAGGGGGTCTGCTGGGTTGATAGACACCTTGATCCTGGCAAACCGAGCCCAACGCCTAACTTCAGAAGGGGATGGTTCATGAGGGTAACCATGTTTTTTGGCCACCTTTAAAACCGATGACATATTCATATAATTCAAAGGGAAACCACTTAGACTGAACCCATAAGTTTAGTCGATTAAGGTCATGATTATCAGGAGAAATATCGGGTTTTTCTTTGCAGAAAAGAATGTGGTCATTTTCATAGAGCTAAGGTCCCTTTTCAAGCACTTGATTACGATCAAAGACAGAAATTTGGCCACAAAAGAACGGGTGCCAAAATCTTGAATGAAAGCAGGATCCATCTGCCAGGCTTTACTGACCATCTCTTTTAGACAATAAACTATTAGAAAGTGTATGCCCTTAATTCCAATTAGATTGATGTACAGATATATTTCTTGTAAATGAATAAAAGTACATTATTGTTTTATGTTGACATTGGTATGTTTCTATGAATTTACCCCTTAAATTGGACCTTTATGAGACTCGTGTTAGTTTAGAATGTTCTCAGCCGTTTGGATAGGTTTGGGGAGTTTATCCTGCCAAGGGTGACACTGATTTGCTATCAAAGAATTTGAGGCAGCTTGTCTCAGCTGCTAGGGTTAGACCCGAAACACATGTAGTGTGTGTTTGGTTAAAACACTGAACCCAGACCATTTTCCAATTATGCCCTGGACCTTGGGGATTTATGGGCAAAACTGAAAAGTTACACATAACCCCTAGACTTGATTATGGTACTACACTAGGTGTGGATTCGGTTGTCTTTGATATGCCAATCAATGAGATCCTTTGTGGGTCAAAACTTGGATATGTTGGGGCAATTTAAGAATTCACTTAAGTGGGTGATCACAGTGATAGGATCGACCTCTTTGTCGGATAAAGTGAATGATAAGTTTTATTAAAAGTGTTTGCAAAATGGTTTTAATTCTTGGGATCTATCCGAGCAGAGAGTGTAACACTACACCTTGCAGCCAGGGGAGAGGTCCTTCCCTATCGGGCAATGTTTAATCATTATGGGCCTAGAGGTTAAGTGTAAGAGACCATTAAGGGCTGATTATCTGATGGGCTTTATCTTACTTAAGTCCATTATCCTTGGGTCTTCATATGATGGCTGGATTCAATGATCATTTAAATATAAATGTTGGGCTCATTTTGATCGCATAGTGATGAACTCAAGGGTTCACTGCGCTTAGCAATGAATTCGGCTATGCCTTTTTTTACAGAGGCTATGCCGAACCCATGTGGGTTTATGTAAGGTCATGTGGGCTTCCACGCCATACAAATTAAACCTAAATTGGCCAAGCAACACTCTTGGGTTGTTAGCCATATAGCTAATGAGCCTAAGGCCCATAATTAATATGATTAATTAAGATGTCACATGACAATTGTCATGTGGCATGGGGCGAATTTGGGTTTGAAAATGGGTATGGAGCACCTATCCTCTTAAGAGGATGAGTCTTGTCTCTTAATAAAATCCATATCCAAATAAAGATTTGGATAATCTCCTAGTTCGATTAGGAGAATTGCTTCATAAAGAGATAAATGAAAAATAGGGCGGACTAATCTAAAACGCTTGTCAATTCTGCTTTCTCTCTTATTATTTTGTCTCCTAAGAAACCCTAGTTCGACTACAGCTTTTGAGATTGATAAAGATTAGTTTTTTATCTATTTTTACAAGAAAAATTCAGAGAAATTTCGTGCTCACCCCAATAGTTCGATCTAAGCAGTTGGATTGCAGTTTTATTGAAAACTACGTTGTTGAATCAGCTTCAAGGTCAAGTTGTGCCATATTCAGTGGAAACTGGTTTGGGTGTCAATTTTCACCTTGGGATCTACACCTGTGGTATCCGTATCAGATATACATCTCCCTCTTTGTTTGATTTCAAATCTGGTCCGGTTCAATGCAAGACGGATCCTAGAAAAATGCAGTTTTTCAAAACATAGGGAATAAGATTCCCAGAAGGACTGAATATTTTTGAAATTTCACCCAACCATCTTGCATGATTCGGTCATCCATATGATGAATCCTAAACCTTCTTTCATAAACTTTGCAGTTTTATCAGTGAACACAGAAAAAACTAAATGGCTACGTCATTCCTTTGGCATTGTAGAATCATCAATAGTATCCTGAGCATGTGTAGACTTTGTCTTGAGAAGGAGCGTCGAGAAACGATTCAGAGAAGGGGACTTGCGCGAAGGCAATAGTAACTATGAATTCATGCATTCAATTCACTTTCGTTAAATCAAACATTTAAGATATTAACTTGCATTCTCCTTCATTAAATTATATTTTTAAGGCATTTTTGTTTATTCTCATCATTAAATTCTATTAATACCAATAACATAAAATCCGGTACTTTTAAAATCAGGTTTTTTACAAAAATAAAAATAAAGTACCATGAATTTGCAAATTTAGATATATTTTGAAAAAAAAAAGTTATGAAAACAGTGAGTGGGACAAGAAAAATATTTTCTTTGACCAAATTGCCCCTTTTATAAATCTACAATCAAATCGAGAAGGGATGGTCGAAGTTATTGTTTGTCGTATTTCTCCTCCCAAACACCGAACAAAATAGGGGTTATATCAGATAAGAGCAACCTTTGGGCCCTAATATCAATAAAAGTAATATATTTAGTAAAATTTAAAAAATAAATTAACTTTTTAAAAATAATATAAAAAATGGGCAAAGTTATTGTTCATATTCTTCTTCTTGTAATAGAGCCACCCATCGCCGCCTCTTGCACATCTCCGACTGTCGTCCCCAACAACCGCCTCCGACTGTCATCTCCGACGATCAAGAAAAAACCCGATAACTCAAATGTGCCCTGAACACAAGAACACACACACACACACACACACACACACACACTCTCTCTCTCTCTGTTCCAATCAAGCACGAAAATTAACCAAGCACAGAACACCTCGCCCATACACCGAGTCCCAGGAAAAGGTGGATGCATCAAACGACGAATGAGGATCTGCAGACCACCTCCTTATCTGACACATTCTCTAATTCATCGACATTCTCTCTCTTTCTAACATATATAAATATATGCACAATAGGTAGGTTCTGGTAGGAATATCACCATCAGCATCAGCATCACCGTCACCGTCACGACATCCAGCATCACCATGTACCCCGATTCCTTCCAGATCTGTCCCGACCTTGAACGTGTCGTGTCATACCCTTACAACCCTCTGCACAATGAAGTTGAACAAGAGGGAACTCTAGTGCTTGGCCATTTGCATCCGTTAATAAAATATTAATAAAAGATTGAAATGCCAGTTTTACCCTTGAAAGCTCCTCCAATACTTCTTCACTCTAGTCTTTGCCGCCCAGGTCTAGTCTAGTCTTCATCGTCGCCACCCTTGTAACTTATGGCATTAATCTTCTTCCTCCACTCCATTTCCCTCTTCGTTTTCCGCCTCACCTCCCTTGTATACAATCCCATCTCAGGTTCCTTATCTAAGATTAGGAGGGAAGTTGTGAAGGAGGTTTGACCAATAGTAGATCTGAGCAGATTTGGACGAATAACAAGACGGTTCAAAGGATTAAAGAGGACGAACAAGAAGAACTAAGAAGGAGATTTTGATGGGCGGGACCTAAGAACGGATTCGAATGAGCTTTGAACAGTAGCAAATATGAGTGGATCTAATCGCAAACTTGGACAGCCGGGACCTTTGAATGGATTCTGATGTTGCACAATCTAGGCACTCCTAGCTGGCTATGACTTGGCTTCTAGCTGGGACGGGCGGCACCTGAGAGGAAGAAGAAGGTGAAGGATTCTCGGGGAGCTCTCCCGGTGGGAACACTCTGATGGCTAAGTTAGAACTGGAGAAATCTCAAAGGAAGAACAGAGAGTAAGAGTGCCGAGAGTGCTTAAGCTTCAATACCTTTGCTTTGTGAGGGTCGGGGTCCTTTTATACCAGAGCTCGGTCACATTAGGCGTAACCGCCACTACCCTAGCCGTTATTGACAGGGCAGGGGTGCCAGGTGCAGGCGGCTGCTGCTGGCTGCTACTGCAGGGTACGGACTCGTCAGGCGTGCCATGCCTTTCAGAGACGGCAGGCAGAGCGCCGCCTGGCAAGGGATTTGAGCATTGCCACCGGATCCAGCAGGTACGGATGTCAGGCAGATCTCCCTGCAGTCTGTCGAGCTACTGTGCACCGAACCACCTGGGGCAGGTTTGCCTTGCACCGAGGTGCCCGCACTGGAGGCGAGCCTTAAGCAAGTACGAGCAGGAGTCTCGATGGTGTTATCCCGAGGTGTTTCTTCCTCAGGACAACCAAAAGTTGGGGTGCTTCCTTCTTAGGAAGGGAGAGCTCGGAGTCCCTTAGGAGGAGCTCGGGGTGCTCCACCCTCAGGTTTGGGGTGAGCTGGGCTTTGCTACTCGACAAGCTGTCACACCCACCGAGTCATTTGGCCGGGCCTCGGCGAGCTCGCTACGCCGAGTGGTGGCCAGGCTATTACGTTGAATTGTCACTTATGCCAGGTCATGTCCATGTGTCCCCATGCTACGAGGTCGGGCCAAATCACCCTACATAAATTGCCCCCCACTCCCCATACTAGGGGTGTTCACCTAGCGCGGGGAGTCCGTAGTCCACTACAATGCGAGCTCCAGGCCCCCCGAGCTACTGAGAAGGGAATACTCCAAGACTATTTCAGCTCGCGAGCCAGGGAAACCATCTCGTTCCAGCACCTGGGCAGAAGAACTGTTCCAAAGACCAACCTTGATGAGGGTCACCTCGAAGTACCCCTAAGAGCTTCCTACAAAGTAGCTCGCGGCAAGGTTAGCTCGCTACGAAGTAACTTGCGACTGAGTGATGCGACGCTCTTAGGAAGCTTCCATCTGACAAGACCGTACCGATCACTCACTCTGAAATTCTCATCTGAGTTTGAATTATCTTACTTGCTCACGAGCTAACCTCGCGAGCACAGTGATCTAGCGCGACCTACACTCTTAGCCTTTTACATTCTTTTCTTCCTCTCCAACATTCTAACTTAAGCTTCGGAGTATTCCCGCCGAGCAAATCCCTGGGAATCCTTCTTCTTCGTCTTCTCAGGTGTCATCCGTTGCCGACAAGGAGCCAGTCAGCAGCCAGCTAGGAGTTCCCGGATCGTGCCGCGTCAATTTCCATCATTAATAAAAACATTTCTTATTTATCATACTTATTATTATTTAATATGTCAAATATGTAATGTTAAAAGTGTTCCCAATTTTTTTTTAGTTTCTATATTTTTTGCATTTCATCTATTTTTGAATTTTATTATTTAATTGCGACAACATGGATTGGCCCATTTGACCCAAAATGGTTTAATTTATTACCACTGCCTAGATGAAAAAAAAAACTCTTTTTAGATAAATTTTAAAAGTATTTTTATGTTATTGGAATTATTAATTTATTATGTATGGATTTAATTAATAGAATTTAGGGGTGAGAAAAAATAAAGATGCCTTAAATATATGATTCAATGAAGGTGAATGCAAATTAATACCTTAAGTGTTGGATTTAATGAGAGGAAATTGAATGCATTGAATATCTTATAATTGTCTCTTTTCAACTCATTTACTATTAATAATTGAATACCCATTTGCCCTCATTTTTTATCAATAAATTTAAATATGGAAGCTCAAATTTTGTCCTAAAAAAATCCAAAAATATTAGTGAGACTATTTGTGCTTTTTAAAGTTATATATATATATATATATATATATATATATAGAAAGAGGGGAGTGAGGGTCCTCTCACCTCAGCTCACACTTACCTTTTCCTCCCCTCATTTTTCACACACTTGCATATTTATTTCTATATTAAATCATTAAAAACCTCATAGGTATTTATCATCTCTCATAAAATCCATATATTTTCTCTAATTAATCTCTCTCTCTCTCACCTTAATAGTCAATGTTTGTAGCATCTCCCGTTTTGACCCTCTCTCTAACTCTAATAAAGTAGGGTGTAAATTAGATGTGTTGAATTAGGTTAAGGGTCAACCTAAATATGAACATTAGATTGGACCCAAATTAATGTCTAAAGACCCAAATTTGCCCACCAGTACATGGGGTGAACCAATCTAAAAAAATCATTGCTCCTTTTCTTGTGTTATCAAGTTTTTCCATCTATTTTGCTCCTTTCCTTGGGTTTACATTTTTCCATTTGTTTTTATTAATTTAATTTAATGTAAATTTGTTTAATGGTTTGTTGTGTTCAATAATAAAATGTAGTAAGTAAGAACTTAATATGCGCCATTGTTTTATTTAGCTTGGTTATTAGTCTCATGCTAAGCCAATTTTTTGGATTTATAGGGCTACACAATGGGAGGTAGCCCATTGCCCCAACCCAGGTCTCTACTACAACTAACTAAATAAGGTATCAACGGAACAACCATTAGTTAGTTTATGTGCTTATCATAATATATAAGCTATATAAAAGGAAAAGTTTAAAGCTCAATAATTAAAAAGAGAAAAGAAAATTTTTCCTACCTTTCTACATGTAAAAAAGTAGAAATACAACATCCTGTACATGGTACGAGCTACTGCTAGTTAAAAATTAAAGCACAATTTTGATACAAAAAAATAAAAAATGATGCAAGCTTTGCATTTAAAGATGGTCAATGTAAAATATGTGAATTCTAGTATTGGAATTCATGTTTGTACCCATAACAACCAACAATAATACAACTTCTATTAATGCAAAACTAATCCAACTTTGCATATTTATGACTCAATATATTTGTATTTGTACTTAACATCTTTATATTTGCACCATTGTCAAACGAAGACTAAATATAATTGGGTAAATTGCTCAAACCTCCCTTGTAGTTTTCGACAATTGCTTTAACCTTTCATGAATTTTAAGCTCTCAAAAAACCTCTGTCCATGTTTCAAATAAACAATATAGGTAGGTACTTTCGATTAGTGTAAGTAGAAAAATGAATGTTAAAGTACAAAGCTACCATTCACTTTTGACAATGGAATCTATTCTGTGTAATATGTTTCCTATTTTTATTATTTTTATTGTTGTGTTGGTTTAAATAAAAGTATTTGTATATCCTCATTTAATTATAATAGTAGTAACAACAACGGCAATAAGAAGAATAATATACACATATAAATAAGAAATAATTTGGTGATGGGGGAATGAGTTTTGTTCAAATAGATTTCCTCAAATTGTTTTTATTTTTATGGGTAATTGATATTTTTGTACTCTTGTATATTTTAATTTTCTTAAAGTCTTGAAAATCTTTATCGAGATGAAGATTAGGGGAAAGAAAGAGGGGGGAGATAACTACAACCTCCCTTGACGTATTTTGACTTGTACCAAAATCTAACTTCATTTTTTTTTTCAAATAGATTTGCAAACACACTCATTCCATTAATTGTCTTGGTGCAAAACAATGATATACTGTTTTATAAGTTTTAAAATCCAATTTTAAACCATGAAAACCTTTTATTGAGATGAGGATCAAAGAGAAAGAACCATGTCTGAAATGACCAAATATCTCAAATAAAACAAATGTTAGAGAGGTAGGAAAAATTTCCAAGTAATGGCTACTTTCAGAAGTAAAACCATCATAAAATTACAAGGCAACTACTGTTACAGGAAATAAGGAAGATTTTAATTTCGTCCTCCATACGGGTCACAAACAATTGCGTTGTCTTCAGCAGTAATAACTGATTTAAAAAATTCGGACAACAAATGCAAATTATTACACCCCTTGTGATCGATAGAGATTCTTGGAAAAAATAACTACTATGTCAGAAATCTCATCTTGCTTATTAGTCAACATCCATTGTCATCTTTAAGGCCATCAATCAGGTTCACCTTCCTTATACTCGATGTAAACCTATGGAGAAAAAAAGAGTATTCCAATGTCATTCCTTTAACCATAGTTATCTAGATTTATGCCTCCTTGTTATGGTTCAGCATAGGCTTAGCCTTGCCTACGCTTGGCAGGCTTACGTTAGGGACATGCCCGTCATTTTCGCCTGTAAGATTTTTGGGAGAACTGATGTCATCTTCAGGTAGACCACCAGAAGCTTAACGTACTCTTTGAGGAGGGGTGGTCGACCTCCTTGGGTGCCTAACCTTGGCACTCCTAGACCTTCATCCCCTTGCGGGGCGGCCCTGGTTAACGGCTAGCATGGCTACCAGGGTTCCTCATGGGCGCACACTTGCTCATGGGGACAGTGTTGGACCGGCACTGCGCTACCGATACTCAAGGGAGGCTTGGCATGCGGGCCTGGCTCAAGCATGTCCCTTTACCTTGCCCAAGTTGATTGAGCTATCCCGTTGCCATTAGCGCACGGGTGTGTTCCGGCCCAAGCGGTTGCCTATCGTCATGGCACACAGGTGCCTGTCATCATCGGCATACAGGAGACCCTTCACATCGGTGCCAAGTCACCTTATCGGCGCATGGTCGCCTTCCATTATGGTTGTCCCCCTTTAGCACGTAAGCGGCGCCTCCCATGGACCGGTCTGAGCCAGGAGAGTGCCCCGGCCATTGGACTTGAGGTCATGATCCAGTGCTACTGACGTTGGTGGAGCCATCCCATCGGGCAACTCCTAGCCTCTAAGCGCAGAAAGGCTTGTCCTGGCCTGCCTTGGCCAGGACGCCGCACGGGTTTCTTCCGCTGTAGAACTACCCCCATGACATCCTGGCACTTTAGTAAGTAATTTTGTTCCTCTTCTAAATTCCTCAACAAATCTAGTGAGGAGGCATCCACGTTAGTTTGTTCCAAAGGCTGAATTTTGTTCATCTTCTAAATTCCTCAACAAATCTAGTGAGGAGGCATCCACGTTAGTTTGTTCCAAAGGCTGAATTTTGTTCCTCTTCTAAATTCCTCAACCAAATTCCTAAGACATCTAACCGAAATAGGCTGGCCACACTCACGATAGTTCCAACTATAGATCCTCGTGAAACACCTTGTGGCTATCTAAGGGTCGGCCACCCTACCCCAAGCATAGAGAGAAAAGAGATCCTCACCTGAATCTTTCCCAAATCAACCTATTTTCTTGTGTGCCCCGAATCACATCATGAGCCCCTAAAACAACTAAAATAATAGAGAAAAAACAAAACAAATAATAGCTAAAATTATTGAAATAACTAAAAAAGGCCAAAATAAAGACATAAATTAATAACATAAACCACAAAATCCAACATAATCACACCTACTATCCTTTCAATAACCAGACCAAAGCTACATACCCGACCCATCGCCTATCTCATAGATTCGAATGCACAAATCAATATGTGGCTGCTTTCCCGTAGCAGAACACACCCAATGTTAGGTTAACTAACACAAGGACAAAAGCTTTTCATAGCAGCTTCCAGATTGCCTCTAACCTATCCAGCTAAACTTCTAGTCTAATTGAATTATTCTTTAACTGCTCCAGATTTTCTACCGCCCTACATACTCGGCTATCAATGCCCCTATACTAATGCCACCACCCCTTGCTATCATTATCATGGGAGTGGCCCTGAAACTCTCCCGAAAAGCACTAGAATAATGTCTATTTGCTTGGAGTTGTGTCTGGACACAACTGCATTGCCTTCCACGGCCAACAAAAAGTCATCCTAACCTTGATCTTTGCCAAGAAACTGAGTAATGATTGGCTTCTTCTAGTCATCTCTCCAAGCCAGGTCTGCTTGAATCCAGGCACCAAGGAAGTTCATTGTGCGAGAGTTGAAAAAAAAAAAAATCCACGTTAGAAGACTCAAACAAAAAAGGTCGATGATAGCTATAAATTAAGATCGTCAAGCTAATTACCACAAATATGGCAGACAAGAGGTAGGGGCTACATTGCTACAAAACCCTACACTAAAAGGTTTATCCGCAAAAATACAAACCTTGGCTCTAATATAGTAACCTCTATTGTGCACATGATAAACAAGAATAATCTTCTGGGAAGTTAAGACCATGTTTGGTTTGCTGTTCTAGACCTCATTCTTTAAATTTTTACTCATTCAGGGTAATAATGGATAAAATTAGGGTGTTTGGTTACAAAATTCTTGCCACGAGTCTCATTCTTTTTCAAAATGAAAAATCAGCACATAGCACAAAAATTAAGGTAGCATGCAGCATGAAGAATAGTCTTGTCCCATCTTGCTCATTTTCATTCTTTAAAGAAACTCTATGCCAACGGTCATAATACAAAACCACCGCCATAGATATTTATTAGCAAATTGTCGTGAAAACTTATGCCGATAAACATTGACTGCCAGCCATCTGCCAGTAAACATCTATGTCAATGGTTTTGGAGACTTGGTATGGCGGTTTATGAACACCGACACATTTTTTTTAAGAATGAAAATGAGCAACATCTGAAGAACTCGTTTGGTTCATAGCAATATTTTCTCATTTTGTACATTTTTACCCATTCTTGTCCATTTTGTAATTTCATCTTGGGTAAGAATGAAAAAGAATGATAGTTGAATCAAACATGGCCTAAGAGTCTCACCTCATTGTCAAAAAGATCAAAAGAGAGATCGTCAATCTGAACCCAAACATCTACTTCTTTGAGAGAGATGGACATCTAAATGACATGGGACGACCATATAACCAATCATGTAACAAGACCCATTGATCAAACAGAATCCACAGACCATCCATAGTTACATGATCAAAACAGCCAACATCCCTAAACAAAGCACGGAAATGACCTTTATGAAGAGGGAGGGATTATCACATCCTCCTCTAATGTCTTCCAAATAGCATGCAAGGTCCTCTTTAATTCCTTTAGGCCCCGTTTGCTTTTCGGTAAGTTACTTACCTGGGTAAATGCACTTACCCAGGTAAGTGTTTCTTAGGAAAAACTTACCCATGTAACTGCATTTACCCATGTTCTTTTATTTCTCATGTAAATAAGGCGATGACCATTTTACCCATAAAATTTTATTATTAAAAAGGGCATTTTTGTCCCATTCAAGTGTTGGCATCTTTCCCCCTAGGTGGGAAAATTATTTACCCACCTAGTAGATGGGTATCACTTACCTGGAAAAATGAACTTTCCTTGGTCCCCACATAAATATGAAAAAAGAACATGGGATTCTTGGTTAATGGGAACCAAAATCCCATTGACCAACTTCCCCCCCTCTCAAAATCCGAAAAAAGAACGCCCCCTTAATGAAATATCCAGTTAGGAAACAAGTGCTTGATGACATAGTACTACCACTCCACATACTTAGAATGCACTAAAGTATATTGCACATCAATAACACCTACACCATAATCTTCATCTTCTTAAATGACCTTTTTTTAAAACGCAAGTACAAAACCATGCATGTACTTTGAATACAAAGAACAGACACTAACAAAAATACAAAAGGAATTTGAACTTTTGACTCTAAAAGAGATAAGAGAATTGAAGAAAAGCACAAGATAAAGACAAACCATCCCACCACCTAATGGATAAAAGACCCTACATAAAGGAAAAGGCCCTTAATTGGGGAAAGGAAAATACTACAAAGTAATAGAAGAGCACCCCACAACACATTTAAGTTTCAATACAACACATTAACTATGGAGTAAAGAAAGATCTCACCAAATTTCAAGATAGATTATGAAAATTAGACATCACCAATTTGCAATGAGCATAAGAAAACGTTTACATGTCTCCCATTTTTTTCTCTATGTCAAATATTTTGAATTTGATAAAGAATTAAAGTATTTGAACATGATTGGGTTTGGTTTGCAATTTGGGTTTTTTCTCAATATATTGTGAAATTTTGAAGAATGTTTAAGGGTAAAAAAAGTGTTTTCTTTTTATTTAATGACAAAACGTAATGGAAATTAAATTTTCAAAAAGTTCAATAATACTTTAAGTAGGTCATGAAATTTTAAGATTATGAGGGACACTAAGTATTTATTTTTTTTATTAGCACTCTAGCAATTGCCAATTATAATGACTAATGTTGTGTTAAGCATAGACCTGTTCATGGGCCGGGCCGGGCTTTTACTCTTCATTAACAGAAATATGTTAGGCCCGAGCCCGAGCCCGGCCCGACCAATGGGCCTACAACTTGGGCCCAAACCCGGCCCTAATAAAAAGCCTGAAGCTCGAGCCCGAGCCCGACCTAATAAAAAACTTAGAAATTTTCCCTATTCAATAATCAATATAAATCAGAATTTATTTACATTAAAAAATGTATAAATTCAAAATTTATTTATATTAAAAAAAGAATATAAAGAAGGGAAAGAGGATGTGAAGAAGAAGAATTCGGTTGGAAAAAGAAGGGAAAGAGGTGAAAAGGTATTCAACTAGGGTTTTTAGGTTTAGTTATAGGTCGGGCCGGGCTGGGCTCGGGCCGAGCTATTTTGGCAAATCCTGAGCCCGACTCGAATTTATTGCGGGCTAGGCTTTTTGGCCTGAGGTTAAGCCCGTGGGCCTATATACCTATTCAAACCTGTCCGGGGGCTGGGTCGAGCTGCCGGCCCGTCGGGCCACCCGGCCCATGAACAGGTCTAGTTAAGCATTACTTGTGAAATGTTGTTTTACGAGTGTTGGGAATATAAGGCTTGATAATCGCCACCCAACATTAAGCTTTGTTTGGAACCACTTTTGCATTTGGGGCAAGATGCGTTAATTGCTTTGGTTAAGCACCCATGCCCCAAATAAGCTACTCATAGTAGTTTTAGGTTATAGTCATGTTGTGAACTTTCATGTTGGTTTTTTGTATTTTTCACCAAATACATCTTCATAGGTTTCCATGTAGGGCCCAATTCATAACCTTAGAAGTCATGTCCCAAAAGCACTCCCAAATGGAAACTCTACATGAGATAGTTTGACTAGAATGTTGATTTTATGGCTTATATAAGGTTGGCTTCAACTTTGTAGGAGCAAGGAATTGGAAAGACACATCACAAGATGTGTGATGGGAACCAAGGTTAGCATGCTGGCTCCAAATCGTCACCAGATAAAATGTGCGGTGCCCAATAGTTGTATCGCATGTAAGTGAGCGCATACAAGTCCAAGACACGTGTCATACATTCAATAATAGTTCTTTAGAAATAAATGAGAAGTGGGAAGCTCACATTCTCATCCATTCCTAAAAAAATACAGTAAATGTAGAAGTTATTATCCACAACCACTTCAGCATACAATCTATAATTTCAATAGTTAATTTTATTTGAATTTCAAATATAAATATAATCATTAGACAAATAGTGAAACTCAAATAAAATATTCCAAAAAAACTAAAATAAAACAATATCATTATAAAAACAAAAAAAAAAGAGTAAAAACCAAAATGATACATATGTGTGACTGCCCCATAACAGGGTTATATACTAGATAAAATGTGGTAAGTCTCTTAAATCAAATAAAAATCTTCAAAACAACAAATGAAAAAACTAACCTAAATTTTTAATATAAATGATTTAAAATACTTAAAAATTTGAAATAGTTCATATTAGTGGCCTCCTACTAAGTACGAGAGTCATGCCTAGATATAATTAAATGAAGGATTTCAGGCCAAAGCCTCCCCTAGTCAGGCACATGGTTCTCTTCCATTCAAGCACCTATACTTTCAAACTCTTAAACAAATTAGATAAGTGTCTTCTTCTGATTAATTGTCTTTCAGTAACATAGCCCATTAACATGTATAGTTGAGCCCTTAACAATGCTGTGCCATGTGAAGTGGGAAGCTCCCACTCTCAATCTTTTCCTAAAAAGAATGAAATTAAAGAATTAATGATAGAATTTCAGAAAATAGACACGAAATCAATTTTTTATACACTTTTTACATGTTTTTATGTTCAAATGGGTGGTAAACCACCAATATTTGGACAGTCAATGTAATCTGCATTGTCCTCTGTGTCCGTCGCTCTAACGAGCGAATGATTTTAATTTCAGGTAAAGAAGGTGAAAGTTTCTAGGTAATCGGGTCAAGTCATTAATTGCTTATAATTTGGCTGCTTTAAAAAAGGGTTCAAACCGGATCATTAATTGAGTTGCAAACCCAATTTAATTCATTTAAAATTAAACCAGTTTCTTTAATTAGGGTTGTTATTAATTTGACATAATTAATTATTGTTAATTACTAAACTAGTACTAATTAATGTTTTCTAATTAATTACCCAATTTAATTCATTTAAATTCAAAGAAGTTACTTTAATTAGGGTTGTTATTAATTTGACATAATTAATTACTATTAATTACTAAACTAATACTAATTAATGCTTTCTAATTATTTACCCAGTTTAATTCATTTAAAATCAAACCGGTTTCTTTAATTAGGGTTTTTATGAATTTGACATAATTAATTACTATTAATTACTAAACTAATACTAATTAATATTTTATAATTATTTTCCTGGTTTAATTCATTTAAAAGCAAACTGGTTTCTTTAATTAGGGTTGTTATTAATTCAAAAAAATTAATTTCTAAACTAATACTAATTAATGCTTTATAATAATTACTTAATAAATTAATTATTGACAATAATTTCTTATAATAATTACTGTTGATACCTAATTTCTGATATATATTAATTATTTAATGATAACTTATTACTAATAATATCGCTAAATATTATTTCGGAATGATAATTAATATCGATCTTCATAAAGGTACAAAATATTTGGTAAATAATCAATTTATATTTATATTAACACATTTTATATATTTTTTAAATAAATATCTAATGTTAATTATTTATATTATAATTACTATCATAAATTATAATTAGTACTATTATATTAATTAATTTAATTATATTATTATTATTACTATGAATAATTATAATTAATTATTATTACAAATAATTATTTCTGATTATAATTACTTACTAATAATTAATTCCTTGTAATAATGATAATTATTACTGTAGAATTTTAATTAATTAATGATAATCAATAAGTATTTTAATTATTAATTGTGATTTAATCATTTTATATTTATATTAATTCATATTAATATAAATATAATTATATATTTAGTGTTAATTATTTACATTATTATTATTATTATTATAAGTATTTATAATTAATATTATTATTATTCTTCAATTAATATTTCATTTAGTGAAAGTTAAATTATAAAACTTTGAATTCTTCATTATTGTTAAACTAAAATAATTACTATAGCAATTATTTCTTCTTGAATTAACTAAAAATCTTAATTATAACAAGTTATTTAGTTAATAATAACAATGGCAATAATGATAATAAAAATAATCGTAATAATAATAATTTAATAGCAAATATTAATTACTTGCAAAACTAATATATATTAAATTAAGGTTTTCAGGCTACATCCCCCACCATTCAGACACGTGGCCTTTTCTTAGAAGTTGTTAAAGCCCATAACCCACTACCACCATTTAAATAAGTGGCCTTTTATTTTTTGGAAAGTTAGACACGTGACAATTTATGAGAAATTCCTACTAAAGCCCACAACCCACTACCAGGCTATAGCCCCCCACCATTCAGACATGTGGTCATCTCATTTTTCTAGAAAGCTAGACATGTGGCATTTTTCTGAGAAGTTGTTGTTAAAGCCCACAACCCACTACCACCATTCAAACACGTGGCATCCGATTAATTCAAGAAATAGGATTCAAAAAGTGGCTAGTTTCACTCCTAAACATTCTCGATATACAATTATTTATTAGATTAACACATGGTTATCCATAGTCTATTAAATACAAATGGTGGGACCCATTAAAATATTATGATAAACCCACGTTTGTTTTTAAATGATTTTTTCAAAAATAAAATACTTTATTAATTACAAACTTGATTTAACTTTTAGGAAGCAACCTAATTTAACTTTTAAAAACAAATAATTGAAAATAGATTTATTAGATAAATAGTAAATACCAAATAAAGAGGGTTATTGTTTAGAAATAAGATCTTATTTAATATCTTAAATCAAATTAAAAAACATAAATTAATAGAGGGTTTCAAATAAAATAGGGCAAAATAGATTGTAAATTTCAAAGATGTAAGACACATATTATTATTATAATAAAATCATTAATTAAATACTTAATAATAACAATATTAATTAATTAACAAAAGATTACAATACAAATAATCTTTAATAAATAAATAAATAAAAATAAAAAAGTTAGACATTTTTTGTTTAAACAAAATAAAAATTATGAAAAAATACGAGCCATGTACTTAGTACGGGGTCACACACACACACACACACATTCTCTCTCTCTCTAAAGGAAGGTTTTTAGGCCAAAGCCTCCTCGATCAGACACGTGGTCCAGCTCCACTTAGACACCTGTCCTTCAAATTAAAAAAAAAAAAATAGACACATGTCAAATTATGATTAGTGGTAGTTTAAGAACATATTCCACTAG
The DNA here is from genome assembly GCF_055504915.1 of Nelumbo nucifera. Taxonomy (NCBI): domain Eukaryota; kingdom Viridiplantae; phylum Streptophyta; class Magnoliopsida; order Proteales; family Nelumbonaceae; genus Nelumbo; species Nelumbo nucifera. The sequence goes on along the minus strand of NC_142654.1, from coordinate 66,651,425 downwards.
ACACGTGTCAATTTCTAATTAATGGTGGTTCAAGAATAGATCCCACTAACATGCAGAGTCGTGAGAAATGGGAAGCTCCCACTCTCAATCTTTTCCTAAAAAAAGGAAAGTGTGATTAATGCAGGAGACATTAATTTGCAGAGAACATTTTGCAGAAGATGTTTGGGCTTCCGATGCATCTCCCACAAGCATTATCGAAACTTCAAATGACTCACCCTCTTTCTTTCGGTCTTTACTCCAAACTCTCTCCCTCTTTTCTTACTCTCGATCAAAAGACATTTTGAGCTAAGATAGTTGCACATACATAGATTCCCCACCGTTGTGAGATGGTTTCAAATGCCTTTTTTTGGTTTCAGAGTTTGTTCTCAAACAAACTTTTTTTTTTCTTTTGTAGAGTTTGTTTCAGATTCAAAGATAAATATTTGATTTTTTTTTTGTTTTCATTTCTTTTGATTTATTATTAACATGTATACTTAATATTATCCTATTTTATTTTTCTTTAAATTCTCATTGCTATTGGTGATCTTTTTTTGTGACTTTTTTGGATAATCCAAATTTTAATTTGTTACATTATCCTATTTCACTTTTTTAAAAGGATATTGGTGGTGTTCTTTATATTTTCCTGAAAATCCAAAATTTAATTTTTTTTTATTTATTATTAACATGTGTACCTAGTATTATCCTATTTTATTTTTCTTTAAATTCTCATTGGTATTGGTGATCTTTTTTGTGTTTTTTTTGAATAATCCAAATTTTAATTGTTGCATTATCCTTTTTTTTAAATAGGATATTGGTGATGTTTTTATATTACTATTATTATTATTATTATTGTTGTTATTTATCAATATTATTCATTATTTATTATTATTATTATTATTTATCAATAATATATATTGTTTGTTATTGTTGTTGTTGTTGTTTGTTGTTGTTGTTGTTATTACGATTATTAATTGGGTTGACATGGCGCTTCACGTATGGGTCCATATGAACTCTCAGTTGTCAAGATGTGGCATTTTTTCATTGAAATGTATAGTATAATATGTGAAAAGCATTGTATATATGTACTAGCGGGGACCCGCCGTGCGATGCATGGAAAAATTTGAAAGATTTAATAATTTTATTTACTATTAATTAATACTAAATTAATAATCAAAATTTGTTGTTAATTCACTAAAAGTATTCGAAGTTTTTGTTAATATCTAAAATTTTAATAATTGTATTTTCATTTAATATTGATTTACATAAAATAATTATTGTTAATTTAATATGAACAAATGTTTTTTAATAAATTTAGTTTTATTAACAATTTATAGTAATTTTAATAATTGCTATTATTTTTATTATTTTAAATGAATTTTTAATTAACTTTAAATAAATAAAAAATTACAAAAACTAACATTTTTATTAATTTCATTAATAATTAACAATTATGTAGGAATGACAACGAGGTGGGTTTAGGGCGGGGCACCCCATCCTTGTCCTTGCCCCATAGTCAAGACACTCTGCCCCTTCCCCACCCCGTCCCTAGTGTCAGGCTGGCTCAAGGCAAAGTAACCACTCCTCAATGTTAGGTGAGTTCAGGAGCAAGGCACCCCACTCCTCATCATAGGTGGAGAATCCTCGAACTTTCCTGCCCCGTCCCCAATATTGGGCGTGTTCAAGTAGAGGTGTAAGTCAGATTGTGTTGGGCCGAACTTGGGCCAGGCCAAGCTATGAGAGCTCCATTAAAAAAAAAATTGAAAAAGATGTTTAAATTTTAATTTCATATGATTTTTTATGTATACAATTGTTTATATATACAATTAGACTTATTAGTGGGCTAAGCAACTCGAAGACCCGGCCCGATACTATTAAATATATAAAAAAGTACTTATGTTATATATAATAGACAATATATATATGTTTCTTAAATTATTAATAAATATCAATTTACTATTAAGAAATATAAATTAGTTTATTGATTTATTAAATTATTACTAAATTAATATAATATTAGTTTATAAAAGTATACTAAAAATAATACATTTTGTCTACAGGTCGGGCTTTGGGCTCGAGCTCGAGATTTGGGCCTTATATAAGGGCTGGGCTCGAGCTCAAGATCTAGGCCTGATGGTCGGACCGGGCTCGGGCTTGGGCTTGCACATTTTTTGTTGATAAAGAATCTCGTGTTAATTATAAAACAATGATTTTTTACAAATTAAAATTTTTATTTAGTTCTAGTTTAGTATAAAAAATATATAACATTTCTCTATATTATATAATAATATTTAATAATTTTAGTGAAAGTTTAGTGGATTTTGTAAATTAATAATTTTTTTATTGTTTAGCCTCAACCTATTTATAATATTCGATTTATAGCAGGGTTTTCAAAACTGGACCGGATTGGAAAAACCAAGAACCGATCAGGCCATTTTTCCCCATAACCGTTATTTTGCTAAAAAACGTTGATTTTGGTCAGCAAACCGCTGATTCGAGCAGTTAAACCATTTGAACCGTCCAATGGTTGTGGTCGTTCTTTAATCTTTTTAATTTTTGTTAGAACGGGCTGTCCATTTGATTCGAACGGCCGGACCATTCGACCCGGGAACCAAACCTTTAACTGGTTCGGTTTTAAAAACCTTGATTTATATTATTAATATTCTATCTCTCTCCATCTTTCTTAAATCTAATAATAGCATGCATTAAAATAAGAGGCCTTGGAAAACACAAAGGTTTCTCTCTCATAGTGTGCAACTTTATTAATCTAACCAATATAAACAATAATTAATGTTTTATATTTTTAAAACAAAAGAAAATAAGAAAAAATGCAAAAAAATAGAGAAAACAGATAAATAGTTTCTCTCAAAGAAATGACATGCTGACATGGACAAACCAATATATATCGATGAGTGAAATAAGAGATATAAAATTGTCATTTGTGTAAATATAATAACTTATGGGGAAAGTAACTTACCGAACATCTTCACTCCAATAAGTGTTTGAATACATAATAAGTGATTTGGCAAGTGAGTTTCCAAATAGGCTTAAGCAATTGTTAAAATAAGTTCTTCTAAAAAGTACTTGTACAATAAGTACTTCTTTTAACAACTACTAATCATCAAAATGGTCCTACATTATAGGCCAAAACCCCCTACAGTTAGACATGTGGCCCATCTACATTCAAACACCTATCATTCCAAATATTTAAACAAAATGGATATGTGTTAAATTCTGATTGATGGTAGTTCAAGAAAATAGCCCACTAACATGCAGAATTGTGAGAAGTAGGAAGCTCCTACTTTCAATCATTTCATAAAAAAATGAAACTGTGCTGTTAATTATTGTTAACTACTAAACTAATTAATTAATTAAAGCTATTGATTACTAATAATAATTGCTGTTAACTACTCCTGATTAATTAATTATGGCTATTAATTACTAATAATAATTATTGTTAATTACTAATTAATTATTGTTAACAACTTTTAATTAATTAATTCTAGCTATTAATTACTAATAATAATTACACACCGATAATAATTTCTTATAATAATTATTGCTATTACTTAATTACTGATAATAATTAACTAGTGATAATATTGCTCATTATTAATTTAGAAAATATTTTCTTATAATAATTACTGCTAATACTTAATTATTGACAATTTATTACTAACAATGTTGCTCATTATTAATTCGAAATGATAATTAACAAATAAATTCATAATGGTAATTAATAATTAGCAAATAATCATTTTATATTTATATTAACTCGTATTAATTATTTTGAAAATAAATATTTAATGTTAATTATTTATATTATAATTATTATTATAAATTATAATTCATACATTTATATGAAATAATTAATTATAATTAATAATATTATATTAATTAATATAATTATATTATTATTATTATCAATAAATATAATTAGTTATTACTAATACTAATGATGATAATTATTGCTTCGGAATGTTAATTAACTAATGATAATTACTAAGCATTTTAATAATGTTAATTGTTAATTGGGATATAATCATTTTATATTAATATTAATTCATATTAAATATTTTATAAATATATAATTAGTGTTACTTATTTACAATAATATTATTACAATTAATTATAATTAATACTATTATTATTCTACAATAAATACTTCATCTAGTGAAAGTTAAATTATAAAACTTTCAATTATTCAATATTGTTAAACTTAAAGAATTATAAAAGAAAATATTATTTTATGAGTTAACTAAAAATTGTAATTATAACAAATTAATTACTTAATAATAATAATAACAACAACAACAACAACAACAACAACAATAATAATAATAATAATAATAATAATAATAATAATAATAATAATAATAATAATAATAATAATAATAATAGTAGTAGTAGTAGTAGTAGTGGTGTTGGTGGTGGTGGTGGTGGTGGTGGTGGTAGTAGTACTTTAATATTACTGATTTCAAAACCAATACACACATAATAAGAATATATTATTAGTTAGTAATAATAATAATATACTTATTATTAATAATACATATTATTATTAAAAAATGTTAATAGTAAATTTTAATTACTTAAAATTATTTACTGAAATTACCCATTTTAATTCGGACAGATAATTAATTATTAGTTTTAATTTCTTAAAATTATTATTTACTGAATAATTTTAATTACTCTTTGATTTAAAGACTTATTTTTGAATAATTGGTTTTTTATGTTCAATATTTTTTTATTGCAAAAATATAAATAATTTTTCATTTGCAATGCTAACCATTTTATTTTTCTCTTATTTGGTTTTCCAAAAGATAAAAAAATAAATTAATGATATTTACCTATTTTTATCAAATTATGTATTTATCAAGTTGTTGTCATTGATGACAACGATGATGATGAGTCAACTTTTTGAAAGAGAGGGGTACTAATAATAATTAATGACTTTTAATTAATTAATTTCAGCTATTAATTACTAATAGTAATAATTCACTGATAATAATTATTGCTAATACTTAATTACTGATAATTTTTCTCATTATTAATTTGGAATGATAATTAATAATGATTTTCATAATTGTAATTAATAATTCAAAAATAATTATTTTATATTTATATTAACTCATTAATTATTTTGAAAATAAATATTTAATGTTAATTATTTATATTATACTTATTATCATAAATTATAATTCATACATTTATATGAAACAATTAATTATATTATTATTATCAATATTTATAATTAATACTTATATTAATTAATATAATTATATTATTATTATTATTATCAATAATTATAATTAATTATTACTAATAATAATGATTTTTGATAAAAATTAATTACTGATAATTAATTCCTTAATGATAACAATGATAATTATTACTCCAGAATGTTAATTAATTAATGGTAATTAATAAGTATTTTAATAATTTTAATTATTAATTGGGATATAATTATTTTATATTTATATTAATTCATATTAATTATTTTATAAATATATAATTAGTGTTACTTATTTGCATTATTATTATTGTAAGTAATTATAATTAATACTATTATTATTCTCCAATAAATATTTCATTTAGTGAAAGATAAATTATAAACTTTCAATTATTCATTATTGTTAAACTAAAAGAATTATAAAAGCAATTACTATTTTAGGAATTAACTAAAAATCGTAATTATAACAAATTAATTACTTCATAATAAAAATAAAAATAAAAAATAATACTAATTTAATATTACTTATTTTAAAATCAATACACACATAATAAGAATATAATATTAGTAAATAATAGTAAAAATTTTCAAATTACCTCTAAGTGAATGAACTAAAAGTCTCTGAGTATTCCAATTGACTTGAATTTGACACATCAACATGCCGAAAATTATAATTTCAACCAACATTTTCTATTTCTATCTCTCAATTCCCATAATTCAAACATACAATTAGGTTATGTACATGTTTCCCTACCTTTTTTCTAAAGATAAATTCTAGCTAGTGTATGTGCACCGTGGGGAGCTTAGACTTAAAATCCATAAACGTGATTGACCAAATGAAGTGTTACCACCTAACTTGGAGGTGACTTCCATATTCAAGATGGTCCCATTATTTTCATTTCGTTGTTGTTTTGGATGGGCTTTGGAGTCCTGATTATATTATCAGTTGATTGTAGCCATACATGACGATGATTTGATTGTTGTCACATATCTTCCATCTCTTATTTTAGATGATGGATGCATTTGCAAATGTTGTTTGACATTAATTGTTTTTCTTAACAGCTCTTTGAATAATTGTCTTCCTTATTTGCCTCTTTGAATGGATATCATTTAAATGTTTTTTATCCATTCATATGTCCCTAGATATTAAGCAGTATTGGTGATGTTGTTGTAAACATCCATTTGATTTTACTATTTTATAAATAGCTTAATGATTTCAAAGTTATTGATACTTTTTGGGGGTTGGGTTGTTTAATAGGACATTGATTTTTGGGTAAATTACAAAGACCCCCCTATACTATGGGGTCTGTGATAAAGACCTCCATGTAATTTGTTTTGCAACAAAGACCCCCTTGTACTATGACCGTGAGACAAAAACCCCCTTCCATTAACTTTTGTTGAAATTTGTCGTTGTAATATTTTTTAATCCCTATACTACCCATGCAAGAAAACACTGTTCACTTCCCCGACCTCACAATACAAGAACAGGACAAATAGCAGTGACGGTTCTATGGTTCAGTGTTGGGACTTATGATGGGGCCCATCCCCTTGTAATCAACTTGTCTCAATTGCGGACGATAACTGTCAAAACCAAATTTCAATTAGAAAACACCAAGAAAAAAAAAGCTTTCAATAGATTCCATCATTCCATGGATGGTTTATTATTTTTCTTTGACAAATCTAAGTCGGTCCCAATTGCGGGATCACCCAACAAAACATTGTACAGCGCTCTGGTTATCTAGGAATGGGAACCCAGTTCTGGAGTATCAAATCCATCTAAGTTGCAGTAAACACAGGACCAAGATCACAAATCACAAGCAAGCATGGTTAAAAAAGGAAAAATAGAGGAACAAAAAAAAGAAATTAATCCACTTTATTCATTTTCCTACAAAATAATTAGTAAAATTTGGAAATAACATAGTTAATTCAATTGAAACTTGATAGAACCCATTAACCAAAACTGTTGTGTTGCCAGTTTCAGAACCCACATGACCTAAAACGTTAACAAGAAAAACCCCAAAACAAAGAAAATTAAAGAGCAGCTTCCTTTTCTTACTTTTCTCATGGCGGAATCGTAGAACCTTAGCTGAGAAGACCAAGGCGAGTATGGGGATTAAAAAATATTGCAACGGCAGATTTTAACGAGAAACTAACGGAAGGGGGTTTTTGTCTCACGGTCATAGTACAAGGGGGTTTTTGTCGCAAAACAAAGTACAGGGGGTCTTTGTCATAGACTCCATAATACAGGGGGGTCTTGTAATTTATCCTTGATTTTTTATTGTTAAATAGTAAATTTCAAATTAAATGATGTTGTAGTTGCCCCTTATTTAGTATGGGGTGATTGTCTAGATAAAACATGACAAGTCTCTTGAATCAAATAAAGAGCCTACCCTAAATGTCTATTATAAATAATTAAAAGAATGAAATAATTTAAATTAAATCAAATAATTACTTGATATTAAGTAAATAATAATAACAATCAATTATTTATAGAAATAATTAATAATAATAACAACCATCAAATACTTAATTAAGTAAATAATAAAAAATGAAATGACAACCATCAGTTATCATTAATGTTTATTCAAAGCATGCCCCATAATAATTATTGAATTCAATAATTAAACCTTAAATAAGAATCAATATTTATTAACAGTCATTAAAATTGTTAAGCCAAATCATTAATGTTTATTCTTAAATGCAAAATATGAATTAACAAATCTATTATATAATAATTATACCTAATTTGAAAAAATTATTTTAAGTAAATATTAAGTAATTACAAATTTAGTTATTATTCTTACTAAATAACAAAAAAATTTAATTAAATATTAAAATAAAATAATAATAATAATAATAATAGTTAAATTAAAGAATAAATGGTTCAAGTTGAATTCAATAACTCGTATAATTTTACGGATTTGACCTATAAAGGTCAATTTATATGTGTTACTGTATCTTAAAACATAACAGTTTATAAATAATAATAAAAAAGGTTGATAAAAAATCATTAATGTTTACTCATTTATATATATATATATATAATTAGCTTCTCCGTACGTCTTTCATTCAGCAATATATATATATATATATAAATCATTCACCTTTTGTACATTTAGAACTTTCGCGAATCATACCACACCCAGTCACCCAACAGGCCAACACAAACCGCAAGCACGGCCACCGTCAGCTCCGTTATTTCAACGGAACGTCTTTTGCGTTTAGGGACATCGTCGTGAAATCGGATTCTTTTACGCCCTCAACGTGGGGCCCGAGTTTTGAATCGTCATCCAATCGACTTCCGGCACGCGTATCTCGTCTGCCTTCAACCTACAGACCGTTCTCGCTCGGGAAGGCAATGAGTCGCATTCGCCGTCTTTCCAGTTATAGTCCTTTCGCGCCTCTCTCTTTTCTCACTCTCTGTCACTACATTTCTCCGAAGCCAGACTGAGTTTCTCTTCTTTGCTTTGCTTACAGGCAGAACTTGAATTCGACATGTCGAGTTGTTCTGGTAAATCTCTCTTCTCTGCGGCTGCATATATACTTGACGCGTATCATTCCCATTAGGCTCTGTTTCTTTTTTCTTGTATTTGGATTTTGGGGTGCAACGTTGGGAATCAAAAACTTTTCGGCGAAAGAAATTGAATTCAGGGGTTTTCTTGAAATGCATGTATTTCGGTGGTTGATGAGTGAACTACCGAGTCTACGTCGGTAATGCGGTATGCAGTATGCAATATGGTTGGAAACCACTATGTGGTGGTGATTTCGGTTTATATATTTGATACTGTTTCTATTTCTATGTTCATGCTTTATACTTGGAAACTACCATATAGCAGTGATTTTCGGTTAAAATATCTAATATTGTTCTATTTCCGAGTTTCATGGTTATTCAGATTGTCTTTTTTGGTATTCTGGTTGTCTTGCTATTCACGCAATTTTGCGTTATCTTTTTTGTGGAGTTTTCTAGTTTTAGTAGGTCTCTACTACATAATAATGCTATAAACAGCCATAAGGAACGTTGGAGGGTTTTACTGACTAAGAGCTCAAGTAGTAACTGGGTTTGAGTTGCATGGCCATCTTGTGCATAGTTTAGGGTTGGAATAGGTATCAGAGAGTTTTTATTCGGGCAGAAGAGTGATTTCTGGCGTGGAAAGTAATCATGCACTAAATCTTACTTTTAAGGGGCACGATCTATTGGAGTTGGTTTTGTAAAATAATGTTCTCCGGAGGCGAAAGTGGTGAAGTGGATTCATTGCTAGGACTCGCTTGACTTGCTTTACACCAGAAAATTCTGTTTCTTAAGTGATTTGGTGCATCAGGATTCTGAAAACCTCGAAAGAGATCTTGGATACAATTGCACACTGCTATTGCCTGAAAACAAGAAGTTGCAAGATATGGAGGAGATTGGTTCAATTCCCCAAGGTAACAAAGTGACCTCTTAAATTGTTCCTTTCTATTAAAGATAATAGAGAGAGAGTAAAGCTAGAAGTAGTTGCATGAGCATTCTAGGGTTGGGCTTCTGTTGGTTGAATGACTGTATTAGCTATTGATTTGGTCAGAAAGGGTGACCAACGATGTGATTTGATTTGTTCAATTGTCTCATTCACCCTTCCAACTCCTTGACATATAAAGTAATACTTTGAAGGTCTATATTGATATAAGGAATTTTGATCTTGCTTGCAGAAGTAGGATGTTGCTTTTTTTCCAATGTTTAGTTACCTTTAGGTTATGTTTTGGTAATTGATACAAGAGAAGATGAGCAAGATGTATAGACCTTTTTTGTGTGTGTGCATGTATGTAGATGTGAGTGAGTTGAGATGAAGTAAGGGCAGGATAATCTAGAGGGAGATAAAGAGTTATAGTGAAGGATCAAGTATGAACTAACTAGATGATTAAATAGAAATTGCGCTGGAACCCAGGTTTACGTGGATTCAGTAGCTTCATTGAGATAAAGATCATTAACTAAAGTTAATGAAGCATGTGAGAGTACAGTTTTTTTAACACGTTAGGTTCATATGATACTACAATGGATGATTAGTCAAGTATATTTATAGACTTCCTTAGCCTCATGGATGAACTCTCTTAGTTGAGTTGATAAATCTAGCTCCTAGATGAGACACATAGAGTATTAGAATGAGGGTGTTCCAGGATATCCTATAATTAAGCAATTCTAGTTTCAGGATTGATAGTTTGATACTGCTTTTGTACCTCATTATGCCTTACACTATTTGATTTATTTACAAAAAAAGCACTATAGACTAGTTGACCTGCTCCTCTAGAATTGAATTTCTGCTATAATGTTTGATATCATTCACCATCATATTTGTAATTATTTGCATGGTTCAAAGTATCAAAATGATATGCCTAATATGGGATACATCGCACTGTATCTTTGGGGTACTGTTACATTAAATTCAAGGGGTTTTGGGCCCTGACCTGTGTCAGGTGGTGGCCAGGCCTAAGGCTGAGCCCCTGTAAAATTTTGAAAAAAGAAACTAAAAAGGGGGAGCGTGCCCTTTGAAACACCTGATACACACATGTGCTTATCAGGTGTATTCATACTTTTAACCATTTTTATTTTCTATTTGTTCCCTAGACTTAGATCATTGAGTGTTCAAATTTATTTTATCCATTCTTTTATTTTTGGTATGCCTTATTGGATTTGCATTTTGCATGGTTCTGATTCATTAAATTTAATTTTCTTATGCATCTTATTTGGGTCATCCTCATAGGTAACAAAGCTGGACATTTACATTTGAACTTAAATGAGCCACCAAGTGAAGGTGAAGAATTTTGTAACCATTTTTAAATTTTGGTTGTATGTCTTTTCATGACGTAACATTTTTTGTGTTCTGTTTATTGTTATGTATCACTGTGAATGCTGATGAGAATTACTGTGGTCTGCTAATTTGTCTTCATGTAGATGGTTCTGGATGTTATGTGATGCTGACAAAGGATCAGAAGCCTATATCCCGCACAGAATGCCTTAATCCTCCATTTAAAGTGTATGCCATCTTACCTGTTGTTACTATTGATTCTTGTTTTTGTAGCATTCTCTGAAACTGATGGTTGATTATTAATTCTTATTGAGTTGATATATTGTACACGGTTTTCATCTTGTACTTAGTTTTCAAAGGCGCCAAGGTGAGGCTAGGCAACAGGGGGGGCGCCTTGTTGCCTAGTCACATAGATGATGGATTTTTTCAAGTAAAGGATATGTATTCTAGGGTAGTTCCCTAGGTTCCATAATCATATTTCCTTAATAATTATCCATAATTTTCATGAGAAAAGTATAAACTTCATGTTAAAATATAGAAAACCAACAAATTCCAACATATTCATGAGAAGAAAAAGAAGAAAGAAAAGAAAATTTAAAAAATATGGGGGGTCAGGGGAAGTTATTATAATGGTGCATAGCACAGGATACCAAAAAAAAAACATAAGTTTCAGCTCTTAACCCATTCTTTGTCTATCTATTTAAAAAAATTAAAAAATATAGGGGCTGAACCCCTATTTCTGTTATAGGAAAAGAAGAAAGGAAAAAGTGGAAGTAGAAAATGTGTTTTGATTAGACAACATTTTAAGTTCTTTATTTATTGGTTCAGGTTTTTGAAGCCTTTGAAGGTTCTTAACAATGTTTGTGTTGATTAAACCCTAACAAATAAGAAAATAATAAGTATATTAACACAAAAAATGAATATTTTAGTTTAATAATGTCTATTTTATAATTATTATTATTTTGATCAGAAACGATAACTTCCATTAGAGATAAATTAACCTGAAATACAGAATTCAGCCCTTATTAGAAAAGGTTGATCCACTAAACATCAAACATTACAGCACTGCCCAAAAAAGACTCTCCCTTGCAGTCCCTTGTTTTGCTAGGGCGTCAGCAAAACCATTTGTTGATCTCCTTACCCACTTGAACCAAACACCCACCTCCCTTGTTATGCTAAGAACTTCCCTTATCAGCTGTCTATATTGCCAAATTCCTAGCTGCCCTGATTGCATCCACCCAATTACCAACTTGGAGTCTCCTCTATCTCAATCTACTATAGCCCCAACTGTTTGGCCAGTTTTACACCTTGATGTAGTGCCAAGATTTCCACTCTTAAGGAATCTCCAACTCTTATTGGACCTGAAAACAAAGCCATTATCTTGCCTTCATTATCTCTGAAAACACTTCCTATACCAGATGAGCCTGGCTTACCTATAGAGCTTCCATCAAAGTTCAGTTTCACCCTTTGTTGTGCCGGTGGGGACCAAACTTCCTGTATCATAGCTTTGAAGTAGTAGTAGATGCCACAATACCCCAACTTCTATAAATGTCTTCAACTGAGAAATCCTTAAAAAGATCATAGGATTTCAACCAATGGATAACCTTAGTAGTTATTCCTTCCACAACCTCTTCCTTGGATCTACATCTGCCTTTAAAGATCCTATTGTTTCTTTCCTCCCACACTGACCATAATACAGCGGCTCTAGTGGCTCTCCACATAATCCTTCCACGAACCGTTGGTTGCCTGTAAAAAGTTGGATCAAAGAGGTTCACCATGCTTGAGGAGGGAATCCACCTGTAGCCAAAGAGAGAAGAGAACCAAGACCAAATAAAGAACACAAAGGGACATGAGATTAGTAAATGTGAAATTGTCTCACCAGAACCCAAATAGAGGCAACAAACATGGGGGGAGAGGCACATATTTGGCCTCTTTTTCTGCAATAAATCCAAGGTGTTGATTTTTTGGAGTACCACTTCCCAACAAAAGGCCTGAATTTTAGGGGGTATAGGGCTACCCCACATCTCCTTTGAAGTTCAGTTGAGTTCCTCTCCAACGGGCACTGGCAGAGAGTTTGGGTGGCGTTGGAAGTTGAAATGCTGTGGGAGAAAGGAAAGGAGGAAGAAGACGATGATGACATGTCCAAAAGGCTGCTAGGTTGACAAAAAGCTTTGGAAGACCGGAAGTTCGCAGTCAGCCCTGTTTTAGAAGGTGGACCATCGAACAACATGCCATTTATCTCCATTTTGCCATTAAAGATGGGTTATTCAAAATATTTTGAATATCACGGTTAGTTGACCCGAAGTGTAAACCATCATACGTGGAAGTGTTAAAAAACGGGGTCAAAGGGGGTGGGTTATAGGCATAGTTTTCAAGGTGTCTAGGCGATTTTAGGCGACACTGGGTGCCTAGTCGCCTAGGCGATAAAAGTTTTATAATATAAAAATTTGACTTTTGGCTGGTTTCCTAGTTTTATATACTATTCAACATGTATGTTAATTGAAAAAAATAGCAATTCTCTTTATTAAGAACATTAAATTTCGTCTAAAAATGTTACAAATCATTACATCTAAAAGATAAAAATCTTTTACATATATTAATTTCATTATTTTAAAAAAGAATACTACTATAATAAGTATTTAATAGAGCAAATTCATATTAATTAGCAACTAATTAAGGCTATTAACTTCATATGACAAATATTCAAGATGGAAAGTAAAATAGAAAAAAAACAAGGAAGGAGTTTCTGTTTTATTTAATTAGAGAGAGAATAGAAAAAAAGAACTTTATTATTCTATTCTTTCTTTCCTATTTCTTTTCTTTCTTTCTTTCTTTTTCTCTCCTCAAAACCATTTTGATCTTTTGAATTTCAATTTTACAACATTAAAACAAAGTATAAAATGTATTAACACATACATCAATAATCCAAGGGATTTTATGATTACCTGAAGCTGAAGCATGATTCGCAGAAGCATGAGTACCTGAGTGAGCAAAAGCCGATGAAGATGATGTACTGTTGGAAGGGTGAGTTGAAGAAATCGTAGCTTCCAGGTGATTTAGGAGCCTCCCATACTTCTCAAAATCCAGCTTCATTGGATGGGCTAGAATAGTGGTTGTGGAGATTCCCCTTGGAGAAGGAGAAGCTATGGGCTAGAATAGTGGCAAGTATTCATGGGCTGGAGCATAATGGATGGGACGCTGGAATCAGAGCTAGGACCACAAGCAATTCTCCTTGGAAAGCCATTCATGACCTGCTACCAGTTTTCTCCCCTAATATCAGGTATGATTTGAATTCCGGTAACTCCATAAAATTCTGGGAACAAACCTGGGTGGGGAGTGCCCCTCTAAAGGATCAGTTTCCTTCTTTGTTTGCTCTTTTTGATCTGAAAAATGAGCAAATCTCGTCTTTTACCACCCCGTCCTCTTCTACTTCTGGGATTGGGTGGAACTTGGGTCTAAGAAGGGATTTGAGGGACTCAGACTGACAATATTTTGAGCCTTATTGCAATTCTTGATAACGTTGTCTTAGATCCCACTAGGGCGGATTCTAGAATTTGGACACCTTCTCCCAACGACATTTTTTCTTGTGCTTCTTTCTTCAAAGTCTTAAGTCAGTCCACCAGTCCTACCTTCCCTCCTTTTCCTGTTGATGGGGTTTGGTGCAGAGCAATACCTCCTGGGGTTGGTAGTTTTTGTTGGGAAGCCTATCTTGAAAGAATCAACACTGGTGATCTACTCCAAAAGAAGAGACCCAATACTTGTTTGTCACCTCAGTGGTGTGTTCTTTGTAAAGCGGATGGGGAGACTGGTTTTCACCTACTGGTGTTTTGCCATTTTGCGAGGTCAATTTGGGAATGTGCTTTGTCCCTATTTGGGTGTAGTTGGAATACCCCATCAGACTTGCAAGGCTTTTTTTCCCCTTCTCTTTTTCAAGTGGCGGATAAAAAGGAGAAGGACAATGTGGAGAGGACTAAGGGCTGTAGTATGTTGGACACTTTGGGAAGAATGAAACTCCAGGTTATTCTTAGAAGCTCAGAGAGGAGCAGCAGATCTGAGGGCTATCATTCATATTAGGGCGGTACAGTGGCTGAAATCTTTGGAGCTCTTCACAGATTACACTGTGGATGACATGTTGAGGAAGTGGGGTGAAATTGCAAATTGCACACAGACTAAGTTAGTAATGAGTGTGTTTTGGACCCCTCCACCTAGTGGATTCGTGAAACTAAACTTTGATGGGTGTAGCAGGGGAAATTCGGGAGAATCGGGGATTGGGGGTGTTTTTAGGGATGAAAATGGGGTCATTTCTGCTATGTTCTCTGGCCCAATTGGAGTGGGTGACTCCCTTAGAGCTGAGATCTTTGCAGTTATGAAAGGAGTTGAACATCAAGAAACTCTTAATTGAAGGGGATTCAGAGGTGGTGATAGGGTGGCTGATTAAAGATCATAATGGCTTATGGAAGTACAATAATGAGAGGAGGAAATTCAAGTGGCTGGTGCGGGAGATGGAAGTTAAGATACTTTGGGTTAGAAGATCGGATAATTCCCTAGCGGACGGTTTAGCTAAACAAGGGGCAGAAAGGGATTCACTTTTTTGGACTAAGCTGTAACTATAGTGTGTTTTCTTTATTTTTTTCTTTTCTTGAGGTTCTTTGTTGCTCTTGGAAGATAAGCGTGTTTGTCTTCCTATTGTAAATCTTCTTTTGATGAGTTAATGAAAGTGTTATTGATAAAAAAAAAATCTAGCTTCATTGCAGCCAACTGCTCAATAGTTGATTTTTCTTCGCTTTCCTTACTTCCCCCTTCAGGCACTGTAGCAGCATTAGTAGTCTTGGATTTTCCCACCTGACTGCCCTTCTTAGGGTTATTATTGTTCTTAAATCTATCAGGAAGAAGTTCAGGATGAAGCTTTCAGCAAGTGTTCTTTGTATGCCGTGGTTTCTTGCAATATTCACACATCTGCTCTCTTTTCTCAGTAGGGCCCTTCGGTTTCATTCCCGCATGTGCAAAATGTTCTATAGATGGACTCTGCAACTGCACCTGCCGCCTACTCTCCTCACTACTTATCATAGCATATGCTTGTGAAAGAGTAACCTCATCCCTGGCCAAAATGTTCTGTTTGATAATATCAAACTCAGGGTTCAGTCCAGTGAGAAACTCAAATACCCTATTTCTCTCCACTAGCTTTCTATACATTTCAGCATCCTTTTTACTCTCCCACACCACTGTCTCCATAGCATCAATTTCCTGCCATAGGGATTTTAGTGTAGAGTAGTAGATTGCCACACTCTTCTCCCCTTGTCTCAGGTTCTTCACATCACTTTTCAATTTGTATGCTCTGGCTACATTCAGTTTCTGTGAATAGGTATCAGTTACACTGTCCCATATCTCCTTAGCCGAAGACATCCAGAGATAGTGCTGGCTTATATGGGGTTGCATAGAGTTGACTAACCATCCTATAACAATATAGTTCTCTTGCATCCATCTTTCAAATTCAGGGTCTGTGAGATACCTGTGTTTTCTAGTACAAACATAGATTTTTATAGACTGTGCCCAAGCAAGATAGTTCGTCCCATCTAGCTTAATTGTGGTAACACTAGTCAAAACGGAATCTACTGAAGCAGGTCCAGAAACTGACACTTGCTTGAACTCACTTCCGTATGCCTCCATTAATCAAATGGAAATCAAAGAACAGAAAATTTTGACTATGTAAACTTACTTGAAGTCAAACCAGAACTTGGGTGCTTGAAAAACTAGGGTTTTGCTTCGTCCAGCAGATGGGAGGAAGAGAGAAGACACTGCTGCACTCACCAGACTAACCCAAACTCTTCCAAACCTGAACCGCCCTCCTTTAGCAGTCACAAGACACCTTTCAAGAACAGAGCGCCACACCCAAGCTTCACCTTTCCTGGTAACCTCGAAAATCTCTAGTCGGCTAGGGTTTTGGACTGCAGCAAAACAACATCACTTCTTGGCAAAATTTAGCCAGAACTAAACTCTCCAAACCCTTCTACCAACTAGGCAAGTGATTCTATATACTATAGAGAACCTATCTCTCCATACACTCTTGATTTTAGAGTGTACAGGAACAAAGAAAAAGAAGGAAGAGGAACTGAACCTGCTCTAATACCAAGATGTAAATCAGTCCTCTAATACCAAGACTAAACTTAGTGATTAGCAGAACAAAACAGATCTGAATAATTGTATAAGAGAGGAAGATGGTAAGAGAAGAAGAAGTTGAATTAATCACCCTTCTCCTCTAACCCTATTTTATTAATCTCTAAAAAATTGATGATGACAAGTATACCCTTAAGTGGGCCGCCAGCTTGGCAGTTACATAAAGAAAATAAAATAAGAACAAATAACAGGCCCATTAAGTGAGGCCCATCAACATAAAATAAAAGATAAAATAAAGGATATCACATGAAAGGCTGTTAGGGCCCATTCGGCCCAGTCTCTTTACAGATACGATTCATGATTCGATTTGATTCAACTTTCTCTACGATTTACAATACGATTCATGATTCAATTTGATTCAACTTTCTCTACGATTTACGATACGATTATGAGTTGAAAACATTCGAGTTACAATGAAACTCAAATAAATCATAAAATATATATTAATAACAACAAGAACAAGGTATATATGACCATAAATAAGTTATTTAAACATTGAAAACTTACTTCTTAATCTTATATTTCCTAACCCAAGGCCTCCATCATCTCTACTCCTAGAAACCACCTCCCACTTCACTAAGTGATCATTCTTAGTATCCCTTGGTTCCCACAAGAAATCCCTCATTATCTTCTCTAACCAGTTAGCTACTTTCATTGGTACTCTAAAGGTAGACAGGAAATAAACTGGCAGGTTGGCTAAGGTTGACTTGATTAAGGTTATCCTACACCCTAAAGAGATGTAATTCCTCTTTCAATTACAGGGTACCGAAAACTCTCAACCATTGGGTTCCCTCCCAGCAGTTGCCCCAAATATTGTAAGGGCCAGCCCCCATTTCACACCCCAAAATCCTAACTAGGGAATCCACCTCCTCTTTGCCTAGATTGAGCCCTGCCACACAACTTTTTCCCCAATTCACTTTATGATTGGACTTCCTTTCAAATTGAAGCACTAGACTCTTTAAGTTCCGTAGTTCCCCTTCCTCCCCGTCACAAAACAAGATGATGTCATCTGCAAATTGTAAGTGTGTGACCACCACCTCCTCCCTACCAATCCTCCAACCTCTTATCAAATTGTTAGCATCGGCCCTCGAAATCATGGCACTCAACACATCAGCTACTAGGGTAAAGAGGAATGGGGACAATGGATCTCCTTGCCTAATACCCCTCTTTGCAGGAAAGAAACCCCTAGCTACACCATTCACCAATATTGAGAAATGACATGAAGAAATGCATCCCTTTACCCAACTGCACCATCTCTCCCCAAACCCTCTCTGCTTGAGAACCTCTAGTAAAAATTCCTAGTCCACCATGTCATATGCCTTCTCAAGATCCAATTTGCAAACCAACCCCTTTTTCTTTTTCTTCCTCTTCACCTCAACACATACATTGGCAATAAGTATTTGATCTACAATTTGCCTTCCTTCTACAAAGGCCCCTTGATACGGTGAGATTAGAGACGAGAGGATCTTTTTGAATCTTAGCACTAGGACCTTAGAGATGATCTTATACATGCTTCCCACCAGGCTTATAGGTCTGAAATCCTTTGGTTGGAGAGCGTCCTTCTTCTTAGGAACCAAAGCAATAAAAGTTGCATTTGCTCCCGAGTTAAATTTGCCTCTCTCATAGAACTCTTCAAAAACCTCCAACAAATCCTCTCTAATTATCTCCCAACAATCTTGATAGAAGGCCATCGAAAAACCATCAGGCCTAGGAGCTTTAGCTCGATCCATGGAAAAGATTGCATTTCTCACTTCTTGGGCCTCAAATCTTCTTTCCAAAGATTCCAACAAGACACTATCTTCCACCCTCCACTCCAAGTCCTCTAAGTTCTCACTAGGTCTCCCTGGGTTGTCATACACTAATTTGAAGTGATTAACCAAAGCTTGAGCTATATCATCTTTCCTTGTCAGCAATTGCCCATCCCACTCCAATTTTGAAATAGAATTCTTCCTTCTCCTCCCATTTGCCAACGAATGAAAAAGCCTTGTATTGATGTCTCCTTCCTTTAGCCATTTGCACCTGGATTTTTGCCTCCAACTTATCTCTCCTTCCTAAGATCTTCCAGTTCTTGTTTCAAATTCCATCTTTCCACCCTATCCTCTTCCCCCAGCCTTCTTACAGCTTCTAGTCCATCTAGCTCCTGCACTCTTTGACTGATTTCCACTTTCCTTTGCTCTAATCTACCAAAAACCTCTTTATTCCAAATCTTGAGTCTAGCTTTCAGGAGTTGTAGTTTCCTGTAAAACCTATACCCCTTCCATTGGAATTCCACTTGGTCCACTTCCCACCATTCTTTTACCTTAGCTAGAAACTCTGGATGAAGTAACCCCATGTTTTCAAACCTGAAAGGGCACGGGCCTCCATCTAGTCTTTCTTGAGACAACCTGATTGGGCAATGATCTGAAATAGGTCTCAACAATGTTGTAACACCTAAAATCCCCCATTCAGCTTCCCAATCCACTGTAAAGAGGAACCTATCCAATCGACAATAGGTAGGGTTTTCTTGGAAGTTTGACCATGTAAAATTTGCTTGCTGAAGAGGGAGGTCCCACAATGCAAAATTCTTCACAAAGAGATTAAACTTCCTCATGCTAGATGTAATCCTATGACTCGGGTTATTGGACTCGTTTAAGAATCTTATTACGTTGAAATCCCCACCCAAACACCAAGGGCCATCCCACAAACCCCTAACAGCTGCTAGTTCTTCCCAGAAACCTTCCCTTTCCCTCTAAGAGGTGGGACCATAGACATTAGTTAGCACCCAAGCCCACCCATCTTCCTTTCTCTTCAATTTTATTGACACGGAGAAGTTCCCAATTAATTCTTCTTCACACTCCCAGTCTTCATTTCTCCATAAAGTGATAATTCCCCCTGAAGCTCCCCACGATTGTGCAAAGGCCCAACTCAAATTTCTTGTTGACCAAATGCTCCTCACCCATTTCTCGTCCACCTCAGACAATTTTGATTCTTGTATTAAGACCACATCTGGCTTTTCTCTTCTCAAGAAGTCTTTGATCACTCACCTTTTCTTTGAACTCCCCAAACCTCTTACATTCCAGCTTATTAACTTCATGGACAAACATTTCAGGTAGCCCCAACCAAACCACCCTCTTTACTCCTTTTTTTCTATCCTTCCTACCCCCACTCGCTTTATCATAAACCACCCCACTCTTCAACCTCTCCACCTCACTCAGCTTTTTCTTCCTCTTCTTAGAAAGCTCTCCTACCTTCTTACTAGACTCTTCCACCTTAATTCCTTCTAGTTTCTTACCTGACCCCTTCTTCTTTTTTCATTGTCCTTTTGATTTTCCACTGTATCCACTTTTCTCCACTGTATTGGGAAATTGAATAATCTCCTCCTCAACCCTACCCTCTTTCACATTCAGCTCCTCTTCCATTCTGATTCTAAATAGTTCCAAGATCAACTCCCAAATTTTGTCCCTAGTTCTCTCTCTTATGCTTCTGAATTTATCTCCCCCACTACCTCTGTCACTTGTCCTGAATCAAACGAATTGGCAGACTTTAAAGCTGGGCTGGAATCACCTGTAGGCCAGACACACACAGGACTTGGGGAAACAGAGTTAGTAACCAAAAACTGAACCTAAAAACAATCCAAACCTTGGGAGGAAGAAGACACAATATGAGTTGCTAGAATAGCCTGAACCCCTTTTGTTTGACTTTCACTGGGAATAGGTCCCTCAAAAACAATCTCTGGATTGATTGCAGTGGGAAGCGAGCAGTTTATAGCTCTGCTTGGAGGAACCAGATTGCCAACACACACCGTACAAGCACCCATTCCCTGGTCTTTACAAAGGATTGATTCCGCTTTTCTCCCTGTTTCGGTTTTCTCCTCACCCGAGCCTGTTTTCATTCTTTCCAACTCCTTTCTAGGCCGAAGCAACTATTTTATAATTATAACCTCAAAAAATGAAGAATATAACACTTTTTTATAACACACTGCAAAAAAGTGCTTTGCGATTTGGCAAGGCGAGCCCCCAAGGGAGCATTGTTGGCTAGTCGTTGCCTTGACAACTATGGTCTTGTACTTATACATGTTGGAATAGAAATGTGTGAGCAAAGGAGTCAAAAATGGATTTTTTTATAGTGTAATCACAAGTGGTGGCTAGATAGTTAAGGTGCCACTTTTTGATATTAATGACAAGGGGTCATGTCTTATTACTTGCCTTTTATTCAAAATATATACTTTATTAATCAATATATACATTAAAGATACATAGATTAGAACAAAAAACATGATAGATTAATGGTCACATGCTAAAACACATTCACCCCACAAAGCCCACCACCAAAACCTAAATTAGTAGGAACCCTATCCCGTCCTATATTACTACCTCTTCCTCTAGTGACCATAAATTTCCCTCTCCTCCCCCCTTCTTATAGGAAGTTGAATCCTTCTGTATTTCTAAGGTTCCTGTTATTTATAACATCTTTGACTTAAAGAAGAGGTTTTTCTCAAGCATATATTGTACCGTAATGGTATGACCTCATTTTAATTTGGTAATACTCCATTATTGCCTTATTCTAGGAGTGGTAGAACCCCGGGTTTTTGTTAAAGAAGAGAAGCAAGATTCTATCTTTTTCAATGATAAGCAAAAAATATTGTATACAAAATGTCAAAAGGTGAAAAGATTAGGCCCCTTGGAGTTTTCAAGAAGGTAAGGGATTGGAGTTCGTGCAGGCAGGTCAGTGGAGGAGATCCTTGAAGATAGAAGCAAAAAATTTTCTGTTCGAAGAGATGAGAATCAAGGGGAAGGTAAGCCTGAAGGTAAGGGAAGCGAAAAAGGGTACAATATTGCTGGAAGGATTAGAAGTGATCAAGTGGCTAAGAGAGTTCATAGCTGGAGCCTGTTCAAAATGTAAGCAGATAAACTGGTAGGATTTTTGTACATTAGAAGGGAGAAGATATGTTGTTGAATGTAAGAGGAATAGAAAAGGCTTCTTCATAGCTTTGTCTGAATTTTTTGGTAAGGGACGAAGGCAACTGGTGTGTCTACCAGCAGGAAAACAGAGCCAAGGATGGGGGGAAGTTGACTGGTTGCTGAAAGAGTTTTTAGCTCAAAGAGTATCAAATGATGAAAAAGCCTCCATAAGGGAGGAGAAGGCATATCTCAGCAACAGAAGGGTAGAACAAGGGCCAGTGGTCATGGCAAAAACAAAAGGCCAATGCAGAATGGTGGGAGGTCTAGAGAGAGAAGAGTGGGATAGTAAGTCTGTGATACAAGCCAATGAAAAGGTTAATGATTGAAGGAGGGTAGCTGGCTTACTGGCAACCAGGTTGAAGCTGAAGAGTGTCTTCATAGTAACCCCCTTCGATAACTGTAAAGCCCTCCTAGATCCAGTAGAGAATGAATTGGAAATATCAACTATCAATATTCAGGCTGATTTCGGATCATTCACAGCCTTTAAATGGAATCCAACATCCAACTCCAAGGATTTCTTTGTCGAAGATGGTGTGGTGGTGCGTGTAATAGGCTTGCCGTTTCATCCGTGGAAACAAGAAGTAGAAGAGTCTATAGCAGTATTGTGTGGAGGAATCTTGAAAGGAGCTTTCTGGGGTGATCTTTATTCAGTAGCAATCCTGCTAAGTGGTGTGAAGCCAGAAGACATTCCACGAAAGGTAGAGGTACGAACAGAGTGGAGTTTTGTCTCTGTGTGGCTAGCATCCTCCATTGAAGTAGGGCTGTGGAAGGAGGCTCATATGGTAGGAGGGGAAGGAATGTTTCACTAAAAAGGGCCAACAAATTCTGGGAAGCCAAAAAGCTTTGGGGCAGATGGAAGGTCAAGCCTGTAGAAAGCAAGAAAAGGCTATGACAAATGGCAGATCTTTTGCGCAGGTGGTGTCAGGGGAAATAGACAAAAATATACCAGTGTTTAAAGGGAGAGGGCTGAACCAGCAACCTCAGACTGATACAAAAGGGAGGGTTGCTGGTTTGACCATTAAAACAAGGGGCATGACTTGTTAAGAGGTCACATGGGAGGAAAAGACTTAGAAAATGGGCCCAGTCGAGTGGATCCCTTTTCTGGTGGGCCGGAGAAGGCAACTCAAGTAAAGGTTTTAAAGTTGGGTTCTTATGTTACAAGTTTTGAGCCCAAGACCCATTACAAGACAAGTGGGCCAAGGGACCTTTTAAGTAAGATGTGACTGGGAGGAGGGATGAGTTGATAGATGAGATTTAGCGTCTATCTTCTTTTACCTCGAATCCCTCCTTTCGGTCGAACAGTTCAGGTGCAAAATCTCAAGACACTCAGTCTCGAGGCTCTTTACAGTGGGGTCCCATCCAACCTAGTGAACCGTCTCTCACCAGATAGGCACAACCCGAGATACCTGAAGCCTAGTGATTTGAACAGAATAGGGTTTGAAGATTGGTTGAGTGAACAAAACAGCAGCGACGATTCTGATAGAGACGAAATTGTAAGTCTAGGAAGTCTGTCTCCGAAAGCAACAATGATTTACTTGAAATACAAAGTTTGCATACAGAGCTATTGTTTTTAGAGGAAGAGATTGAAGAGGCAAGTGGTGGGAAGACTAGAAATGGCGAAGAAAATGGTACTAAAATTGTGAAAACTCCTCTTCCCTTCGTTGAGGGAGCTGACCCCGAGTCTAATGAATTACAGGATGTTGGTGGAGAGGGACAAGAATTGGCTGTGAGGATGGATGTGGGTATTCCAGTGTCAGAAACATAGAGAAAGGATTTCCAAGTGGTTAGGTCGTCAGGAAGTGATTTTTTCACTATGTCTACTTCACAACTTTGTCCAAAAAGGGGAAAGGCCTTAAAACCATTTGTCGCCTGTTGGCAACTCAATTCCAGTGATTCTAGCCCAACCCCCGTCCTACCAGGTATTGGTGTCAATTCTTTTTTAGGTACTGACTTGTGTGCTATGCCTGCAACAGATATTCCAGCTTCCCATCCAGGAGGTTCTGATGCGATAGAGAGGGTGATAGTGGAAGGAGAGAGGGTGATGGAAGGAAGTAGTAAGGGGGAGGCGGACAGAATTTGGAAGTTGATCTGTACAATGATGTAGGAACTAAAAAAAGGAGGGATTCTTAGAGAGATGCTGTAGCCAAAATAAGTGTGAGCAGTGTAAAATTCTTCTTCAGACATTGGCTGGAAAGGATGGAGAAAAGAAAGATGATGGTTGTTGTATTAGGAAGGGGGGGGGGGGGGAGGAACAAAGAAGAAAAAAAGATCTGAAGTGGAAAGGCTAATCTCAGATATTGAGGGAGATTTAGAATTTAGTTGTAGAGGGGATAGGAGGAAGGGCCTAAAATGAGGAGATTATGGCCTTTTCATGGGTGTTTTTGCTATTTTGTCTCGGTGAAAATTATTAGTTGGAATGTAAGAGGGTTAGTGAGTGCAAGAAAGAGAAGGGTGATCAAAGACCTACTCCGAAGGGAAAAACCCAATATTGTGTTGTTACAAGAATCCAAAATGGTGGAATTAGATGGGAGATGGGTGAGGAGTTTTTGGAGGTCTAGAGGTTTAGGTTGGAGTTCGTCTCCTTCTTGGGGAGCCTCGGGAGGGATTGTAACACTGTGGAGGGAGGATGTGGTGGAAGTAGTGGAAGAATTGATAAGCAGATTCTTAGTTTCCATTAAGTGTAAGAATGTAGAGGATGGGTGTGTATGGGTCTTAACCAATGTTTATGGCCCTAATTCCTATAGAGAGAGGAATGAGATGTGGGAGGAACTATATGCAATCAAGGGGCTATGGGATGGCCCTTGGTGCCTGGGCGGGGATGTTAATGTCATTAGATTCTTTGATGAAACCAATAATCCCCAATAGGTAATTACAACAAGCATGGGGAAATTTAATGGTTTTATTGAAGAATGTGAATTGAAGGAAATACCTTTGCTGCAAGCCAATTACACTTGGTTCAACCTTCAGGAAACCCCTTTGTGTTCGAAGTTGGACAAGTTCTTATTTAACCTAGCCTGAGAGAGAATAGTTTGGAAAACTTGGTTGCTAGAGCGTTACCTAGGGTCACCTTTGATCACTGTCCTATCCAGATAGGTACTGAGCTTTTTCCTATAGGACCCAAGCTTTTTAGATTCGAAAATATGTGGCTTACCCATCCAGATTTTGTGAAAAAAGTGAAGGAATTGCAGGGTGAGGAGGAGAGGGGGGTAAGATGGAAGGGGATCAAGTTTCATAAGAAATTAAAAAAGTTGAGAGGCAAAATAAAAGAGTGGAATAGAGATCATTTTGGTAGAATTAAGGAGCAAAAATTGTGCCTAATCTCTCGAATAGAAAACTTGGATGTAAAGGAATCTCAAAATGGGTTGATCGAGGAGGACAGAGTGTTAAGGAGAAAATTGAAAAAGGATTTGGAAGAGGTGTTACTGAGGGAAGAAATCAGTTGGAGACAAAAATCTAGACACAAGTGGATTAAGGAAGGCGATGGGAACACTAGATTTTTCCATGATTTGGCAAATGGGAGACGAAGAAAGAATCATGTGACCAAGTTAGAGATAGGAGGGGAGGTGATTACCAACCAGGATGACATAGCCGGGAAATTTGTGGACCACTTCATCAAATCGATTTATAGAAGACCTGTGAGTGAGAGAGCAGTTGTGGAAGGGGTGGAATGGCCAAGAATTGATGACGAAATGGCAAGGTGGCTGGAAAGGGATTTCGAGGAAGAAGAGATTAAGAAAGCTGTCTTTCTAATGGATAAATCCAAGGCTCTAGGTCAAGATGGCTTTTGCAATGGGTTTTTGTCAAGACTGTTGGGAGGTGTTGAAAGAGGATTTAGTTGAAGTCTTTAAGGAATTTGCAGACAATCACATTATAAGCCTTGGAATTAATGCCACCTTTTTGGCCTTGATACCTAAGAAGAATGATGCCAACCACCCAAAGGATTATAGGCCTATTAGTTTGGTGACAAGCATCTATAAAATTCTGGCTAAAGTGCTCTCGTTGAGGATCATAACAGTTCTCCCTTCTATCATTAGTGAAACCTAGGGGCTTTCATTCAAGGGCGACAAATAACAGACCAGATATTAATTGTGAATGCGTGTGGAGGAGATGAAAAGGTCTAGGAAGAGAGGTTTCATTTGTAAATTGGATCTTGAAAAGGCCTATGATTTGGTGGACTGGGAGTTTCTATTAGAGGTTATGTGAAACTGTAGATTTGGGGACAAGTGGTGTAGTTGGATATTTGGGTGTATCAATACGTGTCACTACTCTATTCTGGTAAATGGTATGGTGAGGGACTTTTTTCCAGCTTGTAGGGGTGTCAGGCAAGGGGATCCACTCTCATCCTTCCTTTTTACCTTAGTAGCTAATGTGATTAGTAGGATCATTACTAAGGCTGACAGTAAATATGCCATTAGGGGTTGGAGAATAGGGAGACACCAAGTCCCCATCACCCACCTTCAGTTTGTAGATCACCTAATGATCTTTTGTGAAGGAGGTTTTAGCGAAAAGGTAGCAAACCTAAAGGAGCTAATCAAAGGATTTGAAAGTATTTCTAATTTGAGAATAAATTTGGAAAAGAGCTGCATAGTGGGTATAAATTTGGAGGTAGGGGAAGTCGAGGCTATTGCGGAGTGTCTTGAGTGTTCCACCTCTGCTTGGCCTATGTCATACATAGGGCTTCCTTTAGGGGCAAATCCTAGGGAGAGTAGATTTTGGACCCCAGTGATAGAAAAGTTTGAGAAGAGATTAGCCTCATGGAAGAGGAATTATGTTTCTTTAGGAGGGAGAATTACCCTAATAAGAGCTACCTTGGCTAAGTTACCTACCTATTTTTTGTCTGTATTTAGGATACCAGTTAGGGAAGCTAGGAAACTGGAGAACTTGATGAGAGATTTCTTATGGGAGCTGGGACAAGAAAAGAAGGATCACTTGGTTAATTGGGAAATTGTGTGCAGAATATAAGAAGAGGTGGGTTTGGGACTTGGGAGGGTAACTGGAAAATCAAGCTCTGTTAGGGAAATTGTTGTGGTGATGGCCACTGGAAAGAGAGAGATTGTGGCATGAGGTGGTGGGAAGCATTCATGGGAGGTTAGAGAATGGATTGGATGCTGGTGTATCAAGGTAGGTTAACCTAGCAGCACCTTGGAAGGCCATTCACAACACCCTTCCTCAATTCCTCAATTTTATCAGGTATGAAGTTTGTTCTAGCAACGCTGTTCATTTTTGGGAGGATATTTGGGTAGGAGACACACCTTTAAAGGATCTCTTCCCTTTGCTATTTTCTGTGTTTTTGTACAAAAAAGAGGTGGCCTTAAAATTTGTCTCACCTTTGGGAACACCCTTAGATCCTACTTGGGATTTTGGGTTTCGTAGAGGACTTAGGGATGATGGAATTGAATCTCAAAATTTGTCTTGCTTGGTTGTCTTAATCAGGTTTGTTTGGATCCCTTCAAGCCAGATAAGAGGGTATAGACTCCTAGACCCAATGGAACCTTCACTTGTGGTTCCTTCTTCAAGTCCATCTCTCAACTTTCTACTCACCAACCCTTTCCGTCAAAAGAAATTTGGTGCAGGCTAGTTCCCCCAAAAATTATGACGTTTTGTTGGGAAGTATTCCATGGGAAAGTAAACACTCTAGATAACCTACAAAAGAAAAGACATTTCCTCTGTATTTCTCCTAATTGGTGTATCCTCTGTAGAGTTCATGGTAAGGATTGTTACCACCTATTAATATCTTGTCCCTTTTCTGTAGACCTTTGGGCTTGGCTACTTTCGTTGTTTGGGAGTAGTTGGAGTCTACCAGTAGAAGTTCACATGCTCTTCAACCATTCTACCTTTTGTTGGCCTACAAAAATATGGAGAATTATGTGGAGATGTGCTCGTGCTGCCTTGATTTGGACTCTTTGGGAAGAAAAGGATGCTAGAATTTTTCAAGAAAAGTAAAGGAGCAGTCAGGAATTGAAAGATTGTGTGCTGAATAGGGCAATACTTTGGCTGAAGACCTTGGTAATCTTTCATCAATTCTCATGTAATGACCTTTGGAGAAATTGGTCAGCAGTAGCGGGGTGTTCATCTCTAAAGGACAAATCAATTACAAACTGGTATCCTCCATCTGAAGGCTCACTGAAGTTGAACTTTGATGGAAATAGCATGGGTAATCTTGGATTATCCGGAATGGGGGGTGCTTTTAGAAATGAGAAGGGAGAGATTTTGTTGCTCTACTCAGGTCCCTTAGGAATTGGGGACTCCACCAGGGCAGAACTATTAGCTGCTGTACAAGGGGTGCGATTTGCAAACCAGCTAGGAGTATAGCACCTAACGATTGAGGGGGATTCCAAAGTGGTGGTGGGTTGGTTGAAAAATCTTGAAGAGGCTATGTGGTGTTGCAAGAATGAAATGAAGAAATTTAGTTGGTTGACAAGGAATATGTTGGTCACTATACAGTGGGTGGGGAGATAAGCAGTTACTTTGTCAGATGTGTTAGCCATGCAAGGGGTAAATAGGGAAGAATTGTTTTGGGCTTAGTTGTGATTCTTGCTTTTCTTTCCTAGTTTACTTGTAAGATTCAAGGAGGGGCTGCAGCTTGCGCCTCTCCCTGGGATGTTGTATGAACTCATTCTAAATCTGCTGCTGAATTAATAAATTCATTGTCATTCATCAAAAAAAGGTCACATGCTAAAATATGTAATTAAGAGGTCTTGAGTTCAAATCTTTCTAGTTGCATTTTAACGTTTATAATGATCTAGTGACCCTAGCGGGTTGTAGAAAATTGGCTAGGTTGTTGAAACTCACCCGTATTTCAGAAAAATGAAACTCCAGACTTTAGAAAATGGAATTCCTTCTTGTTCCTAGGTTGAACAGTCTAATCGTCTAGAAAAGCGAAAGGAGAAACCACAAGAGTTTCCCCATGAACATTTGAGATCTCTTTTGTAGATTGAAGACTATATAGATTGGGCGGTGAACACTCCTCTTTGGAGAAAGGTTTAAAGTATTGGAAATGCAAAGTGTATCGGAAAGACAATTTTAAGTGACGTATGGAGAATAATGTTGTCAAAATCTTACAATTTACGATACGGTTCACAATTTGAATCATGAATGCCAAGGGTTTCAATTTGTATCTTTTGTCTGAATTCTTATTTGTAAAAATCTTACGATTTTTGTTTGAATCCTATAATTTGATGCATAAATCTTACGATTTATATGATTTATACAATTTATACGATTTAAGTGGTAAATTCTATTGTTTTAAGTACATATATGGTAGATATAGATTAAAAATAGGATAAAGTGACTCATTTCAGAGTTATCGATAAAAAAGGATAAGGTGACTTTCCTATATATAGTTAGCCTTTTAATATATCTATATTTAAATTTGACAAGTTTGTAAAAATAGAAATAATCTCTCCGATTTACGATACAGATGCAAATCAGTCCTCTAATATCAAGACTAAACTTAGTGATTAGCAGAATAGAACAGATTTGAATAACTGTATAAGAGAGGAAGATGGTGAAGAGAAGAGGTAAGAGAAGAAGAAGTCGAATTAATCACCCTTCTCCTCTAACCCTATTTTATTAATCTCTAAAAAATTGATGATGATAAGTATACCCTTAAGTGGGCAGCCAGCTTGGCAGTTACATAAAGAAAATAAAATAAGAACAAATAACAGGCCCATTAAGTGAGGCCCATCAATATAAAATAAAAGATAAAATAAAGGATATCACACGAAAGGCTGTTAGGGCTCATTCGGCCTAGTCTCTTTACACTCCCCCTCAAGCTGAGCATAGATGTCAATCATGCCCAGCTTGTTTATATAGTGTATCAATTTCCCCCTGGGAACTCCCTTGGTCAAGATATCAGCCAATTGCTCTTCTGATGTGATAAATGGTAAGCAAACTTTTCCTGAAAAGACTCTTTCTCTTATGAAATGCCTATCAACCTTAATGTGCTTAGTTCTGTCATGTTGAACATGATTATGTGCAATGTTGATAGCAGCTTGGTTGTCACAATAAAGCATCATTGGTTTCTCGTAGTCCACCCTCAATTCCTCTAGAAGGGATCGTAGCCATAGTAATTCTGACACACCATGAGCCATTGCCCTGTATTATGTTTTAGTTGAGGATCTAGCAACTACTGATTGTTTCTTACTCCTCTAAGACACAATATTCCCAGCAACCAGAGCACAATAACCAGAGGTGGACCTTCTGTCTTCAATACATCATGCCCAATCTGCAACAGTAAAGGCTTCCAGCTTCATATGACCATGCTTTGCAAATAGAATACCTTTCCTTGGAGTACCTTTCAAGTAGCACAAAACCCTTTCTGCAGCAACTAGACGAGTATCTCTGGGAGAATGCATAAATTGACTGAAATGTGAAATATCATTTATTCTTTTAAGAAAAGAATTTGTCTTGTATCATTTAATGGAATATCAGAAAAATTCTTGTAATGTCCTAAAATTTTATACATTAAATATATTATTGTGTATCAATGAAATGTGAAATATCATTGACATATAGACAATATGTCAGAGATATGAAAAAAAATTCCTAGATAATTTCGTATTGTCCCTGGAAAAATGTGAGACCTTATTCCTTGAGCAAATTCTCTCCTTCAACTCCACCTTTCCAAATAGGTCTTTATTCCAAGCTTTTATTTTTTCTTTTAATCTCTTTAAACTCCTCGAGAAACTAACACCTTTCTTCAATCCCTTACGAGCTACCTCTTGCCACCAAACTTCAACAAAAGTTGGATCCTCCAACCACATGTTTTCAAACCTAGGCAAATCAGACAATGATTTGAAGTCACTCTAGGTACTCTAGAGGCTAGATTCTCCCACATTTCCTCCCAATTTGTTTTAGAACAATTTGGAGATTCTTGATAGTTCGCCCATGTGAAGTCAGCTTGTAGCAATGAATCATACTTTTGGTGATTTTCTTGTTTCAATAATTTGTTTTGTTGAAAAACAGACCACTTTGAGTCACCACCTAAGCACCAAGGTCCTTCTCACAAGCTTCTAATTGTACTCAACTCTTCCCAAAACTGAACCCTTTCTCTATAGGAGTTTGGCCTGTAAACAATTTTCAAATCCCTTTCCTTACCATCATCCACTCTTTTGTTTTTAATTGAAATTGAGAACTGTCCTATTAACTCCATGCATTCTCTCCTCATTTTTTCAAATAGTCAAGATGCCACCAGAAGCTCCCCTAGACAGGGCAAAAGCCCAACTCAAGCCCTTAGCACTCCAAATATTTCCAATCCATCTCCTATCCAGCTCCTGTATCTTTGTTTCCTGTAATAAAACCACATCTAGTTTCTCCTTCCTAGGAGTTTTCTTATCATTCTTCTCTTCTTCACACTCCCTAGACCTCTCACATTCCAACTTAATGTCTTCATATTTAAATTATAACTTAAATCCCAAAATTTGCAATCCTATTAAAAGCTTCCCACTCTTCTTTGTTTCCTCTTGCTCTCCTCTTTGTCATAGACTATCTCGCTTATTAGTTTTTCTACCTCACTCTTCTTTTTCCTTCTCCCTTTAGTATTATTGTT
This sequence comes from Nelumbo nucifera, assembly GCF_055504915.1. Taxonomy (NCBI): domain Eukaryota; kingdom Viridiplantae; phylum Streptophyta; class Magnoliopsida; order Proteales; family Nelumbonaceae; genus Nelumbo; species Nelumbo nucifera. The sequence goes on along the minus strand of NC_142654.1, from coordinate 66,619,775 downwards.
TTGAGTTTTAATAATTGGATTTTTGTCAAGAAGAAAGAAAAAGAAAAATTGTCAGTTACATGATGCTCTACCAATTGAGCTAACAGGATTTTCTTGTTACTATGTCTACGGTGTTAATTATTACTCTAATCATGATGTAAAATACTATTTAAGTGGCTAACACACAATATATTTGTAAGAATACCATGGGTGGGGAGATCAGCAAATGCATTAGCTGATTCTCTTCTAAAAAAATAGTTACGTGATACTCTACCAATTGAGCTAACAGGATTTTCTTGTTACTATGATCACGATGTTAATTATTACTCTAATCATGTTGTAAAAGACTATTTAAGTGGCTAACACGTAATATATTTGTAAGAATACAATGGGTGGGGAGATCAACAAGGGGTAGGGAACTTGTGTTCTGGGCTCCAATATAATTTGTTACTTTTTTTGTGTTTTTTATTTTGTACTTTGTCAGAACAGATCGCAGGTCGTGCCTTTATAAAGGATGCTTATGAAGGGGAAATTCATCATATGGATGGCCGAACCATGTTAGATGGTTGGGCGAAATTTCAAAAATTTTCTTTTACTCTTTTGGGAATTGTATTCCTAGTTTTAGAAAAACTGTTTTTTCTAGGATCGTTCTTGCATCGAAACCGGACCAGATTTGAAACCAACAGAAAAAGGGAGAAATATACCTGATACGGAATCCACAAGTGTAGCTCCCAAAGTGGTAGTTTATACCCAAAGAGTGCACGAAACCAATTTCCACTGAATATGGCATAGCTTGAATTAAAGCCGCTTCAACAACATAGTTTTTAGCAAAACTGTGATCCAACACCTTGGACCAAACAAGGGAGGTGAGCATGAATTTTCTCTGTATTTTTCTTGCAAAAGTCCGAGAGGGAACTGATCAATATCAGTCCAAGAAGTAAAGGTCGAATTAGGGTTTCTGGGGCGACAAGAACAGAGAGAAAGAGCTGATAGCAGAGTGATCTGGAGCAGATCGAATTCTCTATTCTTAAACCTTAAGGATCAACACGCCTTATCGAATTAGGAGGTTCCTAATCCAAATCTTTATTTGGATTTGGACTCTTTAAGTGGATCAGGCTTATCCTCTTGTCCTAATGGTTGTTCCAGATCCAAATCTAAACCCATATTCGCCCAAGTCACATGACTGCTTAACCTGTCATGTGACCACTTGATTAATCCAATTAATCTTGGGCTTTAGGCCCATTAAGCAAGTGGCACACATCCCTAGGTAGTTGCTGGCCCATTTGGCTTTCTTTGTATGGCGTGGGACCCCAAACAATGACCACACATAAGCCCATATGGGTTCGGCCCAACTTTTGTGAAAAAGCTTGGCCGAACTAACTGTTAAGTACAGTGAACCCCCGAGTCCATTAATATGGGCTCTTAATGGGCCCAACATTTACATTAAATGATCATTGAGTCTAGCCATCCTATGAAGGCCCAAGGACAATGGACTTAAGTGAGATATCCATCAGGTAAAACAACCCTATATGGTCTCTTACACTTAACCTCTCGGCCTATAATGATTAACCACTGCCCGACAAGGAAGGATCTCTCCCCTGGTTGCAAGGTGCAGTGTTGCACTCTCTGCTCGAATGGGTCTTGGGAATTAAAACCTTTTTACAAACTTTTTTCTTAAAACATAATAAATATATTATTATATAAATATATTTTTGCAAAACAAATCTCAAACAAGTTTGAAATCAACTGGCGACAGTTTTGGTTTTCATTACAGAGAGTGCAGTCCCGATCATTCACTTTGTCCGAAAAAGATGCTGATCCTATCACTATGATCACCCACTCAAGTGAATTCTCAGACTACCCCACTCAAGTGAATTCTCAGACTACCCCACCTAGGTTTTGACCCCCAAAGAATCTCACTGATTGGCATATCAAAGACAACCCAATCCGACACCCAGTGCAGTACCATAATCGAGTCAAGGGGTTATGTGTAACTTTCCAGTTTTGTCCACCAGCCTCCAAGGTCCAGGGCACAACTGGAAATTGGCCCAGGTTTTGTGTTTTGAACAAACACACTGCATGTGCTTCAGGTCCAACCTTGGTAGTTGAGACAGGCTGCCCCAACCTTCTTGGCAACACATCAGTGTCAACCTTGGCAGGATAAACTTCCCCAAGTCTGTCCAATGGCTGAGAACATTCTAAACTAACACGAGTTTCACAAGTGTCCAATTTAAGTGTAATTACATAGAAACACACGAATTATAACATGAATCATTTATGTAGTTTTATTCATTTACAATAAATGCATATGTACATCAATTTGATTAGAGCTAAGGGCATACACTGTCTAACAACTTATATCAGTTTGATTCTATGAATTAATAAATTTGTCTTTACTTGTAAAAAAAGAAAATAAAAGACTACATTGTTTTGTCGGATACTTCTCTGACCTTAAAATCAAAACCTTGCTAGATGCTTGAATGATCAAAGGTGTTTCAATTGCATGCAACTAGGCATGCCTACAAATCTCTTGCACCCTTGGTGGGATGCTTAAAATGAATATAAACAAAGATTCAATATGGAAAATGGAGATCTAAATAATCTAGAAAACTCTGGTGGCGAAGATGAATGTTGGGTGGACTGTAGTGGCTTAGACGATGAAGACTATTGAAAATTCCTCGATTGGTAGCTTTGATGACAATCAAAGAGAGAGGGGCATGGATTTAAAAGACCTAAACACAGAGATACTCTTTATGGAGGAAAGAGATTAGAAGCATGGGAGGAAGCCTTTAACTTAAATAAAGGAAATCCATTTAAACCCACAAACAATTACAGATCTTGAACGAAGGAAGGGCTAAAGGAAACTTTCAGCGGTCAAAGTATACAAGGTGGAGTGACGGTACCCATCGGTCACAATACCTCTGTGTGAGTAGGCTTGAACCTATCCTCTGAGCAAAAAAGATTGTTTGGAAAAGTTTTTCACTTCGTTGTCACCCTCCCACTTTCCCTCAAGTATGATAGTCAATTTGGATTTTGTTACTAATCTGGTGTCTGTGCCTAAAGTAGGTGTTCAAGTGCCCAACTTTGAAACCGATCCAAGAGCCTGTGGTAGCAAAAAAGGGGTGGTGGTGGATGATGAAGAAATTGAAGTTATTGCAGGAGAAGGCGAGGAGGAGCAAGAAAGAATAAGAGGAGAGGTAATCTAGGAGTGAATAATTTCTAGTTTTGAGCAGTTAAAGAGGAAGGATGAGCATTTGCTACTAGATACAGGGGAGAATAAAGGAAATGGAGAGGAAGAAAAGGGTAAGAAGTTATTAGACTCGGAACAAGAATATAGTAAAGAGACCCTAGATGTAGCAAGAGAAGAGATAGAGACTGTAGTAGGCTTCGTGGAGAAACTAGGTGCAAACTGAAAACCCGAATGCTCCAAAAGCCCTCATCAGAAATTCAGATGGTCATAAAAAAGCCAAAAAGAAAAAAAGTTAAAGGAGTTGAATGAGATACTGAGAGGTTGGAGAGGAAAAGGAAGTAAGTAAGGTCTTCCAGCCTTGGAGGTTAAGTTGATGTGATTTCTAATGAAAATTCTGAGTTGGAATGTTAGAGGTCTGAGTTGGCAGAATTTTACAGATGGGCTAGAAGTCTATGGAGATCCAGAGTTCTGAGTTGGGCTATGTCACCTTCTTGGGGAGCTTTAGGAGGAATTATAATGTTGTGGAGACTTGGATAAAATTAAATCAGAAAATAGTTGTTTTCTGATTCAGTTCAGTAGAAAAGTGGAGAAAGAAAGGTTACGAATAGAAGTAGAGAGAGAAGAGAAGAAAGGGTTCGGCAGAATTAATTCTCTAGCTGCCCACTAAATCTTATTTATATTTGTGATCTTTACAAGGATTGTAGTACTTTAATACCCTTACTTAAAAATAAAAGAAAACAAAAAAGGCCCGATAGGCCCAACTATCATAACTGAAAAGTAAATAAATAAACAACAAAAATAAAGTGTGGACTGGAACCCCACACACACTAATAGTCTATCAACTATCTCTACACTCCCCCTCAAGTTGGGAGTAGATATTTGTCATACCCAACTTGCGTAAATCTGTCTTCAACCTGATTTTTGAGACTGCTTTAGTAAAGAAATTAGCTAGCTGCATGTCGGAGGAAACATAGGGAAGACACACTTCTTGAGATGCAACTCGCTCTCGGATAAATGTCTCTCCAACTCGATATGTTTTGTCATGTCATGCTGTATTGGGTTGTGGGCAATGTTAATTGCTTCTTGATTATCACAATACAACATCAGAGGTTTCTCATAGTCAATTCCCAGTTCATCAAGCAAAGATTTCAGCCATAACACTTCTGCAACACTATTGGCCATGGACCTGTATTCAGCTTCAGCACTGGAGCGAGCAACAACATTTTGTTTCTTGCTTCTCCAAGAAACAAGGTTCCCCCTACAAATGCACAATACCCAGATGTAGATCTTCTGTCATCAATGGATCCAGCCCAATCAACATCTATATATACCTCTATTTCATGTAACCACTATTCCTGAAAAGTATGCCTCTCCCTTGGCATTTCTTCAAGTAAACAAGTATTCTTTCCACCGCAAGAAGGTGAGTGGTCCTAGGAGAATGCATGCACTGACTGACAGCATATGAAATGTCTGATCAGATCGTGTTGGGCAGAGATAAAGAAGTTTCCCACCTTATGCACTTATTTTATGGTTCAATTCAATGGGTGCTTCAGCATGCTTTACTATTAACTTTCCAGTTTCTTCCAATAAGTCAATGACATACTTTCTTTGAGAGATGAAAATGCCATGCTTAGATCGAGCTACCTCAATTCCCAGGAAATAGTGCAATTCTCCCAAGTCCTTCACTTCAAATTCTTTGTGAAAATTCTGCTTAAGAGAGTTTCTCACTAATATCACTTCCCGTCACCACAATGTCATCCACACAGATAGCAAGTAAGGTCAAGGAGGAGTCTGTCTTCTTAAAAAAGAGAGTGTGATCTGACTGAGCCTGCATGTAACCAAACTTTTCCTAGGCTAGTCTAAACCTATCAAACCAAGTTCTTGAGATTGTTTCAACCCATATAAAGCCTTCTTTAGTTGACAAACTTTCATTCCTGCTTCTGTACTGTAAAAACCCGGGGGTAACTCTATGTACACCTCCTCCTGCAAATCTCCATTTAGAAAAGCATTCTTGACGTCCATCTGAAATAGTGGCGAAGAGAAGTTTGCATCCATAGATAGCAGGATTCTGATAGTGTTCATCTTGGCAACTGGTGCAAAGGTTTCCATATAGTCTATGCCATAAGTTTGTGTGAATTCCTTTGCAACCAATCTGGCCTTATATTCTCTACAAAACCATCAGCATTATATTTCAATGTAAACACCCATCTTCATCCAATAGGTTTCTTCCTCTCATGTTGGTCAAATAGTTCTCATGTATTGTTCTTAACAAGTGCATCCATCTTTACTTTCATCACTTCTTTCCACTCAGGTATCAAAAGAGCTTCTTGCACTGTTCTGGGTATAGGAGTGGTAGCAATAGTTGCCTCTAAGCTACTTAGGATTACCTTTGGGAGCCAACCCAAAGGGCTAAATAAAATCGACCCTAGCAAATCTCCTTGTGTATTATATATCAGTCTTTAAGATGCCGGAGGGAGTAAGCAGAAAGGAAATTTATCTCTACTAGGGAAGTGGTAATGGAGAATGCCTTAAAGTATGGGGGTCTTGGAATAAGAAATATTCAGAAAGGAAATTTATCTCTACTAGGGAAGTGGTAATGGAGAATGCATTGAAGAAAGAGACAAACTATGGGCAAAGGTGGTGGTGAGTATATATGGGCTCTTGAACAATGGATGGAATGCTGGTTCACTGCATAGGGCTACCTGAGCCTCTCCTTTGAAAGCCATACAAGCGATTCTACCTTGTTTCTTGCCTCTTGTAAGGTATGATTTCAATTTTGGTAATTTAAACAAATTTTGGGATCAGAATTGGTGTGTGAACTCTTCTCTGTATGACTTATTCCCCTCTTTGTATGATTTATCGTGTTTCAAGAATGAGCGTATATCTACTTTCTTAGTCTCTTCAAACTCAACTAAAGGTTTTGATTGGAACCTTCCTTAGAAGGGGAATATGGATTTAGGAGTTGATTGTGTGCTCTCTTTACTCCAACCCTTGAAGGAATTTTCCTTGATCCTGAGAGACTTGGTGAAGGAATTTGGACACCTTCCTCTTCGGGTCTCTTCTCCTGTAACTCGTTCCTCAAAGTTTTAACCCAACCTTCCCTTAGGCTGTGTTTGGTTTGAAGGAAAAGATGGGGAAAGGAAGGGAAAGCCAGGGAAACCTATACAAGGTTTGTACATGTTTTCCTTCCTTTCATTTCCCCTACCTTTTCCTTCAAACTAAACATAGGCTTGCGGCATTATGTTGGGAAGTTGTTCATGAAAGAATAAATACTTTTGACTGGCTACAAAGGAAGAGGAAACTGTGGTGCCTTTCGTTTCTGGTATTTCGGAATGGCTTTTCTCCTTATTTGAATGCAGGTGGACTCCTCTACAAATATCAATAGTCTCTTTAGTCTAACCTCCTGTCCTTGGCCGAGGCGAGGAATATATGCAACATCATGTGGAATAGTGCTAGGGTGGTAGTAATCTGGGCAGTGTGGCAAGAAAGAAATGCAAGGATTTTTACAGAAAAGGAATGAACAAAAGAGGCCTTGATTGAATCAATAATGATTAGAGTGGCTCACTGGCTGAAATCCTTAGAAAGCTTCTCACATACCTCCATTGATGACATTACAGAAATTGGAAGGGGGTGGCAGACTCAAATGTCAATGAACAGCCCGTTATTCCTACCTGGTCCCCTCCTAAAAGAGGATTTATCAAGCTTAACTTGGATGGAAGTAGGATGGGAAACCCGAGTACGTCAGGGATTGGAGGTGTAGTCAAGGACGAGGAGGGTAAAGTGCATGCAATGTTCTCACGCCCAGAAGGTGAGGGTGATTCACTAAGAGCGGAAGTAATGGAAGTCATGGAAGGGGTTGGGAGAAATCAAATATTTTGGCCACAAATGTAATTTTTGATTAATTTTTAAAGGGGAGAGATAAGAGGGCTTGTCTCTCACTGACTTTCTCTTGTACTTTTTCCTTTAAATTGAATTTATGGTTAACAATTATTGATAAAAAATGGAGATTTAGATAAGAAAAATATTTATGGTTCTTTCTCTTAAGCAGCTTCTATTGTCCTTAATCCTTGTTCTCTCTTGTTATAATATACAGTTCTGTATTTTATGAATTTTTCTGTTTTTGTTTTGCAGTTCATCTTGTTGGAGCATATCTAAACTGGTACGACTGGGCCTAGAACCTAACCTGTCTAGGCTACCTCACTTTGTTCTATGTCCCGCGTTTCAGAATGATCATCAAGTAAAGGAGTGGAGTGTGTTTATGAATTTTCTCCAGAGATACAAGAAGGTATTTCTATAATACAATTAATTGTTTGCTATTCTGGGGTCCGTGGGGCTCCATTTTTCTGTATGTCACGGTGTGATTTAAATATTCCATTTATAACTTTATGGTTCCTCAAATCTATTAATATCTTGTATTCTTTTTATATCATTATGTAAATGCCTACTCTTTGCTTTTAAAGGTTGCGATTGTGAAATCTGGGTCATGTGTGTTTTACATACTTCCACCCGAGGCCAACACGGATTTTAGCAGGGCTATTGTGAAATTCGAACTTAGTTTGGATGTTACAAAACATGGTGCATCAGGTGAGCTGTCACTTTAGCAGGATTTTTCGACGATAATGGTGCACTCAATATGTGGACTTGGATTTTATGTTCGCTTACATGCATAAAACTCTTTGTTTTTGAACTTGCAAGACCGGTGCTAGTAGTTCTTAAAAGAAGAAAAGTCTTGCTGATCTAGGATCACTAACTCATAGTAATACATTTTTTTGTTAGTAAATAAAAAAGAAAATTTTGTTAAAATAAAAACAGGTATTACATTAAGAAATCCTTTGCCCCAAACCCATATATAAAGCATCAGCCCAAAAATCAGACCAAACAACTCCTTTGAGGTATCTCTGAACTCTTGAAGAATCAAAATCCATTCCAAAAGCGTTGAACCAGGCCATACCTTGATTCTGCTACTTGCCTTTATTTTAAAGATTCTCCTGTTTCTTTCTTTCTAAACCTCCCAACCATGGTTTGCAATTTCAATATCGATAGATATTTCATCATGTAGAGATGGAGAAATTTCAGGGATACTTTGCTAATTTCGCTAAGATATTTGGAAAATCTAAAAGTTCACGAAAGGTTTCTAGAAACATGGAATTAATTATTAAACCTTCAAGGAATCATTAGAATAAATATAACTGCACATTTAAGGCTTAAAAGACCATAGCAAAGAACTGTATAAATCAAACAGGAGAAAAGTGAGAGACTTTTGGTATGTTTCTCTGACTCCGTTTTAGTCTTCTAGGCATGTTCTCTTCATTAAATATGTCAATTACTTTCCATTGTGACTTTTTCCTTTTTTTTGTTACTATATGTTTTAATTATTAAGAATGCTCTTTTGCAGTTATACACATTTTACTTTTTCTTTTGAATTATAGTGACTAAGTAAGTGAATAATATAAAAATAGTAAGCCAATTATTAAATCACTAATTCCCCACGGTTCTTTTAGTAAAATATTTATAAAACTTTATAATGATTTTAACAATATATTGGAAAATTTTTAATAATATTCTAAAATTTTAAACCTTAAATTTATTCTCTATCAATGAAATTTGAAACATCGCCGACATATTGGAAAAATATTGGAGATATTTGGAAAAAGAGGTTCCTAGAAAGTTTCGTATCGCCACCTAGCAAAATGGGGATATATCAGCAATATCATCGATATTGCAAACCGTGTTCCTGTAAAACGAATGTAGCCTGATAAAATTTTTGCTTTTTTATTTCTTTGTATGGTCAGCGAACATGCAAATATCTCACATGAAGATCTTGGATTCCATGCCTCTAGATCAAATAAGCTAAAAAAGTAGCCCCCCAAAAATTGTGAGAACCTGCATTTAAAGCAAAGATGGAATACATCCTCTACCATGGTTCTACACAGTAGCACTGATCCCTCTTTAGTAGAGTAAAGCTTTGCCTTGGAGAAAAAGTTTGTGGAATCTTCAAAGTGGAGAAAAGCTTTGAAGGTTGAAGCAAAAGATTTCATATTCGAAGATATATGGATCAAAGGGCTGCTGAGTTTGAAGATCAGGGAGGCAAAGAAAGCCATGGTGCTCCTGGGAGGTGCTGAAGTGGTTGAATGGTTGCAGAAGTTTGTAATGGGTGGAATGCAGGAAGATTGTTAAAGGTCTCTACATAACACTATAGGAGTTTTTTGGAAGAGGCCAAGGCTGGAAGTAAGTGGCTGATCTATTGAGTGTTTTTGTACTATGGTTGAAAACAAAATGTTCAAAGCTTTAGCAGGAAAAAGAGAAGTGGCTAGAAGAAATGAAAAGGAAGAAAGGAAGATAACTTGGCAATTGTGGAAAAGGAAGAAGCAGCTGTAAACAGATAGCAACTGGAGGAAAGGAGTGGGGGAAGAAATATGTGGTGGAAACTTCGAACCTGCCAAAAAGCTTTGAGATGGGACTCATTTTAGAGGCGATGCTTTTACTAGTGGCCGATGCTTTTAGTAGACTCATTTTAGAGGCGTTTAGGACTGGGTCAACAAGAGGGTGGAGAGTAGGTAGAGAAAGAGTTCCAGTTACTCATATTTAATTTGTATATGACATCATAATCTTTTGTGATGGGTGATTTGATGAAGGTGAGAAAACTGAAGAATTTAATAATTCTCTTGAAGGTGAGAAATAGAGGGGAGATGGAGTCTATTGCAGCATGTCTTGATTGCACTTGGTTGCAGTGGCCTTTATCCTATTTAGGACTTCCCATAGGTGTCAACACAAAGGAAAGTAGGTTTTGGAGCCTTGTGGTGGAAAAGTTTGAAAAAAGGTTGGCAGCTTGGAAGAGAAACTATATATCCTTGGGGGGTAAAGTAACCTTGATTAAAGCAACACTAGCCAACTTGCCAAATTATTTCCTATCAGTCTTTAGGATTCCTAACAGAGAGACTAAAAGGCTAGAAAAATTGATGAGAGTCTTTTTATGGAGCCAGGGGAAGAGAAAAAAGATCATTTGATTAGGTGGGAAGTGGTGAGCCACTGTAATAAAGAAGGGGGCTTAGGGTTAGGGAATGCAGTGAGTAAGAATAAAGCTCTTCTAGGCAAATGGCTTTGGAGGGAGCCCTTGGAAAGAGAGAGGTTATGGCATGAAGTGGTGAAAAGTTTTCATGGCTATTCAGAATCTGGTTGGGATGCTGGGGTATCCCGAAGGGCTTTGCTCACAACACCTTGGAAGGCAATTTCTGGTACTCTCCCTAAATTCCTCAGGTATATAAGGTATGATGTATGCTTTGGAAATTCTGTCCTCTTTTGGGAAGATGTTTGGGTGCCGTTTCCCTTCCCTCTATTCAATTTCCCTCTTTAAAAAGGAACTTGTTTCAAGGTTCCTATCCCCCCGGTTCTCCCATTGGCTTTAAACTAGGACTTTGGGTTTCGTAGAGGTTTAAGGAATGACGAATATGCTTATGTTTCCAAGATTTTGCTTCTTCTAGATTCTGTGTGTTTGGAACCCCCCAACCTGATAAAAGGATTTGGTCTTTGACACCGAGTGGCTTCTTTAGTTGTGCCTCTTTCTTTAAATTCCTTTGTTCCATCCCTTCCTCTTGGGTTTTCCTAGTTTAAGAAATCTGGTCAAAGCTAATTCCTCCTTAAATGACTGCTTTTCTGTTGGGAACCCTATTACAGTAAGATCAATACTTTGGAAAACTTGCAAAAGAAGAGACCTTATCTGTGTTTATCCCCAAATTGGTGTTTCTTGTGTAAAGTGAAGAGTGAGGACTGTGACCATTTGCTTATATCTTGTTTCTTTGCTTCTAATACTTGGATTTGGGCTTTAATGTTATTGGGTGCAGGTGGAACTTCTTTTTGAACCACATGCTTTAAGGAAGCTAACAAAAAGAGGAAATTTAATGTGGAAGTGTATGAGAGCAGCTAGTTTTTGGACAATTTGGGATGAGAGGAATATGAGAATATTTAAGGAAAGAAGCCTTGTTGAAGTAAAGGAGTGTATCACGACAAGGACAATTTCCTTGGTGAAAACTTCAGATCTGTTTGTGAACTATTCCTTTGATGATTTAAGGAGAAATTGGGCAGTTGTGGCATCCACAATTTCCACAAAGAATTCTCTACAAGCAGAATGGAAACCTCCCCCGGAAGGAGTGGTAAAACTGAATTTTGACGGAACCAGTCAAGGTAATCCAGGGCCCTCGGGTATAGGAGGGATTCTGAGAAATAAGGACAACCACATCATATCTTTATGCTTAGGACTAGTGGGGATTGATGACTCTACAAGGGCTGAGATACTAGTTGTGGTACAAGGAATACAAGTTGACAAGTCAACTGAAGTGGAGAACTTGATTGTTGAAGGGGACTCCTAGGTGGTACTGTGGTAGTGGGTGGCTGTCAAACCCATAAACAGACTATTGGGGTTATAGGGATCTTCTGAAGAAAGTTTGTTGGCTTACAAGGAATATGTCAGTCAATTTTTGTTGAGTTGGTCCAAGCTGTTTTTTATTTAGTTAGGAAGTTGGGCTTTAGGCCCATTAGTTTATGTTTTTTTAAGTTGTGACTGTTCAACTATATTAGTAGCCGCCCTACTAAGGGCATCCTCGTAATTTCTCATCCTTTAAGTTAAGTATAAATATAATGAGAGGTAGGCGGCTAGGGTTAATTTTACAATCCTGGTCGACTTTCCTACTCTTTTCTTCTTTTCCTTTCTTCTCTACTGCTGAAATCTTCATCTTCCCCCTCTTTCTTTTCACAAGAAACACGACTAAATCTGCAATTAGTGATTTCTACTTGGTATTAGAGCGGACCGAAGGTTCCTTGAAGATGTTCCTCATGCAGCCCTAGATCGGTCGACTGCATGGTGATTTAAGAGGCTGATCGAAGCTCTCAGGTAAGCCCAATTTTTGGATTTTTTTGGTGGATCTGTGTGCCCTGTAGCTGGTCTAGGGTTTCTCATCAAAATCATGAAAAACTAGAGAAAGGGGAAGAGTCCTGCTTTTGTTGGACTCTTCAATTTTGACCTAGGAAGTGGCGCCCTAATTTTTTAGGGTTCCTTGCAGTTTTTTGTAAGGGGCGATTCAAGTCCTGCCTGATTTGGAGGCTTTCTAGAGAGAGCGGCTGCCTCTTCTCTCTCTTCTCCCGTCATACAGAAAAGGAATCTTTTGTGGGAAGAAAGTCTAGGACATCAGAAAGGTGTTGGTTCCAAAAAGTGTTTTGTTTGATCTTGTTGCAAATTTCAGTTATTTTCTTTGCATTTTTTGAGAAGCATGGAGGATCACGGAGTTGAAAATAAGCCCGAGAGTGAAATGAGACTAGTGAGAGGAGGTGCTGGAGACCCTTTCAGGGCTGGGACCATTACTACAGTTAGGTTGGATGGTGCAAATTACTTAGAATGGTCACAATCTGCAAAGATGGCCATTGGTGCTCGTGGGAAATTAGGGTATATCATTGGTGAAGATGTGAAACCCGAAACTAGCAACTCCCGGTGGGTACATGAGATTTATATGGTGATGACTTGGTTGTGTAATTTCATGTTGCCCAATATAAGTAAAATTTTTTTATGGGCAAACATAGAGGGAGAATGTTGCTAGGGCTTATCGGTTGAGAAATCAGATTATTTCTACGAGGCAAGGAGATAGACCTGTATCAACCTATTTTTCAACCCTTAAAACCTTGTGGCAGGAGATTGACCATTTAGAGACATTTGCTTGGGAAACCACTAAGGATGCAACTACCTATCATAAACATCTAGAGAAGTATAGGGTGTTTGAATTTCTTGTTGGCCTTAATCCTGAGTATGATATTGCACGACATCACCTTCTTTCCAGGGACGGTGTTACTCTGTCCCAGGCATATACCTTTGTGTCAGGGGAGGAGTGCAGGAGAGATGTGATGATGAAAAATCTTATTCCTGATCAGTCTGCCATAGTAAGTGTTGAGAAACCTAAACAAAGTGGAGATCGGGGTGGCAATGAAATCAAGAAGGAAGATAAAAGAGATTTGATCTGTGACTACTGTAAGAAGCCTAAGCACACAAGAGATACTTGTTGGAAGCTTCACCCACATCTTGTGACGACTAGATTGAAAAATAAGAAGGGAAATGCACACATGGCAGTTACTGGTGACATTCCGAACCCTCCTACTACAACTGCTCTGAAGTCTGTTGCAGCTGCTGCAGTAAGGGCCGAACTTGAGAGGTATGGGTTACTTCTGAACCAACAGGATGCAGCTAGTTCCAGTTCAACTGCAAGCGGACAGCAAGGTACAGGTGGCACTGGTGGAGTCCACTCTACTTCCTTTGCTCACACAGGTAGTTCACACGTCACTGCAAATTATGTTTCTACTTCAGGTAAGGAGGGACCTCCTTTGCTCAGAGCACTTGACCTATAGCTCCACTATTTTTTCCTCTTACCAGCTATGTTCTGGTAGAGACAGGGTCTCCATAGCTGATGGATCTCATGTTCCTATTGCTAGGATGGGGTCTATCATGATTAGTGATTCCCTTTCCCTTCCCTTTATCTTTCATGTTCCCAGATTGAGCACTAATTTGTTATTTGTTAGTAGTTTGATTAAGAACCTGAACCGTTCAGTAATTTTTTCTCTTGGTCATTGTATTTTACAGGATTTGGATTGAAAGAGGACGATTGGGAGTGGTAGTGAAGTGAATAGAATCTACCTCCTGGATGTGCTTCCTCCTCTTCAGAGTCATCATGTCAGCAGGGATAGTGAGTCAGGGTCTGTGGTTAGATTATGCTTTGGCATAATCGTTTGGGTCATTTGCCTTTTTCTTCTTTGAGTCTTTTGTTTCCAAAGCTATTTGGGTCTGTTAGTTTGTCAAGTCTAGAGTGTGAAGGTTGTCAACTTGGAAAGCATTGTAGACATTCCTTTAAAGCTAGTAATAAAAGGTGTTTTTCTTCTTTTGATGTTATTCATTCAGATGTGTGGGGCCCTTACCATGTTCCTTCTATGGGAGGCTATCGATATTTTTTCTTATTTGTGGATGATTTCTCACGATACTCTTGGATTTACCTGATGAGATCCCGCGATGAAGTACCATCCTAGGTGAGGCAATTGCATCAAATGATACTAACACAGTTTGGAACAAGAATAAAGGTGTTCAGATCCGACAATGCCAGGGAATATTTTGAAAGACACCTTGCCTCATATCTGTTAGAATATGGTGTTGTCCATCAGAGCAGTTGTCCATATAGTCCACAGTAGAATGGTGTTGTAAAAAGGAAGCACACACATTGTTGAGATTGCAAGAAGCATGATGATCACATCTACAGTTCCAGTTCGGTTTTGGGGTGATGCAGTTCTCACAGCAGTATATCTGATTAACAGGGTGCCCTCTCGTATACTTGGATTCGGCACCCCATTCAGTCTCCTTTTTCCGCAGGGGGAGATGCTTCATATTCCTCTCAGGGTATTTGGGTGTGTTTGCTTTGCACATATCCTTGGTCCTCACCGCTCGAAGTTTGATCCCAAGGCAAAGAAGTGTGTCTTCCTTGGATATGCTGAGAATCAGAAAGGGTACTGTTGCTATGATCCAGTCTCTGGGAGACGGTATGTTAGCATGGATGTCACCTTTTTTGAATCCACGTACTTCTTTTCAAAGAATCCTTCTCATGGGGAGTGTTTTGGGGAAGTGAGTCAACAGTCTATTCCTCTCCCAGTTCCAGTCCTTGTGTCTACTCCTGTACTTGACCACCACCCAGTGTCACCTACCTTGCCACCTCCTTTGCGTTCTGCTTCTCAGCATTACTTACGACTGAGACTTCACAAGGAGGTTGATTCCACGACAACAGAACTCACATCACTTCCTTTCGATTCCTTGGAGACTCCAGATTCGACTGACATGAATTCAGGTATTCCTCCTGGTCCCGCTACTGTTTCAGTTCCCATTGATTCTACTAACACTGTTACAGATAACCTTGATCTCCCTATTGCTCTCAGAAAGGGAAGAGAAAGTGTACTGCCCATTGTATTTCACAGTACTTATACTACAATGGACTTTCTCCTTCCTACTGTGCTTTTCTTTCCTCTCTTGATTTAGTGTCTATACCCAAGGGTGTTAGTGAGGCTCTCTCCAAAGCTGAGTGGAAGACAACTATGCAGGAAGAGATGGCAGCTTTGATTAAGAATCAGACATGAGACATTGTGGATCTACTAGAAGGCAATGAGACAGTTGGATGCAGATGGGTTTACACAGTAAAATATAAGGAAAATGGAAGTATAGAAAGGTACAAGGCAAGACTTGTTGCAAAAGGGTACACACAGACCTATGGCATTGATTACTTAGAGACCTTTGCACCAATTGCAAAGATGACCTCTGTTCAGATACTTCTTTCTCTTGCTGCCTCATACTCTTGTCCCTTGTTTCAACTTGATGTGAAGAATGCTTTCCTAAATGGGGATCTGCAAGAAGAAGTGTATATAGATCTTCCTACTGGCTTTTACAATGATATTGTAAAGGGAAAGGTATGTAGGCTTAAGAAGTCACTTTATGGCTTGAAACAATCTCCGAGAGCATGGTTTGATAAATTCAGAAAGGCCTTGATTGCTTTTGGCTATACTCAGACTCAATCCGATCACACCTTGTTTGTGAAACGAAGGGGATTTTTGGTGTCAGTCCTAATTGGTTATGTGGATGATATTGTTGTCACCGGGAATGATCTGAGTGAGATTGATGGTCTGAAAAGGAACCTACATAAAGAATTTGAAATTAAGGATCTTGGAAAACTAAGATACTTCTTAGGCATTGAAGTTGCAAGATCAAAACATGGAATTTTTATCTCTCAAAGGAAGTATGTCTTGGATCTTCTTCAAGAGATAGGGAAGCTTGGAACAAAGGCAATCGACATCCCTATTGATCAAAACCATAAAATCAATGCATTAGAAGGTGAACCAGTAAAGGACATTGGGAGATATCAGAGACTTGTGGGTCGACTGCTATACTTGTTATTACAAGACCAGACATTTCCTATGCAGTAAGTGTAGTAAGTCAATACATGCATGCTCCACGAGTCCGGCATTGGGAGGCATGTTATAGGATTCTTGCTTATTTGAAGGGACACCCGGGCAGAGGCATATTGTTTACTGATCATGGACAGTTGAAACTAGAGGCTTATACAGATGCAGATTGGGCAGGATGCCTTGATGACATGAGATCAATTTCAGGAGTGTGCACCCTTGTTGGGGGTAACCTTGTCTCGTGGAAGAATAAGAAACAAACAGTGGTGGCAAGATCAAGTGCTGAAGCCGAATACATGGCCATGGCACATGGAGTTTCAGAATTTCTTTGGATCCGTTCCCTGTTAGAAGAAATTGGTGTACAGGCAGAAGAACCTATGATGCTATACTGTGATAACCAGGCAGCAATTAACTTTGCCCATAACCCAGTCCAACATGACTAAACTAAGCACATTGAAGTGGATAGACATTTTATCAGAGAAAGGGTAACTTCTGGAGAAGTTTGTCTTCCATACATTGCTTCTGATCTGCAACTTGCTGATGTTCACACAAAAGGTGTTGCAAAGAACAAGCTGGAGCATGATCTACGCAAGTTGGGAATGTGTGACATTTACTCCCAACTTGAGGGGGAGTGTTGAGTTGGTCCGAGTTGTTTTTTATTTAGTTAGGAAGTTGTTGGGCTTTAGGCCCATTAGTTTATGTTTTTTTAAATTGTGACTGTTCAACTATATTAGTAGCCGCCCTATTAAGGGCATCCTTTTAATATCTCATCCTTTAAGTTAGTATAAATATAGTGAGAGGTTGGCGGCTAGGGTTAATTTTACAATCCTAGTTGACTTCCTACTCTTTTCTTCTCTACTGCTGAAATCTTCATCTTCCCCCTCTTTCCTTTCACAAGAAACTTGACTAAATCTGCAATTAGTGATTTCTACTTCAATGGGCAAGCAGATCGGCAAATGCCATGGCTGTTTGTTCGGATAAACAAGGGGTATCAAAGGGTGACCTGTTTTGGTTTTCCTTATAATTGTAAGTCAGGGATAGATTGTGCTTAATTGCTTAACTCTAATGGGAGGTAACATCTCATGACTCCTTTTAGGCTGATTGTACACTTTTTCAAGTTAGTTCTCAACCCCTGCCAGCATCTTAAAACACTTTAGGATTGCTCTTATGTTCATCCTTGTTCCAATGAAGCATCCATAGGGACTGAAGTGTCATCAGTTTATTGAAGATGTGTGATTTTCAAATCTCCTCTTCCAACCTTGAAACCTAAAATGAGACCTGATTCAGCCCCTTTTCCATTCAAAAGATGAAAAGACTTGGTACGTCTACCACCACGAATAGCATTGGAGACAAGGGATCATTTTGTCTTATTCCCCTTGATGAATCACAAAAATTCTGTTGAAATCCCATTAACCAGAATTGTAAAAGAGAGAAGCCAGAACTCATTTTCATAGGACCTCCTCCAAAAGCCCCCATTCTACATGGTTATAGGTCTTCTGCATATAAATTTTACAATATCCCTTCCTCTCCACTTCCACTTTTAGAGTCAAGATATTCTCTTTCAATTAACACCCCATCCAATATTTACCTTCTACAAAAGCCATTTGAGTTGGGCCCCACTAGGTGCAATACTTTCTTCAACCTTGCAGATAACACCTTTGCTATTATTTTATAAGGAGTTGAAGTTAAACTAATAGGTCTGAACTTCTTCACTCTACAAGTCCCTTCCATCTTTGGAATTAAAGTAATAAATGCTGCATTAGCTTAAATTTCAATTTTTTTCTCTGCCTATAAGTCTTTAAACATTGCCATCAAATTTTATCTATATTCCAGAAATGCTTGTAAAAGATAGGTTAAATCCATCAGGACTTGGCACCTTATGAGCTTTCATTAATTTCATTGCACCCCATACCTCCCCTTCAAACTCCCTCTCTAACCAACTACTTAAACCTTCAAGAATTTTGTTAAATTTCAACTCACCTAAGAAGGAATTCTTTCTTGTGCAGATTTATAAAGATTCATATAGAAGCTCCATATCTCCTATACAATGTCCTTTGGTCACGACTTTTCTATCACCTGCTTCCAACCATAATGTTTTGTTCTACCTTGTTCTTCCCCTCACTGAACCTTAAAAATAAGAAGTGTTTTTTCACCCTCTCTTAACTATAATTTCCTTGACTTTTTCATCCATGCCACCACCTCAAAGTGAACCATCCTTTCCAGCTTGGGCCTTAAAGTTTCCTTCACTTCTCTCCCTTTCCTTCCTTTATTCCATGCTTTCAAATCTTCCTTTAACATCTGAAGCTTTTTCTATTATATGATAACCTGTCAAATCCTGCACCCTATAGCTGTTCCATTTCCTCTGAACAATATCCATAATTTGAGGATGTCCAAACCACATGTTCTCGAATTTGAACTACCTAAGACATTAATATATAATAAATCATATATTAAATTTATTATAAAAATGAGAAAAAATATATTAAGTTTTATACTAAATCATAATTTATTATAAATTTAGTATTAAAAATAATAAAAAATTCATTAAGTTTTATAAGAAATCAGAATTTATCATAATCTTAATAGTTAATACTACAAAAAGGAGAATCAGTTTATTAAATTGATAATAAAACATAATGTATTATAACTTTAATATTAAAAAAATGAAATAAATGTATTTCTATTTACTAGTGTGAAATAAATATATTGGAATTTATAATAAATCAGAATTAAAAATAAGAAAAGAAAATATCGGATAACCTTGTAAAAACATCAAAATGCATAATAAATCAGTAAGTCGTCATTTACTAATTTGTTATTGATCTTAGTTTCTTAGCTTTATATAATGGTTGGGAATAAGATAATAGTCTAGAAATATGTATTAATGCTTCTTTTATCATTTTACAAAATATCATTGCATATTTCCACATATTTCACAATATTTCCACAATGTCTCTAGTTTTTACAATATTCCCCCTCAACATTTCCGACACATGTCCTATATTTTGGTAAGCGACATTTCCATTGACATCGGCATTTTAAACCTTGTCCTCGATAAGTATGCCGATGTCATTCATCATAGAATTCTATTGCAACATTTACATGCTATCTATTTCAATTTTTATACCAAATATTCTATCTTGGCAACAAAAAATGATATGATTTTTGAGAAAAAAGAAGAATTTGTAGACATCCAACCCTAATATAGAGGCTCAATGACAACTAATTAGAAGAACACCCCAAATCAAAACATGAATAAAAAGAAATTTGTAGAGGTTTATTTCTTTTTATTTTATTTTTGTTCACCAACCATATTAGGGGTTACTGGTGGAGTGGATTTTGTTAATCATATTGTAGTATCTTTCTGTTCCAGATAGAACCTCAATGGATTCTAAGCAAAGGATGCTAGTAAGAAGTACTTGCTCAAAAAATGCGACACAATCCATTCCATTTGGAGAGGTTGCCAGATCAAGCCGTCAATTTGTTGAGGAATCTGGAGATAGCTCAGATGCAAATATTAGACATTTCAATAGCCATGTAAAGAAGCATCTTTCCAATTTTAAGATTCCTATGACAGTTGCGGGCCAATCTTGGGGCAGATCTCAAACCATGGAATTGAAGCACGATGACCATCTTGACAAAAAGTGTACATTTGTGAGGGAAAATGGTCCCCATGTCTCTATGGAAGAGCATCCTATTGATCTTAAGGTTTCACAAGCACCTGGTAGTAATAATTCTCATGAATCTAGAAGGGAAGCTTATAACAAATTTCAAAACATGGAGGTGAATCAGGATCATATGGATAGAAAATTTGCAAGCCTTGGGGAAATGGCAGGTTCCAATGCCCCTATGGTGAAGGATCCTCCTAATCTTAAGTTTTCACAAACAACTTGCAATCATAATGTTTATGAATGTAGGGAGGAAGCTTGTAGCAGATCCCAACCCATACAATTAAAACAAGATGTTCCTTTGGAGAAAAATGTTGTACGAGTAGACCCTAGTTACTTGAGAACTCTTGGCCAAGTTCATTCTGGATGGATTTTTGGTGCAATAGCGGAGCTTGTTGACAATTCGAGGGATGCTAAAGCAACAAAGTATGTTAATCTATTACTTTCTTTTCAGTTTTTCAAGATATGATCTAAAGGCCTTTATGTAGTTGTCAGTGCAATCATTCTTTGAATTTGTGTTGATACTTGTTTTACTCTTTGCTCATTTAGTACCTTTATCTTAAATATTTCTTAGTTGTATAAATATAGTTTTTGCTTGTAATAACTTGCAATGTTGATGCATTTTGTAGATTGGACATTTCCATTGACATTGTATATTCAAAATTATTTGGGAAGGAGATACCTATGTTGTCAATTGTAGATGATGGCCATGGGATGTCTCATGAGGAGATTCTGAGAATGGTCTCATTTGGTCACAAGAAACCAAATGGAGATGACCATGATCACATTGGGAGATTTGGTGTGGGCTTTAAGGTATCTGTAATTGTATACTTTTATTGATTTGTGATGATTCATATTTTTTGGTCTGTGTTTCTAAAGGTTAGATTTTGTTGATTTGACATGTTATTCATGAAAGTGTAAAGTGAGAGGAATTGGCAATAGAATAATTTTAATTTGACTTATTTTATGTCATGAAATGATTGACATAATTAGTGCTTATGCACCTTAAGTGGGTTTAGAAGAAAATATTAAAATACATTTATGTGAAAACTTTGAAGTATTAATCCAAGAAACTTCAAATGAATAGATAATTTTTGTATGTGGAGACCTAAATGGACATGTGGGGAAAAGAAGTGCTTTATATGATATTGGTGCTTGGTGGATCTCGGTTCGGGCAAAGGAATGAAATAGGAGACACAATGCTAGAAGTTATGGCAATTTTAAACACTTTTATTCAATAGAAGGATGAACACTTAATAAAATTTAAAAGTGGAAAACACATGTCAAATAGATTTTTCTTTTCTAGGAGAGCAAAATGAATGATGTGTAAAGATTGCAAAGTTATCCTTGGGGAAAGCTTAACGACACAAGATAGAGTAGTGGTGGTAGATGTGTGCATTAGGTAATTGAAGAGAAATAGGGAAGAAAATAGGTGTCCAAGAATTGGGTGGGACAATTTAAAAGGAGAAAGATTAGCACAATTTATAGACAAGTCAATAATAGAAGGAAAATGGACTGTGGATGGAAAGACATTTGGTATGTGGCTTGTAACAATCATGTTAGAAAGATTGGTGGTGGAATAAAGAGGTTTGAAATATAAGCAAATTAAAACAATCATGTTATAAAGGATGCAAAAATCTAAAAATAAAGGAAACTTGGTAAAATATAAAATCATAAGAATGACACTAGCTGCCATGAGACTAAGGTAACAGTTACTAGTGAGGGCACAAATGACACTAAGGTAACTAAACAATGTCACATCCTTCTATTGATTGGAAAATATTAAGTTGAAGTTGTATGTGATGATATTGATATTGATGAATGCCTTTTATTCTTTAGGAGACCTTGGTAGTATGACGTAGAGATATAGACAGACCCAAAACTTTTAAAGTGGAGAGGAAGTCCTTCCAAATTTCTTCTACATTTGAAGATGAGGTGAAAGAGGCAAGGGAGATGTATAGCCTTGGTGATTAAAGAGGATGAGGAGATGCCTACGGCCTACCAATGTTCCCTCTAAACTTAACTGGAAGAATTCAAAATATCAATCCTTGATGACCTTCCTAGTGGATTACCTCCCATGATGGAAATCCAACATCATATTGATTTGATTCTTGGTGCTAGCCTGCCTAACTTGCCACACTACCGAAGACCCAAAGAGCATGAGATATTGTAGGGACTAGACCTGTTCATGGGTTGGGCTGGGCTCGGACCGGGCTTTCACTCTGTATTAACAAATTTTTCTAAGACCCGAGCCCGAGCCCGAGCCCGGCCCGAACATCGGGTCTACAACTTGGGCCTGAGCCTGGTCCTCATAAAAAGCCTGAAGCCCGGGCTTGGGCCCGAGCCCAAAATTTAGCCCATGCTGTTACTATTGCTGAAGTGGCTGAATAGAGAGAGAAATTATAAAGAAAAAAATAAAAAATGTATATATGAAATTATAAATATATATTTCAATAAATATTATATTATTTATATATTATATAATATATAAAATACACATTATGTATTTTATAAAATATATAATGCTGAATCGGGCCGGGCCGGGCTCGGGCCGGGCTTTTTTGACAAATCCTGAGCCCAACCCGAAACACAGTCGGACTTACTGTGTTAGGCCTGATTTAAATTCCCATGGTCTGAGCGGGGTGCGGGCCGGGCCATCGGGCTACCCGGCCCATGAACAAAGTCTAGTAGGGAGAGCATGAGGCTATTTGTTATACCTACACTATTAATGCCCCATAAAGATTGCAATTGACGTTTGTGTGTAAATAGTCTCGCCATCAACAAAATAATAGTGAAGTATAGAATTCCCGTTCTATCACTATATGATATGCTTGATATGTTGGAAAGGTTAAAGACGCCCCTTTTCAATATTTTGAAATTCAAATTTTGCTGCCGTCCCGCCTATTCTCAAGTGGGATCAAGTGGGCGAGCCGAGCGACTTACGAACCAGCTAGACCAATTACCATATTGAGAGCTACTCCCTTTGCCAGGTTGACACTGACTTGGGAGTGGGGGCAATTGATGATGGGTAATTTAGTCCTTCGCATGACATCATGACACGTGGTTTCCAAGTGACACCTCGACACTTGCAAGTAGATCATCTCGGCAAGTCGGCTAGTAGCTCTCCACTATGGCTGACCTAAAGTACCTCGGCCTCCAAACTTCAAGAGTGGGTGCCATTAGATTCACATTAGACTAGGAGACAAGTGGAAGATTGCGTTCAAGATGAAAGAGGGCATGTGTGATTGGATGACATTTTCTACCCTACCCGGTGGGTACCCACCCTTATGAGGTGAGCTTTTTTTGCTTGAAGGACGGATTTTGGGGCGGGGACTGGTTTTGGGTTTCTACAACTCGTACGGGTATGGTATTAGGCTAAACCCAACCCTCCTTGACCCACCTATTGTTGGAAACCATATAAATTTTATGTACTAGGTATTGAGTTTAATAATATTTTGAATTGTATGTGAAGTATAAGTGATAGTTTTGTGTTTTTTTACATGTCTTACTCAAATAATTGGAATTTTTGTTGTTTGTATTGTTTTACTTATTTATTGCCATTGAGGTTTTTGGACAGATTTGTGCAGATTTAGTAGTTGTTTTTGTTTATTATTTGTTTAGGTAGGAAGTGGGGACCACAACACACTTGTTGGGTCCCTTTGAGTGGTTCTTTTAAGTTATTTATGCTGTTTCATATGTTAGCCGGCGTATAAGAGCATATTAGTTATTGTACCTTTATTTAATTAAAATTATAAATACTATTGAGGAGGGTGGCCAGAACTGATTGCTCTCTTTTTCTTTCTCAATCTCTTCTCTTCTCTTTCTCTTCTTCATCAAGAAACATCTCTTCATGGATTCTTTGATTCAATAGTTTTCTGCTTGGTATCAGAGCAAGACTAGGGTTAATTGGAGTTCATCCATGCAGTCCTAGATCAGCTGATTGCATGAGGAGATAAAGGGCTGATTGATCTACTTTAGACTGCCCAGTTCTTGGATTTTTTTGGTGGGTTTCAGTCATCAAGAGGGTGATCTATGTTTTGGCATCAAAATAAGGAAGAACTGGAATGTGGAGGAAGAGTTCTAGCCAAGTTGGACTCTTCATTTTTTATTTTATTTTGGGCGATTGAACCTTGTTGGACTTGTCTAGGTTTTAGATAGGGACAATTTGGTTTTTGAGAGTTTTTGAGCCTTCTAGAGTGATTGATTCACTTT
This sequence comes from Nelumbo nucifera, assembly GCF_055504915.1. NCBI lineage: Eukaryota > Viridiplantae > Streptophyta > Magnoliopsida > Proteales > Nelumbonaceae > Nelumbo > Nelumbo nucifera. Next base: position 66,595,757 of record NC_142654.1, on the reverse strand, counting down.
TCTCTCCGGTGGGAGGTGGGAGAAGAGGCATTTCTCTTCGAATAGGCTTTTCTTCTTCCGAAAAGGTCTATTACCGTTATGTGAGATTGATTTGATCTTGGAGGCTTTCTACCTAGTTATTTCTTGTTTTTGAATTGTTTGGAGTTGAAATGGAGAGTTGAAGTACTGGGCAAAAGTCGATCAATAAAATGGGTTTGGGTGTTGGAGGTACCAGTGATATTTTGAGTTTGGAAACCAAAGTAAAATTGGATGGTACCAATTATTTAGAATGAGCACAATCAAACAAGATTGCCATTGGTGTTCATGGGAAATTGGGGTACATCACTAGGGAGGAGAAGAAACCTAATACAAATTCTTCCTGGTGGGTACACGAGAATTACATGATGATGTCTTGGCTGTGTAGTTCTATGTTACCTCACATCGGTAAAAATTTTTTGTGGGCTAATGCTACAAAGGAGATTTGTGGAGTGAATAAAACCTATTCCCAGAAAAAAAAATGTAGCTAGAGCCTATCAGTTAGGGAATCAAGTGATTAATACAAAACAAGGAGATAGACTACTTGCTATGTATTTCTCCATGCTGAAAACACTTTGGCAGGAGATAGATCACTTGGAGACTGCGATTTAGGAGAGTACGCAAGATGTTATAACCTATCAGAAATTGGTGGAGAAGAATAGGGTTTTTGAGTTTGGTTGGACTGAACCTTGAATTTGATATTTGCTAGGCAACACATCCTTTCTAGGGAAAGTGTGACTTTTCAAGCTTATGCCTTCGTATTTGGAGAGGGGAGCAGGGGAAATGTCATGTTGAGACTGTCTGGGATTGACCAGTCAGGTATGATTAATACAGTCAAATCTAAGCCAAATGGAGACAGGGGGAGTAGTGAGATTAGGAGGGAGGATAAGGACTTGGTGTGTGACTATTGCAAGAAGACTAAGCATACCAGAAACACTTGTTGGAAGTATGGACACGACTTTCTTTATGAGCAAGAAGGTTTTAGCCAGTTCTAGTTCTCCAAATGGGCAATAGAGTCCAGGAGCCACATACACTACTTTCTTTGCTCATACAAGTAGTTCATATGCGGTTGCAAATTATGCGTCCACCTCAGGTAAGGAGGGACCTCCTTGGATTATAGACTGAGGAGTATCTAAGCACATGAACAATATATCTACCCTTTTTAGTCCTTACCAGTTGTGCTCTAGTAGAGACAAAGTCTCTACAGTAGATGATTTCCATATTCCCATTGCTGGGAAAGGGACAATTAGATTAACTGATGACATTACTTTATCCTTTGTCTTTACATGTCCCTAGACTCTATACTAATCTTCTTTTTGTGAGTAGGCTAACAAGATATTTGAATTGTTCATTGACTTCCCTTCCAGGTAATTCTGTTTTACAAGATCTAGAGTCAAATAGGACGGTTGGGAGTGGTCGTGAGGTGAATGGAGTCTACCTTCTGGATGAGAATCCGAGTCATTAAAGCCATCATGTTAGTAGTAGCAATAGTAGTGGATTATAGTCAATGTGTTAGATTATGCTCTTGCACAAGGATCATCTTTTTTTTTTTTTTTCCAGTCCATTGAGATCTTTGTTTCCAAAGTTGTTTGAGGTGGCGCTTGATAAATATGAAATTTCAGATCTGAAAAGTTAAAAAGATATTTTTTGTGTATGAAATTTGAAAAGAAGCATATGTGCTTTTCTACTTTTTAGAGGCTTTGAATACACAAGTTTGTTTGTGTTGGATCAATCCTTTTTAGAGGCTCTAAATCCATAATTTTCAACCTCAAAATAATATTGAAACAATACAAATAAAAAGTAATAAATTAACAATTAATAATTATTAATTACTAATTAATAAATGAAATGATTAAAATTAAAAAAAGTAATTAATGACTATAAAAATATTAAAATAATTAATAATTTACACAAATATAAATTAAAATAATTTTTAAAAATTAATGAAATAATTAAAAATTACAAGTTAATAAAAATAATTAATAAATAATACAATTAAAATTAATAAAAAATAATAAATGTTTCATAAAAATATTAAAAGAATTAATAATTAATAATAATAATTATAAAAATATTTAATAAATAATTATTAATTAAAATTATTATTAATCAATCATTAACAAAAAATATTAAAATAGTTAATGTTTAATAAAAATTATTAATAATTATTATTAGAGAGAGAGAGAGTTGCAACTTGCAGCGGTGGTGGTAGGAAGACAAGGGAGCAAGGGAGAGAGAGTTGTATGAAAACGAGAGAGAGATGTCGAATGGGGAGGGGTATTTTTGACTTTGGGCCACGTCTCAAATGCGCCTGAGCGCGTTAAGTGACGAGCCTGAGTCTAAAAATTTCTGATCCGAAAGAACTTTACAAGGCCTTGTTTCAGATGCAACACCAAACAAAGGTGGCATCTGAAAAGCAACATATTCAGATTCAAACGTTTGGAAAGTGCAATCAAACGCCACCTGATTTTGTTCAATTATCTAGTTTGGAGTGTGAAAGTTGTTAGGTGGGAAAGCATTGTAGACATTCTTCTAAACCAAGTAATAAAAGTTGTTATGCTTTTGATATTATTCACATTAATGTATGTGGACCTTATCATATTTCTTCCATGGGTGGTTACCTTTATTTTCTTTTGTTTGTGGATGACTACACACGGTATTCTTGGATATATTTGATCTGATCACGTGATGGGCTACCTTTTTTGGTGTGGGAGTTCTACTAGATGGTTTTCACACAATTTGGAGTGAGGGCTAAGGTTTTTAGATCGAGCAATGCTAGAGAATACTTTGAGAAGGATTTAGCTACATATTTTTTAGAGCATGAGGTGGTTCATCAGAGTAGTTGTGCATATACACCACAACAGAATGAGGTAGCAGAGAGAAAAAATAGACACATTGTGGAGGTGGCAAGAAGTCTTTTGGTGTGCACTTCAATTCCTGTTCGTTTTTGGGGGGATGTAGTTCTCATAGCTATGTATTTGATTAAGGTGCCATTCAATCTTGTTTTTCTAGATAGGGTGATGTTTATATACCTTTTGAGAGTTTTTGGGTGTGTTTGCTTTTTTCACATTCTTGGTCCTCATAACAGGAAGCTGGATCCTTAGGCCAAGAAATGTATTTTCCTTGGGTATGTTCGAGACTAAAAAGGGTATCGTCGTTATGGTCCAGTATCGGGGAACAAGTTTGTCAAAATGGATGTTACATTCTTTGAGTCTACATTCTTTTTCTCTAGTGGTTCTCCTCAAGGGGAGCGTTTTTTGGGAGAACTCAAAATTTGTTCCCCTTCCTGTTTCATTTGTTCCTCCTTCATTTGGCCCATTAGTTCCACCTGTTGTTCCACCATCAACAACTTTAGTCCGAATGCCTGATCCACTACCGCCAGCCTGAAAGTCCTTTCAGCGCCAATGCAAGAAGATGGTTGGCTCCACACATGCTCCAGTAGAGGAATCTGCACCACTCTCCGTCAATCCATCTGAGGTTCTAGGTTCGGCTGATACAGTTCCAAGTATTTCCCTTGAGCTTGTGCCTGTTATTTCCCTAATGATGTTTCTGTACCTAACAGTGATGTTGCACTTGGTCTCATTGATCTTGATCTCCCCATTGCACTCCGTAAGGGAAGGAGAAAGTGTACAACCCATTGCATTTCACACCATCTATCCTATAGTGCCCTATCACCTTCCTATTGTGCATTCTTTTATTCCCTTGGTTTTGTGTCTATACCCAGGAATGTCAGCTAGGCTCTCTCCAAACCTGAGTGGAGAATAACTATGTAAGAAGAAATGGAGGCTTTGGTTAAGAACCAGACATGGGAGTTAGTTAGGGGTGTTTGCAGTTCGTTTTGGTGTGGTTTAGAGAAGATCATAGACCAAACCAGTAAATTACGGTGTGAGAAGTTTCTAAATCGAACCAAACCGTTTTGGTATGGAAACCAAACCGTTTTATTATGGTTTGGTGTGGTTTCTAATACGATTTGGGGACTTTGTACCATTCTATGGTTCTTTTGGGCATAACCCAATTAGAAAGCCCAAATAGCTCCCCTAAAAATTAAAACTTAAAACTTTTAGTTATTATTTTATTATAAAATAAAGAATTCATTATATATTTATAATTTTATGCATTCCATTTGGATATATTTTATATAATTTTTATATATAATATATTCATATTATATATATATATATATAATATGAAATTTTGGTTTATGGTTTACGTACGGTTTGGTTCGGTCTATAAAATTCAATAAACTAAACCAAAACCGCAAACTGTAATTTAGAAAATTCTAAAATCGAACCAAACCATGAAGTTCGGTTTTGTAGTTTGAGTCGTATACTGAACACCTCTAGAGATATTTGATCTTCCTATAGACAAAGAGACAATCAAATGTAGATGGTTGTTCACTGTGAAGTACAGGGCTAATGGCAGTATAGAGAGGTATAAGGCACGGTTGGTTGCAAAAAGGTATACACAGACCTATGGTATTGATTACCTGGAGACCTTTGCAGTAGTAGCTAAGATGAGTTCAGTTCGAATTCTCTCGTCTCTAGCAACTACCTATTCATGGCCCTTCTTCCAGCTTGATGTAATGCATTCCTTAAGATGATTTGCAAGAGGAGGTATATATGGGCATTCTAGCTAGTTTTTATGAAAATGTTGGTGAGGGAAAAGTTGTAGGTTGAAGAAATCATTATATGGCTTAAATCAGCCACCTAGGGCATGGTTTGATAGGTTCAGGGGGGCACTTATCCTGTTTGGATACACACAGACTCGGTTTGGTTATAGTCTATTTGTGAAAAGGATAGAAGCACCTCTGTCAGTATTGATTGTGTGTGTGGATGATATAGTTGTTACATGGAATGATCTTAGGGAGATGGATACATTGAAGAAGTCACTACAACAAGTTTGAACATGACCTATCAAGGGTATGCACCTTTGTAGGGTGACAATCAGAGAAGTTTGTCTGCCTTGTCTCCTCTGAATTATAGTTAGTTGATGTCTTTACCAAAGGGGTTGCAAAGAACAAGTTTGAACATGACCTATGCAAGTTGGGTATGTGTTACATTTACTCACAACTTGAGGGGGAGTGCTTAGGTTTTGGGCAGATTTGTGCAGGTTTAGTAGTTGTTTTTGTTTATTATTTGTTTAAGTAGGAAGTGGGAACCACAACACACTTGTTGGGTCCCTTTTGAGTGGTTCTTTTAAGTTATTTATGTAGTTTTATGTGTTAGCTGCCCTATAAGGGCATATTAGTAGTAGAATAGTGTAGAAGATCTGTTTTGATATAAAATCTGTGTAAGAAAGAGAAAAGAAAGAGAAGAGAAGGTTTATGCAGAGAAGACAATAGGAGAGAAATGGAAGAGAATGGGAGAAGCCAAAATTTAGGTTTGGCTGCCCCTTTCATCAGCTTATACAAAGACAAGTATGCCCTTAGTAAGTTGGCTACATGTAAAATCTAAATAAACACTCTTAATTTAAACATAAACTAATGGGCCTTGGGCCCAATAACTCCCTAACTATGCTATGTAAATAAAAAACAAAAGATACCATCCCAAAAGTCACCACTCCCCCTCAAGTTTGGAATAGATGTCACACATTCCCAACTTGTGTAGATCATGATCCAGCTTGTTTCTTGCAACACCTTTTGTAAGAACATCAGCAAGCTGTAAGTCAGATGCAACATATGGTAAGCACATTTCTCTGGATGTCACCTTTTCCCTTATAAAGTGTCTATCCAATTCTATATGCGTTGTCCTATCATGCTGAATTGGGTTGTGGGAAATATTAATTGCTGTTTGACTGTCACTGTATAAGGATCGGACCCTGAGGAGCTTTGAAACGCCATGTGCCATGGCTCTGTATTCAGCTTTTGCACTTGACCTTGCTACAACTGATTATTTCTTACGCTTTCATGAAACTAGATTACTTCCAGCAAGAGTGCAAACTCCTGATGTAGTTCTCTTGCCATCCAGAAACCCTGTCCAATTAGCATCTATGTAAGCCTCTAACTTCAAATGTCCGTGGATAGCAAACAATATGCCTCTACCTGGGTGTCCCTTCAAATAAGAAGTTATTCTGTCAATGGTTTCTCAATGCTGAACTCATGGGGCATGTATAAGAGATGTTTGGTCATGTCATACATAAGTATAGCAACCGACCCACTAATCTTTGATACCCTCCAACATCCTTCACTAGCTCACCTTATGAAGCATTTATCCGGTGGTTCTGATCAATAGGTGTATCAATTGCTGTTGCCCTAAGTTTTCCTGTCTCTTATTATAGGTCTAAAATATACTTCCTCTGTGAGATGAAGATCCCATGCTTGGACCTTGCCACCTCAATGCCCAGAAAGTACTTCAACTCCCCAAGATCCTTAGCCTCAAACTTTGTGCAGGTTCTTCAAGGTATCAATCCCATTGAGATCATTTTTGTGACTACAATGTCATCCACATACACTATCAAAACTGACACCAATGATCTCCTTTTTCACAAAAAGAGTGATCAAATTGAGTCTAAGTATAGCCAAATACAACCAATGCACTTCTAAACTTGTCAAACCAAGCTCTGGGTGATTGCTTCAAACCATATAGAGACTTCTTCAATCTACATACCTTTCCTTTATCCACATCACTATAAAAGCAACTGGAAGATCGATGTACACCTCCTCTTGCAAGTCCTCTTTAAGAAAAGCATTCTTCACATCAAGTTGGAAGAATGTCCAAGAGTATGTAGCTGTTAGTGATAGAAGAAACCAGACTGAGCTCATCTTTATCATTGGTGCAAAAGTCTCCAAGTAATCCATGTCATTGTATAAACCCATCAACATCCAACTGTCTCCTTGCCAAAAGGTGTACACAATCTCCCATTTTTGATTTTTAATTAATGCTCTCATTTCTTCCCTGCATAGTTGTCTTCCGTTCAGGTTTGGAGAGAGCCTTTGTAACACTCCTAAGTATAAACATAGTTGAGGGAAGAAAGGAAGGCCTAGTAGGAAGGAGATAATCCATTGTAGGGAGATCTAGGTCATCTGCAATGGTGTTAGGAGCATGGGTAGTGGTATTATTAGGAACTAATCCATTAGAGGAAACAAGGGGCATATGAGCCGATAGAGAGTGTTGTGGGTTCCTCTGCTGTGGGTTTGGAGATCAAGGCTCTCTCCAAACCTTGATCTATGTCAGTCGAACCTGGAATCTCCAATGAGTCGATAGAGAGTGATGTGGGTTCCTCTACTGTGGAATCAACCTGCCTGTGCTATCGTAGGCATTGTTGTGTAAAACATTGAGAGGCAGAACGCAATGGAGGTCGCAAAGTGGGTGGATAATGTAGGTCAGACAATGGAGTGGACAAAGGAGCTAGAACAAGAAGTGGTATAGATTGTTTACTTTCTTCCCCAAAACACTACTCTTGAGAAGAACTCCTTGAGAAAAAAAGGTGTAGACTTAAAAAGATGACACCCATAGTAACATACCAGCTCTCAGAGATTGAATCATAACAACAATACCCCTTTTGATTTCCTGCCCAAGGAATACACACTTCTTCGCCTTAGGGTCTAGCTCTAAGTGGTGGGACCAAGAACATGGGCAAAGCATACACATCCAAAAACCCTAATATGGAACATCTCCCCCTTAGGAAGAAGAAGGCTAAACGGAGTGCTATATCCAGGGACACGTGAAGGCATCCGGTTAATCAAAAATACTGTTGTAAGAACTGCATCACCCCCAAAACGAATTGGAACTGTAGAGTTCAATATCATGCTTCTTGCTACTTCCACAATATGTCTATTCTTCCTTTCTGCTACACCATTTTGTTGTGGAGTGTATGTACAACTACTTTGATGGACTATTGCATGCTTCAATAGGTATGATGCTAGGTTTTTTTCAAAGTATTCCTTGGCACTATTTGATCTAAACACTTTCACTCGTACCCGAAACTGCGTCAACACCTTTTGATGGAACTATTGAACCAAAAACGATACCTCATCACAGGATCTCATAAAATATATCCAAGAGTATCAGTATGGCTCCCACACATCGGTAGAACAATAACAAAAATAGAATAACATCTTTTATTGCTTGCTTAAAGGAATGTCTACAATTGTTTCCAAGTTGGCAACCCTCACACTCCAAGCAAGACAAACTGATAGACGCAAACAATTTTGGAAACAAAAAACGCAAAGAAGCAAAAGGCAAATTCCCTAATTGATTATGCCAAAGCATAATCTGATCCACTAACTCTGACTCAACGTTCTCGTTGACATGATGGCTCTAATGATTGGAAAGCGCGTTAAGAAGATAGATTCCATTCACCTCATGACCACTCCCAATCGTCCTTTTTGATTCTAGATCCTACAAAACACAATAACTAGGAGAAATTATAACTGAATAGTTCAAATTCTTTGTCAAGCTACTAATCGGTATAAGATTAGTGCTCAGTCTAGGATCATGAAGGTCAGAAGGTAGGGTAATGGTATTGGTTATCTTGACAGACCCTTTACCAGTAACGGGAACATGTGATCCATCCAATGTGGAAACTTTATCGCTGCTAGAGTAAAGGTGGTATGAGGAGAAAATGGTGGAAATATTTGTCATATGTTTTGAGGCTCCTGAGTCTATAATCCAGGGGTCCCCCTTTACCTGTAGTGGATGCTTAATTTGTAGTGGCATGTGAACTACCTGTATGTGCAAACGAAGTAGAATGCCTACCTCCTGATCCACCTACACCTTATTGTCCACCTGATAAAGAGCTAGAACTAGCTGTGTCCCTCTAATTCAGAAACTACCCATATCTCTCCAATTCGGTCCTCACTGCTAGACTTGTTCATGGGCCGGGCTTTTCCTTTACATCAACAGAATATGCTCAGGCCCAAGCCCGGCCTGACCATTGGGCCTAGGTCTTGAGCTCAAAGCCTGAGCCCAACCATTAATTTGGAAAAAATATTATTTTGTTCTTTTTTATTCATTTAAAAACTTTTTTATTTATATTAAAAGACCTCAAAACCTAAAAGACAATGAAAGATCTCACTATTACTTGAAAAAGAAAAGAATAATAAAGAAAAATATATTACATGTATTTTTTATTACATAAAATATATTTTTATTATATAATACATTATCAAATTGCGCTTGGGCTCAGGCTGGGCTTTTTTGAGAAAACTCGAGGCCAGCCTGAAAAAGGTCGGGCCCGATGTTTTAGGCCCAAGCTCGAGCCCGTGGGTCTGAAATCTTGTCCAAGCCAGACTTAGATCAGGTCGGGTCGGGCTGACCCGTCGAGCTACTTGACCCATGAACAGTTCTACTCACTGCAATTGCTGCAACAAACTCTAGAGAAGCTGATAAATCACCAATCACTGCCATATTCACTGCAGCTACTGCAACAGACTCTAGAGAAGCTGTGAGTAAAGCTTTCAATAGGTATCTCTAGTATGTTTAGGTTTCTTACAGTAGTCACAAATCAGATCCTTCTTGTCCTCCTTCATCAGTTCATTTCCATCCTTATCCCCACTCGAATTAGGCTTCGTTGTGCTAACCATAGTTGACTGCTCAAGGCCTACGTTACTCATCATCACATTTCTCCTACTCTCATCTCCAAACACAAAGGCATATGCCTGAGAGAGAGTTACACAGTCTCGGGAAAGAATGTGTTGTCATGCAATGTCATATTCAGAGTTAAGTCCTGCTAGAAACTAAAAAACCCTATTCTTCTCTACCAGCTTCTAATAAGTTGTTGCATCTTTGCTACTTCCCCAAACCACAGTCTCCAAATGATCTATCTCCCGCCAAAAGGTTTTGAGGGCTGAAAAATAAATGGCAACAGACTTATCTCCCTGCCTAGTAGCAATCACCTGGTTTCTTAGCTAGTAGGTTCTAGCAACATTCTCATTTTGTGAATAAGTTTCTACTACTACATCCCAAATCTCCTTAGCTATGTTAGCCCATAGAAAGTTCTTACTTATATGGGGTAACATGGAATTGTACAACCAAGTCATCACCATTTAGTTTTCCTGTACCCATCGGGAGTAGTTAGTCTCAAGTTTCTTTTCTTCACCGGTGAAATACCCCAATTTTCCATGAGCTCCAATGGACACCTTTGCAAATTGTGACCTAAGTAGTTTGTACCATCCAACTTGACTATAGTGATGGTCCCAACCCCAAAGAGATCATTAGCACCTCCTCCACCTGGTCTCATTTCGAATGCAAATTTGTTTTCAACTCCACAACCCTCCATAACTCCCAGAGCACAGATTAGGAAATCAATTTGAGATGAAAAGAAAGAGATTTATCTCCTTTAGAAACCTCAAACACCTTTTTGGTACCTAGAAGCCCCTTCCTCCTAAGATTCCCTTCTCCGTGGGAGCAGGAGAAGAAAGAGAAGCGGCTACTGCTCCCTCCAAAGGCCTTCAAAAAGGTTGGGACTTGAACCGCTCTCTTAAGAAAACATCAAGAAACCCTAAAAAACCTGAGTGCCACTTCCTAGGTTAAAATTGAAAGTCCTAAATCAGGTCTCTTCCCCTTTCTCTAGTTCTTCTTGATTTTGGTGCTAAACCCTAGACCAGCTACAAGGGATTGCAAACCCACCAAAAAATCCAAAAACTGGGCTTACCTAAAGTCATCGATCAGCTCTTTACCTCATCATGTTGTTGGCTGATTTAGGGCTGCATGATGGAAATCAGCCCAAAACTCAACATTAGTCATTGTACCCTTTTTTAATTAAAAGTATAAATACTAGTGAGGAGGGTGGGTAGAACGGATTGCTCTGTTTTTCTTTCTCAGTCTCTTCTTCTTCTTCAGGAAACATCTCTTTTCTTTACAAATTCTTTGATTCTGCAGTTTTCTACTATTGCTTATATATAACAAGAAATAATAGAAAATTAGACATGGCTTCTAAACCCAACCCACCCGTACCCTTGAATGCGGGGAGGGTAAGGTCTAGAATTTACAGAACCCTCCCCAAACCCGCCCCATTGTCAACCCCATGTGTGAATGGTTGGTGATGTCATTCAGGTTTTCCAATGCCCTGAACAAATTCATGCAGTTGATGAATCAGGAATTGTTACCATTTGGTAATAATTTTGTTGTGGTTTACTTTGATGATACTTTGGAAAGGTGGCCACTAACAATTCTCAAGGAGAAGAAGCTGTATATTATAACTTGAAAATGTGCAGTTTCATAACTGATAGCTTAGTCTTTTTGGGTTATGTTGATAGTGTTGAAGGCATACAAGTTGATCTAGAAATGGTATGAGCTTTAAGGGAGTGACCACTCCTTTTGCAACCTTATAGAATGTGTGAAGAAATTTTAGCAGCATTGTTGCGCCCATTCTAGAATGTATGAAGAAAGGAAGGTTTCAATGGAGAGATGAAGCATCCTACATAGGCATTGGAGGAGTATTCTAAAAAAGGCTGGTCGGTAGCATTCTTTAGTGAGAATCTAAGTGATGCCAAGAAGATGTGATCAACCTATGATCTAGAATTACACGTTGCCATGCTCTATTGAATGCAGTGACAACATTACTTGATACAATGGGGGTTATTCAGGATGATTTTTCTTCAGAGGAAACATATTGTGCATTTCCGATGCTCTTTAAGAAAGCAACTTAAGTTGCGGCAATGTCTTACGTGATCAGACCTAAAATGTAGTTAAATAAAAGGGATGAGTCCAAAATCTATCCAGCGACACTCAGAGTAGATGGAAAAGAGAGAAAGAGAAGTTGAAGAAGGGCTGAAAGTAGTAGAGAGCAAGGAACTAACTCTAACTTCTGCCCAGCTCTATTTTTATTATATTAAATTTGAAATTACATAACTACACCTGACTTAATAGAGAACTGATCCTATTCACGGGCCAGGCTTCGGGCCTTTACACTGTGGGGGGCTCAAGCTTCGGGTCAGGGCCTATCAAATTTTAGCAAAAGCCAAGCTTGAGTCCGGTCCATGAACTGGTCTTAATAAAACAAAGAAATAATAAATAGAGGACAAAAGAAAAAGAAACAATAACAAACAGACCCTACTGACATTCATAAAAAAAACAGCCCTTATCGGCTAACTTTATAAATTAACATCCTATATGCCAAGTAGCTAAAGGATTGAGCCAAAACATAAGTCCATATACACCATTGTAAGTTCCAAATGATCCCTGGAGGATGTGTCTATGGATTTTGTCCTTGTGTTCAATGTGGCTTGAACTCCGTACTTGTGGTTGATAAGTTCTCGAAGATTGGAGATTGTGTTCATCAGGTTTAGTGAATGTGTCCAATTCTTTAGAGAGATTGTGATATTTAATAGGATACCAAATTTCTTAGTCACTTCTGGCATACATTATGGAGGTGGTTTGACATGTCATTGCAATACAACAACACATGTCACCTTAAAAAATTTCGACAAATGGAGGTGGTAAACACAACTTAAGCAGTGGGATTCTTCCTTGGATCAAGCTGAGTTCTCTTTCAACACCTCCATGAAGAGAACCATAGGCAAGTCACCATTTGAGATGATGTACGGATGCACGCCAAGGGACACCCTTGACGTATTGCCCTACCCAAGCTTCCGAGAATTAACATTACTAGCAAGTCAATTATTAGACTGCATACACTTCATCCGTGAAGACTGTAGAGAAGATGGGTCGAATGGCCCATAGGCTGTTTATTCTTTCTTACTGTTTATGTTCTTTTCTGTAATGGGCCTTATTCCGGGCCCATCCTTTCTATGTTATGTTCTTTGTAATTTCTTGCCCAACTAAGGGCCTCCTTGTAATTATTCAAATTTATCTTAATAAAATAGTGTTAGGGTGCTGAGAGGGAGTAATGTTCGAAACTCTCACTCTCAAAACCCTCATTGCCGAACTCTCAAGGTTTGTTTTCTTCAGTTTTCTTCATGGTATCAGAGCAGGCCTGAACTTCAGTATTCTAGGGCTGGAAGCTTCAGCTCGTGTTTCCTGATTCTTGGAGGTCATTGGAAGGTGCCCAAGACTCAAATCTCTTGGAGAAGTGGTTCAGTGGCCAGGAAGAATCAGAGAAAAAAGGGAAACAGCTTGGTTTCTGATTTGAAGCTTAAATATTGTAAGTTGTGCTCAGATTTCTAGATTATTTTTCTGTGTTTGGACTGTTGAAGTGTCCGAAATTTCTGGGTTGTTTCTGTACAGCTATTCGGCTGTCTTTTAATCTGGTTTAACCTAGAGATTTCTGGGTTGTTTTCACTCCTTTTTGGACTGTCAAAACTGCTGAAACACCCTTGGATTCTGTGCTGCAAATTGTTGCTTCTTTTTGGCTGTGTTTTGGGGGCCTGTACGGACTGTTCTTGAGACTTTTTTCACCTTTGACAGTGGGGTCTTCTCTATTGCCCACACTGTGTTTGTAAAAAAGCCTCTTCATCAATACGGACTGGTATTTACTCTTCTTGGCTACTTTTTGGTGATTACCTTGAAGTCCCTGATTAGAAAAGGAACTTCGATTGAGTGCACAGTGCTTAGAAGTTTTCTTATTACTTCTTGAAGGCCGAACCAAGGTTCTACTTCAGTCTTGGTTCTTGCAACTTCCGAGTGTAGTTTGGCCTTGTGTATTGCTGTCTTGAGGTTGGTTGAACTCAGTCCTTGCTCATCCTCATTCGGTACACTTGTAGAAGTCATCTGAAATCATATTTGAAGTGTTTACATGATGAACTCCTCAGAATTTGAAAACAAGAATGGTGCTGAATGTGGACTGGTTCAGGGGACTCCAGGTGATTCTTTATTGACTGTGACCACAGTTAAACTAGATGGGACTAATTATCTGGCATGGTCACAATCGGTAAAGATTTATATATGTAGTAGAGGAAAGTGGGGGTTTATTTCCGGGAAAGAAGGCTCCCCCAGAAGATAATCCATCCTACGAGAAGTGGATGCAAGAAAATTACACTGTCATTGGGTGGCTTGTGAACTCAATGCAGCCATAAATTAGCCAACACTACCTATGGATGAATTCAGCAAAGGAAATTTGGGATAGTGTTGCAAAAACCTATTCCCAAAAACTAAATGTGGCTAGAGCCTATAAATTGAGAAGTGACGTGAAGAATTTAAGGCAAGGGGAGAAACCTTTAGCTGTATACTTCTCAACCCTGAAGTCTCTGTGGCAAGAAATTGACCTAATAGAAGCTGTAACTTGGGACACCACCAATGATGCAGAGACTTACAGAAAACTGGTTGAAAGGAACAGGGTGTTTGAGTTCTTAACCGGACTAAACCCAGAATATGATATCACAAAACAAAATATTCTTTCCAAGGAGAGTGTCTCATTGTCACAAGCTTATGCTTTGGTGAGCAGTGAAGAGAGCAAAAAGGTTGTTCAGGTTCAAGGGGTTGGTATTAGTGATCACTTTGCGAATATGGGGGTTAAACCCAAAGGTGTTGTTGGGACATCTAGTGGCTCAGGAAAGAAAGAAGTTGTATGTGAGTACTGCAAGAAGCCGAAGCACACCAAAGACAAGTGCTGGAAATTACATCTTAATCTTGTTCCCATTCGGTTTCAGAAAAAAACATGATAGTAAAAGGACAAGAAGTGCAAATGTGGCTGCTGGGCCAGATAGTGATAAGTACTATACTGAAGAGATGTCTGCTTGTGCACAGTTGGCAGCCATGAAAGCAGAATATGAAAAGTTTGGGAAGATGATCAGTCATCTAGAGGATGTGACTTCTTCTTCCAACCCTTCAGGAAATTCAGCTTCTTCTGCATTTGCTCATTCAGGTATAAGGGCTTCTGCCAATCATGCAACCACTTCAGGTAATCTTAAGATCCCTTGGATTATTGACTCAAGTGCTTCTGATCATATGACCAACCTTTCTACCTTGTTTGTTTCATATGAATTGCTTCCTGGACGTGATAAAATCACTTTAGCTGATGGTTCACTTGCCCCTATTTCTGGCAAGGGAACCATCAAGGCTACAAATTTCTTATTCCTACCTTCTGCCCTCCATGTACCTAGACTAAATACAATTTTTTTGTCTGTAAGTAGTTTAACCAAGTCACTAAATTGTTGTGTAACCTTCTTTCCTTCCTACTGTGTTTTTCAGGATCTGGAGTCTCAAAAGGTGATTGGGAGTGGCCATGAGGCGAACAGAATATACCTACTTGATACTCCGGGACAATGCGTTGATCATCCTGGGAATGTTGCTTTCGGGTCTGTTTCTTCAGAGTCTATTAGTCAGATTATGTTGTGTCATCGTCGTTTGGTTCATCTGTTTTAGGGAATTAGTTTGTCCAGTCTTCATTGTGAGTCTTGTGAGTTATAAAAGCATTGTAGAAACAATTATCCTTTGAGCAATAAAAGATCTTTTCCTTTTAATATTGTGCACTCTGATGTGTGGGGGCCTTACCACTTACCCTCCAAGGGTGGCTACAAATATTTTATATTGTTTATTGATGACTTTTCTCGGTTCACTTGGATATTCCTGATGAAATCCCGTGATGAAATTCCAAGACTTGTAAGACAATTCCATGAATTTGTTCTAACCCAATTTGATACCAGGATTAAAATTTTCAGATTTGACAATGCAAAAGAATATTTTGAGAAGAACCTATCCTACTATCTCTCTGACATGGGGGTTATTCATCAAAGCTCCTGTGTTAGGACCCATAACAAAATGGAGTTGCTGAGAGGAAAAATAGGCATATTGTTGAAGTTGCAAGAAGTATCTTATTTGCCTCACATGTTCCTACAAGGTTTTGAGGTGATGCCGTTCTCACAGCCACCTACCTTATAAACCGTATGCCATCCAGGGTTTTAGGGTTTAAGTCTCCCTTCAATCTCCTTCATTCGGACAAGGATCTTTTTCCTATTCCTCTTCGTGTCTTTGGCAACACCTGTTATGTACATGTTCCAAGTGTCCAAAGGCATAAATTTGAACCCAAAGCCCACAAGTGTATTTTCCTTGGTTATTCCCCCACACAGAAGGGTTATTGTTGTTTTGATCCAAAGATTGGCTCTCGGTATGTCTCAATGGATGTCACCTTTGATGAGCTTTCTCCCTTTTATGGTTCCTCTCCGGATGGACATTGTCCACAGGGGGAGGATTTGTCATAGGTGTTTGCTCTTCCTCTTCCTGTCCCAATTGAGTCTTTTGATGAGTCTGCTTCTCCTTCAAATGAATCAAGGGCGGATCAGTCGTTCCATTCTCCCTGTCCCAGTGTTCTTCCACCTTTACCTCCTCGTCCTATCCTCAATCCCAAGGTGTATCAAAGGCAAAGATCCAGAAATGAGCAGGTTGTTTCTCCTACAACACACGAGCCTCATACACTTCCAGTCACAGATGAGACAACAGGTACAGTTTCAGCACCCTTGGAGTCATCCTTCCCTGACCTTGATATTCCCATTGCTGTTAGGAAAGGAAAACGGAAGTGCATTGCTCACTGCATTTCCAAGCACCTTTCTTACAGGTTGCTTTCTCCTTCATACTTTGCCTATCTATCTTTTGTCGCTTCTAACCCTATTCCCAAGTCTGTGTCAGAAGCTCTTAATATTTCAGAATGGAGGGATGCTATGAGGTCTGAAATTGATGCCCTACACAAGAATGACACATGGGAAGTGGTTGATTTGCCTGAAGGAAAGGATCCAGTCGGTTGCAAGTGGGTCTTTACTATCAAATATCGAGCTGATGGCACCATTGAAAGGTACAAGGCCAGGCTGGTTGCAAAAGGCTATACACAGACATATGGGATTGATTATTTGGAGACCTTTGCACCTATTGCCTAGATGACATCTGTGAGGGTTATTCTATCTTTAGCTGCTCACTTTGATTGGCCCCTTTATCAATTGGATGTGAAGAATGCATTTCTGAATGGTGAATTACATGAGGAGGTTTATATGTCTCTTCCTCCAGGGATGTACGGAACTGATATGAAAGGAAAGGTATGCAGGCTGAAGATATCCCTTTATGGACTAAAACAGTTCCCTAGAGCATGGTTTGAGAGATTTAGAACAACACTTGTTAACTTTGGTTATGTGCAGACACAGTCTGATCATACTCTTTTTGCGAAGAGGAGTGGACCTTTGGCAGTATACCTCATTGTATATGTAGATGATATTGTAGTGACTGGTAATGATGTTTCAGGAATTCATGATCTAAAATCTTTCCTCTATACAGAGTTTGAGATTAAAGATTTGGAGGATCTGAGATACTTCCTCGGCATAGAAGTTGCTCGATCCAAGGATGGGATTCTTATCTCCCAAAGGAAGTATGTTCTTGACTTGCTCTCTGAAACTGGAAAGATGGGTGTTAGACCAGTTGCTACTCCTATTGATATGAGTCATAAACTCTCTACCTCAGATGGGACATTGTTAGAAGACAAAGGAATCTTCCAGAGACTTCTTGGGAAACTTCTGTACCTATGCATGACTCGGCTAGATATTGCATATGTAGTCAGTTGCATTAGCCAATTCATGCATGCTCCCCGAGACACTCATGGTCATATGAAACTTGAAGCCTACACCGATGCTGACTGGGCCGGAAACATTGATGACAGAAGATCTACTTCTAGGTATTGCAGCTTGGTGGCTGGTAATGTTGTTTCTTGGAGAAGCAAGAAACAATCGGTTGTTGCTCGGTCTTCAGCTGAAGCAGAATACAGGGCCATGGCACATGGAGTTTCTGAACTATTATGGCTAAAATCATTGATGAAGGAACTTGGGGTTGAACATGACAAGCCAATGATGTTGTACTGTGATAATCAGGCTGCCATCAACTTTGCTCGCAATCCAGTGCAACATGATAGAACTAAGCATATTGAAGTTGATCGACACTTCATTAGAGAAAGGGTCTCTTCGAGTGAAGTATGTCTTCCTTTCATCTCATCTGAAGGACAATTGGCAGATTTTCTCACCAAAGGCATTCTCAAGGCAAAACTTCAGCATGATACTAGCAAGCTTGGCATGGTAGACATCTATGCTCAGCTTGAGGGGGTGTGTAGAGAAGATGGGCCGAATGGCCCATAGGCTGTTTATTCTTTCTTATTGTTTATGTTCTTTTCTGTAATGGGCCTTATTCCGGGCCCATCCTTTCTATGTTATGTTCTTTGTAATTTCTTGCCCAACTAAGGGCCTCCTTGTAATTATTCAAATTTATCTTAATAAAATAGTGTTAGGGTGCTGAGAGGGAGTAATGTTTGAAACTCTCACTCTCAAAACCTCATTGCCGAACTCTCAAAACCTCATTGCCGAACTCTCAAAACCCTCATTGCCGAACTCTCAAGGTCTATTTTCTTCAGTTTTCTTCAAAGACGTCAAGATGCTACCAGAGGAATCTAATGCGAAATACAATGAGGTAGTAGACAAACATAGGCACAAGGTGTTCCAAGAAGGAGATCTAGTTATGGCTCACCTCAGAAAAGATGATTTTGAGTTTTTGTGTCTGAAATGATTTCCTTTTTATTGAATGTGATTTTTTAGGAAGTTTTAGTTCAATTAAGAGTTTACTATTTTAGTTGGGAGTTGTGTATATATAAGACTATTGTACATGTTAATCATATAGTGAATTGAATACATGTTTCTAGTGACTTGTAGGGTTGATGACAGAAAATTGAAGAATTTTGTTTTATTTAGATGTGGTTGAAAGTCAAGGATTTGAGTCGATAATTTGTGAGCACCATCAGGTATACAAGGGGAGCTGACTGTTTTTAGGTGATCATTTGTGAGAAGTTGATGGTTGGTGTTTTCAAAATGTGAGGTGGCAGTGTTCCTTTGTGGGTTGTGGTTATGGATCATTTTTAGAGTGAACTCATGTTGTTTAATTCTGATTGGTGGTCCTTATTTGTTGATAAAGAAATGCAGAAATGTGTCTTTGTTGGATTTTGGTTTGATTTTTTTTCCTGATTTGGTCTTGTTGGGGATATTGTTGTTGATGGGGGTGGTTGGAGTGACTGCTTTTATCTCACACATGTAAGTTGCTGCATATGCTTGCTGGACAGGTGTCTCACACTTATTGTGTGTTCAGTACTTGTGGGTAGCTGATTGAAAAACAATGTTATGGTCTTCTGGAAGTGCACATTTTATTGGTGTTTTAGCAGGTTTTTTTTTATTGTATGATGTACCTTTCTGTTAAACTGACCATTGATGTTGAAATTTTGATTTCACAGACTGGAGCCATGAGGCTTGGCCGGGATGCTATTGTTCTTACCCAGACTAGTAACTCCAGATCTGTAGCTTTTCTTTCACAATCATTAAATGCAGGGAGAGATGTAAGAACCATTAGATTTTGTCACGTATGTGCTTAAGGGTTTTACTTTCATCTAGATGTTCATATTCTGGTTTTAATGCAGAATGTGGAAATTCCTATTATAAGCTACTGCAGACAGGGGCAATTCATGGAAAGGGACACAAGTGTTCAGTCTGAAGCTTTGGCAGAGTATAACTTGAAATGTATTAGAAACTACTCACCTTTCAATGAGTATTTTATTGGTGAAAAATCAGCATTATTTAATGCTGAAGGCACAGGAACACAAATATACATATGGAATTTAGATGAATGGGGATCGGATTATTGTTTGGAATGGCAATCTGGGAAGAGTGGGGAAAGCTCCTCCAACAAATGTGATATACTAATTCGTTCTAGACGGATCAGGTCTCGTCCTGGCCAAATTAGCAAAATGGTCAGTAATCCATTTTTTTCATTAATGAAATTATTTTCCAAGGGATTCTGAAGCATTACTTTTCTAATGGAAGAATATCTAATAACTGTATAGTTCTTTTCATCTTTGTATAATTTGATGTTCTTTTAATATGATATTTTTA
Source organism: Nelumbo nucifera (assembly GCF_055504915.1). Classification (NCBI taxonomy): domain Eukaryota; kingdom Viridiplantae; phylum Streptophyta; class Magnoliopsida; order Proteales; family Nelumbonaceae; genus Nelumbo; species Nelumbo nucifera. The sequence continues at coordinate 66,576,001 of NC_142654.1, read as the reverse complement.
TATTGAAATTCGTTGAACTTCGTGCTTATACTTTTTTATGCATTGATATGGTCCTCTGATTTTGTTGTCTTATTTAAAGGTTCCATTAGATTATTCACTTCGATCTTACTTGGAAGTCATCTTTTTAGATCCACGAATGAAGATAAGTGTTCAAGGTTCATTAGTAAGTCCTTGTTCCTTGTTATATGCTTTGCATATACTATACTGCTTCAAATAGAATTTTGTTTTTTTATTCTTTTTACAATATCTTTTTGACAGGTTAAAAGTCGACCCCTGGCAAAGTTCCTAAGTAAGACTAAGATTGTAAAAGGCGAGATAATGGGAAAACCTGTTAGCTTGACTGTTGGACGCTGTCAAAAAGAGTGGGAGCGGGTGAATTGTGGAATATTTTTGTACTGGCATGGCCGCTTGATTGAGGTATGATTCTCTCTTTGCGATCAAAACTTCTCAAGAAAGCGTAAAATTTAAATTTTCTCTGTGATCAAAATTTCCCATTTTGTAGGCCTATAAAAGGGTTGGTGGAATGGTTCATAATGCAGACATGGGCCGAGGCATAATTGGTGTCATAGATGTTACAAATGTAATGGTAGGATATTCTTTTCTGAAATAATTATCTCTGGCAAAGTTTCTCCTTGCTGTTTTACTTTTCAAGGTCATTAGATTTCATTTCAGCTGTTTCTTTTATGAAGGTTGTGTTACCATCCACTCTAGCACTTTGGCACTAGATTTATGGGGCCATAGCCTTAAAAATGATGATAATGATTCCAACCTAGAGGCTAAATCTTTTAGTTGTATTACTGAATTCAGGTTATGCTTGGGAATTTCCATAGACATGAATGTTCTTTCTGACTTTTAAATATACAAAAGCATTGAATGGTTGGATCAGCTGTCTGGTTCATTGTTAAACTGGATATCGTAGTAAGGAACAACCAAACAGTAAGCTGAACTCCTTACATGTGTCACATTTTTGGCACAATTTAGAGTAAACCTGGGATTGCAGTCATTGGGCTGGGCAAGAGTAACTAGGAAGCATTTGGAATGGCTCTGTATTATGACCATGTCACATCAGCATTATCTCTACCAAACGTATTTCTTACAGAAAAGTTGCTTAACTGTTGTTGTGCAGTATGATTAATAAAAAAAACGAAGCTTTGCCAAAAAAAAAAACGCAGTTTTATTCCCAATTCCAGCTAAATGGGTTGCAATGTTAGAAAAAATATGAGAGACTTCTTATGGAGGGGTTGGAAGGAGGAATCTAAATGTCATCTGGTAAATTGGAAGAAAATCTGCACCTCCAGGGCCAAGGGGGGTTTAGGGATAAGATTGGTGAAGGATGTTAACACAGCTTAGCTAGGGATTAGGGGAATGGCTGTGGAGATTCAATGAACACACTGACAGTTTGTGGAGAAGATTAGTTGTCTCAAAATGCGGATCTGGTAACAGGGAGTAGGAGACATAAGAGGTAAGATTCTCCTACAGTTGTTCAGTATGGAAGGCAATCCAGAAAATTCATCCTCAGTTTTTGAAGGGCATAAAATATGAAATGGAAAGTTGCCATAGGGTGCTTTTCTGGAAGGATTACTGGTGTGGGGATGGCCCCATAATGACCCCATTGTACCTGGAACCCTCTGTTCAGGAGGAATTTAAACGTTTGGGAGGTGGAGTCTTTGATAAACTTGCCGCAGATTTCATACCACTCCAAGATCTCTGGTACAGGGGAGGACAAAAGGAAATGGTTGTGTGAGAATTCGGTCTCATTCTCAGTGAAATCCTTTTTCAATGGCCTATCAAGGGAGCATACCTCTCTCTTCCCGAGTAACATCTGGATCAGGTCTGTACTGATGTGAAGACTGCTAGCCATTTAATACTGCACTGTTACTTAGGAGGCAAGTTTGCTGGAGCTTTTTGTAGTTAAGTTGTGTTTCCCGGCTGATGTGAAGGGCTTTATAGAGGCTTGGTTCTGGGCAGTGTGGGGTGAAAGAAATAACAGACTTTTTGAAAGGAGACAGATGTCCAAAGAAAAAGTGCTCAACAGGATTCTGTTCTCGTGGCTGTCAAATCACTCACTTTTTAAAAACAGGCACACTTGTTCTTTTAAATCACTGATTACAATTATAATAGTGGAAATAGAAGTAAAAAATGGAATCTGCTATCACTGTCTAACCACTTAAATATAGTTATATAGTGACAGGAATTGTAATCAGTGATTTAAAAGGCGTGCCTTAGGCGCACAGGCGAGGCACATTTTGGGGTATGCGCCTCGCCCAGGTCCTAGGTGCACCCCTTTCAAAGGCGTGCACCTTTTGCCTTTTTTTGAGTCTAACGGCTGGGTTGGGGGCTCCGCCCCTGGACCCCCGACCACACCCCTCGAGGCAAGCCCCCGAACAAGTCTATGTTTGGGTTTGAAATTCTTATTTTGCACATGAAAAATAATGATTTCATAACTTTAATTGCCTTTTAAGAAGATATTTTATTCGAATGAATGAATAAACAACATAGACTTGTTCGGACTTCGGTGAGAGAGCGAAGCGAGCGAGAAATAAGAGTTCAAATCAGCCCCCCACAAGATTGCCCCCCATAACGTCCCACAACACATCACCGCCGTGTATTGGGAACATCTCCCAATGATGACATCATCATTTCTGGGATTATCATCGGGAGATGTTCCCAATACAAGGCGGGGATGTGCTGTGGGACGTTGTGGGGGGCTGATTTGGTCTTGAGAAATAAGAATTTCAAACCCTAACATAGACTTGTTCGGGCTTGCCTTGAGGGGCGTGGTACAAAAGCGACTCATAGAATCAAGAATGCAATATGTTTTACATCACATTAGCTACTTGAAGCAATGCAATTAAAAAAAAAAGAGAGAGATTGTGGACTTTACATGCTTGAAAATGCTTTATATGTTTGCTTTTATTTTTAAATTTTCATTTGAATACGCTTTACATGTTATGTTTATGTATTTTAATTTTAGATAATTGGTTTTTTTAAACATTTATTTTAAAATTTATGTATATTTTTTATTAACATTATGTTTAATTTTTTTTGAATTTTTTGCATTTTTTAAAAGTTTTTTGGCATTTTTTTTCGAAAATTTGACTTTTTTTACCTTTTTTTTTGTAGTTTTGTGCCTTTTTTAAATTGGCCCTTACGCCTTTTTTGCACCTTGTGCTTTTAAAACACTCATTGGAATAGTGGAAATAGAAGTAGCAACAGTGAAATAATTGTTCCTCTTTTCACATTTATGTTCTCACATGGATGTAAAGTTCAGTCATAGTTTCTGAGGATCTTGTGTAATGCAGTACTTGAAATAAAAGTGGACAATTTTAATAGCTCATGCATGTCTAAGTTTACATCCTAATGCTTTCCTTGTTGCATTTCTACAGAGTGATGGGAATGGTCATGTCTGGGTGCACAACAATAAGCAAGGTTTCCAGGACTGTGAAGCTTATGCTGTACTTGAGAGTTGGTTGGGTAATGAAGCTGATAAATATTGGGATGAAAATTACGATTCACTTCTCTTGGTATGTTATCAGTGTTTCCTCATTCTTGTGGTAATTTTGATTCTTCATTTTCTTTGTGGAGTGTCAACTCAATATTTGACCTTTAAGTAAATAGTGCTTTTAGTGCATGATCCAGTGTTCATATTTGTATAGGCGAAACTGTCTCTTTTATTTTTAGTGCATGATCCAGTGTTCTTTTTTAATTTTGAGATGTATAGGTGAAACTGTCTCTTTTATTCTATTAACTTGTAATACAAGAATATCGAAGCATGATCCCAACTTATAAGTCCATTGGAGGTATTTTCATAAATCCTTGAGATAGGATGAAGATTGAAGAAATTGTACTTATGTATGCTCTATTGCTTGAAATAGCATGACCCCAACTTGTACTGTCATATCCTCTATTGCTGTAGAGGGCCGTACTGCATCACTACCCCTCCCAAGACTCCTGATTGCTGGGACCAAGACTGCGTAATGGCATTTTATGATTTTCAAGACATTATACTTTGGATGGTGGAATCAGATGGTCAAAATCATCATCTAAGCCTTGCCAACTATGGGCATGTTTGGTAGCATTGCCATTTCCTAGAAAAATGGTGCCATATAAGTTCCAACTAAGTGTTTCTTGTTAGACGGTCTAATCTTCTGTTCGGTAATCCGTTATCTAAAAATCACATTTCCTCAGAACTCAAGAAAGTCAAGTTTCTGTGAAATGTCCTTCATGGTGTTTCTTGCTATGGCTCACTGTTGCTTGTAATTGTTGGATGATCAGGTGTAGATGTGGCAGCAACACTATGCTGTTAGCAAGCGACAATGTACCATGTACTAAATCAATCAAGATACAAAAAGTAAATGATTTTTCTTGTGAAATGTATAATATGAATGATATGGAGTTCGAGAATTGGGATAAAAGTACTGAGAATGCTCTAGTTTTTATATATTTTTGTAGTACAAAGCATGGCTATATTTGTGAGTATTCATATTTTAGTAGATTATGCATACCTTTACATGTAAATATGCTGAACATTTCATTCTGTATTTTTAATGATATCTATTCAACTCAACAAATTAACTGCTCACTCTGATGTTCCTAATGTATTATCCATTATAAGCAAAGTATGCACAACTAAGTTTCTCTTTCTTGTGCCCAAACAAGTGAATAACCATTATTTGAAATTTTAATTCGATTATAGATAGTCAACTTTTTAGCTTTTGGAGTATATGGAATTTGAAAATTTAATGAAGGATGAATTCTTCACTTAATTTTAGCAATAATTCTGTAGTTCTATATTGCATACAACTCAAATATTACCCCCCTCTCTTTGCCTGGTGTTCCCTGGTGCAATTCTGATTTATAGTTTACAATCATTAGAATCACCACCATGGTGCTAGTTGTGCCTAATGCCTTTACTAAAGACAATAAAAATAAAAATATGATGTAAGCTTTAGAGGTTAGGTTAATTTGAATATGATTTCTAGATGTATGATTTTGCATCTTGCAAAGTAAATCATGATGTAAACTTTTGTTTTATCATTGCGGGTAACTATGAACAACGATTCTTAATCATTTTTTGGTAAGTTATTATTTTGTTTTTTGATTGGTAGCATCACATGCTAATATTTTATCCTTAACCCTTTGGTAATCCAGGTGAAGGGTGATTCATGCTACAAACCTGATGAGGAGTGGGTGCAGTGTGACAAATGTAGAAAGTGGAGGAAATTGGAAAGTGGCTTTGATACCAGGAAGTTACCTCAAGAATGGTATATTCATATCATTTTTCTCTGTCTAGATTTCTGTAAAATCGTGATTGGTAGTTATACATTCGTGAGGGTGCTTGGATCTTTTAACAATGGTTGGTTGTTATCTTTAGATACTTTGGTCATTAGAAAATTGAATGACTGTACAATAAATAGGAATTATTTGTACTTTCTAGAATGCCATTCTGTATGATATGTAGTACTGGATTAGTGTCAGTCATAAGAAATAGAAATATTGAACTGGGATATAGGTTTCATCTAAGTGAATTATTTTTATCTGTTGGTATAATGTTTATTAGCGCACTAGTGAGCAGGAATGTTTTGACTGTAGGTTTTGCCAGTTGGAGCCTTACAATGGAAGTTGTAAAACTCCTGAAGAACTAGCTGAGCCTGGAGTGATTACTGTAGCTGCAAAGAGATCTGGATATGAATTGGATCAGAAGTATGCTACTTGTGAAGAAGCTATGCAGAAAGTACATACCACCGAACACAAATTATCAGGTAGGTTTTCGAAGTACGAACTTTTTTTTTGTCATTTCTGCATGCTAGGTTGGTTGAGTAATTTGAGGTTTTTATTTCTGCGTTTTAGGAAGAATAGGATCTGGGGCTGCATGAGAGATAAGGAGAAAACAAAAGGAGCTTTGTTTTAGTAATCCGATTAACTACTTTTAGACTTAAGCATAATAGAACACTGTCAGCAATTCATGAATTGGACGGGTTTTTGCAAGAAGAAATTGAATAGAACTGTATATAATTGGAAAACTTTGTAGAATATTTGGAATTGTTATAAATGCATTTGATGCCTAGATAATTAGACATAAAAGGCAAATTTTATCCAAAAATTTAATGTATCAGACACATTTTAGCTAGTGGCTATTGCTCAGTGAAGTGTGAGAATGTGGGTTTGAGTCAGTGGCCACTTTTTGAAGAAAAAAAAAATGACAAAGGTTCCTTATATTTTTGGAACTGAATAAAAAGTGTAAAATACAAAATTTTCCTATTTGGTATACACCAAGGAGCAACACTCTGTCATGGTTCAACATGGATCCTGTGCCCTGCATCCGTAGGTGTTAGTTTTCCCCAACAAATAACATCCTTCTGACTTTTGGCTTCTTGTTTGGATTTATCAGGTGATAGTGACGAGGACAGAAGTACATTGGAGGAGGATAATCAGGATGTAAAACATAGAGGAGTCGTATTGAAAAGGCTTAGAAGGGGTCCCGCAAGGGCCCATAAGAAGGCCTAGGAGAGGTAGAAATCTGCTGCGTTTTCACTGCTGTACAGGCTTTTTTGTTTTGGCTTCAGAGCATTACCATGTTGATGATTACTAGATCCTTGTGTCAATGTTAATCTATATAACATTGTGCCTTCTAGTTGCGTAAGATTTACTCCTGTAGGGTAATCATGGATGAACGTCATTTTCATTATCCAATCCACGCCAATTCTAGCTTTGGCCATAAACGGCTGCTGCTATTGTCTATGGACAACTCCGGTTCCTGGAAAAGATCTAATGTTAGATCCTTAGATCCATTGCTGCTTCCCGAATATAATCTTCCATCTTTCTCAGCCCAAAGTTTAAAGTACTGGGAACGCAAGGTTTATCGGAAATTGCCTTTCACGTTTGTCTTTTGGTGCGTAATTCTGGGTAGGGATGCAACTTGGGTGGTTTAGGGATTGGCTTTTTTTTGTCAAAACTTGACTGAAGCCCTGAGCCTAAAGCATTGTAAATTGCTAACTTGTGCCGAACCCAAATTGTACTATTGTAGCCCTACTCAAAGGATTAATTATAAGGTTCAAATTTGAATTTGAAAAATTGTTTAAATATAGAACGTACCACTCACATATGAAAATAAACCAAACATTGGGTTTCCATATGTACCACGTTCAGGCCCTTTTGCTGGGTATCGGCCAATGCGGCCTGATAGATTGCCAAATTTTAAAACTTGAATGAAACAATGTGTTCAGATCGTTAAAAGTTAAAACTTGGCGATGAAGGCTGAACTGAACTAGTGATATCTTGGATTCTTGGGTTCCCTTGGCAAGTGGTGTATCTCTCGTAGTCATAATAATTAATGCTACTTTGGTATTTAAAGATCGTCCCATTTAGGGCTGTTCACAGGTCGGGTTGGGTCGGTTTATTGATGTTTTTCCAATCGACTTGACCTGGTCGGGTTACCTGAAATTGAAACCAAAATCGATCCTGTGTTAAGCAAAACTGACCTGATCGGTTTGAATCGGTTTGGGTCGGTTTCAGCTCTACTTAGTGGTGACTTAGTTGTTGTACAACCTAACTTAACTAGGATAGAGACAACTTAGTTAAGTAGGAACTAAGTAGGTTGTAATTATTAACTAGGAATTAAATACTAAGTTGGTTTGGTGTGAACTGAAACCGAACCGAATCATTGGTTTATGATTTTTTATAACCCGAAACTGAACGATGCTGAAGAAAACCCGGCCAACTCGGATTGGATTGGTCTGGGTTGGGTCTTCTTATGAACAGCCCTAGTCCCATCACTCCATGTAGTTTAAACGGGTTGAGAGAGAGGATTTGGGGTCCCATCATATAGTACCTTCCTATTTAGGGCCTTAGGCTGAGGCTTAAACGTCCTTGATGGTGTCAAGCTCCCCAGACCAATTTAAAGGTTTTGTTTTGACATCTTCATTGGAGAATATTTGTTGAAATGCAAATGAACATGTGTTAATGACAAGAAAAGAAACCCTCTTCTTCAAATGACAAAAGATGCTTCTATGCACTTCAAATCATCAACCAATACAGCCCTGACGAATTCAGGAGAGAGAGAGAGGTCCGGCTTACATTGAAACCAAACTTTTCTAGTGTGTGTAACTCTATTAACCATACGTGGTAGAGAGTAGAGACATTTAAAGAGTGGAAATTAAGCTTTGGATGAAATCAGTTTCCACTCTTGTTTGTATGAATTTTCTAGTTTTTTTTCTTCCCTATTGAAGTCCAAATTTGTAGAAGTAATATGATGACGTTCTATTAGCTAATGTGATGGATCAAACATCTGATTGGAGATCTTTGGTAGGCAAGCATATGCAACAGGGAATTCTTAACTCTATTTCTGAAAATAAGAGATGTTGAAGGCTTTAAGCTGGATTCAAAAAGTATGGAGGAAGTTGAGTGATTTTCCCAATTCTCAGCCATTTTTCCTTTGCTACTGTTTCTCTCTTTATTTTGGGAACAAGGTCTTGGAATCATCTACAAAAAAAACGGAGGATAATGTGTATATTTCAAACATCTTCACTTCCCCATGAAAAATGAAATATGTGTATAATATCTCTCTGTTGATTGTGAACAAATACAAAGCTCCAAACGTTACATCATCATCCCAACTAAAATAAAAATATATGAAAATAGTAGATCTTATCCTATGAACTGTCGAATCGAGCTCACTATCCTGTGTCCATTTATTGTTTTATCTTTAATTTCCAAGCTAACTTTTCCTCTCATTTCAGTTCTCTTGGCACAAAGGACAAATAAAAAACTAATTCTTAGGGTATTTTTCTAAGTAAAAGATATTAAAATTTTGTATAAAAGTAAATCTTCGATCAAAGGAAGATGGGTATGGGTTTGATGTGGAATGAGACTAGGAAGAATCTACAAGCCTTACAATAGAATGCATGACATATCATACGATTGGGTTTGATTGAGACAATATTTGTTCCATTGATAAAGGATGGACCAGGTTTGGGTTAAAACCAATTTAAATTAAAACAAATTTCAATAGATTGAATGGTCTAGACATTTAATTTGACTGGTCCAAAATATTCATTAGATTGGATTGGATTGGACCTGGTCTATTTGTAATGGATTCACATTGAATTGGATTGGATTGGATCAAATCCAGTCCAATTGACCCCCCTACCATTAGATGAGAGATCAGTATACTACAGTAGGGGTGAGCATGGGTTGGTTCAGTTTGATTCTATGATAGAACCTGGAACCTACCCTGTTGGGGTTGATTCTGGGTTTTTGGAACTAGAACTTATCCTGTGAAGGTCGGTTCTAGTTTTGGTGATTCTAGGGTTTACTCGTGGAACCTATTCTTTTTTTACTCCTCCTTAAAAAAAAAAACATGTTCTTTGAAAACTTGATTATTAGTAAATATAATATATAGTTTAAAACTTATATTATCTTTATTTATTAAAGTGAGTAACTTAATATATAGATTATCATTATATGGTTTAAAACTTATAATTTAAATTTAAATGTTGTAAATATTACTTTTTACATTACTTATTGTACACATTCAAATATTAAAATGAAAAAAAAATGATGGAATAACTTAACTCAATGGTCAAGTGAGACTATGACCTTTGTAATCATGAGTGATTGGGTACAAATCTTCACATCACCAGAAGTATTTTGGGGTTTATTTCAAGACAAGTTTGATTCCAAGGTAGGTTCCTCCAAGGCTAACCAATGTCGATTCATTGGGTTGGTTCAGGTAAGGTAAACCCCTAACCTTGGAATTGGCCTAGGTTGGGATCAGTTCCAAGAATTTGAAATTAGACCCTACCCTTAACAGATTGGGTAGGGTTGGTTAAAGGCCAATTTGAGGTTGGTTCCATTCAGTTTCAGCTGGACCCTACCCATTTGCTCACCCTTATAGCATAGGGAGGTATCACATTTCATTCAAAGTTTTAGGTAGCAATGCCAATACCAAACACATTACTGCTCAAAACACTTGTTCAATACCTACTCAACATAAGTGACAACCAAACAAGCTTCATGTCAAAATTCCAATTTGGAATTTTGACATGAAATGCATTAGGTTCTGTCTGGGAATAGTTCAAATAGAGTGTAGTCAAAACACCTATTTTGGCATTTTGACATGAAATGCATTAGGCTCTGTTTTGGGAAGAATGCAAATATAAATATGTAGAGTGCATTCTGCTCCATACAAACGCAAAGTTGATTTAGTTTTGCAATATGATTTTATTTTCCTAGATTAAAAAGTACCTTTATTTTATATTGATCAACTTCGAGGGCAAACTTTGCATTCATTTTTTGGATGCAAATTTTGCTCTCATTTTGAATGCAAATATGCCTTGAAATTTGTACAAATTGTCACTTTTGGTACATAAATTCATTCTTACCAAAACCCTACAAAGATGAACTAGAGTGCATATATGCACTTAAGTGGCATGTTCACTCTTCCCAAATGGAGCCTTACCTCTCTAAACATTTGAGCTTAAAGTGGCAATTGTACCAAAGACAGCCAATAACCACTACAACAACATTTTCATCTATTGAGACCCACCATCTTATAAGTTCCATAACAGGTGTTTGTTTGATAGGGTTTTGACACAACAGCTCCTAGCATTGAAAGGTGGATCCTGATGAAGGAAGATTTGGCCCGACCTCGCAAACACGCCACGTGGCAAAAAACAAGTAGCTCGGCACTTAAAGCAACGTACCCAGGGTGTAAACACCAAAGGGAAGAAACCAGCAGTCTGAACTCCCCTCGAGGAGACCGAACTCCCTTTGAGGAGCTTGAACTCCCTACGAGGAGCTCGACCTACCTACTAAGAGCTCGAACTCTCCCTTTAACCCCGAGCCACACAAAGCAATGACCCGAACTGGCCCGCCTCATGGCAGTTCGGGACACTCCCCTATCCGAACTCAAGACCGCCTCACACACCGCTCCAGCACTTCGCCTCCAGAACACCGTACCTGACACCGAAGGAGACCGTATCCAGGGGCGGCGCACCTGACTGACTTGGGATCTGACGCTTGACATCCGCACATCAACGGCCACCTACCACCGTCACCTGCCACCGCCATCTCCAGTTATAGAAACGGCTCCGACAAAAAGAGCAGTGGCGGTTCTGCCCCAACAGAGGTGATGACACCCGAACTGGCAGAAGCACGGAAGTAATCATACCCGACTTGGCAGAAGCCTAGGAGTGAGTGCGTGAGGTGGTTATAAAAGGCTCTCTACCCCCCAAGAACATGGTATGCAAACTTTGCGCTATCTGGTTTTATCTCGCCTTTGAAGGATTCTAACTTGAGCTTCGGAGCCTTTACACCAGGTTCCCCCCGGAGCTTACTCATCTTCTCCGTTTCAGGTTCCCTGCTGCTCAGTTCAGAGGCAAGGTCGTTGACAGCTAAGACCGGCCAGATTGTGCACCATCAATCGGCGCCGTCTGTGGGAACGCTTCAAAAAGCCTCCCTCCAAACTCTCATAACCTCTTTCCTTCAAAAAAAACCCAACACTCATGGCTTCTTCCAGCAACACCGGACGTGGAACGGAGACAAACACCACCGGGGAACAACTTCAAGTCCCCGTGGTGTGTGTTGGACAGTTCACCATCCCCCTCTCGGTGGATGGGATTCCCAGCTTGAATGCACCACAAGCAGTGGCGCCCGTAAACCTTCCTGCCATGAGCATCCCCTTTCCTCCCCCTATTAAGACAACCTTCACAGAACCAACTGCCGTCCCCCTGGCAGCCAGCCAAAACCGGTTGGACGACCTGATGCAGTGCATGCGGGCAATGCAAGCCCAAATGCAACAGTTCCAGCAACACCAGCTTCAGCAGCACCAAGTACTACACAACATCTCCCAGTATCACTATCAACAGCAGTTCCCCCAACTGCTGCTGAACCAACCACCACTTCCACCTCGGCACCCTGCTCCGAGGCCGGTTAAGGCCTCCCCACAGGATGGACGCCCCCACCAGGGAAAGGCCTCCCGGCCCCAGAACCCCCCTAACAGCCAGGCCTCATCCCTAGGCCGAAAAGAGAGAAAAATCATCCCCGCCTCGCAGCTCGCAGGTGGGTCAGGAACCTCGCCCGCAAGATCGGCACCTCGGCGCTCCAAGCCCGAGTTCCCGCTCACGGAAAACCAATTCGGCGCCCTGGCAGCAGACTACCAGCATTCCGGGCCCATCGAGCTCGGCAACACAGAGGCCAACAGTGCCAGTACCAGGCCCATTCAACAACGAAGGCGTCGGCGAAGTCGCCGAACTGCCACCCGTGTCCTATCAGAGTTCAGAGGCAAGGAAGAGACAAGCTCGGACGAGGTAGGAGCTTCCCCGATTCTCTCAGTTTCTTCCCCCCCTCGCATCAAAACTCTTGGCGGTCCCCTTGCCCAGGGATTTCAAGCTCCCACCTTTGGACAAGTATGATGGGTCCTTCGACCCCAACGACCACGTTGACACTTTCCAGTCCCAAATGCACCTCGCCAGGGACAGTGAATCGTGCATGTGCGTGGCCTTCACCACCACCTTCAGGGGGGTAGCCCGCACTTGGTACAGGAACCTAGCCCCCGTGTCGATAAAATGTTGGGCTCAGTTCGTGCAGGTCTTCATTGCACACTTTGTCACCAGCAAACGGTGCCCCAGAACAGAGGAAAGCATCTTCGGAGTAGTCCAGAGGGAAGGAGAATCCATCCGGGGCTACATCAAGCGATTCAATGAAGCATGCTTACAGATACCGCGGTTAGACCCCGCGGTGCAGCTCGCGGCGGCTAAGAGAGGAGTAACGCACAAAGAGTTCAAGTGGCACATGGTAGCTAACCAGCCCACAACTGTGGCCGAATTCCTCAAGCTCGCGGACAAGTTCATGAGGACAGAGGAAGAAATCAACCAACGAACCAAAAGCGGGAATGAGAAAATAAAGAGGGAAGGCGAGCCCTCCAACCCAGTCGATAGAAAAAACCCGGCCCGAGAGCCGAAGCCGAACCAGTCGTTCTGGGCTCCCCTAGCAGTTCGGATGGATTACACGCTGTTAAACGTGAGGTGGACCGAGATCTTAATGACAATCAAGGACGCCCCATACGTTAAGTTGCCACCTCGCCAAAAGGGAAATCCGAACGAGAGAAATAAGAATTTGTATTGTAGTTTCCATAGAGACCACAGTCATAGTACCGAATAGTGTAATAATCTCCGGGACGAGATAGAGGGGCTCATCCGTCGCGGATACTTAAGAAATTTTGTACAACATAACAATAATAACAATAAGGCAGGTTGGCAAGGGGAGCACGAAAAGGATGCCCCCGAATCTAGCAGCAGACCTGCCGAACCGTTGCAGCGATAGCCTCTAGAAGAGAGGCCAGTTCGGGGAACCATCCATGTAATTGTGGGAGGTTCGGTGGTAGCAGAGTGCACCTCGGCAGCAGCCCGGACTTCAGTTCGTGAAGCGGCCCTCGAGGAACGGAACCCCTCAAAAAGACCGAAGACCGAAGAACCAATCTTCTTCATGGAAAACGACACGCGAGGGGTCCACTACCCCCACGATGACGCGCTTGCCATTAAACTAAGGATCAACGACTTCGAGGTCAGACGTGTACTCGTAGATTCGGGCATCTCAGCGGACATCCTCTTCAAATCAGCATTTGACCAGCTACGGTTACAGAGGAGCGAGCCGAAGCCCGCGAACACTCCTCTGGTGGGTTTCAGCGGAGAGGAAGTCAGGCCCCTCGGAAAAATAACAGTACCTGTGGAAGTCGGCACATGGCCTTGTGCGGTCAGACTCAACCATGATTTCCTGGTGGTCGTGACCCCCTCCCCATACAATGCCATAATAGGGCGGCCAATCACGCATATCCTGCGGACGGTGGTCTCCACCTACTATTTGGCCACGAAGTTCCCTGCAGACTTCAGTGTGGGGGTAGCGCGGGGTGACCAGCTCGAGTCCCGCAAGTGTTATGTTGCCGCCCTAAAGGGAAAAACCAAGGTGGCCGATGACCTCGAACTGGAGCGGCCTGCGGAGCAAGGCGAGGAACGAGCTTCGTCCACCGAGGAAACGGTCGCAGTCCCGACTTCGACTATAGACCCAACTCGCACACTACAGATCGGTGCTTCCGTCGATGAACCCCTACGAACCGAACTGGTGAATTTTTTACTTCAAAATTTAGATATTTTTGCCTGGTCCGCGGCCTACATGCCCAGTATTAGCCCCGGCTTGATAACTCACAAACTTAATACTGACCCTGTAGTCAGAAGAAACGCAACTTAGCCCCAGAGCACTGGAGCGCGGTCGATGAGGAGGTCGAGAAGCTCTTCGCAGCAGACTTCATAAGGGAAGTCCATTACCCGAGCTGGGTAGCCAACCCAGTGCTGGTGAAAAAGGCAAACGGCAAGTGGCGCATGTGCGTTGACTACACCGACCTGAACCAAGCTTGCCCGAAAGATTGCTTCCCCCTCCCTTGGATTGACCTTCTAGTGGACGCGACCTCGGGACATGAGTTGCTAAGCTTCCTAGACGCCTACTCAGGCTACAACCAAATCAGGATGGACCAATCTGATGAGAAAAAAACCAGCTTCATAACCGAGTTCGGCCTGTACTGCTACAAGGTCATGCCCTTCGGATTAAAAAATGTCAGGGCAACCTTCCAAGACTTGTAAATAGGCTGTTTCGGCCCTTAATTGGCACGAAGATAGAATGTTATGTAGACGACATGGTCATCAAGACACAGTTTTCACAAGAATTAATACAAGACTTAGATTCTGTCTTCCAAATCCTGCGTCAATTTAGCATGAAGCTGAACCCCTAACAAATGTGTCTTCGGTGTCACCTCGGGCAAATTCCTAGGGTACATTGTCAACCGGCGTGGTATTAAGGCCAACCCAGATAAGATAAAAGCCATCCTAGATATGAGACCACCTCGGAAAGTAAAAGAAGTTCAGAGGCTAAACGGCCGCATAGCCGCTCTAAGCCGCTTCTTGTCCAAATCAGCAGACCGTTGCCTACCCTTCTTCAAAGCAATCAAATGCAAAGGGTTCGAATGGACCCAAGACTGCCAGCTCGCGTTTGACGAGCTAAAAAGTTACCTCACTAGTGTGCCAACCTTAGCCCGGCCCGAGGAGGGCGAAGTCTTAGAACTATACCTCTCGGCAAACGACGAGGTGGTCAGTTCGGTACTAATAAAAGAAGCAGACCGGGTCCAGCGACCCATCTATTATGTTAGTAAAATTTTGCAGGGAGCAGAGACAAGGTACCCGCAGATAGAAAAGCTAGCATACGCACTGGTGATAGCAGCTTAGAAACTCCGCCCGTACTTCCAAGCTCACACCGTCATCGTCCTGACTGACAAACCTCTGAGGCAAGTTTTACTCAAACCCGAGGTTTTCGATCGACTGACGAAATGGGCCATTGAACTCAGCGAGTATGACCTCCAGTACAAGCCAAGAACTGCTATTAAGGCCCAAGCCTTGGCATATTTTATCGCCGAGTGCACATTTAGCCTCGAAGCCCCTGAGCTAGTCGAGCCCGAGATCCCCAGTTCGGGCGAACTTAGAGCTCCCAAGCCAATAGAGTCCGAACCCCGTGAAGTAGCAGCCAGTGTAGCATCTCTCCTGGTTAGGCCAAACGCGAACTGGGATGAGGAGCCCTGGATCCTTCACGTAGATGGCTCCTCGAACCAGTAGGGCAGCGGGGCTGGAATAGTGCTACGTGGCCCGAGCGGAACAAAATTGGAATACGCACTACGCTTTGAGTTCGCGGCATCCAATAACGAGGCGGAGTACGAGGCACTGATAGCCGGGCTGAACCTAGCACACAAGGTCGGAGCAAAGCACGTAGTTATCTGCAGTGATTCCCAGCTCGTGGTTAACCAAGTTACAGGCGAGTACGAAGCACGTGAGCTCACTATGATTGCATACTTGGCAAAAGTAAAGGAGGCTCTACTCAACTTCTAGTCACACTTCATCAGGCAAATCCCGAGGTCAGAGAACATTGAGGCCGATGCCCTGTCCCGGCTAGCCAGCACGAGTCACAACGCCATGAGAACTGTGTACATAGAGGACTTACCTCGGCCCAGCATTCTCGATGAGGCAGAAGAGGTCGCTCCCGTCCTTGAAGCAGAGCCGAGCTGGATCAACCCACTCGCGAGCGTCCTGCTAGATGGAACCCTCCCTGCGGACCGCAATGCAGCCAAGAGGGTGCAGCGCCAGATAGCCAAATATATCATAATAGACGAATGGTTATACCGATGATCCTACACGCTCCCCTACCTGCGTTGCTTGCGACCTGCCGAAGCCGAGCTCATACTCCGCGACACTCATGAAGGCTTGTGCGGAGGACACCTGGGGGGTAGATCCCTTGCTCAAAAGGCACTTCGACAAGGATACTATTGGCCAACGATGAAGGCAGAGGCCGTCGAGCTCGTTAGAAAATGCGACAAGTGTCAGAAGCATGCCAATATCCACCATCAGCCTGCTGCCGACCTCAAGTACCTCACCAGTCCATGGCCTTTTGCACAATGGGGCATCGACCTTCTAGGGCCATTCCCGCCAGCAATAGGTGGGAGAAAGTTCCTAGTGGTGGCAGTAGATTACTTCACAAAGTGGATAGAAGCTGAACCCCTGGCAACAGTTACAACCCGAAACAAACAAAACTTCTTTTGGAAGAACATAGTATGTCGCTTCGGGCTACCTCGGGTACTGATCTCCGACAACGGCAAACAGTTCGAGGATATCAAGTTCCAAGAATGGTGCCAAAGTATGGGAATTCGTCAAAACTTCACGTTGGTCGCACACCCGCAGGCAAACGGTCAAACAAAAGTAATGAACAGAGCCATCCACCGCGGACTGAAAGCATGACTAGACCGAGCTAAAGGGTTGTGGGTAGACGAGCTTCCAAGTGTCTTGTGGGCTCACCGAACCACGGAAAAAACCGCTACGGGAGAGACCCCCTTTAACCTCACCTACGGCATCGAAGCGGTAATTCCGGCGGAAATCGAAGTACCTACACTGCGACTAGAAGCATACAACGAGCAGACAAACGGAGACGAGTTACGCACCAACCTTGACCTACTGGATGAGGTAAGATACCTTGCGCACATCCGAACTGCGGCCTACCAGCAAAAGGTAGCTCGGTACTATAACGCCAGAGTAAAGAAGAGGAGCTTCCGCATCGGTGACCTGGTTCTCCGTAAGATCATGGTACCCGAACCCGGCGTGGGAAAACTCGGACCAAATTGGGAAGGACCCTACAGAGTAAAGAAAGCACTCGGGGGGGCATACGAGCTCGAAACCTTAGAGGGAAAGCAAGTACCCCGAGCATGAAACATCGTCAACCTAAGGCGATACTACCTATAGACCGCCAAGCAAAGTGGATAAAATCACCACCAAAACAGGGCGCGCGAGTGCGGTAGCCCGGACAGAAAACAGATCGGATGTATGATTAGTTCGGCAAAATATGCTCAGTTCGGGAGAAAGAACAACCAACACTTAACCAAAAGTCATTCCATTTCAAAAGTAAGGTAGTACATTTAAAAAAAAAAAAACTTACAAGCCCGGAGCTATTTCTTCATTATCAGAAGGCACTTCAACAATACCCGAAGGCCCCGCCTCGCCCTCGGAGTCTGGCTCACCGTCAGCAACATTGGCCATCTCCTGAGTTATGCGCGAAGTGGATATGGCGCTAATATCGAGCTCGGGGTACGTATTCCGAATCATCCACCGGCTTAGTTTAAAACCCCTCCTGTATGAATCCACCATCAGATCATCAAAGCCCGACGAAGCAATGTACTCATCGATAGCCTTCTTCTTGGCATCTTCGATACCTTGAGAAAAGATCTGCGTCTTCTCCCTGATGTCCTCCTGAAGGTACTCGACCTGATGCTGCAGATTCAGCCTCAAATCCGCCATGTGTTTCACCACCACTCTCATGGCCTCGACATCTCTCTGAGACCTCGCCTGCCTGATCTGGGAAACATGAGCAGCCTCCTCGGCACCACGACGAGCCTTTTCGGCAGCTCGCGCCTGCCTCGAGCTCCTCTCCACCTGAGCCGCCAAGGCGTGAATAGAAGAATTCACCTACCAAAAGGAACCGAGTGATCGAAAGAAACCAACAAAACGAAAGCCAAAGAGCTCTAAAAAAGAGAGAACACTTACCACCATGGCATGGGTAACGGCACGACAGGCCACTTGATGCAAAGGGAGATCAGTCCACGCTGCGACCTCCTCGGGGAAAATAGCCTCCTTACTCTTTTGAATAGCATGGGTCGGCGACAGCACACTCCTGAAATCCCCTGGGGCCCCCGAGCCCGAAGGACCAGCTCGCGTATGAGCAGACCCGGAGTATGTAGGAGCCCCTGTATAAGTAGTCTCAGCATAAGGGCCCCTTGCCGGCTCCTGCATTGGAGGAACCATCTCGGGCTCCCTGGGCAGATCTTCTGGCGAATAGTCCGGCACCTCGGGCTCTGCATCCCGGGGCATCTCAGTGCGAGTTCGCTTGGCAACCCGCTTTCTCCTCTTCATGCCTTGAAACAAGTGCCCACCCCGGGTCCCTTGAGAATCCATCACACCTGCGAAAAGAAGTTCGCCATCAGTAAAAAGCAAGAAAAACAGCAAGACAGAATCTCTAAGTAAAGAACCTACCCGAGCTCAAGCCGGCTGCAATGAGCTTGGCCTCCGTCAGATACTGTTGACACTTCAGCCCAAGCCGCGCCCATTGCCGGAGGCCCTTCGCCGTCTCTTTGTCAAGCGTGACCCCGAAGTCAGGAGCGGCCATCCCCCACCCGGTCTGAAACGGCCACCCCAGCACACTTCGCACCCCGAAATAGTCTCGCTTCCATGCTGGGACCTTGTTGGGGAGTTCATGTAAAAGCTTAAAGCTCGGGCGAGGAAACAGGTAGTATGTCCACCTACGCCCGGGGAGGGGACCCGCTTGCTTCTTAAGCATCAAGATTGAAGAAAAAATCTCCAAGTCCAAAGGAAAGCTCTCTTCGCAAAATAAGGAGATTGTCCCCACCAAATTTCGAATGGAGTTCGGGTGAAGCTGGCCGACCGTCACGCCGAAGTGGTTCAAGACTTCGACAAGGAGGGGATGAAAAGGCAATCGCAGCCCCGCGGCGAGCTGCTCCCGGAACATCACGATCTCATCAGGACCGTGTTCCCAAGGAAAGCTACCCGAAGGTATGAAATAGGCGTACTCCCCAGGCAAGTTATAGTAGTTAATGAGGGATTGAAGCCCCTCGGGCGTCATGGTCGAAGGACCAAACTTGTCTAACATCCGACCCCGACGAGAGGTGGACACCAAACTGCCCGAAGCGCCTCGGCCTACGAGTTCGAACTCTTCCTCGAGCTCTACCTCCGGCTCGCTAGGGCTGTCAGGGAATGCAACTCAGTTCGTAGAACCTGCATCAGACCCGCTGGAAGGACTATCTGAGCTATCCAAGCTAGACATCGGGGAGTGAGATGGGATCCAAGAAAGTACTCACCCGGAAAAAGGTTGTAGACCACAGAAGCTCGGAGAGCAGAAGACCTTGAACGCGAGCTGAAAAAACCTGGACGCGAACTGGATGCGAGCTGAAACTCGGACGTGACCTCAAGAGAAACATAGAAGTGACAGCGACTGGGGTCCCCCCCCCCCCGCTATTTATACTCATAGTGATCGAAAAGCAACGGCTTAGATCAAAGCCAATCCGACGGCCCACAGCCGCACTGACCGCGCGTCCCCTAAGAATGAGACGTGATTGGCGCACGTCTTTCTAAAAGTGACAAGGCGCCAACGCATGTCTTTTCGAAACTGACGGAATGCCAACGCATGTCTCCTCGATAAAAGCGACAGCGGCACGTTTTTTCAAATTTGAAAAGACGCCTGCTATCGTGCCTCCCAAGTGGCGCGCTTTTTTGAAATTTTGAAATAAAGCGCGCGTCGTCACATCTATCGGCGCCTAGGCAGGCCGGCATGCTTCCCACCTTTTGGACGCTCGAAGAAACCCAAGGAACCCTGACAACGCACTTCGCGCCATCAGAACCAAGACCCAAAGGTCAGGGCAAATCTACCTAACACCTCGCGAACTCCCCGCGCCAAGGCAAGACCCTTAGCGCGAGGAGTGGGGGGCAATTGATGAAGGAAGATTTGGCCCGACCTCGCAATCACGCCACGTGGCAAAAAACAAGTAGCTCGGCACTTAAAGCAACATACCCAGGGTGCAAACACCAAAGGGAAGAAACCAGTAGTCCGAACTTCCCTCGAGGAGACCGAACTCCCTTCGAGGAGCCCGAACTCCCTACGAGGAGCCTGACCTCCCTACTAAGAGCTCGAACTCCCTACGAGGAGCCCGAACTCTCCCTTTAACCCCGAGCCACACAAAGCAGTGACCCGAACTGGCCCGCCTCATGGTAGTTCGGGACACTCCCCTATCCGAACTTAAGATCGCCTCGCACACCGCTCCAGCATTTCGCCCCCAGAACACCGTACCTGACACCGAAGGAGTCCGTATCCAGGGGCGGCGCACCTGACTGACTTGGGATCTGACGTTTGACAGTTGCACTTCAACGGCCACCAGCCACCGTCACCTGCCACCGCCATCTCCAGTTACAGAGATGGCTCCGACAAAAAGAGCAGTGGCGGTTCTGCCCCAGCAGAGGTGATGACACCCGAATTGGCAGAAGCACGGAAGTAATCATACCCGACCTGGCAGAAGCCTAGGAGTGAGTGTGCGAGGTGGTTATAAAAGGCTCTCTACCCCCCAAGAACATGGTATGCAAACTTTGCGCTCTCTGGTTTTATCTCGCCTTTGAAGGATTCTAACTTGAGCTTCGGAGCCTTTACACCGGGTTCCCCCCGGAGCTTCCTCATCTTCTCCGTTTCAGGTTCCCCGCTGCTCAGTTCAGAGGCAAGGTCGTTGACAGCTAAGACCGGCCGGATTACGCACCCTCAGATCCCATCCAGACAACCTATAAGTAATGTTTGGTGAAAACTTATGAAGGACCCAGCACCAGTAGCTGTGAACAAATTAAACGGGCAGTGACACTTGCTTAGGTACTCCAATATGAAAACCAGAGACTGTGAATATGACCCAAGGAAGCAGTGCCCAAGTGAGGTTTTCTCAGGATATTTCTTGTATATTGTTGTTAGACTAGAGGGCCATATTTATATTGGGACCTCTAGCATACAACAGTAATATTTTACTGTTGGAAGGGAGAGCCTTTCTTATCCGAGAATTTACCAACCACTTAGACTTGTTTGTCTTTTGGATCAAGGGACAATTGTCCCACAAGGTAGGATTAATTTGCCAAATTTTTTCAACTATTTTGCCAAACTTTGACTACACCAAGCAAATAAATAGCTGATATGGTCATTGTTTGTTTAATTGTAAATAAGCACAAAAATGGGAGTCAAGACAGAGATATTTACCCATTGATGTAGGATATGCCATTGGCCGTAGGAATTATCTATACACCAAGGTTATTCTGAATTGAGAACATCTGGCCACTCAGATCACCAATTAGACAGCCCAGTTTTGCATTTGTTTTTCAGAAAAAGAAAAAAAAAGTCCCACGATAATAACTACAAAGGCATGATATGATGCTGCTATGGACTGCATTGCGTGTGAAACTCTTTTTCCTTCTCTTTATCCTCCCTAATTTTTTTTTCTTCCTAGTGGCCTGGCTCGTATTTGTTGGTTTGATGTTTGGGGCCGAGCTACCCCGCGTAGCTATTCTTAATTCTACCACCCCTAAAAACAAGATCTGATATGATAAAAGTAGTAACCAAATCTAGTATCAAACCATTGCTGCATCATAAGCATTGCCAAAATAAGGCTTTTCATTGAATTGAAGCTTCTTTCACTGACTTCTCCAAAGTAATTCAGCCAAAGCTTCAACAAGGAATGGCAATAGGGCAGGTTCGGGGAGGGGATTATATTTCCCGTCCCCAATCCCCGTTGAGGATAAAATTTGTCCTCCATCCCCGATCCCCGATGGGAATGGGTTCCCGTGGGGACCTGAATCTCCGAAATTTTTTTAAATAACAATATTTTTAAAAAATAAATAATATATATATATATATATATATATATATATATATATATATATATATATATATATAATCAGGGTCGAGATGGGGTGGGGACCTCAATCCTCCTGGTTGGGGATTACTATTAATTCCTGTCCCTATCCCTGCCCCACCAAAACAATCCCCATCCCCAACTCCATCAAGTCGGGGAAGTTGGGTCCCCATCGGGGATAGAAAAAATTGTCATCCCTAACTTCAACCTTCCCAATAGTCCCTAAATAACAATTAACAGAAATAATCAGCTCAGTCAAATTACACATCTATAATATTATAAAGCTGATACTTGTATTGGTTTTGGTGTAAATGATAAAAGGTAAATTTGATTACATGGTGTCAACTCATATTTTTACCATATATTAGCACATGTGCATAGCAATTGCACTTACACTATTCCAAATGGTGTTAGCAAAATTATATAGATCCTTTTGGTTTTTTAAGAGATGTGATTTTTTCGTTTATAACTATAACCTATTCGATGATGAATCTATTTCCTCCTTTTTTTAGTACAAAGAAGCGGGTGGGTCTGAGAGCAGTGATTGCGTTATTCCTCAATTGCAACTTAGGTGATCAAAGTTCAAATCTTGGAAACAACTTCTTCATGTATCCACGGCCCACTGGTATAAGGGTGAAGTCTAGTGCACTAGTTCATCCTTGTTTAGTACAAAGAACTCATTATTAGTCTAATGGTTGGATTTCTACTAGCTTTGCATTCTTGACCCTTGAGTTAGAGTTAGCAGTGATCATTTTCATCTGGTCTAGCCCCTTTTGGAAAATTTGAGCTTGAACCTAGGTTTTGTGTTTAGGTCCAACCTTTGCCCGAGCTCGCATTTTGCTTGGAAATTTTATTATATGCCATATATTATAAAAATTATATATAAGCATTATGCTCGGTTCCTTGTAAGAAAATAAACAAAATGTTGCAAAAAAACAACAAAAAAGAAATTGACAAAATAAAAACAATAAAAAAATACAAGAATTGCAAGAAAAGAGGAAGTACAGAGATAACAAAAAAAAAAAAAAAAACAAAAGAATACAAAAGTTTGATTGGACATTTTCATAATTTTATCTTTATGGTCAAGCCCATGAACAAGGTAGAGGAAATCTCAGGGTGGGATTTTGTCACAAATTAAAGTTTTAGAAGCTATGTGCCACTTCCTCATTTACCCTAAAAGTTAGTTATAATGATGGGTATAGCTTAAACCAATGCTTGAGAACATATTAGCTAATTTGGTAGCTGTTTTACTAGCTGTGGGACCAATCTTTTTACTCCGCACCAAAGTCTCCGACATAGATGCAAGTAAGGCCCTATTTGGGAAGATTGCATATACAAAAATAATCACTACAAAAGCCCTATTTGAGTGCAAAGTTTGCATCCATTTTTTGGATGCAAATTTTGCTCTCATTTTGAATATAAATATGTCTTAAAAATCATGTTGACTGTTATTTTAAAGACATAATTGCACCCTTATCAAACACTAGTAAAATAGAGCCCGAGTACAAGTATGTACTGAACTGGCATTTACACTCTTCCCAACATAATATATGAGATTGACTAGTAATATGGTTGGTACGAAGCAAAATGATTGATCCCACAACCACTAAAACAGCTATACTCAATTAATCTTTTATTCATTGGAAAAGTGAAGAAGCTCAGTAAACAGGCAACAAGACTGACATTACTAATAGTCCTAGTAGTTTGTTTTTAACCTCAAAATTTACTCCAGGTGAAGGGTTGGCATCTTAAAATTTTATTAAGTATTAACCAAAATCAAAGAAAATATAAAAAAAAATACAGGGAAAGAAAAAGAAAAACCCAATAATGGTAAACTCTTCCCGAAGGTCTGAACCACTCAGTCCCACCCAAACAATCAAAAAGAAAAAGTAAAAACATTTAAGAGACTCTCAACACAGGAAGGCTGATATATATTTGGGAAACCATACGTTCATGCGTATTTTTTTCTGCATCTGCTTTTTAGGTAACCAACTTGCAAGTCTTTGTGTTGGGTTTTTCATTTGACTTAATAGATGATAAAAGTGAGAGATTTGTATTGCCTATTATTTTCTGCTCCGCCTTTCCAGTCATGCTGCATTGACGATGCATTCTCACCCCAAGTGGGGCCCACTGGGTAATTGCACAAAGGGTCATTGTCGTTTATAAAACACTCATTGCATCTTCATGGATTTCCTAAAACCTTCCTATAGTTTGTATTTTACGAGAATACCCCCTAATTTGCAATCGATTTACTTAAACAATCTTTTATTACATGACAGTGGAAAATCATAATTTTGACCTTAATATCCATTTAAATAAATTTATATCAAAAGTAAATAAAAATGAAAATATAATTTTTGCCCTTAATATGACATGGCAAATGGCTCTACTGGGCCATTTTTTTTTATATATAAAGAAGTATTAAGGGTATTTTTGGAATAAATAATTATGAGCCCAATGCCTTTGAACATCTTCCACTCACTTTAGGCAATCATATTATTCTTTCTATATGGCAAAAATGAACACTTCTTAGTGAAAGGTCAATTAATTAAATAGGTTACAAACTATAAGGCACAATGGGTGTTTTAATAAAGTGAAAATTGCATGATAGGTTAAATAAATCCATAAAACTATAGGGATATTTTAATAAAAAATCTTCTCAACACCCAATTGGAGCTGGGTAATAAACTAATAATAATAACTTAAGTAAGTCATGTGGGAACGTGGTGATTAGTCATTTTCTTACAAACCAAGCCTTTTTTTTGGCTCTTTGACATGTAATTTGGATGGGGTTTTCAAAATTTCCATAAACGCCATAAGTCCGTTCATGAAAGAAGATAAGGCCTGTTTGGCATCACTCCAAAGAATCTCATTCTCAAAATCCTTTATGAAAATGATGGATTTTGAGAATTTTCATCTTGAGAATCACTATAGTCTGATCCTTGTTTCTCAGAAATAAATTCATGTTTGGTAGCAACCAATTTCTTTGAATCAATTCTTCGATAGATAAAATGATGCAACAATCCATCCTAATTACAACATCACCATCCGTGAGCAATACAAGGGTTTCAACTAAAAAAGTTTTTAACTGCTACATTGCCATCCTAGCTACAACATCACCATCCGTGACGCATAGTCAATTTTTTGGGATCAAGAGGGAACGAAACAAAGAGAACAAAACAATCAATTTATCGTTTTGTGGGTGCATCTATAACAGCCCATTCACCAACAATAAAATTTATTGGGATCAAGAGTTTCATACCTGTGAGTTAGGAGAGTAATGATGGTGTTGGAGATGACCGGTGGAGAAAGAACGATTGAAAGGATTCTCAAACTGAGAAGAAAAGAAAAAAATGATGGAGAGAGTCATTACAACTTGCAATAAGATGTCGTATGAGGAAGATGATGTGGAGAAAACAAAACTGGTTAAAATATTACTTGAGATAGAGTATGAGAAAGATGATGTCGACAACATTGAAGAGGGATGGAGAGAGCCGTTGCAACTTGCAAGAAGATGCAAGGCAAAATGCGAAGAGAACGAGGGCTTTAGGTCGAACACGTGTGACAAGAGTCACGTGTTCGTTTTTTAAAGGACGTCGCAAGAATGAATTCAACCAAGAATTCTCATTCAGAGAATCCGATTTTTTTTACTCCAATGAATGGAGCTGGTAGAGGGTTTTTTTTCATCCTATTTCAAATGAGAAACGGGGGCTAAGCAAAACTAAATGCAATTTTCATTCTCAGAATCACGAGTGAATCGCAAGAATCACCAAAAACGATTATGAGAAGTGATGCCAAACAGACCCTCAAGTTATCCTAATCCAGATATAACAAAACAGGTGGAAAAGGAATAAAAGAGGAAAACCAAAAGGGCGTCCAATCCATTTTGCTCTGTCGTCTTTTTCCTAATTGCTCAAAACACCTTTCTATAACATCCTTCGTGAATTGTTTGAGACTTTGGCGCTTGGTCCATGTTAAAATGTGGTCCGAAACTAAACGCCCAAATTAATATATATATATATATATATATATATATATATATTTCCTGACCGAGTTACCTCTCGTGTAGCTCCTCCTGTTTTTATCCAAAATGAAAAAAAAGTTAAATTGTCTTATTAATTAATTTCTTTTTTAAATAATATGATTTCCTTTTATCTTTCCCAACACTATCATTATTATAGCAACAATGCCCAACAAATTATTATGAATTATGATTATTTTATGTTCTTGTGGGTGAAACTTCACAATTTTTTTAGTTGGTAGCCAACTGCCATTAAGTCTGACTTGAGTTGAATTGGTAGGTAGCCAGTTTTTTCACCCTTTGCCATTTAATTTTTCTTTCTTTATTTTGTTTTCTTTTGGAGGGGGGGAAGGGTTTAGTACAAAAACAAGGCACCCTTTATCAACGTTCAACCCCATTTAAAAGGACATAAATACCCTTCATTCACATGATGTTCCTCTTG
This sequence comes from Nelumbo nucifera, assembly GCF_055504915.1. Lineage (NCBI taxonomy): Eukaryota > Viridiplantae > Streptophyta > Magnoliopsida > Proteales > Nelumbonaceae > Nelumbo > Nelumbo nucifera. Next base: position 66,549,508 of record NC_142654.1, on the reverse strand, counting down.
TTTGTAGGTCCTTAAAAAGTCCATTTCAAAATTTAGGTGGATATGTCTTACAATTCAATAAAATAATTTTAAATTATATGTATATTTTATATTGTTATTTGATGCTAAACTGTTAGTTAGGGATTATATAGATGCAAAGTTGAAAAATATTGTTTCCATTGCTAGGAACACCCAAATTATGTTTTTTTTTTTTTTTTAATTTCTCAAAGGTTTCTCTAGAATTTGAGTCATTCAATATTATTTGAAACCCTTTGTAAACAATCTACCAAATGATAAGAAGTGGGGAATAGAACAAAATGCCTACATAGCACCAATCGGAAAAAAAAAAACTCAAAGGCTCAGTTTGAAAAGAATATAAATACAAATATATAGAATATAGAATATAAATACATACAAAATAATATAAAATACAAGATTTTATACTATTTATATTTGTACTCCTTCAAAACCGAACCTAAAGAAATGACTCTTGATACCAAACATCGCCTTAAAAAGTAAAATTTGTTATTAACAAGTGAAAATCACATGATTTAGCTTGAAATTTGTTGGTAAGGGTAAAGTGATCACGAAAGAAAGAAAAATTACAACTGATTTTTTAATACTAATCAGCTCACACCCAAATCACAGATATGGAATAGAAAATGTTTTCTTCCTCACTTCAGATGATGAAACTAACAACTTTTGAGTTGTATTTACCCCCCTTTTTTTTTCTTTTTTTCACATGAACCTACTTTACTAAAAAAAACCCACTCATTAATATGACATGAACCAACCTACCAAAAAAAGGAAAACCTTTATCAAACCGAGAGATTCTAGATGAAAAAAAAAAAAAACAAACAAACATTGGTGAGTGGGTCCCACCCACCCAGTAAACCACGGTAAAAAAAAAAAATCATGACCCGTAAAACTATCAAATGGTAAAAAAGAAATTTTTTTAAGCAATCAGGCGCATATTTGCACTTCGAATAATTAATCCGATAGTGGTAAGTTTTCATCATCAGTAGATTGATGTCTCTGACGGATACGAATTTGACGCTGATGAAGTCTTTCCCACGTGAGTTCCTTTATAAGAACAACACGGTTGTTGATCTGGTATTTCGGTCTTCAACATAATACGAAAAAGACCAGAAAAAACAAAACATTATTTTTATTTTTATTTTTCATGGGAAAAGCTAGAAGCCAAGAGAAAGAAAGAAAAATAAATATTTAATAAAAAGGTGGTAAAAAAAAAGAGAGAGCTACGGCGAGGGCGTTGGAGTTAATGCATTTATATTTAATTTGATTTTATTTTAATATTTTTGTACGAAAGCAATTTCGGCCTGCTTTACTGCTTTTTTAGTAAAAGCCCACAAAGAAAGAGAGCAAGGCATGAAAAAAGGAACAAATAAAAATTAAAAAATATTGAAATACTCTTAAATTCTAACCATTTCTCACAAAGCTTTGGAAGCTCTTACTCTGTGTTTTCTCTCAGAAACCCTTAAAATTCCTCGTTTCTATCATTGCGATCTCTCTATTTCTGACTATTTTTCATTTTTTTAGGTAGGAAAATGGGGAATTTCTCGTTCTTTTTCTAATTTTCTGTTTTTTTTGCTATTTTTTCGGACGATTTTTCAGTTTTTTAATTCGACAAAATTCGAAAAAAGAGGGATTTTTTTGTTCTTTGGAGGGCGGATTTAATGACGGGGATTTAGACTGTGCTGGATTTTATTGCAGGATCTTGTCTTGGAAATTGGAAAATTAAAAAAAATTCATGTAAATTAGGGTTCGTGAGGTGATCTGAGTTTGTTCTTCTCCAGGTTTCTCAAGGATTTTTGTCTTAATTCTTGGTTTCTGTTCTGTGTTTTGCGTGGCTTTCAGTTCCAGGATCCACTGCCTGCCTTCTCTGTGAAAGGCCGGGTTTGCGAGGTCAGGGCTTTCTTATTGTGTGCTTAGGGTTTTAATCTTGGGTTTAGGGTTTTTCAAAGTTCTTGCCGTAAGTTTCTATTCAGTAGATTTTATCGGTAAAATTCAACGTTGTAAGGTGTGTCTTCATTGCTTGCTCTTTAGGTTTCCTAGTAGCAGAGCATATTCTTAGTGAAGTTGCTGTTTTGGGGATTTTTTTTTCCAACTCAGCAGTCGTGAATTGAGGTTTCGTAGTAGCAGAGGAAATATCGCAGCTCGGTTTGCTTGGCATCCGAAGAAATCTTGAGGACAAAATTCTGTTGATGGTCTAAGCATTAAGTTGGTTAGAGATTTGTTATGGTTTCTGGGCATACCTTATTCTATTTATGATGTCCGGATCTGAACCGGGAATCATGTCGGGAAGAGAATCGTTCGGGGTAGGTCTTCAGAAAAGTCCAGTGACTCCAGTCCCTTCTCAGGCCTCGGGAATGCCCAACATGAGATTAGCTTTCAGTTCTGATGGGACTGCGGTATACAAACCTGTCACTGGAGGCACTCCGGCGTACCAAACCAGCGGTGGAGCTTCTACTGCTGGTGGACCTGGTGGTGGTGATGGCTCTTCCAGTGCAGTGATGCAGCACGGCCTTAATATGAACATGGGAGAGCCCATTAAGCGGAAAAGAGGGAGGCCCAGAAAATATGGTCCCGATGGCACCATGTCTCTTGCACTGACACCCGCTACTCCTGCTGTTCCTCCAAGCGGTGGGTTCTCTCCTTCGGCGGTCTCGCCGTCCTCATCGTCAATGAAGAAGGCAAGGGGCCGCCCACCAGGCTCGGGCAAGAAGCAGCAAATGGCTGCTTTGGGTATCCTCTCTTTCTTTCAGATACATGTGGTTTTGGTTCTTTGTTGTTTCTGTGGTTTAGTTTGATTGTTCCTTTTTTTTTTTTATTTTCTCTCGTCATTTTTGTTTATCACGTGTTGGGTTGGTTCATGTATGGAGAATCGGGATTTGAGAAATTTGATGTTGTTGAGATGTTACTGCAACAGGGGTCCTGACTTTAAGGCTTGGTTGATCTAGGTTTTGTTTATTTTCTGTTTATTAGTTTGGGTAGTGATGGCAAGTGGGGTTGATGGATAATAGGGAGATGAATAGATGGCTCTGTAAAAAGGAAAGAAGGCAAGTTGGCTTTGCCGGAAATTTGGAGCTGTTAGATCTGATTTCTCAAATGCTATTTCAAAATTACTGTTTTGCCCTTATACAATGGTAGGTTGATTGTTTGTTCCTGCTCTACTGCTACTGTTACGTCTCATGTAAAACTCAGGTTGATCTATTAATAGTGAAAAGTCATGTTGTAATTTTGTCCTTTATTTATTTTTATTTGTGGGTAGAAAATTATTAACTCTATTTCTTTTTTGAAATAAACTAAAGATAGGCACGTAATTGAGTCTATTGTTTCTATTCTTTTTCTTTTATGGTGTTGAAAGATTTTTAGGAATATACAGTCAGACGATTATGAGCTCTAGTTCTAAAAATAAAATATTGCTGTATTTCAACAAAACAAAAGTTTGCTGATTCCGTGTTTTTCTTTACTATTTCCTTATGCAAATTGAGTTACAGTTAATGTTCTGATCATTTGTAGTTATGCTTGCTTTCTATTACTTGCTAGTTTGGGTTGAGCATTAGTACTAAATAATTTTGCATAAGAAAATGTAAAAGGAAAAGAGTCAGTAATATTATCTGTTTGTATCTTTTATTCTTAAAATTATTTACCATCATTTAAAATATAATAGGGTCAACTAACCTAATAATACAATATTAACAAGAAAATTCCTCCCAAAATGTTGGAAGGGAAAATAAGGAGAAAAGAAAGAAAAAACAAACAAAGTTAAATGGGGTCCTTTTACAATTAATCACTGAGCCTGTATTTGACGAAAGGCATGTAACAATAACAGTGTGGCATTAATGTTCAATAGTGAACTCTAATAAATATAATAATGAACAACATAAAGGTAATATTCCAAATAAAACTTTAGGAGTCAGACAGATCTAATAGATCTCAATTTTCAGTTAAAACAAATTTTTATTTTCCCCTTTTACCAAACCTATTGACTACCCAGGGAAATGGGGGAATTTAATTTTATAAGATTTTGTTGGATATTATAGTTATATTGAATTACATTTTTCTTTGAGATTACTTAAATTCAAATATGGAATGCAAATGGCATGTGGATCTCTTTCTTTCCTTGTTTTTGGATTTGATTATTCTTTTTTCTTGGTTTTGCTGCTGCCATGTTCTTTTTATTTAGTTACAGTTTGTATTACAAATTTCTAATTAAAGGCTAATCTTGCAGGTTCAGCAGGCATTGGATTTACACCACATGTTATCACAGTTAAAGCTGGAGAGGTATGTATGGCTTGACTTGTAAGATTATCTGGGTTTGAATTTGTACCACTTTATTTTATTTATGTATTGCTTTTGTGAATGGGGTGTCTACTGTTATGTTTGAAAACATGAAATGTACTTGATAGTGATGGCCAGTTTTGGTTTGATTGATGTCCACTTGATTGGTGCTGTCCATGAAATTTCTACTTGTTGACATCCACTCCATTGTTGATGTTTCTTCTTGTACCCCACCATAAGTTGTACCTTTCTGCAACTAATGCTAACTGCTAATATTTTTAAGAGCTCCGGTCCCAGAAATGGGCTATGTTTTGCCATCTTGCAGGTGGAGTCCTACTGGACATTTCATTCAACCAGTTTTAGGGTCCATTTGATAACAGCTGAAGATGCTGAACTGAAAAGTTTACACTTTATCTTTTAGTGAAGTTGGGGGCTACTTAATGGCCGAAACTGAAGTTTGGTTGATCCTTATATCCTTGAATTTTTTTTTATTTAATTATTTTAACAACTAAAGGACAAGAAAGTAAGTCTTTCAGTTCAGAACTACAGCTGTTATCAAATGATCCCTTACTCCCTTGGTCTATTATTCGAACCAAAAACTGATAATAACAATAGTATTGCAAATTAAATGATAGATGTTGAAGAAAAGTTTATAATTTGTTTCAAACAATTGCATACTGGTATTGTAAGAATAGAATTTTAATATTACAAATTAATAAACTGAATCTTTACTCGCTGAATTACATTATTATATTTGTCTTTTAGAGCTTTGGATATTCTTAATTCTTTTTTATTATATTTTAAGGTTTGGTACTAATAATGTTTGTATAATGGTGCCATGTGGGCCAGAGATCTTAAAGTTGGTTACCTTATTCTCTGCCCATGTGGCAAGTTTTTCACTTTTTCAGTGCAGTGGCTCTCTGCCGCACAATGGAGTTTTGCACTTTTTTAATTTAAGTGTGAAAATTTCAGCAACTTTTGTCAATGATAAATCTGGTCTGCAGAGTCTCTGAATACTCTTTTCCTGTTGGGTCCGACTATGATATGGAAAACCATATCATATCTAAAACCTCTATTACTGCTACGTATACAGCAGTTACCAAATTTATTTAAGTAACTGGTAATTATTTTTTTATGTATAAATTAAAATTTAAAACACTCTTTAACCTATCCGTTACTGAATCCTCGTTACCCATTCTTATCTCCTTCGAGTTCCCTCTTCTGGTCGAATTTCTCCCTTTTGAAATCGTAAATCCACAATTGGGTTATGGATTTGACCTAAGTAAAGGATTTGGATTTGGTGAATACATACCCCAGGATTTATGCGAGTCAAAATAATGTTCCTCTCTTGTAACCTTATAAGTGGACGGCAATTGGTTGATGGTTGTTAGACAAAGCTGGAACAATCTCAGATTGAACTTTAATCACCTTTCCATTGTCAACAACCTAATCATTTTATGCATATTGTTTCAAAATAATCTTGTCATTCTTATAGCGCTTAACCTCTGCTAACATGCCAGCAATGCGTTGGGGATCTACGTCTATATTTATTTTCCACTGTAAGGCATCAATTTGATCCTCAAATGATCGCATTGTGTTTACAACTATAAATGTTTCATCAAGATCAAATACCATGCCAAGACATCTAAGATTTAGCATGGCAAGACAAGAATTGTAAAGCCCTGGTGCAACATTAAAAGGATGTGTGACTTGTAACCTTTTCCTGTACATCTAATATGAACCAGTGATCATTTTCTGTTTTGCATTTTCATTTGGAAGTTTAGTTTAAAATTATGACTGGGATCCTATCTAGGTGTAAGGATCTCCTTTAATTGGTTGCACGCTTACACCATGATGCATCATTATGTGAAGTAGACCTTTAGCTTCCCCATTTTGTGGACAAATTACATACCATTGTTCCCGTCCCTTTATGAATTGCAGACAGGTATGCTCCATATAAGGATGTGTGACTTCTTATGACCTTTTCCTGCACATCTATTATGCATTATCCATCCTTCTGTTTTATATTTCTATCTGGAATTTAAATTTAAGCTTATGACTAGGGCCTTTCTGGGTGAAAGGATCTCCTTTAAATTGGTCCCATACTTAATGACACATAATTATGCAATAGAGACCGTAACTGCTCCATTTCGTGGACAATGTACATATTCATTTGTTGGCTCTTTGGACTCCAAATCTGTTGGTCGGTCTCCGAAAGTCTGTAGAGAATGGCAATGGAGCAAGTCAGTAATTGCAGAGAGAGAGAGAGAGAGGATCCTAGAGAGGGGGTTTTGGGCCTTCTCTATTTATAGAGAAGGCTCCTCCGACCAAGTAGGAAATTACATAATGTTAGAGGGAACTTTACCCAAAGCGGGAAAGTCTGTTTGGTTTGATCTGGGACAGGGAGGTCACAAGCAGGGTTTCATGATTTGTCAATGCGGAGATCCCGGGGTCTAGGTTCCCGCCCTTCTCCTCGTGGTGTGCATGTGAGCACAAGCTCAGTTACAGCCCTACTTTTGGAAAACTCTCACGCCTTAGGCATTTGCATTGATGCACTGGTGTATCATCAAAGTTCTTTTTGTGGTGCTTATATAAAGCATTGTAGACTTGTGTTCTGTTGCGCTGCAGCACTTTAGTGTTATGTCATTGCAGTGCGTGTCACTGCGCTAACAGGCCAATAGGCACAGTTCCTTTGTCATCATGAGGATGCTTGTTTGCTGTGATTAAGGCTTGAGTAGGACTGCATTATGGGAATTTTTAGGCTACATTAGTTGTGACAGGATATTTTTTGACACAGGTGGAAGCCTGGGTTTGCGAGTGTGATGTGAGTGCGCTGTGGTCACTTACTTGAGTGTCCTCAGTGATATCGCTATGGGACCTGAGTCCATATACTTGTACCATTGTTGCCTCTATAAACTGTACTTGGGCATGCTCCTTTTATTCTAGAGTTATCATTCATATGGTATGGAGGAAGCAATGTAACTAGGAAACCTGTCTTGGGTAAGTCACAAATGACTTGCCTGTTAAAGTAGGTACCTTCATGACCATTGTAGCCAGATGGTATTTATGTGATAAAGGCTGTCTACAAGCTAGTTGTCTTTGATTGTTTATCCATGCTCGTAGCATTATCTCTAAGCTTCTTTTATTGTTGGCGTTATTATATGCTAATATATTCCTACAGATGTTCTTATTTTTAAACTAGCTTCCATTGAAGATAGGGAAGGGGTGTAATGGGACAATTTGTCTGAGGGGCTGCCATTCAAAGCTAGCTGTAGGTGTATTTGTATCTGGTTTCTAGGGTATAACAAAGAGCTGATTTGAGTTCAGCCAAGCTGAAGCTTATCCTCGACTGATCTGTCTTCCTATAATTCAATAAATCTCTTGATGTTGAAATAAAAAAGATGCTCTTATTTTCCACTTGAAGATCATATGAGATGGTTTCTGCAGCTGGATTATTAACCACAGTTTATTTCTGCTTTTCAGGATGTTTCTTCTAAAATAATGTCATTTTCTCAACATGGTCCACGGGCTGTTTGCATTCTTTCCGCAAATGGTGCTATATCTAATGTAACACTGCGTCAAGCAGCAACTTCTGGCGGAACTGTAACTTATGAGGTTTGTGAGATTATTGTTTATTGTTTTATCTGCCATTGTCTAATAAGTAATAACTAGATGTTTCAAATATATGTTCAATAGTGGAAAAACATGCTTATTTCTCATAAAATTTACTCTTAATATTTGCTTTTTTAACTGAGGCTCAGGAACTTCTAAAAGGAAAATAATTATAGTTTGATGAATTTCATACATGATACTACAGGAAATTTAAAAGGGAATGGGCATCTAAATGTGCCTTTCTCTATTATAGCAGTTTATTTATATGTATTTTATTTAGGTATTTGATCATGTTTTGTCTAGGTTATTCAGGGTCTTCTGTGGCATAGAGTGGATATGGACCAAACTCTTGAATTTAATCATGAATTGGTCACTCTGAAACTTAAATGTGTCAGCGTAGAGGTTTTATCATAACACCATAACACCAAGCAACTATCCTTCAATATGCTATGGATCTTATGGTGTCAGAGTGAAAATGCTAAGCGGTAGAAAAATCTATTTATTGGCATAGAACTGATAAAGTTCATATGGTTATACTAAATACATGATTGCATCTACAAGACATTTGCACATGAGAAAGTGTTGAGATTCTAAAAAATCTATTTCGGTATGAACCTCATTAAAGAGAAAAGATGAACATGCAGAAAGTTCTTATCTCAGCGGGATAGTTGTGTTCAAAATGATGAAATTCCATGTATTGCTAAAATAGCATTACCTCGATTATGGATATGGATTAAATCCAGGTTGTGTCAAGGTCATGTTCTTTTCAAACCAACAAAGGTAATCCTTTTCTAAGGCTCCAACTTATGTTGAGAAAGTCATGGAAATTGTGTACTAAACTCATCATCATCATCACCCAAGCCTCATCCCAACTATATAGAGTTTGGCTACATGAATCCTGTTTCACCATTCTGTTCTGTTTAATGCTATATCCATTGTTAAATTATAATTTATAAGCGCAAATTATGTACCAAACTGGGCAGGGAAAATTTCCATCTTCATTTTCTGTGTAATGACATTTTGTTCTCCATTTAAAAAAGAGTAACGCAATGAGGGGGAGTGCAGCAAAATGGTAGGCCCTTTAACAGCCCCTTTTACAGCCTTCCACTACAAACTTATTATTATCTGACAAGTTGGCATTTGTCTTTTCCACCTTGCATTCACTTGATAATTTCATGACCAAACACACCCTAGAAGTTAATATATGCACTGGTCTTTGGATGGTGTTGCCCAAAAAAAAATAAAGGTGGCGATTATGATTATTGCTGATAAAAATGTCATTGTTATTGATCAAAAGATATTGTTGTTAATGTTGAAATGTTGCACCTATCTGAGATTCTCTTACATGTTTGAATGCAGGGACGATTTGAGATATTGTCACTTTCTGGTTCATTTCTTCTCTCGGAGAGTGGTGGTCAGCGTAGCAGAACTGGTGGACTAAGTGTGTCCCTTGCTGGTCCAGATGGTCGTGTTTTAGGTGGTGGTGTAGCTGGGCTGTTAACTGCAGCATCCCCTGTCCAAGTATGCTTATCTTTATACTCCTAAGTTAATACCTCTAGTTTTTGTTTATTTTACTGCATTGAGTTTTTTTTTTGGCCTTTGTATTATAATGTTTGTGACGTAAGTAAAATTCAACTCAAGTCAACTCAGCACTATTTGTGGTCAGTTATATAAATTCTCTTCAGCCATTCTGCCATCTTAATCAAGGGTAACGTTATCTGTCAAATTTGAAGCCCTTAAATTGTTTTTTACCACTTCAGACCACGTTTTGTTTGTCTTTTTCCTTTTAGAGCCTTCTACTTCACCAATTCACTAGAAAAGTAATGCCTTGTCATGGTGTTCCCAAAAGTTTAAACTCATTTTTTTAATTGTTGGAAACTCTTATTTTTAATTTATTTACCAGTATCATACATGCTTATCCTTAAAAAGTGGAAAGAGTATTTCATTGTAACTAATTCCAATTTTTTATCTGGCTGACCAAAAAATTCCAAAATTTATCAGCTTAAAATTTTTATTTTATTATCAAAAAGGTTATTATTCCTATGAAACCTTTTATTTCCTAAATAGGTTGGACCTGACTATAAATGAGTTCCAATGCCAAAAATATGTCATATGGTATTGTAGATGTCCATAAATGTCTTGTGTTGCTTTATTATAGAATACTGCACTATGTTCTACAAAGAGCAGAATGCCTATGTTCATAAAAGCTAAAATCTATACAAGATACATGTGCATTAATTTGTTAAAGCTAACATGCCTTCTACATAAAAAATGAGATGGCCCTTGTATGCCTGACAATATGAATATGGTAGAGGTTTCTACGACAAAGAAAGGAAGAATATGCAATTTACCGATCAAAAAAGGAAAAAAAAGGAAGAATACGTAGAGATTGACTGGGAAGGACAAAGGTAGCTAAGTCTACTGTTTTGGTGGTTAGTGCAGGTTGGAGGATTTAAAAAGTTTAGGGTTGAACATTACCTCCCCCCAAAAGGAAAAGGCCTCAGCTTTGCTTTGTGAGAAAATATTTAACAATTCAGTCTTTTAGATATAGCCTTGTGAGATTCTAGGGGGGGCAGCTTAACTGGATGGGAAATCCTATCCCACTGGACAACCAAGGCAGCTGTGGAAGGTCCTTTTGACTTTATGGTGCACTGTGGGGTTGCCATTCATGTTTCATAGCCAGTCCTTGTGAGCATGATGGAGGGACAGGATGATGAAAAAGATGCTGTCTTTTAAAATGGTGATATTTCCCTTACCGTGAAATCAATAAGCTAATTGCATATTTTGCACGAAATGTGTCATTGGCCTATCAGCATAGAGATTTGTTTCCAGGTACACAGATGGTTGACATGATGTTTCTTTGCAGGTGGTAGTTGGTAGTTTTATTGCGGAAGGACGTAAGGAGTCTAAATCATTGAATCAATCAGAACCATCATCTGCTGCAACCAAACTTGGGCCAGCAGCCGCAGGAAGCCCGCCGTCAAGGGGTACACTGAGTGAGTCATCTGGTGGGCCTGGAAGCCCACTGAACCAGAGCACAGGAGCATGCAACAACAATAGTACACAAGGATTGGCAAACATGCCATGGAAGTAGATGGGCATTTGTAGATGAGCAGCGTCTTTACCAGAACCAGACTGTACTACTAATCACCAAGAAAGACTAGACTTTGTTTGTAATTGAGAAAGCCCCCTTTGTGTTAACTTAATGTAAAATTGTAGGTGTGCTGACGAACAAGGAGGAAGGTTGGTTTCTTTGTAGCCATAGAGGCCTTCCTCCCCTCACTACAATATAGGAGCCTAGCCCCTAGGAGGTGCCGTGGTGGTGTGAGACTAATACTAGCTCTAGCCATCCTTCCCCACCGGTTGGCGTTGTCTCTTATTTGGGAAGTTGGATCAGAGGTTTTCTTTTTTTTTTTTTTTTGGTTTTTGTTTTTGTGTTGAATGAGGTCATTGTTTTAGAAACAAAAGGTGGCTATTAAATTTTTTCTTCTAGGTATTCTACGAAAGTTTTACTCTCTCTCTCTCTCTCTCGGTGATCCACTCACGTACACATAGCACTTGGCTGACGTGCGTGGTGTCATATGATCATATCCTAGTTATAATCCAGGCAATTGTGAAACGAAAGCAATTGTTAACATTAAGGTTCAAAGTATCGAAAATGCTATGTGTATCGGAAAGTCAAATTTAAGAGACGTATCAGGATACATCTTGGATATGGAAACACATGGAAATGTAATAAATATTTTAATAAAATATAAATAAATATCAATATCACTAAATATAAGACATAAATGAGTTATTTATGCAAAAGAAATAGCACGTTTTAGTGGGTTTCATGAAAAATAACATATTATAATTAATAAACAGGAAGTCGGGAACAGAAACATGCTATCTAATTATGGACATAATAGATCAAGTAATTATTTTGCATGTTTTATTTTAAAAATTAAATTAAAATTAAGAAAAGTAAATATGTAACAAAAAATTGAATGGATTTATGGACATAATAGAGGAAATAATTAGTCTGCATATTTTATTCTAAAAGTAAACTAAAGTTAAAAAAAAAATATCAATGATTCAATGTTTTAAAACACAGAGGTGTTCCACTAGAGGCGTGAAGCATAATTCAGAATGCAAGAGGCATAAGCTTCCTTAAGAGGAGGAAGGAAGAAGGAGGAAGGAGGAAGGGGGGATTTCATTTTTTTTTCTTTATCTTTAATAAAAATCTTTTATATTAAAAAAAAATGCATAACATTTGTTAAAAGGGGGGTCTTGTTGAAGTGAAGCGAGCTCGCCGAAGCGGAGCAAGGCCCCCCTAACTCTAAAAAATAAAATTGGGCTACATCGAAAAGGGGGACGGGGGGGTCAGGGGGGCGAGCAGGGGGCAAACCACTTTCTTTCCCCTTATCTTTTCTAACATTGGCTGAAAATGTAAAAAAAAAAATTGTAAAAACATTTATTTTCACTCCTTTTTACACAACCTTGAAAAACTTATTGAATCTTGGCATCTTGCAAATTTATAAATGTTTTTGGAAAATTTTTACAAGATTTGAGTCTTTAGAAAGATGGCTTTTTGGAAGGTTTGGGAAAGAAAGAGGGCTTCTGAAATGGGTTTAGAAGCCCTCTTTCGAAATCACTTCTATTTGTGTTTTAACAACAATAAAATCGTTGTGTATCGGCCGTGTTGCGTATCGGCCAATACACGACCGAAACTCACTGATACAACACCGATATGGCGTCGATACGCCTTTGACACGTCGAAAAGGAACGGTACGATTGATTTCAAACCGTTCCCTGTGCCGAAAGCCTTAAGACACGATACGTATCGGCCGATACGTGATGAAATTTTGAACCTTGGTTAACATTAGCCTTTAAGTCTTGTGCAAATTCATTTTAAACGCTTTAAGTGTAAAATGGTCATGGGGATGGGACGACTGGGTGAAGTCTCGTCTCGATGAAGTCTGGAATCTGATTCGAATCTGATACAACTCGATTATGCTGATGGAAACATGGCAGTCAATCATGAAGACTCGTGCCTACTGACAAACCATTATCCATATCACACCAAATCGCAGGATTGTTAGCCTCATAATAGGAATGGCAACGGGGCGGGATCATATTTGTCGTCCCCGACCCCAATTCCGATTTTGAAATTAACCCCATTTCCGTCCCCGATCCTCGTTGGGGATAAAATTTGTCCTCCATCCCCATCGGGGATGGGTTTCCCATGGGGACCTCAATCCCTAAAATGTCTTTAGATAACAATATTTTTTAAATAAATTTACTTAAAATAAATAAAAAATCTAAATTATAAATAATGTTTTAAATATGTTTTGATATATATAATATAATATAAATAATATACTCAAGGAGGGGTAGGGACCTATCCTCGACCCTGACCTTGACTAGGGATTCCTATTAATCCCCGTCCCCTTCCCTGCTCCGCCAAAGCAATCTCCATCCCCATCCTCTCCAATGATTGTAATCATTTGGCCATCAAAGGCCGTTGTAAATACGATTATAAATTATCATTGATAAGGTGAATAAAGGCATTGAGCTTTATCTGAATTTGATCCCTTGTATTTCTCCCTCTACTTCAGTGGTTGTGCTAACCGGCACCAATCCACGAGGTAAATCTAAACATTCTCGAAGATGAGAAGAGTCTAATATAAGATTGATATCAGAGCCACCCGTGAAGGGATGAGAGATCCATCATATGGATGGTCGAGCCCTGGTGGAAGGTTGGGCGAAATTTCAAAAATTTCTCTCTCCCATCTAGGAATCGCATTCCCTATTTTAGAAAACTACATTTTCAATGATCAATCTTGAACCAAACTGGATCAGATCTGAAACCAAAAGGGAGGAGAGGGATATACTTGATACGGAGTAGCAGTAACTCCCAATGAAGGTGTTTATGCCCAAGGAGAAAACCAAAACCTGCTTCCACTGAAGATGACACAGTGTGAGGTGAAGCAGGATCAGCAGGATGACTCTTCAGCAAGAATGGAGTAGAGGGCTGGTGAGCACGAGTTCAGATTGCTTATTCTACCAAGAACAATTCTTGATCACTCCCACAAGTGGAGATCGAACTGGGTAGGGGCGACAAGAACAGGGAAGAATTCTACACTTTTTTGTGTCTTGTTTGGTGTCTTTTGCATGTCCGCCCTGCTCTCTTATTTATAATTTTAAAGAAACAACCTTCTAATCTGATTAGGAGTTTCCTGATCCAAATCTTTATTTGAATCCGGACTCTTTATGTGATAAGGATAATCCCTTATCTTATCTGTAGTATAAGATTAGCTTAATCCTAATCAAATTAGGAGTTTCCTGATCCAAATCTTTATTTGGATCTGGACTCTTTAAGTGGATAAGACTTATCCTTATCTACTGATCCAAACCCAGATCCGCCCCTATTTAATTAATCTAATTAATCCAGTTTGAATTGGGCTTTAGGCCCATTAAGTTTATGTGCTCACTTAACCTCTTAACTCGTTGTCCAGTTGGCTCTCTTTGTATGGCGTGGGACCCAAACATTGATCTACACATCAGCCACATGAGTTCAACCCAACCTTTGTTACAAGGCCTGGCCGAATTCACTGTAGGAGACAGTGAACCCCTGAGTCCATCACCATGGGCTCTTAATGGGCCCAATATTTACACTAAATGATCATTGGGTCCAACCACTTTATGAAAACCCAAGGACTGTGGGTAGATGCAAGATTAGCCCATCAGGTATTACCCTCAATGGTCTTACACTTAACCTCTCAGCCCATAATGATCAAACACTGCCCGACAAGAGATGATCTCTCCCTCGTCTGCAAGGAACAGTGTTGCACTCTCTACTCACATGGATCCTGGGAATTAAAACCTTTTACAAACATTTTGAAACCATAATATATATATATATATATATATATATGTGTGTGTGTGTGTGTGTGTGTGTGTGTGTGTGTGTGTGTATCTCTATATAAATATATTTTTCAAAAAACAAATTTCAACGGTTGAAATCAACTGCCAACAGTTTAGGTTTCCATCAGAGACCCGATCATTCACTTTGTCCGACAAAGGGGTTGATCCTGTCACTATGATCACCCACTCAGATGAATTCTCGGACTGTCCCAACATACCCAGGTTTTGACCCCCTCTAAGGATCTCACTGATTGGCATATCAAAGACAACCCAATCCGACACCTAGTGCAATGTCATAATCGAGTCTAGGGGTCAGGTGGAACATTTCAGTTTTGCCCATCTATCTCCAAGGTCCAGGGCAATACTAGAATTTTGGTTTGATTCAGGGTTTCAAGAAAACCCACATTGCATGTACCTCAGGTCTCACCCTGGCAGCTTAGACAAGTCACCCCAACCAACTTGGTGGTACATCAGTGTTAGCCTTGGTAGGATAAATTTCCCCAAATTTATCCAACAGGTGTGAAGATTCTAAACTAACACGAATCTCATATGTGTCCAATTTAAGGGTATTACATACAAACACACCATAATAACATAAATCAAACATGTACTTTATTTCATAATGTACATTGGAACTAAGGGCATACACTAACTAACAACCCGGTCCCCTAGACCCCTAGAGGTTCTAAACCCATGGACGAGAGGATGAGCTATTTGGAGAGACATTAGGACAGCATGGATGCCAAACTGACTGAGATCTTGGAGAAGCTCGGGGCGGTGCAGTTCCAGAATAGCAACCTGGTTGAAGGTAGCCGTCGTGCTATGCCAGGGAGCCATAGCGATCATTGCAATGAGGTGAAAGGACCATCACAATCTTAGGGATCTATAGGGAGTTGCCACTGACAACTAAAGCTGGAGCTGCCTCGATTTGTTGGGGGTAACCTTGATGGTTGGATCATACTAATCCAACAATATTTTCAGATCCTGGAGATTCCGGAGGACAAGTGGATTTTTTGTTGCTATCCTCGGGTTTGATGGGTCGGTCGTTGAATGGTACTATTGGATCAAAGACCACCCACCACCCTTAGCTTACATGGAATCCGTTTTTGAGTGCTCTAGACAATCGTTTAAATGGCTTACACAGAGCAAACATTGCTAAAAGGTTCTCAAAGTTGACCTAGTCGACCTTAGTGCAGAGCTATATGAAAGAATCTTAGAGACTCTCTAACAGAATAAAAGGGCTATCGGAAGAATATTTGGTTGGGTTCTTTATCGCATGGTTGAAACAAGAGATTCGAACGGGAGTCGAGATGTTTGAACCAGCTTCACTCGGCTGGGATTTTCGTCTAGCCTTGTTGAAGGAAGAAGAATGGTTGTATAAGCAGCGACTAACAAAGCTAGAGAATCCAAAATGGAAGCCAATAGTTGTATCTCCTCTTTCTAGCTCAACACAGAAGCTATTGGAGATCCAAAAAAATATCACCAGTCGAGGCAAGGGAGCAAAGGGAACAAGGGCTTTGCTACCACTGTGATGAAAAGTAGACCCCTCAACATTGCTGCAAGAAGCAAAAACTCTTCTGGATCATGTTATGGGCCCGGGAATAGGATCTCGTCACGGGTCGGTCCACGGGGAAAACCCTCTGTTTTCCCTTGTTCCTCCCTACTCTTGATGGACCTATCTAGGCGCCCTAATGGTGATTTGTTCAAGAGATCACCTAACTCTCCTTTACTCTCTTTCTTGACTGAATATTCGATATCCTCATTCAATAATGGTGTTTCCTTAAATAGGAGATTACAAGAGTCCTAATCTTAAGGAGTCTCCTTGCTGAATAGGGAGACTTCCAATACTATCTTGCTAAGGATAAGATAAGCTAATCCTAATCTGATAATAAGATAAACTAATCATAATCTGATAACTGACAAGATAAGATAAGAGCAATAGAATAAGATAAGAACAAGCAAGATGATCTAATCTAATCTGGCGGTGGGTCAGGTTCCTGTTGTTGCCGGCAGCGATGGTATGTCTGTCCGAGGAATGCGTCCATAACAGATCACCTTACCAGAGGGAAATGAAGAACTGGAGTCGGAATTGGAGAAGGAACTAGAAAAGTCGTTAGAAGAGGCTTTGCCTGAAATTTCCCTCCATGCAATTACAGGTGCTAGTTCTCCAACATCCCCTTACAATACTGTTAGGTAGTGGGTCTTCACATAACTTTTTAGACCCCAAGGTGGTGGAGAAGGTGGGCTTGCAAGTGGATTCACATCCTAATTTTGAGGTTCAGGTGGCCAGTGGAGAATGCCTACAAGGTTATGGCAAGTGTTTGGGGTTACCAATTCGAACACAAGGAACCACCATCAGGGAAGACTTCCACTTGCTACAATTGGGACTCAGTGGCTTAGAACTATTGGACCAGTGCTTTGGGATTTCAAGGCCTCGTCCTTACAATTCAGAGATAAGCAAGGCACTCATTTGTTGAAGGGAATTAAGAAGCCAGAATCAAAGTTCATCACTACTGAAGCAGCCCCAAAAGCTCTACAAAAGGTGAGTCATATTTACTTATTACAACTCTTGGAAATTGACAAATTGGTTGATACCCAGAGTTTGGATGTTGATGTACGAGCTCTTCAGGAAGAGTATGCTGAAGTCTTCAAAGAGCCTAGTGGACTCCCACCAACCTGCCATTGTGACCATGCTATTCCCCTTACCGAAGAGGGAGTAGCAGTTAATATCAGGCTCTACAGGTACCCCTATAACCAGAAGAGAGATTGAGATAGTGAAAGGAATGATGAAAGGAGTTGTTAGTCCCAGCTAGAGCCCGTTTTCATCTCCAGCCTTACTAGTGCAGAAGAAGGATGATGGTTGGCAGCTTTGTGTAGATTACAGAGGCTTGAACCATCAGCTTTGTGTAGATTACAGAGGCTTGAACCAATAGACTGTTAAAGACAGATTCCCTATGCCAGTCATTGATGAACTTATTGACGAACTCCATGGAGCTAAGGTGTTCCCAAATCTGGATTTATAGGTCAGGTACCACCAGATTTGGGTGAAGGAGAAGGACATTCCCAAAACGGATTTTAGAACTCACGAAGGTCATTACGAGTTCTTGGTGATGTTGTTTGGACTATCCAACTCTCTTGCCCCCTTTCAAGCACTCATGAACAAGATTTTCAAAGAGCAACTTTGGAGGTATGTTCTTGTATTTTTTGACGACATACTAATATATAGTCTATCCAGAGAAGAACATTTGCATCATTTGAGGTAGGTATTAAACATATTATACACACACCAATTGCATGCAAAAATGAGCAAGTGCAGCTTCTTACAAGATAAGATAGGGTATCTAGGACATATTGTCTCTAGTCAAGGAGTGGAAATGGATCCAACTAAGGTGGAAGGGATGTTGACCTGGCCTAGGCCTACCACAGTAGAAGGGCTGAGAGGTTCCTAGGATTGATTGGATATTATAGGAAGTTTGTCAAAAACTACGGAGCCATTACAAGACCCCTCACTAGGTTACTCAAAAAGGGGAATTGGGAATGGGGAGAAGAAGCAGAAGTTGCACTTCAAGGACTAAAATCTGCCTTGACATTTGCACCTATCCTAGCTATTCCAGATTTCAGCAAGACCTTCAGTGGAGAGTGGTGCCAGTGGACGAGGGATTGGTGCTGTCCTTTCACAAGAAGGAAGGCCGATTGCATTTTTCAGAAGAGCCTTACAAGGTCAAGCTCTTAATATGTCTACCTATGACAGAGAATTACTAGTTGTAGTTTCAGTAGTCCAGCGATGGAGGCCATATTTGTTGGGAAATAAATTCAGGATTTTGACCGATCAGAGGAGCATCGGGTATATATTGAAGTAGAAGATGAACACTCCAATTCAGTAGAGACTATTGAGTAAACTTATGGGGTATGACTATGAGGTAAAGGGGAAAGAGAACATAATTGCAAATGCCTTGTCTCTAGACCTGCTCAAAGGTTGAACTTCGGGCCTGACTTTACACTGTGTTGGGCTTAGGCTTCGGGCTGGGCCCATTCAAATTTTGGCAAAAGCCAAGCCCGAGCCCAGCCCATGAACAAGCCTACTTGTCTTGGAAGGAAGATGAAGACACAGAGGTTATGGGTCTATCATCTCCAATGCCTAATTGGACTACAAAACTCAAAGAGGAAGTAGCTACAGATTCTTATTTGTAGAAATAGATCTTGGAAATTGCAAAAGGAAGGGAGAACAAAACAACCTACCGGTATTATAATGGATTAGTATGGAAGAAGGGTAGACTGGTGTTGGGACCCCACTTCTTCTTTCAGAAGGAAATTATTTGATGGAGCTCATACTTGTCCAGCAGGAGGGCATTCTAGGTATGGTAATACTATTTAGAGATTGAGACAAATAAGTTACTAGAAGGGGTATCGAAGAGAGGTGAATAGCTAGGTCAGAGAATGTGAAGTCTGCCATAGAAACAAAATAGAAAATGTGCCCATGCCTGGGCTTTTACAACCACTGGAAATTCCTGAACAGGCTTGGGCTGATATCTCAATTGACTTCATAGAAGGGTTGTCAGTTCCAAACAAGAAAATTGTGGTTCTGGTTGTAGTGGACAAATTGACTAAATATGGTCATTTTCTTTCTCTCAATCATCCTATACAACACTAGAAGTTGCTCAAATTTTTGTGGAAGAAGTGTTTAAGCTACATGGCATAACTGGGACCATGGTTAATGATTGGGATTCTGCATTCATCGGGACCTTCTGGAGAGAATTGTTTAGGCTTCAGGGTACACAACTCAACATGAGCTCTTCTTACCACCCATAGTCTGATGGGCAGACTAAGATTCTCAATCGAACCCTAGAAACCTATTTACGATGCTTCTGTAGCTCCCAACTTCACACATGGTGTCGCTGGCTACCCTTGGCTGAGTGGTGGTATAATACTACTTACCATTCAACCACTAAGACAACATCATTCCAGGCATTGTATGGTTACCCACTCCAACCTTATTTAACCTACATTCCTGGTACCACCCAAGTTCATTCCGTTGAACAATAATCGAAAGATAAAGAATTTGTCCTCAAGGTTATCAAAGAGAGCTTGGCTCATTCTTAAGAGTGGAACTCTTTATCTTTCGATAAAGATAACCTACATTCTTGGGCTAACCTATCTCTATTCAGTTCATATTCAGCTTTGACCAGCTTGCCGATGTCTTTCCGAAGCCCTTGGCTTCTACCCGTTTTGTCTTATTACATGACAAGCTCATGGTCATGGTGGTTTCTCCTTCCATTAGCTTGCGGGGGGCTATCTGATGGTGCGCGACCCAGTCACTCCTATCTGGCACTTACGTGGCTCCCGAAAGGTACCTGAGATGGAGAAGAAGAAGAATCCCCGGGGGCTTGCCCGACAGGAATACTCTGATGCTTAAGTTAGTATTTTGTAGGAGAAGCAAGGAGAAGATGAAGGCTAAGAGTGCAGATAGCGCGAGAGTAGAAGATCATCCCTTTCTCCCTTGATAATAAGCTCCTTATAACAGAAATCCGTTGCATCAGGCCCACTAGCCTTTGACAGGACAAGTATAACCGCCACTATCAGCTTGCCGCAACCGTTACTGGCAGGGGCTAAGGTGGCACGCGCGGGGCCGTCATCGCAGGGTACGTGCTTGTTGAGTGTGAGGCACCCTCTAAAGGTGGCAGGCATGACGCTGTCTGACGAGGGATATGGCTGTTGTCCCCAGATTTGTTGGGTATGGTGGTTGGGCAGGAGGTCTTCCTGCGATATGCAGAACTACCCTTCCGTGAGTTACCCTGTGCCGGACTACCTCGTAAGAGACGAGCTACCTGTGGCAAGCTAAGCCGAGTTGTCTGGCCCAAGGTGTCTTCACCTCGGGGTGTCTATAGGTGGATCGGTGTGTTCCTGTCTGGGAGTGGTCCGAAATCCACTGGGAGAAGCTCGGGTATTAGGAAAGGTTAGGGGGCCCCGAGCTCGGAGGTAGCATGGGGTGCCTTAGCCCCCGGGGTGGCGGTGCAGGCCAGGCAGCTCCTAGCGAGTAGTCTATTTCGTCGAGTTGTCAGGCTCAACTCGGTGGGACCTTCCCTCCGAGTTGCGGTTGCGCCTGCTGTGCTGTCGCACTGAGTCATCGTTTGAGCAAGGTCACACACACGTGTACTCGGGCTACGGGTCGGGCCAAATCACCCTCCATCAATTGCCCCCCACTCCCTGTGCTGGCGGTGTTGACCCAGCACGGGGAGTTCATGTTGCGCTGGGTGGATTTGGCTTCGGCACATATACCGCTTCGTCACGTGTTCCATCCAGCTGGACCAGTCTAGTTCCTAACACGGTTAAAAGGAACCCGGGTCGTGTTCAGCTTACGCGCGGACATCACACGGTTTGGACTTCGCGGACGCGAAAAACGCGCTAAACTGATTTCGCCTCGAGGAACTCGTAGCCGGTTTTTCTAAGAGTCATTAGATCGTTTTGATCGCGACCGTTGATGCTTGGGCACTACGGCTATAAATAGTGGGGGACCCTTGGCCATTTCTTCGCCAGAAAGTCTCCAGTGTCAGTGTTTGAGCTCGCGTATGAGGTTCTTAGCTCGGGGAGTGGCTCGTGGCCTAATCGGTTGTTACAGATAGTATTGTCTCAAGTTGACAATATTCCATACCCGAGGTACTTGTTTTCCTTCGAGGGTCTCGAGCTCGTATGTTCCTTTCCCGAGCACTCGTTTCACTCGGTAAGGTCCTTCCCAGTTGGACCCGAGCTTTCCAGCACCGGGCTCAGGTACCATAAATTTACGAAGGACCAGGTTGCCAACGCGGAGGTTCCGCTTCTTGACCCTGGTGTTATAGTACCGAGCTACTCACTACTGGTAGGCTGCGGTCCTGATGTGCACGAGGTCCTTCGTCGAGTAGATCGAGGTTGGTACGCAGCTCATCTTCGTTCGTCTGATCACTGTATGCTTCTAGTCGCAGCGTAGGTACTTCGGTGCCGTAGGTGAGGTTGAAGGGGGTTTCTCCCGTGGCGGTCTTCTCCGTGGTCCGGTAGGCCCATAGAACACTGGGTAGCTCATCTACCCACAACTCTTTAGCTCGGTCTAACCGTGCCTTCAGTCTGCGGAGGATGGCTTTGTTTGTGACTTCTACTTGACCATTTGCTTGAGGGTGTGCGACTGAAGTAAAGTTCTGTTGGATCCCCATCTCTTGGCACCAGTCTTGGAATTTGATGTCCTCGAACTGCTTGCCGTTGTCAGAAATCAGTACCCGAGGTAACCCAAAGCGGCACACGATGTTCTTCCAAAAGAAGTTTTGGACGTTCCGAGCTGTGATCGTTACAGGGGGTTCAACCTCTACCCACTTGGTGAAGTAATCCACTGCTACTACTAAGGACTTCCTCCCACCCGTTGCTGGCGGGAATGGCCCAAGTAGATCGATGCCCCATTGTGCGAAGGGCTACGGGCTGGTGAGATACTTGAGGTCGGTAGCAGGTTGGTGGTGGATATTGGCGTGCTTCTGGCATTTGTCACATTTTTTAACAAGTTCAATGGCATCTGCCTTCATTGTTGGCCAATAATACCCCTGTCGAAGTGCCTTTTGGGCGAAGGCCCTGCCCCCCAAGTGTCCACCGCATAGACCCTCATGAGTGTCGCGAAGTACGAGCTCGGCTTCAGTAGGTCGCAAGCAATGCAGGTAGAGAAGTGTGTAGGATCTCCGGTATAGCCGTTCGTCTATCATGACGTATTTGGTTGCTTGGCGCTGCACCCTTTTGGCTACATTGCAATCTGCAGGGAGGGTCCCGTGTAGCAAGAAGCTCGCGAGCGGGTCAATCCAGCTTGGCTCTGCTTGAACGACGGGAGCGACCTCCTCTGCCCCCCCGAGATTGCTAGGCCGAGGTAAGTCCTCTATGTACACGGTTCTCATGGTGATGTCGCTAGTGCTGGCTAACCTGGACAGGGCGTTAGCCTCAGGGTTCTCCGACCTAGGGATTTGTTTGATGGAGTGTGACTGGAAGTTGAGCAGGGCCTCTCTGACTTTGGCTAAGTAGGCGACCATGGTCGGCTCGCGAGCTTCGTACTCGCTAGTGACCTGGTTGACCACGAGCTGGGAGTCGCTGCAGATAACGATGTGCTTGGCTTTTACTTCTCTGGTTAAGGCTAGTCCAGCTATCAACGCCTCGTGCTCTGCTTCATTGTTAGATGCCGCGAACTCGAAGCGTAGCGCGTACTCCAGTTTCGTGCCACTTGG
Organism: Nelumbo nucifera; assembly: GCF_055504915.1. Classification (NCBI taxonomy): domain Eukaryota; kingdom Viridiplantae; phylum Streptophyta; class Magnoliopsida; order Proteales; family Nelumbonaceae; genus Nelumbo; species Nelumbo nucifera. Next base: position 66,526,478 of record NC_142654.1, on the reverse strand, counting down.
GCCGTGCAGGATTATTCCGGCTCCGTTGCCCTATTGGTTCAAGGAGCCATCTACGTGAAGGATCCAGGGCTCCTCATCCCAACTCGCGCTTGGCCGAACTAGGAGAGATGCCACACTGGCTGCTACCTCACGTGGCTCAGACTCAATCGGCCTGAGAGCTTCGGACTCACCCGAATTGGGGACCTCGTGCTCAACCAGTCTGGGATTTTCAGAACTGAATGTGCATTCGGCGACGAAATCTGCTAAGGCTTGAGCCTTTATGGCAATTCGCGGCTTGTATTGGAGGTCGTACTCGCTGAGCTCAACGGCCCACTTCGTCAACCGACCAGAGACCTTAGGCTTAAATAAGACTTGCCTCAGAGGTTTTTCGGTGAGGACGATAATAGTGTGATCCTGGAAGTACGGGCAGAGCTTCCAAGCTGCAATTACCAGTGCGTATGCTAGCTTTTCTATCTCCGGATATCTCGTCCTTGCTCCCTGCAATATTTTACTAACAAAATAGATGGGTTGTTGGACCCGATCTACTTCCTTTATTAGTACCGAACTGACCACTTCGTCGCTCGCCGAGAGGTATAGTTCTAAAACATCGCCCTCCTCGGGCCGGGTTAAGATCGGCACGCTAGCGAGGTATTTCTTGAGCTCGTCAAATGCGAGCTGGCAGTCTTGGGTCCATTTGAACCCTTTACTCTTTATTGCCTTAAAGAATGGCAGACAGCGGTCCGCCAACTTGGACATGAAGCGGCTCAGGGCGGCTATGCGGCCATTCAACCTCTGAACCTCCTTCAACTTCCGCGGTGGTCTCATATCTAAGATGGCCTTAATCTTATCCGGGTTGGCCTCAATGTCGTGCCGGTTAACGATGTACCCTAGAAATTTACCCGAGGTAACGCCGAAGACACACTTGTTTGGATTCAACTTCATATTAAACTTACGCAAAATTTCGAAAACAGAATGCAAGTCTTGTATTAATTCATGCAAAAATTGGGTTTTGATGACCATGTCGTCTACATAACATTCTACTTTTCTGCCAATTAATGGCTCAAACAATTTATTTACAAGCCTTTGAAAGGTTGCCCCTGCGTTTTTCAACCCGAAGGGCATAACCTTGTAACAGTATAGACCGAACTCCGTGATGAAAGCAGTCTTTTCTTCGTCTGCCCAGTCCATCTTGATTTGGTTATGCCCGAATAGGCGTCTATGAAACTCAGCAACTCGTGCCCTGAGGTCGCATCCACCAAACAGTCAATTCTGGGGAGTGGGAAGAAGTCTTTTGGGCAGGCTCGGTTTAGGTCGGTGTAGTCGACGCACATGCGCCACTTGCCGTTAGTTTTCTTTACCAGAACGGGGTTGGCTACCCAGCTCGGGTAATGGGCTTCTCTTATGAAGTTAGCTGCGAGGAGCTTCGCAACTTCCTCGTCGACCGCTTTCCACCGCTCCGGGGCTAGGTTGCGTTTCTTCTGTCTAACAGGCCTAACTACAGGATCAGTATTGAGCTTGTGAGTTATAAGGTCAAGGTCTATACCAGGCATCTCTGACGCGGACGATGCAAAAATATCTAAATTTTCAAGTAAGAAACTTACCAGTTCGGATCGTAGAGGTTTCTGGACGGAAGCACCGATCTGAAGCGTCCGGATTGGGTTTGCGGCTGAGGTCGGAACATCGACTGTTTCTTCCGTGGGTGTAGCTCGTTCTTCGCCTTGCTCTGTAGGCCGCTCCAGTTCGAGGTCATCGGCCACCTTGGTCTTTCCCTTTAGGGCGGCGACATAGCACTTGTGGGACTCGAGTTGGTCGCCCTGCGCTACCCCCACATCGAAGTCTGTAGGGAACTTCATTGCCAAATGATAAGTGGAGACCACCACCCATAGGACATGGGTGATCGGCCGACCTATTATGGCATTGTATGGGGAGGGGGTCGCGACCACCAGGAAGTCGTGGTTGAGTCTGACTACGCAGGGCCATGTGCCAACTTCCACAGGTACTGTTACTTTCCCAAGGTGCTGGACTTCTTCTCCGCCGAAGCCCACCAAAGGAGTGTTCGCGGGCTTCAAGTCACTTCCCTACAACTGAAGCTGGTCGAACGCGGCTTTGAAGAGAATTTATGTCGAGCTGCCCGAGTCAACGAGTACGCACCTGACCTCGAAGTCGTTGATCCTCAGCTTTATCACAAGTGCGTCGTCATGAGGGTAGTGGATCCCTCACGCATCGTCTTCTGTGAAGAAAATTGGCTCTTCTGTCTTCGGCCGCTTCAGAGGATTCTGTTCTTCCCGAGCAGCTTCATGAATTGACGTCCAAGCTGCCGTTGAAGTACAACCCGCGACGATCGAGCCTCCCACTATCACGTGGATGGTGCGCCGAACTGGCCTTTCTTCCAGAGGCTGCTTCTGTGACTGTTCGGCTGGCTTGCTGCTGGACTCGGGAGCGTCCTTACCATGCTCCCCTCGCCGACCTGTTTTATTATTATCATTATTATTATTTTGTACAAAGTTCCTTAAATATCCGTGACGGATGAGCTCCTCTATCTCGTCGCGAAGGTTCTTGCAATTTTCGATACTGTGACCGTGATCTCTGTGAAAACTACAGTACAAGTTCTTATTTCTCTCGTTGGGATTTCCCCTCAGACGGGGTGGCCACTTCACATACGGGGCGTCCTTGTTCGCCATCAGGATTTTGGCCCACTTCGCGTTCAGTGGGGTGTAATCAGTTCGGTCCGCTACAGGAGCTCAGAACGACTGACCCGACTTTGCCCCCCGAGCTGCATCTTTTTTCTTTCGGCTATCCCCTTGGCTGGAAGGCTCTCCTTCCCTTTTCCTCTTCTCGAGCGCGCCCTCACCCTTCTGTTTGATCTCTTCCTCTGTGGCCATAAACCTGTCTGCGAGCTTAAGAAATTCGGTTATGGTCGCTGGTTGGTTGACAACCATGTGCCATTTGAACTATTTATGCGTCACGCCTTTCTTGGCTACTGCGAGGTGCACGACGGGGTCTAGGCACGGTATCTGCATGCACGCATTGTTGAACCGCTTGATATAGCTCCGGATAGACTCTCCCTCTCTCTACACTATGTTGAGGAGGCTTTCTTCAATTCGCAGGCACCGCTTGCTGGTGACGAAGTGGGACGTGAAGGCTTGCGCGAACTGCGCCCAACTTCTTATCGATCCGGGTGCCAGGTTCCGATACCACGTGCAGGCCACTCCTCTGAAAGTGGTGGTGATGGCCACACACATTCATGACTCACTGGCTCTTGCTAGGTGCATCTGCGACTGAAAGGCGTCTACATGGTCATTTGGGTCAAGCGACCCGTCATACTTATCAAGAGGGGGGAGCTTGAAGTCTTTAGGCATTGGGACTGCTAGGAGCTCGGGAGATAGGGGGGATGGAACTGAAAGGAGGGGAGCCTTAGCTTCGCCCGAGCCTACCTCTTCTTTGCCTCCGAGCTCAAGCAGGTTGTGGGTGGCAGATCGGCAAGCTTGGCGCGGCGTCTCTGCTTCTTGGCGGGCTCCAGATTCGTGCTGCTCACCTCCGTGTTGTTAGGAATGGTTTGTGCAGCCAAGATCTCAAACCGGTTCTCCAGGAGCGGGGTTTCAAACTTCGACTGCCGAGGTGATGTAGACCTGGTGAGCTGGGGTCCTCCCGACCTGACCACCCGCAGCGAGACCGGGGTGGCTGGTCTTTCCTGTTTGTCGCGGGAGGAGGCTTGGCTCTTAGGAGGGTTTTGGGGGGCTTCTCCTTGGCGAGAAGGGCGTTTGTCCTAGCGGTGAGACCTAGTCCTCAATGCTTCCTGGCCGACCTTGAAACCGTTTACTTCGACCCTCAGCCTGTCCTTGTCTCGGGCCAGCTCGTTCTTCTCCGCCAATAGCACCTCAATGAAGCTCTTCTGAGCTGAGGCGTCATTCTGAAGGCGGTGGATTTGACCCCGAGCTGTCCTCAACTTGATATGGGCTTCGCGGGACGACCCTTCAGCATCCAGAGCCCGTCTCAAGTTCCGATCGAACTGAAAGGTCAAGGCACGCACGATGGAGTTCACCTGCACAAAGGCAAGACCGGTCAGTCAAAAAAAAAAGGAAAAGAAGAAAAGAAAGAAGTGAGGGAGAGGGGAAGAACCCTTCGCGAAGACCTAGATCAGATATATATATATATATATATATATATATATATATATATATATATATATATATATATATATATATATATATGATATTTTCAGTAAATTTATTATAATCGGGTCCATCGGATCATACCAGATTGTCTCAAAAACCAATTGATTGGATTCTGAGTCTAAAATTATATTCTATCGGATCTGATTTGACTCTGGGTCATTATTTCTTATTGGATGAGCTCAGGTTTTAGCTGGACCCGACCCGCTAACAGCCCTATTGTCACACCCTTTTTTTTAAAGATAAAAGCATTGTATTAATAGAAGGAACAAAATACAAAGTTTTGTACAAATGATATAGATGGAGGATAATGAGATAGCAAAATATGATCCTGCGTAATATGTTTACTCCAATTGGCTATTTGATGCATAGGAACATTATACCTCCTATTAATAGCTAAAAATTGAATAGAACGAAAAAAAGAAAACAGATTTTTTTGTTTTTGTTAACAGTCCCAAAGTCAATCAGTGTAAAGAAGTTCTATTTTGGAGTGCATGAACAATTAATTGAGAATCTGAGTAGATCAAAATATTGGACTTTTCCGGTTGACGCGCATGAGAAATTCCTTGAAAGATAGCAAAAAACTCAGCTTCCTCCATTGATTTTAAACGTTTTCTGCCTCCTGCAACTTGAAGACATTCCAACTGGGTATTTAGTATGATAACACCATAAGTAAAAAGAGAATGATAGGTTTTCCTTGCATCAGTGAATATGAGGCAATCAGTAGATGATTTTACATGTAAACAAAGTTGTGGGGGTAACTCCTGAGTTGAACTTGGATTAGTTTGAGAATCCAAATATCATTAAAGAAAGTATTAACTTTTCGTATAACCCAAACATTGGAAATAGTTGAATCCTTAAAATTTTTTTCATTGCACGCAAACCAAATATAGTATAGAGCAATGGCATACCGGCTAAGAATTTTCCTAAACAGAGATCTGACAGAAATCTTATGATCAAGTTCAACAATGCAGTTAACCCAAGTAGAATGAGATATGTTGTTTAAATTTATATTCCAAGGAGAAACCAATAAGATGGATTGTGTAAAGGAGCATTCTAGACAAATGAGTCAAGGATTCTGGATGATTTTGACAAAATACACAAGTTTGATCTTGATTTCTAAAAAGAATTTTCTCCTTCGCAGGGATATAACCATGAATAATATGCCAGAAAAATAGTTGATAACAGGGAGGGCAAGGAAGGCGACAGATCCATTTAATACAAAATTTGAATTGGTCAGATAATTGTGGTATGTAATCCTAAAGTAAATCTTTGTATGGTACTGAGGATATAAATTTACCTGATGAGCGTTTGGTCCAGATCCAAGAAAAAGAAGTATTTGGTGGGAGGATAGGACTTTTAAGAATCTGAGATATTTGGATGCTATCGAAATAAGTTTGGATTATAGATATATTCCAGATTCCATTACTGATGAGATCCATGAAGGTAAGGTTTGATAGATGAGCAAGAATGGGATGATTAAGCATTTGAAACGTGTTACCATTTTGAATCCAAGGAAATTAGTCAATTTTACCAGTAGATGATTCCAAGACTAAAAAACCTACCTCCTGAAGAAGACTTTGAATTTTTGGCGCAGTAGATTTCCAAAAATAAGAGCTTGAACAAGGAATGGAGCAAGGGAAGATTACATTATTGGGAAGATATTTAGATTTCCATAATTGAGCCCACTATTTGTGTTGTTCATTAAGGTATCTCCAAGCGAATTTCTTAAGGACTAAGTTTACCAATTTAATTTCCCTAAACCCTAAATCGCCAGAAGATCTAGGAAGAGACAGTTTACTCCAAGAACACCAGTGATAAGGATGGAGATTAGTATTTGATTTACCCCACCAGAAATTTTTTATAATACGATCAATAGCAATAATAGTTTTTTGGGGCAGTTGGGCTACAATCGTGGTATGAGTAGGAATAGATTGAAGAACAGATTGAATGAGAATCCTTTGCCTGCTTGACTGATAGCGGAAGCTTTCCAACTATTAAGTTTATTCTTAAGATTACCCAGAATGAACGAAAGTTGGGAATGCTTATTTCTTCCCCAATTCAAAGGGTGACCTAAATATCTAGAATTTTCAAGGAGGTTTTTCATTTGAAGTTGTCTCCGAATCATTCTTTGATGTCTAGGATGGGTATTTTTGCTAAAATAAATGCCTGGTTTCTTTAAATTAATCAGTTGCTTTGAGGCATTTTGAAAGTGATGAAGAATGATTTTAAGGGCATCAAGTTCATCTTGATGGCTTCTTAAAAATAATAGAATGTCATCCGCAAAAAAGTAAATGAGAAATAATAGGGGCTCTAGGTGCTATTCGTAAGCCTTGGAGCTGATTAATGAGAATAGAGTAAGAGACAGAAGAGATAATTCTAGAATGATATGACAAAAGTCCTTGGAAAACTCTTAAGCTTTTAAAACTGCAAGGAGAAAAGACCATTCCAGTCGGTCATAGGCTTTTGCCATGTCCAATTTAATAGCCACATAGCCTATACCTTTTTTGTGATGTTTTAAAAAATGAAACATTTCATGGGCAATAATGGTATTATTTACCATTTGTCATCCTGGAATAAAAGTTGATTGATTGGGGAAAATACATTTATCCAGAACAGTACGAAGTCTATTGTCTGGAATCTTTGAAATAATTTTATATAAGACATTACAAAGATTGATTGGACGATAATCCTAAACTTTAGTATAGTTTTCTTTTTTGGGAATAAGTTATATAAAGGTATGATTGAGACGCTTCAATAGCTTCTTATTTTGGAAAAATTCCTTTGCAAAAGCTATGATTTCAGTACCCATCAGATCCCAATATTCTTTATAAACTAGAGCAGGCATACCATCCGGTCCTGGAGATTTGAGACTGCCTATACTAAAGAGAGCTGATTTGATTTCTTCCTCAGAAGGGATGGCAGTCAGATTCCTATTATCTTTCTTCCTTAGAAATGATAGGGGTAAAAATATTGTCAATAAAGGTTAGATCATTAGATGGTTGATGGGTAAAAAAGTTTGAAAAATAAGAGATGAAGACTCCTAGAATGTCTTTATGCTCTGTCACCCAAGATCCCTGAAAGTTTTTGATACCATGGATTTCATTTTTCCTTTGGCAACACATTGTACTTTTATGAAAATAATTTGTATTTTTATCTCCCAAGTTCAACCAGAGTTGTCTAGATCTTTGTCTCCAAAAACTCTCAATCTGTGATTGTATATCATCACAACTCTTGTATAAAGACAATTCTTATTTGATCCCAGGGGGTAGATTGTTCCACTTGGATTATCTAGGTTTCTAATTCATTTAATTTATGTTGGGGATCAATAAACTTTGACTTCCGCCAACTGGTTAGGTTAGCTTTAAGCCCTATTGTCACACCCGACTCTTTTATGTGGGCGAAGCTAAATACTCCAAAAGGGCTCTACAAGCTTAATGGTTTTAGCACTTCAAGCAACGACATGTGAAACAACTTTTACTTATTTGATTGATAATCCTCAACTGAGCCAGTTCTTTTACCCTGGAGTGCTTAATTGGGCCAATACTGGATCGGCCCAAATCCCTTATATTACTGCAAACGTGCAATGGAGCCCTAGGCTCAGCCATGTTTTGGATAGGATTATAAGGCCCCAGTCCGCACCGCTTTCATGTAGGGATGTCAACGGGTCGGGTTTGGCATAGGTTTGCCTCAACTCTAACTTGACCCTCCAACACCCTAACCCGAAACCAACCCGACTCGGCTTAAAAATACCTGGCTTGACTTGTATAATTTCAAATGTATTTTTTAACACATTTTAAAGACCTGAAATACATTAGTTTAAGTATGGTAATTGTTTTATAGATTCTAAGGTGTTATTTTCTCCATTTAAAAAAAGAAGAAAATCAAAATCAACATATAAATAAATTATAAACTTTAAGCCTATAAAGTTAGAAGTAAAAAAATTGCAAGAATACTTGGTATGTAAGCAGAGTATCATGACCTAACGGGGCGGGTCAGCCAAAATCCGAACCCAATTCGGTTCAAAGAATCAAAACCCTAACCCGATCCTAAACCAAATATAATTGACCCTAACCCGACCCTATAGGATTGGGTCAAGCCGGATTTACCATTTATTAACCCGACCCATTGACATCCCTTCTTTCATGGGAACGTTTCTCTTGTTCCAGACGTTTTGTGGAACAGAAACATGCTTGGACGTGTTTTGTAGGGAGAAACAGCCTGTTCTAGAACAAGAACAGGCTACCAAGAGCTTGTATTTGTCTCTTAGGCTGTTTTTGGTGTTTGGTTGCAATGCAAATAAATTTGCACTGGTGCAAAACTGTGGCAGTGCAAATGATTTAAGTGTAAATTCTGACCTATTCTTATTTCAAATTTTAGCTTATTTTGTTTGATTGCATTACAAATGAAGTAAACTAAGACATGAAATAGAATAAAATAAAATTAAATGAAAATTTGCATTTTTTTATTTGCACTCCCATGCATTTGTATTAGTACAACTAAACACAGCCTTATGTGTGTATGTATACAAATATACAATTTCAAAGATAAGCATGATTTTTTTAAATGATTTGTAATTTCTTTCCTTATTGATTATTCTCCAAATTTTTTTCCGTAATTTTAATTATTTCGTAAATCATGTAAAGATTTTAAAAGTGTGGTATTTTTTTTTTTTTGTAACAATCATTTAATCGTTTTTAAGTGTATTGGTCTAAAGAAAAATCTTAAAAATTAATAGGACTATCCAAACAAACATCATTTCTATTTTTATAGAACAGAAATATGTTCCTAAGAAATAATTTGTCAAACAAATCAGTGATTTTATCAGGAACAAAAAACAGGATTTCTGTTCCAAAACAATAATTTTCTCAAAAACAAAAATATGTAGTAAAGATACCAAAGTGGGCCTATGATATCGTCTTCGTCTTTCTTTTATCTTGCTTCCGTGGCTCCAGGACCTACCACTGATTGGTCCTGGGTCAGTCTGTTTTGCAATCGGAACCCACCACCGATCACTCGCACTTAATAGATTCATTGTCTTTTATTTTTTGGTAGAACAAATAGATCCACTGAAGTAGCCAAAAATCAGTTGAACAAATTAGAGTTAAACCTGTTCTATTTCTATAAAAGACTATCAGAAAAATGCAATGATCGGACGGCTAGATTAAGGCAATGTCTCTGATGGGACTCATTGACTGGTGCGGGGGTGGGGGTAAGAATAAGATGCGTAACAGCCGATGTGTGAGGCCCACCAACCCAAAGCGCTCCCTTAATCGATAAAGATCCCATATTTTAAGGCCGGTTCAAATTTATTTGCCACGTGGCTAGGAAAACAAACACAAAAGAAAAAGTTGTACTAGTAACACTATTTTTAATGTTTACATGTAAATAAAGAAACTTGATATTCGTCATTTCACTCTATGTGAGGAACAAGTGCCCTTTCCTTTTTCAAAGAAAAAGAAAGAAAACAAAAACAGGACAGATGAGAGCAGAAACATATAAAACCAATGAAAAAACGTCAAGCGTTAGTGTATGGTCAAGAAGAAAAGAAAACACTAGAAGAAGCTGAAATTGCTGAATCTCAAGCTTCCATAGCTTGCACTGGCATAGGCATTAAGGAGTTCATTCTGTGCAGACCAAAACTCTGCTTTCAATCCAGCTCTTCTGAGAGCCTTGAGTATCTTGTTCCGATGCGTGTACCCTGTTACAGTAACCTTCTGACTGCTAACATCCACTTCAACCTTCTCAATCCCTGTGTGTAGAGAGATGAACCAAAACATTTGATATTCATCAACTCAACTGCTTCATATATATATATATATATATATATACTGAGATTTGTTCATTAAATGATGATTAATGCTAAAATAACAATCACACCTTTTATTTTTGATAAGCATTTCCTGAGTCTCTTCTCATGTATGCCAACCATCTCCACCTTCAATTCCACAGTCTGCAATGTACCAAAGAAATTGTGTAAACGGGAAAAGCAAATTTGTTCAGATCAAGGTTAATTGTTATTCACTTTTGTGTAGTAGCCATGAATAGAAAATATAGTAAGCAGTGAAAAATGGTTAAATCAATGAGGCTGCTGGCCTCTAGAAGCAAGCCCTCAGGTTATAACCATATAGCTTTGACAATGGAAAATTCAATCTCTCTGACCATGTGAAATTGTGAATATCTCACTCAAGTGGAGTGGACAAAACCCTTGAGATTGAGAATTACAGTAACCCATAAGAAAAAAAAAAAGAGAGAGAGAGAGAAGAAAACCATACCTCCATGAAGAAGAAGCCTAGATTGAGAAATGATGAATTTGATAATGATGATGATGTAGATATTGAGGAGAAGAGGAGTGTGAGGAGGGAAACAAACAGGGACAACAAAATGATTAGAGAACAATTGGAATGAGGGGAGGGAATGAACAGAGGAGAGGAATGTTGGCATATATAGGACGATGGGGACATGAGAAAAGATGGAACAAACAGAAAAGTGGAGAGGTGGTAGGTCTGAGAGAGAAGTAGGAGTATTTGATATGCTTTGCTTTGCTTTTTCAAAGAGCAATGAAAACGAGAAAAAACAGGAAAACGGTTATCTCGAGGGGGGTTTACGAGCTCAAGCTTCAAGGCTCCTCGTCTATGGAAAGCAATGCGAGTCTCCAAGTTTTTGAAATGATGGGCTTTGACGGGTCCAACTTTGCTTTTCTAGACAGGATCTTTATCTTTCAAGTCTAGACACAACCAATATACAGAGAGAGAGAGAGAGGAGTTTGTGTAGTGTACTTAACACATGCACCTTGGTTCTGATGAGAAGAGAGACTCAGGAAATGTTTGTGATCATCAATTCCAGTTCGGATGGTTGTGATCATCCAATCCAATTGATGGAGGCAGGCCCCACCCCACCTCTCCAGCCAAAAGGGAGGGGAGGGGAGGGTTGCCGTTTGTTTTTATTTCTATCTTCATCACGCCTTGTCTCGTCTGTGATTGATGTTCTCATTAATGAAATGTGATTGATCTCTTTGCCCGAACCGCACCGCATTGGGCAAAAGGGAAAGAGTAAAAAAAAAAGAAAAAGAGAATTTTGCCTCACCAAATAAACCGTGGAACAAGTTTGGTATTTTTTGGGTAGTGTTGTTTTCTTGCTTACAATTGCATCTATGCTTACGTGGCAATTTACGGCTTTTAATCAATATTTATTGATAAAAGTTCAGGAATCAGCATAGAGGAGCATTTGATTTAATGACCGATCGGAAAATGAGACTGTTTTGACCATCGATTTTTGGGTTAGTGGTTTGACGATGCAGTTTAAATGAATAATTCATTATAATTTAAAAAAAATGTAAAAAACAGTTAAAATCGTTGTTCGAGCCAAAGGGATTGATAATTCGATCACCTGGGTCAGTGAATTACTAATTAAATTAATGGTTTTTGACAAAAAAAGCAATTCCGAATGAGATGGAGAATCAATTGTTTGAAAATTAGAATCTGCTCGTCACAAGGTGCACTTCATCAATACATGGTGATGACGTTGATGATGAAAATTGATCCGGAGATGGTCCGGTAAAGTAAAGATGCAAAAAATTGGAAGGCGACGTACGGATATTCTCGCATCTTTGATTCTTTCTTTCTTTGTTTTAGCAAGTCTTTGGAGTGGGATTGGGGCGAGGGAAGGATGAGGGAACAAAACAAAAATCCAAGACAGGATGAACCCTCGAGAAGATTCTATGGGAGTCCAGTAACTTGGGATCAGCACAGCAGGCGGTTTGAATCTCAATGGTTTATTTTCTCGAGAATTGCGTCAAGATGGCGAGATTCTGCTTTTTTTTCTTTTTTTTGAAAAAAAAAATCATTGCAAGCTTGATTAGTTTAAGTCTCTGCTTTTGTGTTTGATCATTGATGAAGATTAACTTAAGCCTTAAGTCTTCTTTCTAATATTCTATTTCTTCATAATGTAACATGGGAAGCACTTCCTTTTATGGAGTCGGACAGCTTAGGTTGCTTAACTTAAATTAAAACTAAATTCTTCAGCCAAGCCAAAAGACTTGGAACAGGAGGTCAGTTTGGATGATTGAATTCAGTCAGTGAAACAATAGTTTCCACTTTCCAGCTTGATAATTAGATTTTGGTTAATAATAATTCGAATGTTGGGTTGGCCGGTGAACGTGAACGTGATCCTCTGCGGTCACTCTTTTCTGCCATCTCAACTGGAGTGGGTCAGGTTAATTGGTTGGATTTTGGATGGAGACAATTTTCTTCGTTGAACATTCAAATGATATAGAAGACAAGTCCATTGGGTACGAAGTGTGAACAGTATAGGCCTATTTATATCTTGTGCTGAAACTTAATTAATTATATTATAATTAATTGTTTAAAATCCATCTCTCACTTTTTCTGAATTCTCTTAAATTTATCACAATTTTTTAAAATATCTAAAACTCACTGAGATTTTATTTTCTAAGACTCATCATTGTTACAACACGGTTAAAGTTGAATGACCCAAATTGTCCACGTCAACCTAAATGCATATTTCATAACTAAACTGCCCCTGAATGGTGAATTGGCTTGTTAAACTTTTTTTTTTACCGAAATGCATATTTCATGACTAAATTGCCCATGAAAGTTTTTTCGACCGAAATGCATATAAATTAGCACACTTGTTGCACTTTCTTCAGACTTAATTATCAACAAACAATGAAAATGGATTCCCATGGAAGTTTTTCTCTTCTTCTACTTCTTCTTTCATCCTACTCTTCCTCCTCGTTTCATCTTCTCTCCCATCTCCAGCTCTCTATGATTCCACTCCTCGCTGCAACCCAGCTGACAATGGAGCCCTCTTGAGAATCAAAGAATCTTTGAACATCCCTGACTACTTGACAGACTGGAATTCCAGCAAGGAATGTTGTGACTGGAGCCATGTCAGGTGCGGGGCATATTCCGGTGAAGTCATTGTTCTGGTCCTTGATTCTATCAAATCTCCCTTCAAAATTTCAGCAGCCATTGGTGACCTCTCCCACCTCTTGGCCCTTGCATTCTATGACATCCCCAACCTCATTGGCTCCATCCCTTCATCATTCACAAAGCTTCAGACTCCGGTATCCCTCACCAGACGTAACACCACTCTCTTCGGCCCCATCCCAGAGTTCCTCAGCTAACTCAAAAATCTCCGGGAGCTGGAGTTGCCCTACAACCAGCTTTCTGGCTCAACCCCAACTTCCCTCGTCAACCTCAATGAACTGAAGCTTCTTAGCCTAGGATGGAACAGACTCACCAGAAACATACCCAACTCATTCGATTTGTCGTATAACAATCTCGTCGGGGACGCATCGATTTTGTTCAGGGAGAATGCAACAGCAACGTCGATCAATCTATCTAATAACCAGCTAGACTTTGATCTGTCGAGCGTGAGGTTTCCAAGGAGCTTGAAATCTTTGGATTTATCGCACAAGAAAGGTCATGGAAAGCCTGGAGATGTTTAGTTCAGATGCAATAGCTCCAATTGAGCAAGTTCAAAAGGTTAGGCAGTCAAAAGGTTTGTCAGATGAACGAAAAATCCTGTGAAGGAACCTTAATAGTGTATGTGTTTGTGCATAAACATGAGAAGCAATATTCAAAATGTTCTTCTTCTCAGACCATGAGAGAGGCAATAATTGACCATTCTTCTTCTCAGACGATGAGAGAAGCAGCGGCCGGTGAGAAGTTGCGGGCTGTACTCCAACTGCTCTTCTTTTCAGACGATGGGGACAGTCTTCATGAGCATCTGACCGTTCTTAGACGAAGGTATGAGAAAGCAGCGACCAGTGAGAAGTTGCAGACTGTTCTTCTCTGACGCATCTTGTTCTTCTTCAAGTTCTCAAACAAAGGGGAAGCAATGACCGATGAAGGGTAAAATGATAAATTAATGATGCCTGTTAATCAAGTTATCGTTATCTCAATGACATGGTGAATTTTGGACGTTTTGAAAAGTTGTGGTGGGTTTAAGAGAATTCAGAAAAAGTGAATGGATTTTGGACAATTACCCTTATATTATAATACGATGACATCCAATAGTAGACTACCTGGTCAAAGTGACTGATACCATCTCAAAGAACCGTTCAACCTAAAATCTTAAGCTGTTAAATCCTTAAATAGATTTTATTCTCTAACAGGGATGAATTGTTTATCCACATGATTCTCTGGTATCCTTAAATACCATAGGACTCAATATAGTAGAAAATAAATACGGGATTCATGGTCAACTTATTGATTGTCCTACTTACTTATCGCTAAATACCAAACGGGTCCTATTAATGATTCATCTTCTTTTGAATGACAATCTTATAATATGTCTTATAAGCGATCACCTAAGTCTGCTCCCTGGATGAGTCGCAGCTCTGATTCTGAATGGTTGCAGTTAGACCTTGTGCTGTTGGCTGGCATGTAATGTGTAGATTTAAGTTTAATGCATGCTAATATTGTGCCCACCGCCCATAGTAATACTTGTTTTGATGACGATCATAGCCTGATATGATATGATACAGCATTCGTTCTTCGACAATGATCCTCATCTTATTAACCAAAGTTCAGAATTTGCAAACTTGGTTGCTCCCCTACCCCCCTCCACCTTCTTATTCTCTAAATTTTTCCCTTGTCTCATTCGCTTTTCAGGAAATTATTATGCGATTATAGCAAATAAGAGCAACTTTTGGCCCTTAACATCAATAAAAATAATATATTTAAAAAAAAATTCAAAAATAGGTTATTTTTTTAAAAATAATATCAGTTAAGGGTAAAAGCATTATTCATCTTCTTCCTCTTGCAATCCATTCATCGGTGCTGCCGTCTGTCACCTCTGCCTCCACCCACCTCCGGCAATGTTGCCGGAGACGGAGGCGAAGGTGGGCGAAGGTGGCGGCATTGGGTAGAGAAATGACCACCAGTGCTGCCGCCACCGCTTCTGTCTCCACCCACCTCCGGCAACGTTGTTAGAGGCGGCGCCAATGAATGGATTGCAAGAAGAAGAAGATGACCAATGTTTTTGCCCTTAATTGATATTATTTTTAAAAAGTTAACCTATTTTTAAAATTTTTTTAAATATATTACTTTTATTGATATTAAGGGCCAAAAGTTGCCCTTATCTTATCTGCTATAAACCCAATTATTTATTAGGGTAAATATGGGAAATATTTACTTGGATAAACATATTTATCCATATTCTTTTTTTCCTCAAAGTTTAGGTAAAAATATTACTTACCCACCTGGAAGATGTATATCATTTACTCGAGTAATACCCAAAAAATAAATAAAATTTTCATAAACCTCACATAAATGTAAAAAAAAATAAGGGTTAATATGTGGAAACCAAAATCCTATTAACCAACTTTCCCCTTTCAAAATCCGAAAAAACAACGAATAGGCCATAAGGTTGTATTTGGTTTGAAAAAAAAAGTAGGGACAGGAAGGGAAAGGTAAGGGAACCTATACAAGCTTTGTAAAGGTTTGCTTACCTTTACCTACTATTTCCTTCAAATCAAACATAGCCTAAAATGTTTTTTTTAACTCCCATTCTAATTAGTAATAAGCTTACAACGAAAACAAAGTCTGCAAGAGCTTCTAAATATTCTCAAAACTACTCGGCTAATATTGCATTAAATTGTCGTGCACATTAAGCTACAAGTTTCAGGGACCAAGATCGAAGAGATGATCTAGCAATTGAATTGGATGGAGATTGTGAGAAAGAAGTCTCATCATGCCTCCTTGTTTAGCATAGTTTACACAGTTGACACTTACAGCTCTCGTTATCAACTTGAATTATCTGTAGCCCCCCTTACATTATTACAATGAAGCTACTGATGTAGCATTTGCTCTTGTAAAAGACAAGGCCCCTGCTGCTCTCTTACAACTCGTCCTTTGCGTCATCTTTATTCATGTAGGATGCATATGCTTGGATGATTGACTCATATATCTCAATTCCTCTCAAGTACTCGGCCTGGCTTAGAAACTGCAAAATAAAACCGATAAGGCACTTAAAAGTCCACATTGAATTGCATATCAATTTATTAAAGCATAATGAATATGGCAAGTGGGAAATGATTTAATGGCCCATAGTTTATCAATAGATATAACATTGAAGAGAAGGGAATGGTGAAACAGGATCATGATATGTATACAGGCAATGGTGCTATTTTTCCTTTTTCTCCACACCACACTTGCAGGGTTTGAAAATGCTATTGAGAAAAGGAGATAAAAAAGCACAATAAAAGAGAAAACATGCCACACCAAGATTACTACTTACATAAGTAGCAATTACACTGCATGATAAAGCAGGTGTTTTATACAGTGGCGGAGCCAGGAATATTCAACTGTACCCAATACAAGCTAGGTGTGAATACACACCCAAAAACACACTTGTTGGGTATTGGGTTTTTCCAGTTGCTCATTTGGGTAGTTCGAATTGGATCAATTATGACACAGTTCCATCATCTCCACCCGCTTACCAAAAAACAGGTAGTTCGAAAGACGTAGGCCTGGACCTAGGCCATAGCCCATATCATAGGTGTAAAGCCTGGCCTAACCCATGATGACCCCTTAAGAGAGAGAGAGAGAGAGAGAGAGAGAGAGAGAGAGAGAGAGAGAGAGAGAGAGAGAGCTTTTTTATTTATAAAAAATTGTGTGGGGGGGTGGGGGGGCAAGGAGCCCACCTTATTACATGGCTTCACCCTTTTTTCTGGTAAAGAATAAAGAGAATTTTCCATTAAAACAAAAAAAGGGCATAAGTACAATATAGGGTGATAAGATATCACCACAAGTATGTTAGTAGCCCCAATAAACCCCCAAAGGCTTAAGAAAACCACTGCTTACACCCAAGGCATGTATAGTTATAGAACATAGAACCAAGTAGATACTAACCTCATTGTGATCATGAAGGAGAATTGGCGTGTTTGCCATGGGAGAGAAGCCAATTGCAGGCAATCCACGTGTACGGAAGTGTCGAGCATCTGTTGAGGCAGGAAATATCTCTGGCTTACCGAGTTTTCCACTGGCTTTCTTTACAGCCTCTTCTAGCAATGCCCACCATGGGTTAGAACTGTCAGTAGCAGTGAGGATTGGCTTCCCATGCTTGTTCACAGAAACCTTCTGTTTAAACTGACCAAATTACAGCCACTGATAAGACATCTACTAATTCAAATTCTACATGTATTGACACTTGGTCATATGATTACAACATAACAACAATATCCATGAAATCGAAGCACCACTTCTACTGATTTCTTAGGGGTAAATTGCTTATGATCCCCTTGGATTTTGGTCAAATACTAAGATTTCACCCCTTGTATTTTGAGGGTAAGTTACTTATTCCACCTCTCTACTAAGATGTGTCAGTTTTGGTGACAGAAGTGTTAACATGACATTTAAAACTTTTCAGACGTCCATTTTACCCAAAAAAAATTGAAATGGTTATCTATATATATATATATATATATATATATATATAAAGAGCGAATAGCCCCATTTTCTGGAATTTTCATTAGACATTTTTACCCCTTATCTAAGCAACATACAACAGGCATAAAAAAGGGCATATATGTCCTTTACTCTCACTCCAAAAACTGCCCACTTATAACTGTTTAAAAACTGTCCATGAATTGTATTAGAGATACTGTCACGTGCAAATGCACGTACATGTTTACTAGTGTGTGTGTGTGTGTGTGTGTGTATATATATATATATATATATGTATGTATTGGAGGCAAAGCCAATATTTTATTGTTAAGGATATTTTGGTAAAATACCTATTTCTGTGATTCTGTCTTGGTTCTGTCTGTTTTAATTCACAAACCCCCACAGTCAATGGGGGTAATAAGTAAACTTCAGCGGGGGTCTTAGTATTTGAACAACCCCCAGGGGGAATAAATAGTTTACCCTTTTTTAAATCCACTTCTCCTTTCATGTTAAATGTCAAAAAGATGCAAAAAATATAAGGTTAGATTGTACAGACATCTAATGGTGTTCAGTCTAGGAGAGATCTGAGGTGGAAATTGGCTTAATAGCTCCAGCATATTGCCACAATTGGGAACAGTAACATTGCAGTGCCAAACTAGAGAAGTTCCTAATATTCGGAATATCAAACATAAATGAATTTTTTTCATGGAATGAATGGTTGAACCCAAAATTGGTTATAATATAAAGCACTAAACAGCAACCTCACTATATTAATCCCTCACACCTGCTTTATTTTCTCCATGAGAATCATCTTTTTGTTCAAGCCCTGTCCTTAAGAGAATAAACATGTTTCAAGAATTTTAGGCACAAGTTCAGAATGAATTCCAACTTTAATCCCATAAAGCATGGTTTAGAACAGATATGATGCCCTGCTGACATGGTTCTGCTTACTGACAGGGTGTTTGGTACCTTTGCTTGGTGTTGTAAGTCTTAATGTTTGTACCCGAATAATAGCATTGGAATTGGGAAAGTAAGGTATTTTGGCACATAATACAATGCACATTTGTTTATTGTAGTCTAAAACATATAAGTGCCACTAGATGCCACATAAGACAACCAAAGTGGAAATGCCACCCTGTTGGGGAAATGCTAAAAGGATGTTTCTCCCAACAAGCCCATGCACATAACCTTATGTAAAGGATAGTACAAACATTTGAACTTAAACGTGAAACCTGCCCAACCAAAAATGATTTTGGTAATATGAAGTCAAAACTCTAACATGGCGCTTACATGGACTTTAAGTGGCAATACAACACCACAGTTCTGGACATCCTCCAAGCTTGAGGAATCCTATGGTTTTCTGATTATAAGTACTAATTTTCTTTTTCTTTTTTTTTTTTGTTTTGATAGGTAAGTACCTAATTTTATTTTCTTATATAATGGACTTTCCTTTTGAATGGTAACTTGTATTATGGATATTAGCAGTAACAGACTTCCTATCATTTAACAGCATAGATGGCTTCCATTTTCACCTAGCTTCAAAACAGAGTTAAGAAGAAACTCATAATATTAAGGACTTTCCTTCTTTTTTTTTATTTTGGTTTGGGGGAAGGGGGTTAAAACTCTTTCACATAGAAAATGGTAAAAGCATCATTATGTCATCAACTATCATAAGAAGGATTGAACTAAAACAGTTGTTTATCTTCAACTACTAAATTGCAATCGGAAACATGTGAAGATTTTATTAGTGCCTGAGTACCTCAAAAGTCATATTGCGCGAAGAAGGAGCCCATTCCTCAGCAATCCGTCTTTCCAGAGATGGCTGATCAGCAGTTGGTGGTAACCTAATGTCAAAACCTGCTTCTGCTTCAGATGGCTGGAGATTCATGACAAAACCCTGATGGAAGAAGAATACAAGAAACATAAGGCCATTGAAATAGCTGTAGATGTTGTCAACCTAGCTCCAACTTTTTGCAATGACTATTTAATCTATGTGTCATAAGATACCTGATCAACGATGTACCATCACAAATAAAAATATAAATCACAGCAAGAAGAAAAGGATGATGAAATAGACAAATAGAAATATTTGACATGACTATGAGGAATGTGGAGTAAAATTAGAAATAAATCAATGCAGTATGCACAGAACTTACCGAAGGTACCAACTGGAAATAAAAGAGTCAACTACAAACAATGAAGCTACCAATAATGATAAGTGAGTGACTTGGTGCAAATTAAATGTTTTAAAAGGACAGGAGAAGGTCAAATGGAATTTTCCAAGAAATAATGAGAGAATTGAGGGGGATGGAATGTGAGACCAAGGTGCTGTTTGATAACGGCTGATGTTAATGAACTGAGTGACTTATTGTTTTGTCTTTTATTTATTTATTTATTATTTTTTTTTAAACTGTAAGGTAAAGTATTTCATCAAAATCAAAATGAAAAAAATACAATGAAGCCCCTGTACAATGAGAAACTGAACAGAGGATATACAATTCTGCCCATTACAGCCCAATGCCCAAAACAATAACTATCTATTCCTGACAAAAAGGAAATCAAAATAAAAAAAAAAAGAACTATAATGTCCATTTCTAAATAAAAGGTGAACTGCCAACCATGAATGAGCCATCCCCAGAATTTTGCTTAAGATTGCTTCCTTTGAAGTGTGATTTCCTTCAAACATTCTCCTGTTTCTTTCACACCACACAGCCCAGAAAACTGCTGAGGGGAGTATGTTCCATGCCACCTTTCCGGCCCTACTTAATCCTTCTAGGCACCATGCCTTTATGAATCCCTTCACATCGGCTGAGAAACACAGCTTAACACCAAACAGACCTAACAGTCTTAACCAGATCCAGTGAGTATACTCACAGTTAATCAACAAATGGCTAAAGTACAAGCCAAATCCGCCATCTCTAAGCCTCTTCTGACTAGATTCTCTTCGGTTAGGATCTTCTCCAGCACTGCTGACCATATAAAGAAGCCAGCTTTGATCCATATCTTGTCACTTGGAAAAGAAGTGTTATCCTCCCTTGATGCATAATTGAAAAAAGATTTTACAGAAAAACTACCTGATTTCTCAAACATCCAATTTATTTTGTCTTCCCCTAAACCAGTTGTCTCTGAGTCATATAGAATCTGGAGCAAGCTGATTAGAGAAGTGACCTCCCAATTGTTTAAGTTCCTCCTGAATTGGGGGTTCCACAAGCAATATCCACTCTGTCTATCCAAATATTCAGCTACAGTTGCATTCTTATTTGTAGCTATTTCAAACAGGAAATATGGACATCAAAGGACCTTCACACGAGTGATCCTTCCAAAAGAGAACCCTCCGGCCCTTTCCCACTTTATATTCTATGCCCTTCAAAAATTGAGGTTGTATTTCCTGAACTGCCTTCCAATTTGAACATCCATAGATTAATTTGACCTCTTCTGTTTCCCACTCCCTGCTACTAGACCCGTAATTGGCTACAACTAACCATCTCCACAGGCTATCTGACTGCTCATTAAATTTCCATAATCATTTTCCAAGCAATGCAGTATTTACATCTTTCACTGATCTGATCCCTAGACCCCCATTAGCTTTAGAGAAGCAAATTTTCTTCCAGTTTACCAAGTGGCATTTTGATTCCTCCTTCCATCCCCTCCACAAAAAGCCACTCATCTTTTTTTCCAACACTGCAGCCCATTTAGCTAGAATTGGGAATAGAGATAGATAAAACACAAGAAAGGAGGAGAGCACACTTTTAATTAAAGTGACTTTGCCCCCTTTGGACAAGTATTTGGTCTTCCACAATGCTAATTTTCTGTCCACCTTCTCCAAGATGGGCTCCCAAATGGATTTGTGAGCCCATCTTGGAGAAGGTGGACGAACTTATTAAGCTCTACAAATTCAACCTAAAACTATTGAAAATCCAATTCAAGTAAAACTAAAACAATACCAAAGCATCAATACATCCGTTGTCCTTTGTTCAAAAGCTTACAGTTGGAGTAGGCGTGCCAGCTTTCAAGAAGACCATGTTTGCAGAAATGACATCGCCCTCAGCCTTCAAACCTGTCTTCACCATATCGAATTGTGCAGCCCGGAACTTCATCACACTCTCGATGCTCTTCAACAGGTTCTCCATCGCACTATTGTCGTAAAGCTTTGAACCATGAGCAGGAGCCCCAGTTGCCTTAATAACAAGCCACCATGGACACCTTTCTGCATAGAAAACCCTGTAATTCTCATTCGTTGAGGCTAATCCTGTAACAATCAAAACAAATGGTGTCAAACCGCAAAAGTATGTAAGAACACAGAAGCAAAACTTATTCCACTAAAGCCTTTTTAGGTCAAAAATAAAAAACTGTTTAATCAGATTCGATTAAATTATCACCGGTGATGTTAATTAATGATGAAAATACTACTGAAGTTACCTTCATCAAGGACGATTCCAACATTCATTTCACGGAATATCTCGGACTCCGCAAATTTCTCGGCGCCATCATGACCTCCGATTTCCTCATCGGGGACAAAAGATAAGTAAACGGTCCTCACCGGATGGAATCCAGAATCCTTCAATCGGCGGATGGCCTCGAGGTACTGCATGCCAACACATTTCATGTCCTGCGATCCTCTGGCGTAAATATTGCCAGCCTGATCGAGGTGGGCGTCGAAAGGAGGGTGATTCCATTTCTGAAGTTCGGCGGGAACGACGTCGGTGTGTGAGTTCAGGAGAATTGAAGGAAGGTCCGGGTTTTTACCAGGCCATTTGAGGAGTATCACAGGCTTCCCTTTGATGAACTCTAAGGTTTGATATTCCAGGGCTAGGGCTTTAGCCTGGGAGAGGATGAAATTTGCAGCTGCGGAGTAATCAGGGTTCGGATGGGCTGTGTTGATTTGCAGGTATTTCTGGAATCTGGTGATCGCCCCCGTTGGGTCGTCTGCAGCTGAAACAACGATTAAGGGCTTTAAGAAGAACAAGAGAAGGAAAATCAGTGAATGAAGGCGAGCAAACACGGAGGAATTTCTATGAATTACATCCATCTTTTTTCTTTCCTTTTTTTTCCCCGAAGAGCTCAGACGGGTCGAGACTGAACTGAGAGACTGAGTTTATCCACGGAACGTACTTCGGCTACGGTAGTGGTTGAGACTTGAGAACACTTAAAAAAAATCTGTACTTTGGGGCTAGAGAATAGTACCTGATAAAAAAGTTTCTTTTAATAGTAGTTGATAAAAAAGTGAGGAATAGTACCTTTTTTTTAAGAAGTAGTGACCTCAATTTGGCTTTTTTTAAGTACTTAAAAAAAATAATGGGATGAACCATTCCTCGATAATTTTTTTAAATACTTAAAATTATCTCTGTGAGAGTTATACCTCCTCCATTCATTCGAACCTCAAATCCAAGTAGTGACGCATCAGTTGCAGGTCCACCGGTGACAATTGGAGGTGAAGAACAGTGGCCAGCAAACCTGTCGTTTGGCAAGTGGGCTACGACAACACATGGCACCCTGTCTTGAAACACATTCTTTGAGTTTTGAGTGCTATTCTCATCCCTTTCAATTGCTACTTTCTCTTCTTTTGTTTCGTAAGATTGTTGGGTCTAAAGTGTTGGAGCAATTCGGGGAGAGAGATATGCTATGTAGCCGAAAAAATGTTTAGCCTTTTTATAAAGAAAGATGTGAGGAAGATATTGAAGCGCAAGGACAGTGATGCCGAAGAAAAAGGTAACTACTCTCTCTTCTTTCCCTTTTCTATTAACTATAGACTAGTGGAGGGGGCCCTATGTTGTAGGGGCTCGCTCATAAACTATCAAGCTCCAAATCAGTTCAAATTAGAGACTTAAGCTCAGCTTGAGTCAAAATCTTAGCTACTTTTGATTGCAGGTCTCTCAAGCAGCCGGGGTCTCCCTCTATTGCCAAGGTGCCAAATCGAGGTCTCCCTCAGTTGTTGAAGTGTTGAGCTGAGGTTTCCTTAGCAGGCGAGGTATCGAGCTAAGGTCCCCCTTAGTTGACAAGGTGTCGAGCTGAGGTCTCCCGTAGTTGTCAAAGTGTTGAGCTGATATATCCCTCAGTGACCGAGGTGCTGAGCCGAGGTCTCCCTCAATGGTCGAGGTGTCGTCTAGCTTGAGTTCGATTCAAATTAGAGACTTGAGCTTGAGCTCAAAAGTTCGAGCTCGGCTCGACTCAAACTCAACTACCTTTGGTTGTAGGTCCCCTAACAGCCAAGATGCTGGGTTGAGGTCTCCCTTAGTTGGAGAGAGAGTGGCATTCTTGTAATTTATAGAGAGAGAGAGATGGCATTCTTGTAATTTGTAAGAAAAAGAGATAAGGAATTAGTAGGAAAGAGAGTGGCATTCTTATAATTTGAAAGAAAAAAAGGCAAAAGATACTATTAGATTCCATTTCCCTCATCCTAAGCCTTCTTACGTACACATTTCAGCTTAATATATTTATATTGATTTGCTTGAGTTACAGATGTGGGTATTTGATTTTGGAGTTTTTTAATTGCTTTTCTATTATCGACATTTTGTTTTGTGGTTAGAGTTCTAGGGTTACGTTGATTTGGTTTACAATGCAGTATTACATTTGAAAAAGGAAGACAAAAAAGGGGTTCATTTTTACTTGGTGAACTTAGAATTTTTTGTGCTCTCTCCCCCCAATCTGTAGTTAGGGTTGATGGGCTTTGGTAGATTTGGTCTAGGAATGGAAGTGTTAATTGAAAGAACAGTTACGGTACATCAGAGAGATGGGTCCTTTCACTATGGGGGAATGCGGGTTTATTTTGTTCTTGGGTTATGGATTTTTTTTTCTTTTCTTTCATGTGTTTCTGATCGTACAACAGAAACAATGGTGAAAAGGAAGAAGAATTTGATGGAATTCCATCTATTCTTGATTCATTAGTAGATGTTTTAGCCTTTATGTTCGAACCTACAGGAACGTTGAAATTTTGCTTCCTTTTCAAACACTACTTAAACATAGAGAGAAGATGTTTCATCTCAGGCCGGTGTTTTACTCAAATGGAGGTGAAGAGGCGAACGATTGCTGGATGCTGAAGAAGCTCTTGTAAAGAGCTCTAATCACAATTCTACTAGTAAGAAAGAAGTAGAAACACTTGTTAGATGCATCAGAACAAGAACCAAAAGATAAGGTTATGAAGTGAGAGATAAAATTGTCATTTGTGTCAATATAAACACTTTTGAGAAAAGTAACTTACCAAAATCCCCACTCCAATAAGTACTTAAAAACATAATAAATAATTTGAAAAATGGATTACCAAATAACATTAAGTAATTGTTAAAACAAGTATAACAAGTACAATCATCCGTTCCGCCAAGCTGAGTTAGAGTTGACATGCATGGAAAAAACCTGAAAAGCACATAGGCAAAATGGTCATTTCACTTTCCCGTAAACTTATCCTGGTTTTGTGTAAATCCCTGTCCGCCCTCTCTCTCTCTTCTCTCTCTCGTTCTCCGTTGATCCTTCGGAGTGAAACCCTAGTTTTCAAGCTTTACTTCCTCCCCGTTTTAACTCTGCAACATAGAAACCACCCGTCGTCCATGATTACCCTCTCCCTACTCTGATATAGTAACTTACTTCTAGCAACCTGAAACCTTAGTCGTTCTTGGTAGCGACAAAATTTCCTTTCTTTTCGTTCTACTACTTCCTCGTTTTTTGTTCTTCATTGGCGTATAGAAGGAATAAATGCTGGTTAAGCAGCGGCTTGATGCGTATGTACAGAATATATGCGTTTAATGATGGAATTCTTCCTCAGACCACCCAAATCGAATACTCGATCATCTGACTAAATTAATTTGGTATAACCTTATTAAGGGTTGGAATGCTGTCAATGACCGTAGTCGGATAAAAAAAAGGTGGTTTTCGTTTTTCTCTGACTGGCAAGAAGATCAACAGACAAGGTGGGTTTCGTTATTTGAGTTATTAATCTACGGCGCTGGCAGCTTTCTCAATACAGATTCCTTCGTCCACCAGGTCGTTTAGTTTGGACTTTGGAGGGGTGGGGCTCCGGAATTCACAGCCAAAGAGCGAGAGGGACAATGTCAATACAAGCTATGTATGCGTCTGCAGTGCGAATTCCTTTTCTTTCTACTGTGCTCAAACCTAAATCCAGCCAGAAATCTTTCAATGCTACTCTTACGATTTTGAAAACCTTAGCTCACCCTCCGTTCCTTCGATATTCTAGCTCCAAGAGCTCTATGATTGTCATCATGAGAGACCGGAGCAAAAACAGGAAACCCCTGCAGAGAGGTCGGATCAGCACTGAAGCCATCCAGGCCGTTCAAGCGTTGAAGCGTGCGAAGAACGATGGTGATTTATTGGAGAGCGTGATGGAATCCAAGGTCAGGCGGTTGGTCAAGCAGGATATAATCGCTGTTCTTCGGGACCTCCAGAGACAGAACGAAGCCCTCCTGGCTCTCAAGGTTTTTCTTTTTTCTCTCGTTTTAATTCCTCTGCCATCTTATATTATTTATTTTTTTATGAAAAACATGTATACATGTATATATGTATATATGATGAAAATAATTAAAAATATTTATATTCTTGTTTTTATTTTATTTAAATTAGTATACTTTATTTTTTAATAATTTATTAATTTTTAAAGAAAACAAACTGGATTGGATCAGATTTGAAGATTCGACTTATCAATTAGATTCGAATTCAAATCAAATCAAATCCTATCATATCTGATCCCATATGAACAGTATTGAATGCATTCAAATATACTCTAATTTAAATCCAATCCGATCCATTTGCATCCCCTATAAATGAAATCTTTATGATGCTTACATACTTATTTACTCTTTAATTAAATGCAAATTAGTACTTTTGTTGGAAATAGATGGTACTCCTTTTCATGGTTCAACTTTAACATTTTCCAATTTTAGTTGTTCTTAGAGGAAATATGTATTAATTTTACCTCTCCTTATCTAGGTTCATTTCTCCTTAAAGCCATACTAATTTGAGATCACACCAATGCCCCACGGCCCCCACTAGCGCCCCACATGCATATCTCAGCATGCATTGAAAATATTTCTTGTATTTATCATTGGGACATGTTCCCTTGGTCGCGTGTGTTGAGGGATGGGGATGAAGCAACTTAAAAGCGCCAATCACATTGATTATTTAAAAAAGAAAAAAATAAAAGATCCTAGTTGGTATTGATGGGGCATGTGAGAAGTGTTTACATCACCCTTTCTTAGGGCCCATGGCATTATATCACCCTTTCTTGGTTGAGGTGCTGATGTATCAAAGTGTTTGTTCCTTACTAATTTGACATTTCCATAGTAACACTGATGAATTTCTTCTTTTTTACTTCTATTTTTAGGGTGTGTTCTTTTTTTGGATTTTGAGACGGGGAAGTTTTTCCATTGATCAAGAATCCCATGTTCTTTTTTCATATTTATGTGGAGACCAAGAAAAGTTTATTTTCCTAGGTACCACTTATCCGGGTAAGTGATACCCATCTCCTAGGTGGGTAAATAACTTTCCCACCTGAGAGGAAAACTGTCAACACTTGAATGGGACAAAAATGCTCCTTTTAATAATGGATTTTTATGGCTAAAATGGTCATTTTTTTATTTACATGAAAAATAAAAGAACATGGGTAAATGCACTTACCCGGATAAGTCTTTCTTAGGAAACACTTACCCTGGTAAGTACATTTACCTGGGTAAATAACTTATTGAAAAGCGAACAGGGCCTTAAGTAGTGTTTGAGAACACTTAAGAGAAGTACTTGTTTTAAGACATGAGACCACACATTAAGTGGTTTTTTGTGTATTTATGGTTATTTGGTAAAAAAGTGGGGAAAAATTATTTCTTTGAAAAAGTGACTTCAAATTGGCTCCAAAAAAATTGGACGAACCAATCCCTATTATTTTTTTTAATATCCAAAATACCCCTGCACGAGGGTATTTTTTTTGACATTGTTTAAGCGCCATTTTCCCTATTTTTAAGCCCATCATTGTAGGTTGGGAGATCTGAGTTTCAGATTGAAGCTACTGTTGATCGTCTCTACCTTGAGACAAATAACATAGTAGATTGAGCGGAGAAAAATAGAAAATCTCTGTCGCTGTTGTGCTGCGTTTTTTCTCCTTCAATGGCGGGATTAACAGCAGTTGTTCCAGCTGCATATTTGTAGAAATTTGAGAATAGTCTGCGGGCTTTGAGATCTAGAATTTCTCGTCTGTATTCATCAAAAAGAATCCTAAAAATCATTGCCATGGCACCAAGGAGAAAGGTATAATAAATAAGTTTTGATCTCTCCGTATTGGAGCTGAGCTGAAATTTTAATTTCACACTTTCCTACTTACAAATTCGTTACTCAATCATCTCCCTCTCTTCTTCGACACTGATGAAGGGGAATTTGGCCCGACCTCGTAATCACCCGACACGTGGCAAAAACAAGCAACTTGGGGCAGTAGAGCGCCCGAAACAAACACCGAAAGCAAGTCCAAGTTCGCTACTGAGCCCGAACTCCAGACCGCCCTACTAGGAGCCCGAGCTCCCCACCAAGAGCCCGAGCTCCCTACCAAGAGCCCGAGCTCCCTACTGGGAGTTCGAGCTCCCTATTAAGAGTCCGAGCTCCCTATTAAGAGCCCGAGCTCCCTACTGAGAACCCGAGCTCCCTGCAAGGAGCACAAACTATATTGGGCCCCAAGCCTCATAAAGCTGTGACCCGAGCTGGCCCATGGCAGCTCGGAACACTCCCCAAACCGAACTCAAGACGCCTCGCCCACTCCAACACTTAGCTTCCGAAACACCAGGCTGACCAAACGTACCTGACGCCAAGGACGTCCGTATCCAAGGGTGACGCACCTGACTGATTTTGGATCTGACGCCTGACAGCCGCATTTCAAACGGCCTCCTGCTACCGCCACCTGCCACCGTCGTTACTAGCCGCAGAGACGGCTCCGACAAAAGGAGCAATGGCGGTTCTGTCCGGCCAGAGGAAATGACATCCGAACTGGCAGGAGTTCAGAAGTAATCATGCCCGATCTGACGGAAGCTTGGAAGTGAATGCGCGAGGTGGTTATAAAAGGCTCCTACCCCCCAGAAACGAGGTATGCTAACTTTTGCGCTATCTGATCTATCTTGCCTTTGAAAAACTCTAACTTGAGCTTCGGAGCCCTTACGCCGGGTTCTCCCCGGAGCTTCTCTTCTCCCTCTGTTTCAGGTCCCTACCACCCGATTCAGAGGCAGGATCGTTGACAGCTAAGATCGGTCGGATTGTGCATCATCAATTGGCGCTGTCTGTGGGAACGCTTCAAAAGGCCTCCCTCCAAAACTCTCATACCCATTTCTTCTTTAAAAAACTCAATACTCATGGCCTCTTCCAGCAACGCCGGGCGCGGCACAGAGACAAACACCACCGGGGAATAGCCTCAAGTTCCCGTGGTGTGTGTTGGGCAGTTCACCATCCCCCTCTCGGTGGACGGAATTCCCAATCTGAATACGCCACAAGCAGTGGCGCCTGTAAACCTACCTGCCGCGAACACCCCCTTTCCTCTCCCCATCGAGACTACCTTCACTAAACCAACCGCCGTCTCCCTGGCATCTAGCTAAAATCGGTTGGACGACCTAATGCAGTGCATGCGGGCAATGCAAGCCCAGATGCAACAATTCCAACAACACTAGCTTCACCAGCACCAAGTGTTGCACAACCTCTCCCCGTACCACTATCAATAGCAGTTCCCCCAACTGACACCGAACCAACCACTACTTCCACCTCGCCACCCTGCTCCGAAGTCGGTCAAGGCCTCTTTGCAGGATGGGCGCCTCCACCAAGGAAAGGCCTCTAGGCCCCAAAATCCCCCAAACGGCCAGGCCTCGTCCTCAGGCCGGAGAGAAAGAAAAGTCATCCCCGCCTCGCAGCTCGCAGGCGGATCGGGAACCTCGCCCGCGAGATCGGCACCTCGGGGCTCCAAACCGGAGTCCCCACTGGTGGAAAACCGATTCGGCGCACTGGCAGCAGCGGACTACCAGCACTCCGGGCCCATCGAGCTCGGCAACACGGAGGCCAGCAGCGCCAGTACAAGGCCCACTCAGCAGCGAAGGCGCCGTCGAGGTCGACGAACCGCCACCTGCGTCCTGTCAGAGCTTAGAGGCAAAGGCGAGACGAGCTCGGACGAGGTAGGAGTTGCCCCGATTCTCTGAGTTCCTTCCCCCCTCGCGTCAGAACTCCTGGCAGTCCCCTTGCCCAGAGATTTCAAGCTCCCGCCTCTAGACAAGTATGACGGGTCCTTCGACCCCAACGACCACGTGGACGCTTTCCAGTCCCAAATGCACCTCGCCAGAGCCAGCGAATCATGCATGTGCGTGGCTTTCACCACCACCCTTAAGGGGGTAGCCCGCACTTGGTACAGGAACCTGGCCCCCGGGTCGATAAAGTGTTGGGCCCAGTTCGTGCAGGTCTTCACTGCACATTTTGTCACCAGCAAACGGTGCCCCAAAGCAGAGGAAAGCATCTTCGGGATAGTCCAAAGGGAAGGAGAACCCATACGGGGCTACATCAAACGATTCAATGAAGCATGCCTACAGATACCACGGTTAGACCCCGCGGTGCAGCTCGCCGCAGCGAAAAGAGGGGTGACGCACAAGGAGTTCAAATGGCACATGGTAGCTAACCAGCCCGCGACCGTGGCCGAGTTCCTCAAGCTCGCGGACAAGTTCATGAGGACTGAGGAGGAAATCAACCAACGAATCGAGGGCGAAAACGAGAAAAGAAAGAGGGATGGCGAGCCCTCTAACTCAGTCGACCGAAAAATCCCGGCCCGGGACCCAAAACCGAACCAGTCGTTCCGAGCTCCCCTGCCAGTTCGGACGGACTACACGCCACTGAACACGAGGCGGATCGAGATCCTAATGACGATTAAGGACGCCCCGTACGTGAAATGGCCACCTCGCCTAAAGGGAAATCCGAACGAAAGAAACAAGAATTTGTATTGTAGTTTCCATAGGGACCATGGTCACAGTACCGAGTAGTGCAATAACCTCCGAGACGAAATAGAGGGGCGCATCCGTCGCGGATACTTAAGAAACTTTGTACAGCACAACAATAATAGCAATAAAGTGGATCGGCCAGGCGAACACGAAAAGGACGCCCCCGAAACTAGTAGCAGGCCTGCCGAACCGATGCAGCGACAGCCTCCGGTAGAAAGGCCAATTCGGGGAACCATCCATGTAATTGTGGGAGGTTCGGTGGTAGCGGGGTGTACATCGGCGGCAGCCCGGACTTCAGTTCGCGAAGCGGTCCTCGAGGAGCGGAACCCTCCGAAAAGGCCAAAGACCGAGGAGCCAATCCTCTTCACAGAAGACGACGCGTGAGGAGTTCGCTACCCTCACGATGACGCGCTTGTCATTAAACTAAGAATCAGCGACTTCGAGGTTAGGCGCGTACTTGTAGATTCAGGCAGCTCAGCGGACATCCTCTTCAAATTGGCGTTTGATCGGCTACAGCTGCCAAGGAACGAACTAAGGCCCGCAAGCACTCCCCTGGTGGGCTTTAGCGGAGAGGAAGTCATGCCCCTTGGAAAAATAACGGTGCCTGTGGAAGTCGGCACGTGGCCTTGTGCGGTCAGACTCAACCACGACTTCTTGGTGGTCGCGACCCCCTCCCCATACGATGCCATAGTAGGGCGGCCAATCACGCATATCCTACGGGCGGTGGTCTCCACCTACCATTTGGCCATGAAGTTCCCTACGGACTTCGGTGTGGGGGTAGCGCGGGGCGACCAGCTCGAGTCCCACAAGTGCTACGTTGCCGCCCTAAAGGGAAAGACCAAGGCGGCCCGCGGAACAAGGCGAAGAACGAGCCTCGCCCACAAAAGGAACAGTCGCGATCCCAACCTCGCCTACGGACCCAGCTCGCGCATTCCAGATTGGTGCTTTCGTCAAAGAACCCTTATGGACCGAACTGGTAAGTTTTTTACTCCAAAATTTAGATATTTTTGCATGGTCCGTGGCCGATATGCCCAGTATTGACCCTGGTCTTATAACTCACAAACTTAACACTGACCCTTTAGTCAGACCCGTTAGACAGAAGAAATGGAACTTAGCCCCAGAGCGTTGGAAGGCGGTCGACGAGGAAGTCGAGAAGCTCCTCGCGGCAGACTTCATAAGGGAAGTCCATTACCCGAGCTGGGTGGCCAACCCTGTGCTGGTGAAAAAGGCGAACGGCAAGTGGCGCATGTGCGTCGACTACACTGACCTGAACCGAGCTTGCCCGAAAGACTGCTTCCCCCTTCCTAGGATCGACCGCCTAGTGGACGCGACCTCGGGACATGAATTGCTAAGCTTCCTGGATGCCTACTCAGGCTACAACCAAATCCGGATGGACCAGTCCGACGAGGAAAAAACCTGCTTCATAACCGAGTCTGGTCTATACTGTTACAAGGTCATGCCCTTCGGGTTAAAAAATTCCAGGGCGACCTTCCAAAGACTTGTAAATAGGCTATTTCGGCCCCTGATCGGCACAAAGATAGAGTGCTATGTAGACGACATGGTCGTCAAGACACGGTTTTCACGAGAAATAATAAAAGACTTGGACTATGTCTTCTAAA
This sequence comes from Nelumbo nucifera, assembly GCF_055504915.1. Lineage (NCBI taxonomy): Eukaryota > Viridiplantae > Streptophyta > Magnoliopsida > Proteales > Nelumbonaceae > Nelumbo > Nelumbo nucifera. The sequence continues at coordinate 66,494,349 of NC_142654.1, read as the reverse complement.
TCCTGCGTCAGTTTAGCATGAAGTTGAACCCCAACAAATGTGTCTTTGGCGTCACCTCGGGCAATTTCCTAGGCTACGTTGTCAATCGGCGCGGTATCGAGGCCAACCCGGACAAGATAAAAGCCATCCTAGATATGAGACCGCATCGGAAAGTAAAAGAAGTTCAGAGGCTAAACGGCCGCATAGCCGCTCTAAGCCGCTTCATGTCCAAGTCGGCAGATCGCTTTTTACCCTTCTTCAAAGCAATCAAAGGCAAAGGATTTGAATGGACCCAAGACTGCTAGCTCGCGTTTGACGAGCTAAAAGGTTACCTCGCCAGTGTGCCAACCTTAGCTCGGCCCGAGGAAGGCGAAGTCTTAGAACTGTACCTCTCGGCCAGCGACGAGGTGGTCAGTTTGGTACTAGTAAATGAGGCAGACCGGGTCCAACGACCCATATATTATGTTAGTAAAATCTTGCAGGGAGCAGAGACAAGGTACCCGTAGATAGAAAAGCTAGCGTACGCACTGGTGATAGCAGCACGGAAACTCCGCCCGTACTTCCAGGCTCACACCGTCATCGTCCTGACCGACAAACCTCTGAGACAAGTTTTACTCAAACCCGAGGTTTCCGGCCGACTGACGAAGTGGGCCATCGAACTCAGCGAGTACGATCTCCAGTACAAGCCAAGAACTGCCATTAAGGCCCAAGCCTTGGCAGATTTTATCGCAGAATGCACGTTTAGCCCCGAAGCCCGCGAGCCGGTCGAGCCCGAGATCCCCAGTTCGGGCGAACTCGGAGCTCCCAAACCAAACGAGTCCGAACCCCGTGAAGTAACAGCCAGTGTGACATCCCTCCTGGTTAGACCAAGCGCGAACTGGGAGGAGGAGCCCTGGATCCTTAACGTAGATGGCTCATCGAACCAACAAGGCAGCGGGGCTGGAATAGTGCTACGCGGCCCGAGCGGAACAAAACTGGAATACGCACTACGCTTCGAGTTCGCGGCGTCCAACAACGAGGCGGAGTACGAGGTGCTGATAGCCGGGCTAAACCTGGCACACAAGGTTGGAGCAAAGCACATGGTTATCTGCAGTGATTCCCAGCTCGTAGTCAACCAAGTTACAGGCGAATACGAAGCGCGCGAGCTCACAATGATTGCATATTTGGCAAAAGTAAAGGAGGCTCTGCTCAACTTCCAGTCACACTTCATCAAGCAAATCCTGAGGTCAGAGAACGCTGAGGCCGACGCCCTGTCCCGACTAGCTAGCACGAGCCACAACGCCAGGAGAACCGTGTACGTAGAGGACTTACCTCGGCCCAGCATTCTCGGTGGGGCAGAAGAGGTCGCTCCCGTCACTGAAGCAGAGCCGAGCTGGATTGACCCACTCGCGAGCTTCCTGCTAGACGGAACCCTCCCCACGGACCGCAATGCAGCCAAGAGGGTGCAGCGCCAGGCAGCCAAATACGTCATGATAGACGAATGGTTGTACCGACGATCCTACACGCTCCCCTACCTGCGATGCTTGCGCTCAGCCGAAGCCGAGTTGGTACTCCATGACACCCATGAAGGCTTGTGCGGCGGACACCTGGGGGCAGAGCCCTCACCCAAAAAGCACTTCGACAAGGATATTACTAGCCAACGATGAAGACAGAGGCAATCGAGCTCGTTAGAAAATGCGATAAGTGTCAGAAGCATGCTAGCATCCACCATCAGCCCGCTGCTGACCTCAAATACCTCACCAGCCCATGGCCCTTCGCCCAATGGGGCATCGACCTCCTGGGGCCATTCCCACCAGCGACAGGTGGGAGAAAATTCCTAGTGGTGGCAGTAGATTACTTCACAAAGTGGATAGAAGTTGAACCCTTGGCAATAGTTACAGCCCGAAACATACAGAACTTCTTTTGGAAGAACATTGTATGTCGCTTCGGGCTACCTCGGGTACTGATCTCCGACAACGGCAAACAGTTCGAAGATATCAAGTTCCAAGAATGGTGCCAAAGTATGGGAATTAGTCAGAACTTCATGTCGGTCGCACACCCGCAACAAATGGCCAAACAGAAGTAATGAACAGAGCCATCCTCCGCGGACTGAAAGCACGATTGGACCGAGCCAAAGGTTTGTGGGCAGACGAACTACCAAGTGTTCTATGGGCTCACCGAACCACGGAAAAAACCGCCACAGGAGAGACCCCCTTTAACCTCACCTACGGCACCGAGGCGGTGATCCCAGCGGAAATCGAAGTGCCTACGTTGCGACTAGAAGCGTACGACGAATAGACAAACGAGGGCGAGTTACGCACCAACCTCGACCTACTGGACGAAGTGAGAGACCTCGCGCACATCCGAACTGCGGCCTACCAACAAAAGGTAGCTCGGTTTTATAACGCGCGAGTAAAGAAGAGGAACTTCCGCGTCGGCGACCTGGTTCTCCGTAAGGTCATGGTTCCCGAACCCGGCGTAGGGAAACTTGGACCAAACTGGGAAGGACCCTACAAAGTAAAGAAAACACTCGGTGGGGGAGCATACGAGCTCGGAACCCTAGAAGGAAAACAAGTACCCCGAGCATGGAACGTCGTCAACTTAAGAAGATACTACCTATAGACCACCAAGGCAAGTACCCCGAAGCCTAGGTACAAAACGAACTGAAGGACCGAAATGGTCAGTTCGGCAAAAAACGCAGCTCGAAGACAGGACAACTAGCACTTGAACAAAAAGCCATTTCATTTAAGATAGATGTGTACATTCAAAAAAAAAAGATCTATTTCAGATAGATGTGTACATTTCATTTTACAAGCCAGGGGCCACTTCATCATTATCAGAAGCCACTTCGACAACACCCGAAGGACCTACCTCCCCCTCGGAGTCTGGTTCGGCATCCGCAGCGTTAGCCATCTCTTGAGTAATGCGCGAAGTGGATATGGCGCTAGTATCGAGCTCGGGGTATGTATTTCGGATCATCCACCGGCTTAGCTTGAAACCCCTCCTATAGGAGTCCACCATCAGATCATCGAAATCCGGCGAAGCAATATAATCACTGACAGCTTTCTTCTTCGCGTCTTCGATGCCTTGAGAGAAGATCTGAGTCCTCTCCCTGATATCTTCCCGAAGATACTCGACCTGGTGCTACAGGTCCAGTTTCAATTCCGCCATATGCTTCACCACCACTCCCATGGCCTCGGCATCTCTCTGAGACCTCGCCTGCCTAGACCGCGCGAGGTGAGCAGCAGCACGAACAGCCTCCTCGGCAGTTCGAGCAGCCTCCTCGGCAGCTCGCGCCTGCCTCGAGCATCTCTCCACCTGGTTCGCTAAGGCGTGAATAGAAGAGTTCACCTATCAAAGGAAAACGGGATTAAAGGAACGAATAGAAGAATAAAAGCCGAAGAACTCTAAAGAAGGGAGCACTTACCACCATAGCATGAGTAATGGCACGGCAGGCCACTTGGTGCAGAGGGAGCTCGGTCCACGCCGCAACTTCCTCGGGAAACATCGCCTCCTTACTCCGTTGAAGAGCATGAACAGGCGATAGCACGCTCCTGAAGCCCCCCGGGGCCTCCGAGCCCGACGGCCTAGCTCGCGTGTGGGCAGACTCGGAGTAAGCGGGAGCCCCTATGTGTGTGGTTTCAGCATAAGGAGCCCCTACCGGCTCCTGCATAGGAGGAACCATCTCGGGCTCCTCCGCCGGATAGTCTGGCACCTCGGGCTCCGCACCCTGGGCGGTTCAGCACGAGCTCGCTTAGCCACCCGTTTTCTCCTCTTCATGCCCTGGAACAAGTGCCCACCTCGGGTCCCTCGAGAGTCCATCGTACCTGCGAAAAGGAGTTCGGCATCAGTAAGACACATAAAAGAAGAGCAAGACAGGGTCGCTAGGGAAAGAACCTACCCGAACTCAGGCCCGCAGCAATAAGCTTGGCCTCCGTCAGATACCGTTGACACTCCAGCCCAAGCCGTGCCCACTACCGGAGGCCCTTCGCCGTCTCCTTATCGAGTGTGAGGCCGGAGTCGGGAGCGGCCATCCCCCAGCCGGTCTGAAACGGCCACCCCAGCGCACTTCGCACCCCGAAATAGTCCCGCTTCCATGCCGGGACCTTATTAGGGAGTCCGTGTAAGAGCTTGAAGCCAGGGCGAGGAGACAGGTAGTATGCCCGCCTACGCCCAGGAAGGGGACCCGCTTGCTTTTTCAGCATTAAAATAGAGGAGATCTCCAGATCCAAAGGAAAGTTCTCGTCACAAAATAAGGAGATCGTCCCCACTAAATTCCTAATGGAGTTCGGGTGAAGCTGGCCGACCGTCACACCGAAGTGGTTTAAAACCTCGACGAGAAGAGGATGAAAAGGCAGTCGCAGCCCTGCAGCAAGCTGTTCCCGGAAAATCACGATCTCATCAGGACCATGTTCCCAAGGGAAGCTACCCGTAGGGATGAAGTAGGCGTGCTCCCCGGGCAAGTCGTAGTAGTCTATGAGGGATTGAAGTCCCTCAGGGGTCATAGTCGAAGGGCCGAACTGATCTACAACCCGGCCACGACGGGAGGTGGACGCCGACCTACCCGAAGCACCTCGGGCTGTAGGCTCAACCCCTTCCTCAGGACCTACATCGAGCTCACTTGAACTACCGGGGGACGCAAATCGGTTCGTAGAACCTACGTCAGACCCGCTTGAACAGTCTGAACCCTCCGAACTAGACATCAGAAAATGGAACGGGATTCCAAAAGCACTCACCCGGGAAGAAGACTGAAGTAGACCACGAAAGCTCGAACAAGCAAAGAACCTGGGACGCGAGCTGAAGAGCCTAGACGCGAACTAAAACTTAAGCGCAAGCTCAAGAGGTACAACAGTAGCAAGGACGCCCCCCCCCCCCCCCCCCCCCCCGCGCGCTATTTATATCCATAGCGGCCGGAAAGCGACGGCCCAGATCGAAGCCAATCCAACGGCCCACAGCCGCGCTAAAACCGCACGTCTTCCAAGGCCAATCAGCGCACGTCTTTCCGAAACTGACGAGGCGTCGCGCACGTCCTATCAGAGGACGGGTGTCAGCGCACGTCTTCTCGAAACTGACGGGGTGCCGGCGCACGTCTCCTCGCAATAAAAGCGTCCGCAGCCCAACTCTCGAATGACTGCCGTCACGTCTCCCAAACGCGCGCCCTTTTTTGAAAAACAAATTAAAGCGAGCGCCCTCAGCACGAACCAAAACTCTTCTGCTACCTTACGAACTCCCCGCGCCAAGACAGGACCCTTGTCACAGGGAGTGGGGGGCAATTGATGAAGGGGAATTTGGCCCGACCTCGTAATCACCCGACACGTGGCAAAAACAAGCAACTCGGGGCAGTAGAGCGCCCGAAGCAAACACCGAAAGCAAGTCCAAGCTCGCTACTGAGCCCGAACTCCAAACCGCCCTACTAGGAGCCCGAGCTCCCCACCAAGAGCCCGAGCTCCCTACCAAGAGCCCGAGCTCCCTACTGGGAGTCCGAGCTCCCTATTAAGAGTTCGAGCTCCCTATTAAGAGCCCGAGCTCCCTATTAAGAGCCCGAGCTCCCTACTGAGAACCCAAGCTCCCTGCAAGGAGCACAAACTATATTGGGCCCCAAGCCTCGCAAAGCTGTGACCCGAGCTGGCCCATGGCAGCTCGGAACACTCCCCAAACCGAACTCAAGACGCCTCGCCCACTCCAACACTTCGCTTCCGAAACACCAGGCTGACCAAACGTACCTGACGCCAAGGACGTCTGTATCCAAGGGTGACGCACCTGACTGATTTTGGATCTGACGCCTGACAGCCGCACTTCAAACGGCCTCCTGCTACCGCCACCTGCCACCGTCGTTACTAGCCGCAGAGACGGCTCCGACAAAAGGAGCAGTGGCGGTTCTGTCCGGCCGGAGGAAATGACATCCGAACTAGCAGGAGTTCAGAAGTAATCATGCCTGATCTGACGGAAGCCTGGAAGTGAGTGCGCGAGGTGGTTATAAAAGGCTCCTACCCCCCAGAAACGAGGTATGCTAACTTTTGCGCTATCTGATCTATCTTGCCTTTGAAAAACTCTAACTTGAGCTTCGGAGCCCTTACGCCGGGTTCTCCCCGGAGCTTCTCTTCTCCCTCTGTTTCAGGTCCCTGCCACCCGGTTCAGAGGCAAGATCGTTGACAGCTAAGATCGGTCGGATTGTGCATCATCAGACACCAACTCGACTCTCTCATTTCTTTGAGGGATTTTTACAAATACAGAGTAATCGAGGGAGAGAGAGAAGATAAAGGTAGAGAAATCAAGTGGCAATATCTCTTCGAACCGAAGTTCGCAAGAAATCCTACAAAACTGGTGTCGATGGAGACGAGGCTTGGCGGAGGAGAGAAGACAATCTCGTTGAGATAAGAAAAAACAAACAGGAGGACAATCTCCTCAAGAAGCGTAGAGAAGGGCTTCTTCAAGCCCAGCAACCCACCGAGCTTTCTCAAGCCGCCCCGGGGATCGAGAAAAAGGTATCCCCTATTTGTGTTCATAAACTCGATAACTGTTTGTTTATCGATGGTTGGTGTTTTAATCTTTCCGATTTTACATTTCTTACAACGTTTCCTGGTTTTGCATTTGTTGGTGCTGTATTTATTTTATTTTTACTTCTATGTTTTTTGTTGTGCGTTCTGGAGTTGATGTGTTATTTGGGAAATGTATGGTAGTGTTTGAGAACACTTTCCTGGTAGTGTTTGAGAACACTTTCCTACTTACAAATTCATTTGTGTTAAGTAGGAAAATGTTTGAGAACACGTTCTGGAGTAGATCCGTATTTGATCTTTCTGAATTGAAAATGAGTGAAGTGAGGGCTAAAATTGTCATTTGTGTCAATATAAACATTTATGGAGAAAATAGTTTATCAAACATTCCCACCCCAACAAGTGTTTAAAAACATAATAAGTGATTTAAAAAGTGGATTACCAAACAATCTTAAGTGATTGTTAAAATAAGTACTTCTTTTAACAAGTACTTTTAAGAAATACTTCTTTTAACAAGTACTTCTAAGAAATACTGGTGAATACAATGAATCTCTTGTTAAGTTCATTATCCATAAGTTTTAACATTATTAATGACTGATATTTATTTTTCATGATTTAGGTATTTGAAGATATTCGAAAGGAGTATTGGTATAAGCCTCAGGTGCTAGTGTATGCTGGTATGATTAAGGTGTTGGCAAATAATGGCTTGTTTGAAATGGTTGAGCGTGTTTTCTTGTATATGAAAATGGAAAGCAATCTGGAGGCTGATCTTGAGGCATTCAATGCTCTATTGCAAACTTTTATGGATTTTAGCATCATTGAACTTGTGATGGAGTGTTTCCACCTCATGAAAGTGGTGGAATGTGAACCTGATAAATCGACATTTAAAATCTTGATAAATGGTTTAGAATCAAAAGGAGAAACAGGGCTTTCAACTATCGTAAGACAAGAAGCCAAGAAGTATTATGGTGGATCTCTGGAATTCTTACAAGAGAAGGAAGATATATCTTTGATTTGTAATTGACTGTGGAAACTTATATACAATTAAAACACAATGTAAAATTCCTTAATAACTTCTTTTTTTCCTTTGGTAATCAAATGAAAGTTTTTCATTTAGAAGAAACATGCCTTGATACATCAGAGATTTGGAACAAAACTAAAGCCAAGAGGGAAATACCACAAGCCATTCTCCTTTTTCACAATTCTGAGTGGCTAGAAAATGAGTAATCTTGTTTAACTCCTTGGTTACATGAACAAAACAAACATTTTAAATTACTTTAATTCAGCCAAGATATACTTGGTTTGACTATGATATGGAAAAGATATGATATTTGAAAAACTTTTGACCAATCAACTAGAATCATAAAGTTGGTAGCTAATTAGGTGTTATTTATCAAAATTCATGGGTGGGTTTTGATTGGTCAAAACTCTTCCTATACCATATCTTTCACGCATCATAGATTTTCCCCAAAAAGAAATGCCCAAATGTCACTCAAAGGAGGATAGTTTGAATTCACCATAACATTTTCCACTCCCAAGGATTTGATCAACCATAACTCTAACAAAATAGCATGAACTTGAGCAACAATAGGAGATCTCGGCTTTAAGGGCATAAATGAAATGGCAAGGAAGCCTGTTCTTTCATCAAAAAGTAGCAATGCAACACTTGCATAATTAATAGAAAGAGCATTGCCCATACACAAACAAGGTCTCAAAACTTACATTTGATGCTTTATGACGGTTGCAGTCTGATACAAGGTTTTAAAAGGCTAAAGGTGGAGGGGAGGCGGTTGTGTCTCATACGGGCGAGGTGTAAGCCTCAAAGCATTTTGAGGCGTAAGACTTGAGCAAAAAAAATAAAAAAAGAAAATGATATAATCCATAAACAATAAAGACATGAAAACATAAAATTAGTATCTTATATGACTTGTATGATATATTAGACATGGATTCATGGTTCAAAGTATCCATACACCCCAATATGCTGAAAAATGTGTATTTATTATCAACACTTTGAACCATGCATAATTTTTTTTTTTAATTTTACAAGGTTAGTTTTATATTATTTTTAAAAAGATTTTTATAAAAACACCTTAAAAAAGGGGTATTAGTACCCCAAATATACAATACAATTTGGGTTAGAATCTTACCAAAGTAGTTTTGTACTTTTTTCCTTATCAAACTTTTCAATTTAGGAATATGAACCAACATTGTTTTAAGAACAAGGCATTCCTATTCACTTCTTGCACTAATATGCATTAGTGAAGAGTGACCATATATATGATGCATATGCTTTAGAAGAAATAGAATATCAAGTATGAGATAATTGAGAATATGGGAATTATGAAAATAATAATAATAATAATAATATGGGCGAATGGGTAAGAATAAAGCATGAAAAATAAAGCAAATTTTCTTACACCTGCATGAAATGGCAAGGAAGCCTATTCTTTCATAAAAAAGTAGCAATGCAACACCTGCATAATTAATAGAAAGAGCATCGCCCATACACAAACAAGGTCTCAAAACTTACATTTGACGCTTCATGACGGTTGCAGTTTGATACAAGGTTTTAAAAGGCTAAAGGTGGAGGGGAGGCGGTTGTGTCTCATAAGGGCGAGGTGTAAGCCTTAAGGCGTTTTGAGGCGTAAGCCTTGAGCAAAAAAAAAAAACAAAAAGAAAAGGATATTGATGATGCACGATCTGGAAGCTCCTAGCTGGAGAACTGCCTGGACGTACTTGCGTGGTGAGCTGGATCAATCTGCAAAATAGTGCTTAGAGGGATCAATTTGGTGAAACGGTTCCGGGATCTTCAGCCTGAGTGGATGAGATCCGTTTCCACTTTAGTCGGGGGGTAACGTACCAGTCAATGAAGTTTATCGTCGCCGCCCGATCCGGGCGGGGAGAGGATAAGGCCTACCATTATGCGGCGTGATCCCATGATGTTCAGAGTTCGCTGGGAAGCTTTCAGAATCGATTACGTGTCACCTCAAATCCTGGGCCCCGAACTGGCTTAAGCGTCGAGGTGGCTCAATGCCGAGGTGGCTCAATGCCGAGGTGGCTGAACATCCACTCTGAAAACTGCTGACTAGACTCCCCTTGCTGACTTGTCATTCTACAGGCAAATCGTGTCCACGTGACCTTTACTTACTAGGTAATGCCAAATTACCCCTCATCAATTGCCCCCCCACTCCTCGTGCCAGGGCTCTTGACCCGGCGCAAGGAGTTCATGATAAGCCTAGGTGGATTTGGCACGAAGTCCAGGTGATGTGGAGGGCGGATCGTTGGTTGGACCTGTTCGACTGTTGGCTCAAACAGGAAGTGACCCAGATCGTGTATTAGGTACGCACAGACGTCAAGCTGATTATAGTCTCCACGGATGCCAAAACGCGCGCTAAACTGATTTCAACCTTGGGAGGTGTGTAACTGGTTTTCCTAGGAGCCGTTGGATCGTGTAGATCTTGACCGTTGATTCCCGGATATACTGGTTATAAATAAGGGCCAAAGGGCCTACTTTCTTCACCACAAAACTACAAATCCAAAATCCTTGAGGTTACGTTCAAGTGTCCCAGTTCGGTGTTAGCTATTCCTGGGTCCAAGTTCGTCTCACTTTCTTTGGTCTTCTTTTGGTGAGTGTGTCTCCCTTTGCTTTTGATTCCGTTGTCATTTTCATTAATATGTCTAGCCCTATCTTAGATATCCTTCTAGATGGGAGCGGTGAGTCCGCTGGGGCTGAGGTGGGTACCTCGGCATAGGATGCATACTCCAATCCATCCGAGGCGGGCTAACCTCGGTGAAAGTGAGAAGCTTCTGGTAAATCAGCCTCCACCTCACATTGAGGTCACCTACCAAATAACTTCAGTCCGTCTACAATGACAGCGGATAGGCTTTTATCCTTAGTAGCTCGGTATAGACCCCCCAATGACTTTGTATATAGTATTCCCTTAGGCAACTTTCCTTGGGATAATGGTCACAACGAGATCGTGGTCTTCGAGGAGCAGCTCGTAGCCGGTCTGCATCTTCCACTCCACCCTTTTATAGTCGAAATCGTTAAATTCTTTGGCATTGCCATAGACCATCTACACCCAAACTCCATCCATAACATCGTAGGTACCATTTCCCTTTTCAACGATTACAATCGTCCCCTAGACCTTGACATCTTCTCATCGATCCTTTCCATCAAGAAGAACTTGGCTTGCGTTCTACCCGAGCACAAGGAAAGTTACTATATGTCTCCTCGCTCTGGGTACAAGTTGTTGCATGAGCTCCCTAACAAGGTCCCGGCCTGGAAGAGGCGCTACTTCGTGGTTCGTAACACCGAGGGGTGGCCATTCCCGACTCACTGGAGGGCAGCCATCTAGGACCTCGACATCAGATTGGACCCGAAGACAAGGGAGGAGGTCCAATCTTGGGAGAAGCTCAGCCTAAAGTTCAAAAACTTTGTGACTGAGGAGAAACTCGTCCAAGCCAGTCTAAGCCCTCCTGGTAGGTCGCTACTTGTTGTACTTTTTTCCATTTGTTTTACTTCGGTGTTGTATCTGGCTTAGTTCGTTATTTGCCGCAGTTGCCATGGATGACATCCCTGTCGATGAGCTCTTTGGAAGCATGCAAAAGGGGAAGAAGAAGAAAAGGGCCTCCAAGAAGGCTCGCCTCCAAATTGAGATCACCACCACTGAGGTTGCCGCCCCCGCGCCCGAACACCCACCCGTCGCTGAACAGCCTCTCATAATTGATTTGGTTGAGGAGGACCCGGGCAAGGCCACTCCACCCTACGTACTCGAGGAGACCACGTCTTCAGAGCCCGTTCCAACGACCTTCACCTCTTCGGGCAGCGATACTTTGATCTGGAACATTTTGACTTCGAAGTTTGGCCTTCTCAAGAGCAAGAACGCGGTGTTTGCCGAGGAGGTCGCTCATTGGGCTGACTTGCCAGTTGCTTAGCTCAGGGCCCGAGCAACCACGCATTGTATGGTGGTATGTACTTAAACTTAGCTTTCAAGTTGCCTTAGATTTTTCTACATAGTGATGCTTATTTTCTTCTTTTGGCAGGTGAACTCCTCTATCCACGTCTTGGCCTATCAGCCCAAGGTGAACTTAAAGCGAGCTCTTGAAGCCGAGGAGTCCTCTCGAAGTGCCCACTCCGAGCTCAACTTATATAGTAGTGAGATCAACCAGCTGAAAAACGATGCGTGAGTTAAGAAGGAGCTATTGACTCTGCTAATGACGGAGAAGAAGGAACTCGAGGCAGAGAAAAAGTAGCTTGAGGAGCGCGAGGCGGCACTGAAGAGAGAGAATGAGAACCTCGTGGCTCATGTGAAAGAGCAGACTGAAATCCTACTTCAAGCGTTGGAGGAGGCCAAAGTCAAGGCGGTTGAGGAGTACAAGTCTTCGGCGGAACTTCGAAAGAGATTGGTTGATGCTGGGACAGTGGGCTACCACAAGGGGTTCAAGCTCAGTAGGTGGTTGACCCGACGTGAATTTCCCCACCTTGACCTCAGTGCCATCACCACGTCTAAGATCACCAAGGAGATGGTTGTTGAAGCCGCCAAGGATCTAGACTCCGAGGCAGAAAGTGACGATGACCTGCTCGATGACGAGACGACGAAAGAGGGAGAGGAGGCTGATGTCGCCGAGGATCGCATGGAGACAAATCTGCCTACTGAAGCCTTCATTGTGGATGAGGAGCCCTGAACTAAGTGATGCCTCTTTTCTTGGCCCCCTGTAAATACTTGATGTTCCGAGCCTCTGAGCTCGGCTAAACAGTTGTAATCTTTCTCTCTTTTTTTTTACTATGTACTTGAAGCATTTTATCAATGAAATACAAATACTTTGCAAAACTCCTTGTGTGCAAAAATTTTCGTAAGTGTAGATTTCTCCCAAACTCGAGATTACTCCCAAACTCGAATAGGAACAATTGTTATTGTATGTCGGGGTGAGCAGACACTGTAGGGTATGCATGCCTGACCTGTCTGCACCTGGGCTACTTTGCCCTACCCATGCCAAAGCGACTGGGTTTTAATGAGCCCATGCTGAAGAGGCAACTGGATCATAAACAGCCTATGCTGAAGAGGTGACTAGCACTTCTCTGTCCATGCCGAAGAGGCGACTGGGACGAAGTCTGCCTATGCCGAAGAGGTGACTAGGACTTATTGTAGTGTCAAAATCTTCTGTCATCTCAGCACCATGGCCGTTAGGCTTTTGCGAGTGACTCATTGTCCTCTCTCCAGCTTGTCGTCTTTTTGACCAGTTCGGTGGTCCCATGGACTTAGAGGAATTTTACCATGGAGTCGTGGACTCATAAGTAGTACCTTCTTAGGTTATCGATATTCCAAGCTCAAGGTACCTGCTTCCCTTCCAAAGTCTCAAGTTCATACGTGCCTTCCCCGAACACATGTCTTATACGATACAGACCTTCCCAGTTCGGTCCGAGCTTACCCATACCGGTCTCAGGTACCATAACTTTCTGGAGGACTAGGTCGCCGACACGAAGCTGTTGCTTCTTGACCCGGGCGTTATAGTACCGAGCTACTCTCTACTGGTATGTCGCATCTGAATGTAGGCCAGGTCTTGCACCTCCTCTACCAAATCCAAGTTGGTATGGAGCTCGTCATCATTTGCTTCCTCGTCATAAGCCTCAACTCGCAATGTGGATACCTCAATCTCTACCAGGATCACCACCTCTATACCATACGTGAGGTTGAAGAGGGTCTCACCTGTCGCGGTCTTGATAGTAGTTCGGTAGGCCCAAAGGACACTGGGTAGTTCATCCACCCACAATCCATTTTCTCGGGTTAGGCAAGCTTTCAATCCACGAAGTATCGCCCTGTTAGTTACTTCTGCTTGTCCATTCGCTTGAGGGTGTGCCATCGAGGTGAAGTTTTGTTGGATCCTCATCTTGGCACACTAGTTTTGGAACTTAATATCTTCGAACTTCTTCCCATTATCGGATATCAGCACCCGGGGTAGTCCGAAGCGACATACTATGTTCCTCCAAAAGAAATTCTGTATGTTACGAGTTGTGATGGTTACCAGGGGCTCGGCTTCTACTACTTCGTAAAGTAATCTATTGCCACAACCAAGAACTTCCTTTGCTCGGTTGCCGATGGGAAAGGATCGAGGATGTCGATTCCCCATTGCGCGAAAGGCCACGGGCTGCTAAGGTACTTCAGATTGGCAGTAGGTTGATGGTGAATATTGGCATGCCTCTGACATCTGTCACACTTCTTAACGAGCTCAAGTGCGTCTACCTTCACTGTGGGCCAATAGTAGCCTTGCCTTAATACTTTTTGTGTGAGGGCTCTGCCCCCCAAGTGTCCATCGCACAATCCTTCATGAGTGTCGCGAAGTACGAGCTTAGCTTTTGAGGGTCGTAGGCAGCGCAGGTAGGGGAGCGTGATGAATCTCCTATACAGTCGTTCGTTTATGAGGACGTACTCGGCTGATTAACTCTCTACCCTCCTATCTGCATTGCGTTCTGCCGGTAAGGTCCCGTGGAGTAGGTAATCGGCGAGTGAGTCGATACAGCTCAGTTTCGCTTGCAACACAGGAGCGACCTCTTCTACCCCCCGAGAATGCTGGGCCGAGGTAGGTCCTCTATGTACATAGTCGCATAGTGTTGTCGCTCGTGCTCGTTAGGAATGATAAGGCATCGGCCTCAGCGTTCTCAAACCTTGGAATTTGCCTGATGAAATAGGAACTGAAGCTATGCAGGATCTCTCTAACTTTGGCCAGGTAAGCTGCCATAGTTGGGTCATAGGCATCATAGTCATCAATGACTTGGTTGACCTCAGGTTGTGAATCGCTGCATACAACTAGGTGCTTTGCTCTCATTTCCTTTGCTAAGTTTAGCCCGGCGATCAACGCTTCATACTCTGCCTCGTTGTTCGATGTCTCGAATCTGAAGCAAAGAGCATACTCTAGTTTCACCTCGCTTGGGTCGTACAGTAGCAGTCTCGCACCGCTTCCTTGATAGTTGGACGAGCCATCAACGTGAAGGATTCTGGGCTCCTTGTCCTTGGTCGGTATTACATTGATCGGGTCCAGTGCCACGCTGGTTAATGCCTCCGACATGTGAGTGAGCTCGGTCAATTTAGGGGTTGGTGCATCGAGCGTGCACTCTGCTACGAAATCTGCCAAGGCCTGGGCCTTGATTGCTAGCCGTGGCTCGAACTGGATATCGTATTTTCTCAGCTTGATGGACCACTTTGTTAATCTTCCAAACACCTCGGGCTTGAGCACAATCTGCCTCAGGGGTCTGTTGGTGAGAACAACGATAGTGAGGGCCTGGAAGTATGGGCATAGTTTCCAAGCTGCTATGACCAGTGCATATGCTTGTTTCTCGATCTCCGGATACCTAGTCTCTACATCCTGCAAAACTTCACTAACATAGTAGATGGGTCATTGGACCCGATCTACTTCTTTGATTAGTACCGAACTAACTACTTCGTCACTCGCGGAGAGGTATAGTTTTAACTCGTCCCCTTCCTCAACTCGAGTTAAAACTGGTGCGGTACTTAGGTACATTTTCAGCTCGTCAAAGGTGAAATGGCCCTCTTCGATCCATTCGAAATTCTTGCCCTTTTTTATTACTTGAAAAAAGGGGATGCATCGGTCTGTCGATTTAGACATGAAACAGCTTAAGGCTACAACCCGGCCAGTCAACCTCTGGACTTCTTTTATTTTCTGAGGTGGTCTCATATCTAGGATTGCCTTTATTTTTTTGGGGTTGGCTTCGATACCACGTCAGTTGACTATGTAGCCTAGGAATTTACCCAAAGTGACTCCGAAGACACACTTATTCGGATTTAATTTCATATTATATTTTCTTAAAATTTGAAAAGCATTATTTAAATCGATTAACAAAGAATTCAAAAAGTGGGTCTTCATGACCATGTCATCAACATAACATTTTACTTTATTGCCGATTAATGACTCAAAAACTTTATTTACAAGGCACTAGAATGTTGCCCCAGCGTTTTTCAAGCCAAAGGGCATAACCTTATAACAGTATAGCCCGAGCTCAATTACAAATGCGGTCTTGTCCTGGTCAGCAGGATCCATCCTAGTCTGGTTGTAATCGGAATAGACATCCAGAAAACTTAGCAACTCATGCCCTAAGGTCGCGTCCACTAGACGATCAATCTTGGGCAGTGGAAAACAGTCTTTCAAGCAGGCTCTGTTCAGGTCGGTGTAGTCGACGCACATGCACCACTTGTCGTTGGCCTTCTTCACCAGAACCGGGTTGGCCACCTAACTCGGGTAATGGACTTCCCTGGTGAAGTCTACCATGAGGAGCTTCCCGACCTCCTCATCGACTACCCTCCATCGTTCCGGGGTGAGGTTGCGTTTCTTTTGTCTTATTGGCCTGATAGTTGAGATCGAAGTGGCTCGCTGATCGAGGCACCGATCTAAAGAGTTCTGGTTGGTTTGGCATCAGAGACCGGTATGTGGACCTTTTCTTCTTTCGGGGCAATGTTCGGCCACGTGCCTACCTCCACGGGTACTGTGACTCGACCAAGAGGCTTGACCTCTTCGCCGTTGAACCCTATCAGTGGTTTATCTGCTGATTTCAGATCACTCTACTATAACTGTAATTTTTTGAAAGCCTCCTTGAAGAGTATGTCTGTTGAGCTACCTGAGTTCACTAGAGTGTGTTTCACCTCGAAGTCGTTGATCCTTAGATTCACTACTAAAGCATCATCATGCGGGTATTGGATCCCATGCGCGTCATCCTTAGTGAAGTAGATAGGTTCTTCGAGTCGATGTCGCTTTGCCGGGTTTTCACCTTCATTCTTTAA
Source organism: Nelumbo nucifera (assembly GCF_055504915.1). NCBI lineage: Eukaryota > Viridiplantae > Streptophyta > Magnoliopsida > Proteales > Nelumbonaceae > Nelumbo > Nelumbo nucifera. The sequence goes on along the minus strand of NC_142654.1, from coordinate 66,478,100 downwards.
TTTGCGGACTGAAGTCCTCCTAGCTGCTGATGTACATCCCGCGATGATGGACCCTCCAGTGATCATATTGATCACTCCACGAACTGGCCTCTCCTCTGGTAGCTGCCAAGGTGGCTGCTCATTCTGTATGCTAGTCTTGGGGGCATTCCTCCTCTGGTCCTTCTAACGATCCCCCTGTTGGTCTGCCTGCCCTCTCTCCTCTTGCAAGATGTAATTCTTCAGGTACCCGTGGTGAATAAGCTCTTTGATCTCGTCACGGAGATTCCTGCAATTTCCCGTGTTGTGTCCGTGATCTCGGTGGAAATGGCAGAAGACATTCGGGTTTCTTGTTGCCAGATCTCCCCTTAGCCTAGGCAACCATCTGACAAAGGAGGAGTCTTTAATGATCATTAAGATCTCTCATCGCTTAGCATTTAGAGGTGTGTCGTTCGTTCTCTCTACTAGCGAAGTTTTGAAACACCGACCTAACTTGTGGCCGCGTGATGGGGACCTGCTTCTTCCTATGTTCAGGGACTTACTCTTCTTCCTTTTCTGCCCGTCGTTGCTCGTCCCTTCATTCTTCCTTTTCCTCTTTTTAGCCGGTGGATTATCAGTCTTCTGGTTAATCTCCTCTTTGGTATCGATGAACTGGTTTTCCAATTTAAGAAATTCGGTGATATCTTTTGGTTTGTTGGCTACCACATGCCACTTGAACTCTCTATGGGTGATTCCCTTCTTCGCTACTATGAGACACACCGTTGGATCGAGGTCCAATATCTATAGGCAGGTGTCGTTGAAGCGCTTGATGTAGCTTCTGATTGACTCCCATTCCCTCTGAACCATGTTCAGGAGGCTCTCTTGTGACTTCGGGCATTTCTTACTAGTAATGAAATGTGCAGTGAACAGCTCGGAAAACTGTGCCCAGCTCTTGATGGAGCCCGATGCAAGGTTCCTATACCAGGTCCAAACTACTCCCTCAATGTGGTGGAGAAGGCCATACACATGCAAGCTTCATCAACTCCGGCTAGGTGCATCTGAGACTGGAAAGAATCTACGTGATCATTGGGGTCGAATGACCCGTCATACTTGTCCAGTGGTGGAACCTTGAAGTCTTTCAGCATTGGGGTTGCTAGGAGCTTGGGAGACATAGGAGATGATCGGCTAAGCAAGGGAGGCACATTTCTTACTAGTAATGAAATGTGCAGTGAACAACTTAGAAAACTGTGCCCAACTCTTGATGGAGCCCGATGCAAGGTTCCTATACCAGGTCCAAACTACTCCCCCAATGTGGTGGAGAAGGCCACACACATGCAAGCTTCATCAGCTCCGGCTAGGTGCATCTGAGACTGGAAAGAATCTATGTGATCATTGGGGTCGAATGACCCGCCATACTTGTCCAGTGGTGGAACCTTAAAGTCTTTCAGCATTGGGGTTGCTAGGAGTTTGGAAGACAAAGGAGGTGACCGGCTAAGCAAGGGAGGCGCAGTCTTCATTTCTACCGAGCTCAATTCTTCCTTTTCCTTAACTTGTTCGGCTTGTTGGCTTGGCTTCGCTGGCGGGCTATTTCTGGCTGAGGAGCGTCAGTCTTGTGGCGTCGCCATTGTTGCTTCTTCACTGGCTCGGTGTTGGTGCTGCTGACCTCGGTCTGGTCTGGTATGCCGGCATTGTCATGAACATTGTCGCGGGGTGGGTCTTGGTTCCTTCTCGTCGAGTTCTCTTGATTGTGGAGTTCACACCAGCTATCACAAGGCATGGAAGGGACTGGCCTCGAGTTCGTGCCTCTGGCTCCAGGCTGGTTGTTATCTCCTCGCGATCAATTGTTCTCTTACTGGGAGTGTCGTGGCAGGTTGGACATGTAGATCTGGCTATCCTCAGGCCTATTTCTAAGGTTTCCTTGTGATACTGGGGGAGTATGTTGACCGTCCCTCCTCCCATGAGGTGGAGTCTGACCCCTTGGAGGGACTGGCACCTGTGAGGTCCCCTCACCCCGAAGGGGGGATTGGCGGATGTTCTGGCTGGTTCTGGGCCGGTTATGGTTCTGGCCCTATCGTAATCCTGGGTGCCGGGGTGGAATTGGCTATTGGTTCAGCTGCAGTGGTGGGAACTGTTGTTGATACTACTGGTATAGGTAGTACTGCTGATATTGTTGAAACTGTTGGACTTGTTGCATTTGGATCTGTATTGTCCGGACGCACTGAACAAGATCATGAAATTGGGAGCGCTCGACTCCGAGGGGGAACACGGATGGCTCAGAGAAATTCACGCCCACTGGGGGGAGCGGGACGCTCACCTACGTGGTGCCCTGCGATACAGATAGTGACAGGACCCCTAAAGCTATAAGGGGAGTAGTAAACTGGCCAATACATACAGTGGGGCCTTGGGGAAAGGTTGATCGCTCATCTTGCCCCCCCCCCCGGTTGCATTCAACTCGATGCTTTTCCCGGTGTTGCTAGAAGAATCCATTGAGGTTAGAGCGAAAACTAGAACTATAACTGGGATCAGGATGACCTTTCAATCGTTTCCCACAAACGACGCCTGGACGTACTTGCGTGGTGAGCTGGATCAATCTGCAAAACAGTGCTCAGAGGGACCGGGGTGGAAGACCCGGTGAGGTCACTCCGATGCTTAAGTTAGTAGTCTGTGTGTTTGTGAGCTAGAATGGATGCTAGAGAGCTTGAATGTGAGTAATCGCGCAAAGTTGGACCTTGGAGGGGTTGATGCCCTTATATAGCTGAGTTATCATGGGTCTGGCGAAACAGTTCTGGGATCTTCAGCCTGAGTGGATGAGATTCGTTTCAGCTTTAGTCGGGGGGTAACGTACCAGTCAATGAAGTTTTTCATCATCGCCCAATCCAAGCGGGGAGAGGATAAGGCATGCCGTTACGCGGCCCCGAACTGGCTTAGGCGCCAAGGTGCCTTTATGTCGAGGTGACTCTATGCCGAGGTGACTTTATGCCGAGATGGCTCTATGTCGAGGTGGTTTTATGCCGAGGTGGCCGAACATCCAAACTCTGAAAACTGCTGACTAGGCTCCCCTTGTTGAGTTGTCATTCTACAGGCAGATCGCGTCCACGTGACCTTTACTTATTAGCTCGTGCCAAATTACCCCTCATCAGATATAATCCATAAGCAATAAAGACATGAAAACATAAAATTAGGATCTTATATGGCTTGTATGATATATTAGACATGGATTCATGGTTCAAAGTATCCATACACCCCAATATGCTAAAAGAGGTGTATTTATTATCAACACTTTGAACCATGCATAATTTTTTTCAGTTTTTTTTTTAATTTTACAAGGTTAGCTTTATATTATCTGATTTTTAAAAAGATTTTTATAAAAACAGCTCAAAAGGGGGTATTATTACCCCAAATATACAATACAAGTTGGGTTAGAATCTTACCAAAGTAGTTTTGTACTGTTTTCCTTATCAAAATTTTCAATTTAGGAATACGAACCAACATTATTTTAAGAACAAGGCATTCCTATTCACTTATTGCACTAATATGCACTAGTGAAGAGTGACCATATATATGATGCATGTGCTTTAGAAGAAATAGAATATCAAGTATGAGATAACTAAGAAATGGGAATTATCAAAATAATAATAATAATAATAATAATATGGGCGAATGGGTAAGAATAAAGCATGAAAAATAAAGCAAATTTTCTTACACATTATGTATGCATTTGTGTATTTGTATGTTTATTTATTTGCTCATTACATTAATACATACAAATGAAGCCTTTTTTTGTCATAAATTTATTTTTGCCCCTATGTAAACCTTCAAATTCCACCTTAACAAGTTGAATAGTTGAGGCCTAAGCCTTAGACATTTTGAGGCCAAAGGCCCAAAGGCGCAAGTCTCAAATAATTCAAAGCCTAAGCCTTGTTGATGGGATGTAAGGCTATTGAGGCCAGGCCTTTTTTCATAGCCTCGCCTCAATAGCCTTTTAAACAATGGTCTAATATAAAGAATTCTTTAAATTGAAAAAGGCTTTTTTTTTGTATACAGAATGTGTAAGAAAAAACATACAAATACACAAATACACAAATGCATACAGAATGTGTAAGAAAAAGGCTTTTTTTGTCATAAATTTATTTTTGCCCCTATGTAAACTTTCATATTCCACGTTAACAAGTTGAATAGTTGAGGCCTAAGCCTTAGACATTTTGAAGCCAAAGGCCCAAAGGCGTAAGCCTCAAATAATTCAAGGCCTAAGCCTTGTTGGTGGAATCTAAGGTTATTGAGGCCAGGCCTTTTTTCATAGCCTCGCCTCAAGAGCCTTTTAAAACAATGGTCTAATATAAAGAATTCTTTAAATGCTTCAATCATGCTTGGCTCAACAATATCCTAACATTTTTGGAAAAACAAATTTGGCAAGCCTTCCGGCCTCAAAGCTTTTGAAATAGGGATTCTTTAATCTCTTCTTGACTTCAAGAAGAGGTCCCATGGTGCTTAATGTATATAGTATTAACCATTGAAACCGATAAAGGATTGAATGCAAAAATAGGTTTATGAGCAACTACATTAAAAACAAGAGGTTTTAAAATTAGTAAGACAAATAGAATATATGTAATGCAAATCTAATAATAATAGGAGTGCAAAATAGGGTACACTTGGGATTGGAGACCAAGAGATAACTTAATGTGACATGTTCCATTACTTTGATTCAATGATTCATAATAAAGGAGAGATTGAAGTGGATGTCGCCCATAGAACTAGAATTGAATGGGTGTATCCTGAGTCTTATGTGACAGGTAAGTACTACTTTGAATTAAAACGAAAATTCTATAAAGAGTTGCAAAGCCAGATATGTTGTTCATGTAAAATAATTGTAACGGAAATGTGAATGCTTAGATGGATGAATGGTAAAACTAGAAAAGATAGGTTAGAGATAGAAGTCATACGATATTGGAACCTAGGATTAGCCTTGATAAGTGATAAAGTGTGAGAAAGTAGATTGAATTAGATGTTGGACCACTATCAATGGTTGTAATTGAATAAACCAGGTGGGTTTTGTTTTTCTCTGACTGACAAGAGGAACAATAGGCAAGACGAGGCATAGGAGGAGTGGGAATTTATCTTTTTTCTCCCTTCAAGTAGTGAAGTAGCAAATATCCAAAGAATATAGGGCTCTTTGCTCTTGAATCTTGATAGAGTATTACTTTATTAGGGAGAGCATGGTATCAGGTTAAGTTATTAATGTGTGGCATTGGCAGCATTCCTTAATACAAATTCCTTCCTCCACATCACTAAACTAGAGCAAGTCATTTAGCTTAGAGGGGTGGGACTCCAAAATCCATAACCAAAGAGTGAGGGGCACAATGTGAACAAAAGTTACTTTCTATTCTTCTCAAACCTAAATCCAGTGCCAAATCTTTCAATGCTACTTTAATGATTTTGAAAACCTTATCTCACCCTCTATTCCTTTGATATTCTAGCTCCAAGAGCACTATGATCATCACTACTAGAGACCTGAGCAAAAATAGGAAACCCTTGCAAAGAGATTAGATCGGCACTGAAGCACTCCAGACTGTTCAAGCACTGAAGCATGCGAAGAATGATGATGAGTTTATTTGAGCTCATGATGGAATCGAAGGTTGGGTGGTTGGTTAAGTAAATACAATCGATGTTCTTCGAGAGATCCAAAGATGGACCGAAGAAGCCCTCTTAGCTCTCAAGGTTTTTATTTTTCTCTCGTTTCGATTCTTTCAGCACTCTTTTTCTTATCTGGATTTAAGAAATAATAGAGAGTACATTGTTTTGTTCTAATTTTAGTAACACTATTGTCATTAATGATTTATGTTATCTAAGCTTAGAGTTGGCATGCTTGTTTAATCCTTTACCTTGTTTTTTGGCTTTATCTTCCGAGTTGTTTTGACATGTAAGTTTGGGAAGAATACAAATAGAAATATGTATAGTACAAATACATACAAAATAACATAAAATATAAGGTTTGCACCTTACATATTTGTAGTAGTGGGGACCCGTGTGATGCACATGATTTGTTAAGCGAAAGCTAAACAATAGAAACACATCAAGGTATGCAATTGTTTTATATTTAACTTTTTAAATAACTAATAATTATTTATATTTAGGGTTCGACTATGATATCAGAAAGATATGATATCTGAAAAGTTTTTACCAATCAATTGGTATCATAAACATGGTAGCCAATCATGTGTTATTTATCAAAATTCATGGGTGGATTTTAATTAGTCAAAACTCTTTCGATACCATATCTTTCCCTCATAATGGATTTTCTCTTATATTTTGTATACTACTTTTAATAACTATTTTACAATACAAAAATAACAATAATTAAGTTTAGCTAGGGTTGTTCATCAAATTGATGAAACCGACCAACCCGACCAACTTGACAAGTTGGTCGTTTTTTCTAGTATTTCTGGTCGACTTTGTTTCAACAATTTCCCAACCTGACTAGGTTGGATCAATTTCATGTTGGTCATTTGCAAATTAACCAAAACTGTAAGACCTAACCATATATTTATATATATATATTAATATTTTATATTTTTAATATAGGAAAGTGGGAAAATTCCCATGTTTCTTAGTCTAAAATATTTTATGTCATAAATTTAATTTTTAAATTTATTTATTAATAATGCCATTGTAATTTTTTAATTTAATTTTTTTAAGTTGAAATCTTTTGAATTGACAAACCAAACCGAAAATCAACCTAAATTGATACAATCCGAGTTGGTCGGATTTCACTAATAGTCAGTTAGTTTCGAGTGACGAGCTCCCTAACCTGACCAGGTTGATTTTGTTGACCAAACAACCTACAACCAAACTGAACCAACCCATGAACACTCCTAGTTTCAGCTAAATTAATAGTCTAATATCTAATAAATGACAATAGTTTAATCTCCAATAATTATTAAAAATTTATAGCAAAAAATACACAATTATTGAAAATATATTGATAATAAAAATACAGTAAATAAAAATAAAAATACAATAGTTACAATAATTACTAAAAAATATTAAATTAGTCAATAAATAGTATAATATCAAATAATAGTTTAATATCTAATAAATATTAATCAATAAATTATAAAAAACTTATAATAAATACAATAAGTTCAATAAATTAAACTTAAAAATCAAATAACAATAGTTTAATCTCCAATAATTATTGAAAATATGTTTATAAAAAAAATAAGTAATTACTTAAATACAATATAATTATTAATTTTAGTATATATAAATATATATTAAGAGTTTAAATATTATTATTAATAAATATTAACTTTTTAAAATATTAAATTATTATTAATTTGAATATTATGTTATAATTATTTTTTAGTTGCAAGATCTTTTTTTTTAATTTATTACATAATTTTGTAATTTTAACTATTTAAAATCTAGTTATGTTAAATATTTTGTTAGTTAAAATATTTAGTTATTTAAATATTTAAATAATATATAAAATTTTTCATTATTTGAATTTTATTTATTTTAAAGTTATTTACATAATATTAAATATTTTGTTATATAATTATTTAGCTATTTATTATATTTTTTATTTAAGATATTCAGTTATTGAAATTTTTAAATAATATTTTGTTTTTAATATTAAAATTTTATTATTTGAATAACATTTAAATTGAATAATCTAGAAAACAGTAATTTAAATTTTTAGTACATAATTTTGTGATGAATTTTCTAAAAATATAAAATTATTAATAATATGAATATTATTAAATCTATTATAATTATATTTTGTGTTTTTAATTAATATTTTAATATTATTAAATAATTTTGTTAGAATATTTTTTAATTTTTTAATTTTTTAATTTTTTAATTTTTTAATTTTTTAATTCAAACTTTCTTTAGATAGATATAGAGATAAAAAGTGGGGGAGAGGATAAATAGGAATTAGAGATAATTTAGGAGAAAATGGAAGAGGTAGTTTAGGAGACATTTTAGGAGATGATGTTATCTAGGCGGCATTTGGCAAGTCTTTCCGTGTGGTCTTCTAGGCTTTAGCAAGCTTGAATGACGAAAAATTGGTCTTTTTTTTTTGTTTGGTAACAAAAAACCGGAAAGACGAGAAGATGCATGCAAGGAGAAATACCTTAAAAGACTGAAAATGCCGAATTTTGAGAAGCTTAAAATGAAGCTTTCTAGTCGTTCTTCATGATATAAAGCCTCTAAACACGTTTTTAATATCCCGGTAGACTGAGCTGCTTACCAAACAGTCTTTGTCTTTAAAGGCATGACCCCAAAAGCTCAATGTCTTTTGGCCAACTAAGCTACTAGAAGATCTTTCTAAAAAGACTTGCCTATGGCACATTGGTTATTGGGAATGAGAGAGAGAGAGAGAGAAATAGATTTTAGGCAATTTTTTATGAGGAAAGAGAACATTTCATTGGTTGTAATTGTGTGCTTTATCTAGGCTTCTTTCTCCGCTAATTTATGTTATGTGTGTGTGTGTGTGTGTGGTGGTGGTGGTGGTGGGAGCGGGAGGGGGGGGGTAAAAAATGAAAAATCTTGTTTAATTTTGTTTTGGATTTTAATTTATTTTGTTTTATGTCTAAATTTACTTTATTTGTACTGCAATCAAATAAAATAAGCTAAAATTTGAAACAAAAATAGGTGAATTAGAAGTGTAAAACCCTTCCTTTAGTGAGCAAGTGAAAGGGAATATTGAACCCAAAGGCTATGTTTGGTTGCCGTGCAAATTTATTTGCACTAGTACAAATGCATGAGAGTGCAAATGTAAAAAATGAAAATTCTTGTTTAATTTTGTTTTGGATTTTAATTTATTTTGTTTTATGTCTAAATTTACTTTATTTGTACTGCAATAAAACAAAATAAGCTAAAATTTGAAACAAAAATAGGTGAATTAAAAGTGTAATACCCTTCTTTTAGTGAGCAAGTGAAAGAAAACCTCCTTTCTTATTTTCTTCCTTTTCTTTTATTATTAGAAGGAAAGCAAAACTAAGGAAATGGAGTTACAAGGGGATATAACAAGTGTGTATGTTATCTTCGTCATAACAAACACACAATTAGGGCCCTATTAGGGTCTTTAGAGGGTGAGATGAATGAAGACGTATATATTTATGCATGCCATTTTTATCATAATCTAGTAAATAAATTTTGACGATTATACACGATTATCCTTCAATACCACTTTTTTTATATATGATTTCGTAGATTCTATTATAAAACAATTCTTAATATTAGCTGTTTAGACATGAATGGGTATTTTTGATGTACTTATTTTTTTTTTGGAAGAATGACTGATCAGTCAAGTTAGAATTTTTTAACCCCACCGTATAGGGGATGAATCTGGACCACGAATTGCTGCCAAATTGGGGGGGGGGGGGGGGGGGGTACTAGTAAAGTATGGGGGCTGTTATTTTAGATTTTTGCATTGGGCTGCAGTTAGACCTGATCATGGGCCGGCCTGGCCCCCGGACGGGCTTGAGAATGCATTTAAGCCTGCAAACTTGACCTTGGGCCTAAAAGCCCGAGCCCGACTATTTTGCGGGCCGGGCTCAGGATTTGTTAAAAAAAATTGGCCTGACCTTTGTATAAGTTAACCTAAATTCCCAAACTGCCTAACCCTAACCTTAACCCTAAATTCTTAAAATCTTTTCTTTTCATTATCATTTCTCATTCTCATACTCTCAATCGACTCTCATTTCTCCCCCTCAAACTCTCACAATCTGCGAACCCAACTGCACCTACGAACTTAGGCACCGACAACCAACGCCACCAGAACTAGATCATTTCTCTCTCTCTCTCTCTCTCTCTCTCTCTCTCCAGTCGGCACTGTTTTCATCTTCTATCATCTCATTCTCAATTCTCTCTCTTCTTAGAACTAAGTCTTCTATCTTCTTAGTTCTCTCTCCAATCTGTGCCACCAGAACTCAGGCGCATTGTTTTCACTCTACGAACTTAGGCACCAGTGGCTGGTGCCACCAGATCTAGCCTAGGTTGTCTCTCTCTCTCCGGCGGTGAGCTCTCTCTTTCTCTCTCTCTGGCCAACACTATTTTCATCTTATATCTTCTCACTTTCTTAGTTTCTATTCTCACTCTTAGATTCCCTGGAATCAGTAGACTCAGCCCAGATACCATTCTCTCAATCTCAGAGGGCATCGGCGGTGCTCAAACTCCTGGTCGGGCTTCAAGCTCGGGCCCGAGCCTGAAAAATTTCTATTAGTGAAGAGTAAAAGCCCGGCCTAACCCATAAACAGGTCTAGTTGCAGTGTACCTAACCCTTCTTATATTCCTTACATTTTTCATTTAATATAATCTCATAGATTTGCAAGATGCCAATCAGCTGATTGGTAAGGTCTATGGCTAGCTGTAGTCAGAAAAAAAAAAATCTAATCTGATAGGCAAGCGTGTATGTTATCACTTTTCCTTTTTAGTACCTTCACGGCTTCACCCACACCTTTCCGTTTCGCCAGCCGGTTGGTCTAGAGTTGACCCGGCCCAACCCTGGAAAAATGAAAAGCACATAGGCAAAATCGTCATTTCATGTTCCTGTAAGCCACAAGCCATAACCCGTGAAACCCTAATCCTAATTTCTATATAAATCCCTGTCCGCCCTCGCCTTCTTTCGTTCTCGGTCGAGCCTTGGGAGTAAAACCCTAGGAGATTTTTCAAGCTTTACGTCCTCTCTGCTTTAACTCTGCGACGAATTTTGCTTTCGTTTTCCTTCTGTTACTTCCTCACTCTTCGTTCTTCGTTGGCGTGTAGAACGAAGAAGTGCTGGTAAAGTGGCGTCTTGATGCGTATGTACGGAGTATATACGTTTCATGATGGAATGCTTCCTAAGGCCAGCCAAATCGAATGCTCGATCATCTGACCAGGTGAATTCCTTTGTTTAGTCTCACGGATTCTCCTTTGTCTCGATCTGATACATTTGCTCATGCAACTAGTGTTGTTTCATTTTTTACAGTTTCTTTTATTTTTGTTCTGTCTTCTGTGTGGTGGTAGTTCGTACTTGGAAGGGATTGGGCTGGTGATGTGGTGTGGAGGACGGAGGATTCATTCCTTTTCTGTGTGTGGTCTTCTATGGTTTCTCTACACCTCCCATAACCAGCTAAAGCGAATTTACAAGCCTTACCCCTATCCCGGATGATGCCCCTCCGAAAAGGCGTCGTCCCTGTCAAGACTTGGATACCAATTATTTTTTTTCAAGGTTGCAATTTTGCGTCTCTTTTAAGCTAATTTCTGTGTGTATTGCTCCATCTCTTCTATTTGAATATTCAGTGATATTTAGGTCGGCGATCCAGACATTAGTCAGGTATCCACCCTAGATCTATATGATCCAAATGGTTGATACAGTTACGCGTCTGGTAAATCAACGGTGTCCATCGTTGCAGGCGAGTTAATGCTTCTACGCTCTCGCCTGCTCCATTTGGGCTCCACATTTAAATTCCACTGTAACAACCGAATCACACTTCCTGGAGGTGAAACCCGATGAAGGGAGGTATTCGGTATTGATCTTGTTTCTTTGTTCTAAAGCTGAGCTTGGTTGCGATTCAAATAAATTTGCATTGATGCAAAACTATGAGAGTAAATAATTTGAATGTAAACTAATGATCTATTTTTATTTAACAAATGAAGCGAATTAAGACATTAAGCATAATAAAGTAGAAACTAAAATAAAATTGACGAGAATTTGCATTTTTTTCATTTGCACTCGCTTTTGAATTAATGCAAATAAAATTATACTTCAACTTGAAACAGTCAGTCTTTTTAAGTGCTGAAATGAAATCCAGAGTAGAAGATCAGTGGGGATTTAGGGTTTAAGGTTTTTTACTTTATGGTATTTCTTTTGGCTTGAAATAAAAAAGCATTAAGCGTCAATTTACCTTGTAAATTATTGCCGCACTAATGACCCCAAGATAAATTAATATCTTAATTAAATTAAATAAATGTTAGGTTTCAATGGATTGCTACTCGACTTGGGGGTGTCAATTGGACTGGATTTTATCCAATTCGGTTCAGTCCAATGTGAGTCCATTATAGATGGACCTTGTCCAATCTAGTCCAATGAATATTTTGGATCAATTTGGACTAGTCTAAAGACCGTTCAATCTGTTCAAATTCTTGTTAATTTAGATTGGTTTCAACTCAAACTTGGTCCATTGATACCTACCTGTTCTTATTTTTTATCAATGGATCAGATATTGACTCAATCCAATATAAATTCATTATGGATGAATCAGGTCCAATCCAATGTCATATTGATCCGTCCAATTTATCTAAATGGACTTTGATTTGGACCGAATCCAACCCAAAATCGGTTCATTGACACCTCACCAGGTTTCAATGATTTATTTTTTGAAATAAAAAGAAGTAACACCAAAGAACGAATGGCGTTAAGAGAAATTAAATTGTGAACATAAATTTACAAATTCGTTGCATTGATAGAAAATGACAGAAACTTGAGGTGAGTAATGACACCAATGTTTTTTTTTTCGCTTCAGTAATGACACCAATGTGGATGGTCTGGTTTTTTGACTTCAAATGAGCTGCCTTCAAATAAAACTGGCCAAGAGTTAACATTGTTAAAGAAGCAAATAGAGAAAGGAAGCTGCCTATCTTCCGTTTGAGTAGATGTTGAAGGGAGAAAAGGAGAAACAAAGCTGAGCTATGGAAGAAATTAATTTGTTTAAAAATTCCATTTAGTAAATAATTTATGGAAAATCCATTAACCTATATATTTGTATGTCCAAGCTTGGAGAAGTTAAGAAACCTCACCATTTAATGGCCAAGATAGAGACACTATCTTCAGTTCACTACACAAATCCCATTAAGATGCACACCATCCATCTTCCCCATTCTTATTCACCATTTATGAGTCGCGGCATAGAGAAGATAGAAGTCAATTAGGCCTTTGTCATGGACAACCTCCTCTTTCAAGTCTTCGTTCATTCCTTTTAGATCTAAATGGTGGTGGAGAATTTGATGACCATATACATACGTTGTGATCGAAATCTTTGTCACAAGAAGTGGGTTGAGGTGAGGTAAGTTTTGGTGTATTTATTTGAAAAATGAGTGTTTATTGAATCTATCTACATCTATACTATAGTAGTTTAGGCTACATTAGAAAGCCTCTCCTTCCTCCTTTACCCTTATTAAGAGTTTTGGACCCTTTGCTATAATCCTGAAAGATTTAATAATTTTTTCATTTAATATTTATTTATAAAAAAATAATTTTTGTTAATTGAATATGAATAAATATTTTTTAATAATTTGTAGTAATTTAATAATTTTTATTTTTTATTATTTTTAAATAAAATTTTGATTAATTTTTAAATAAATAAAAAGAATTATAAAAATTAACATTTTTATTAATTCCACTAATAATTAACAATTATATAGCACCCCATCCCTTTCCTTACCCCGTCCCCAGTGTCATGCGGGTTCAGGGCTCAATGTTAGCCGAGTTCAGGGGCAAGGTACCCCATTCTTCATCAAGGAAGGAGAATCCTCAAATCTCCCTGCCCTATCCCCAATATTGGGCAGGTTCAAGTAGAGGTGTAAATTAGGTCGTGTTGGGTCGGTATGACACAACCCGCATGTGGCCTACACAAAGTGCAAGTTGTGTCGTGCTAGCCCACGAGGCATCCCAGGTCGTGCCTCCCTCTAGGATAATTTGGGGGGTCGGTTTGGCATGACCCATGGCTTAAGCCCGCACACGGGCCCGTGTAGTGCCGTGGGTCGGGCTGGTCCATGGGTCGGGCCTTGGGCCAGGCCATGCCGCACACCAAGCCAAGCTTAAGGCAAGGCACCCACTCCCCGTCCAGAGTTTTTAAAATTGGACTAGATAGGGAGATGTTTTGGTGTCGAACGATCTAATTGTTTGGTCTGAACGGATGACCCACTCTGACAAAAAAAATAAAAAATTAGATCTAAAAATTATATTTTAAATTTAATTTTTTAATATGAGAAAGTAGGAAAATTGCCATATTTGTTAGTTTAAAATATTTTATATCATAGATTTATTTTTTAATAATATCATTGTAATTTATGAAATTAAAAGTTAATTTTTAAGTTTAAATCTTTTGAACAAACAAATTAAACCGAAAATAGACCCAAATCGATACAACCCGAGTTGCTGGATTTTCACTAATAGTCAATCGGTTTCAAGTGACAAATTACGAACTTGACCAGATCAATTTGGTCGGCGAAACAGTTTGCAACTGAACTAAATTAATCATTGAACACTCCTAATTTCAACTAAATTTATAGTATAATCTCTAATAAATAATACTAGTTTAACCTCCAGTAATTATTGAAAATTTATAGCAAACATACACAATCATTGAAAATAAGTTTATAATGAAAATATAATAGATATAATAAAAATACAATAATTACAAAAATATAATAAATACTGAAAATATACTAAATTAATCAATAAATAGTGTAATCTTAAATAATAGTTTAATCTCTAAGAAGTATTAATCTATAATTTCTAGAAAATATATAATTACTAAAAATAAATTTATAACAAAAATACACTAAATACAATAAATTAAATTTCAAAAGCTAAATAATAGTTGTTTAATCTCCAATAATTATTGATAATTTTCTATTAAATAGAAAAAATAAAAATATATTTATAAATAATTATTAGAAGCAAATTTATAAAAACAATTAATAATTACTGAAAATGAAATAAGTATTAATTATAGTATATATAAATATATAATGAATATTCACTATTGCTGTAAAATTATTACTAAAAATTATAATTTTGTTGGTTGTTATTTTCTATAATTATTAATTGATATAAGTGAAATTAGTTATTTACAATATTATTTAGTTATTGACATAATATTGTTAGTTAACTTCTTAAAATATTAATTATTTATTGAATTTAATAATCCATAAAATTAATGTACTATTATTACATAATTCGTTATTAATTTTGCAAAATATTAAATTATTATTAATATGAATATTATGAGTTCTATTATAATTATTTTTCTACTTTTAAGACTTTTTTAAATTTATTACATACTTTTATTATTTTAACGATTTAAAATTTTGTCATGTTAAATATTTTGTTATTTAAATATTTAATTAATATGTAAAATATTTAAAATTTTTCATTATTTGAAATTTATTTATTTTAATTTTATTACGTAATAATAAATATTTTGTTATATTATTTAGCTATTTTTAATGTTTTTTATTTAATATTTTAGTTATTGAAATATTGAAATATTGTTTTACTTTTTATTGTTAAATTTTTATTATTTGAATAAAATTTAAATTGAATCATTGTAAAATTATAATTTATATTGTTACTACATAATTTCATGATGAATTTTGTAAAAATATTGAATTATTAATAATATGAATATTATTAAATCTATTAGTTTTTTGTGTTTTGAATAAATATTTTAAATTTAGTATATAATTTCGTTATAGCATTTAAATAGTTCTGAATTTTTTAATTGAAACTTTCTTTAGATAAGTCTAGATGAAAAATGGGGGAGAGGATAAATAGGAATTAGAGATAGTTTGGTAGAGAATCTCTCTACTAAATTAGAGATGTTCTCTCATGAAGACACCTCAGCTTTCTTCTCTCCCTTTTTCAAATTGCCACTTCAGCATATATTGCTCCCTCTCACTTGCTTTCTCAGGGCTACTTCATTTACATTCAATCACCATTCTACATTGTAAAATAGTAGGAAACTTGCCAAAAGATTGTTCATTTCATCATAATACACTAAGAAACTTAAAAATTTGGTCCAAAACAAGGCTTTGCCCCATTCATTGTTTGGATTGTACATAAGATGAGAAAATATTATCCTGTCCTTGGTAAATCTGATTTTCTTCCATTGCAATGCCTCTATTCTTTTTGCAATTCCACTTAGATAAAGTCCCAAAAATACTCTGTATTTTTTCTTGTTTTACATATAGAAATGATGTTTTATATCATGACTTAACTATTGTGAATTACATTTGTCTCAAAACCAAGTGGAAAATAGAGTTCAGCTAAGTTGCCAAACTAGGTGAGTCAATGCATTTGTGAAATTTTGCAGTCTTTTTGTTTATTTGACAAAAACTCCACTGTTGTTTTTGTCACCCGAAGAAGCGGTTCAATGTTATTTTCTAGACTCTTTGTTACACCATTATGTGAGTTATAATCACCTTTTCTAAGCAAATTGGAACATTGTAACTGTACATAGAGCTTATCTTTACTACACATTCCGCTACACAATGAATTGCTTATTTTTACGACATATTGTATTTACAGTTAACACATATCCGACCTTTTAATGTTGTTGGAAACTAACAATTGCACCGGTTTATGGTTGAGCATTTGCTTCTAATGAGTTGCTTTGGGTTTAGATGACCTGACCTACATCTTTTTCATTAAAAACCAAAACCAATCCGTTTGCAAAACTAAATGAAGTATTTAGTGAGTTCTATTAGGTAATATTACTTAATTCAATTACATTTTACATTTTGATTGATTCAATTGACATGTTTGATCATGTTAATCTTTTGAGTGGTTTTAACCATTTAATCTCCTAAATTTTTAAAAACCCAGGCATCATAGTTAGGGGTGGCAAATGGGTGGGTTGGGTTGGGTTGGGTAAGGGTTGAATACCAATCCACCCATATAGGGGTGAGCATTCAGTTTATTTGGTTAAAAATCGAACCGAATAAAATGAAATTTTAAAAACTGAACTAAAAAAAATAAAAACCGAATTGAAACTGGAATTTAGAAAAATTGAAATAACTGAAACCCAATTTTTTTGTTAAAATTGAATTTTAATAATATATATTCTATTATATATATTATATATTATAAAATATATATTATGAAATCAAATTTCAGTATATTATATATTAATATATAAATATGTAATATATTATATATTATATGTTACTTATTATATATTATATATTAATATAATAATAAAAATTTTGATTAATTCGGTTAACAAAAAATCTAATTTGAAAAACCGAAACCGAAATTTTTGGTTTTAATCAAATAGTGCTCACCCCTACACCCATATTGACCCACTAACCCACTATAACCCATCATTAATCCTTGTTAAAGGGTCATAACCCACCCTAACTCTAACCCACCTTGACCCACCCATATTGACCCACTTGATCCATCCATATTGACCCTTAACCACCCTCACCCATACTAATCTACCTACCCTCATTTATAAATACAAAAATGGGTCGAGATGGCCCATATACCCAAAATAATAAATTTTGAGAGAATAATGACAAAAATGAGTCAGGTCAACTTGTAAACCCGAAAATGCAAAAAATGTAGATAAATGCAGAAAGTTGCAAAAAATGCAAAAAAAAAAACCAAAAATTTGTAGAAAATGCATGAAAAACACCAAAAAATGCAGAAAACACCAAAATTGTAGATAATGCAGAAAATACCAGAAAATTTTAGAAAATGTAGAAAAATAACAAAACATTACAGAAAATGTAGAAAATAACAGAAAAATGACAGAAAATGCAAAAAATGCATAACTTTTATAAAAGTGCTATGATAAAAGTACTTTCATAAAAGTGCTTTTATGCTTTCATAAAAGCACTTTTATAAAAGTGCTTTTATGCTTTCATAAAAGTACTTTTATAAAAGTGGTTTTTTTGCTTTCATAAAAGTGTTTCCGTAAAAGTACTTTAATAAAAGTGCTTTTGTGTAAAAGTACTTTTGTAAATGTGCTTTTGTAAAAGTACTTTTATAAAAGTGCTTTAATGCTTTCATAAAAGTGTTTTAGTAAAAGTACTTTAATAAAAGTGCTTTTGTGTAAAAGTACTTTTGTAAAATTGCTTTCATAGAAGTAATTTTATAAAAGTGTTTTTATGCTTTCATCAAAGTGTTTTCATAAAAGTACTTTCATAAAGTGCTTTCGTGTAAACATGCTTTTGTAAATGTACTTTCATGTAAAAGTACTTTTGTAAAAGTGCTTTTGTAAAAGTGCTTTTCATAAAATTACTTTATAAAATTGCATGTGAGCACGAGAATTAATAAAATCTATTTTGTGTCACTTGTAATTACAAAATGAAATGTGGCATGGTGATTTGAAAGTATAATGAGATGTGGACACATTAGGAGGCCTGAGTTTGAATCACTACAACTTCTTTATTTTTTAGATTTGGCAAGTGAAGATAGAATTGACTTTGACCCGCACGACCCAACCCATCCTGACTCTAATGGGTACCCTCGATCCAACCCACCCGACCCTTTTCCATTGACCCCAATGGGCTACTCGACCCATATTGACCCACCAATAGATTGGGTGAGTATGGGTGGGTTCCAAGATGGGTGGGTTGGGTGGTTCAAATGGGTTGGGGTCAAAATTGCTAACCCTAATCATAGTTAAAAGAAAATTTATTGTTAATTAACAGTAATTTTTGATTAATTAATACTAATTACTTAATTTATAGTATTTAATTTACTTAACTTTGTTAATTAAAAGTAATAACTTTATTTAGTTTAAAGTAGAATTAACTATGGGTTTAATTTACAATAAATAATTATGGATTTAATTGTTAATTAATTAATTTACAGTAAATAATTGTGGATTTAATTCATGCCTCCCCAAATCTCCCAACCCATTAGGGGTGCAACTCGGGTGGGTTGATTTGGGTTGAGGGTCAAACCAAGTCCAACCCTAATTTCAAACCTTGGGCTCAAGCTTGGCCCAACTCGAGGTCAAGCTTGGATTATCCACCCCAAGCCCAACCTAAACTTAACCCAACACAACTCATGCTGGGTTTCAAGCTCGAATTGGACCTGGGTGGATTGGTTGGATTTGCAAGGGTTTTTTTAATCTATTTAGGACATCCATCTTTTATTGGAATTTATTTATGAGTAAAAAGAGTTAAAAATATGTATATGTTTCATTGATAAATTTTCATATACATATTTGATATATTTATACATGTACTTATAATTGATAAAATATATTTTGTTCACAAATAAAATGTATAGTGTGTATTTATACACGTGTTACGTATAGGTGAACTCATGCTAATCATTCACATATTGTAATATGCATTCTTAAGTGCATATGAAAGTATAAATATACATTTCCTTTTAATTTGTGTTATCATCATATTGGATGGTTTTGGGTTTGTGGTTTTGTCCCGGTTAATTATCCATTTGGGACAGAGACCACCCTATCTCAACCTAAACCTGACATGCTAAAAACCCTAGATTAGATTTGTAACATTGGTTCTATTCCAAACTGAGAACATAGACTAAGGTTGAATGTTTCTCCAACATTGTAAGTAATTATTTTAGAATAATCGATAAAATATTAAAATTCATTTTTATGTATTTAACTTTTCAATAATTTTATATGGACAACTTTTAACCTCTCCTATAGTTTAATCAAACATGTGCATACAACATTTGTTTAATGAACTGCCAGAGCATACACGACCTCCTATGATTTGCATTTTATCTAATGAAAGTTGTCTATCTAATGAAATTTAAGATGGTAATATTAGAAAAATGATTATTTTATTTTATTTTGTAGAAATCTATTTTAAGTATCATTTTAGTATTCATTGATATTTTTTTATAGGAGAAATGTGTAGTCTGTTACCAAAATATGTTGGCTGGTAGAATCGAGCAGGAAGACCCATCTTGGAGAAACGTAAGCAATTATATTTGATGACTGGGGAGTTTAGACAAGTTATGGTGCCTATGTAATTTTTTTTTTTTAATAAAGTGATGCTATGTAAGATTCAAAGTAAAGGTAATTTATTTGTATTAATGGAATTACAATTATTTATTTATTTATTCTTTGCAAATGATCTATAAGTGTTTTGTACAAATGTAATTTATTTGTGTATATATATATATACATACACACTAAAGTAGAAACATGGAGCATCATGGCCTGAGTTTTCTCCCTTACCCCAACCAAGAACTCTCAACCCCTCTTCATTTTAGCCTTCATTTCTCCCTCATAAAGCCACCTCATCACTCTCTTCTCCCACTCTCATTTTGACATCTCAGTATGCCTTGCCCATCCCTCTTTTCTCTATCTTTATCCCTTTGGATATCCCTTCCTAAACTATTCCTAAAATCTTTCTCTACCAAAATCTAATCTCATATATCCAAGTGGCACCACTATCCCCCACTTTCTCCTAAATTATCTATAATTCCTATTTTTCTCCTAAATTATATATAATTCCTAATTATCTCTAATTTAGTAGATAGTTTCTATCCTAAATTATCTATAATTCCTATTTATCCTATCCCCAACTTTTCATCTATATCTATCAAATGAAAGTTTGAATTAAAAAAAATAAGAACTATTTAAATATTATAATAAAATTATTTAAAAATACAAAAAATATTAATAACTTTATACTTTTATGAAATTAATAACAAAATTATGTACTAATGATATAAATTATAATTTTATAATTATTCAATTTAAATATTATTCATATAATAAAATTTAAAATTAAAAAAATTATTTAAAATTTTCAATAATTAAATATTATAAATAAAAAATATTAAAAATAGCTAAATGTTCTGTAACAAAATATTTAATATTATGTAATAACTTTAATATAAGTACAATTTCAATAATAAAAATTTTAAATATTTTACATTTTATTTAAATATTTAAATAACTAAATATTTTAAACAACAAAACATTTAACATAAATAAATTTTAAATAGTTAAAAGAACAAAATTAATTAATAAACTTAAAATTTTTATGAAAATTAGAAAATTTTTATCATAGATTTCATAATATTTGAATTAATAATAAATTTATATTTTACAAAATTATGTAATAGTAGTATAACTTATAATTTTATGGATTATGAAATTCAATAAATAAGTAATGCTGAAATAACTAAATAATGATATTAATTAAATAGATAAATAATATTGTAAATAACTAATTTAAAATATTAAAAATTTATTAACTAAATAATAGTTTAAATATTATTTAAAAAATAAAATATATTAAATAAAAAAATCATGTAATAACCTTAAAAATTTTATCAACAACACAAAATAGTTGATAATAATAATATTATAGACTTAATAATATTTGATAATAATAATATGACATATAAATAATTTATTTTTTTAATTTTATTGAAATAATGAAAAATAGATTAAATATTTCAAGGTATTGAGCTTTCAAATAACAAAAATGGGTAATTACTTTCAAAAAATGTTTTTAATAGATTTTAAAAATATAAAAAAATATAATAATAATTGCAATTATTAATGTACTAATAATAAAAACATTATTTCACTTAGATCAATTAATAATTCTAGAAAGTAACTTTCTGGAATTGATATTTATTAATGATAATTTTAAAATCTTAATCTATATTTATTATAAACTTATATACTAAAACTTATATTATTGATAAATATATTTACTATAATTATGTATAAATCTATTTTTGTTTTGTTATTTAGTAGAAAATTTTCAATAATTATTGGACATTAAACTATTTTTATTTATTAGATATTAAACTATTAGTTCAACTAAAATTAGGAGTGTTCACAGGTTGGTTCGATTTAGTTGTACATTGTTTGGCTAACCAAATTGACGTGGCTAGGTTGGGGAATTGGTCACCCAAAACCAACCAACCATTAGTGAAAACCAACCAACTTGGGTTATATTGGTTTGAACCAATTTCCAGTTTGGTTGGTTGGTTCAAAAGATTTAAACTTAAAAAATTAAATTTAAAAATCACAATGGTATTATTAAAAGATAAATTAAAAATTTAAATTTACAGTATAAAATATTTTAGACTAAGGAATATGAGAAATTTCCCATTTATGTGCTTTTATTGCTTAGCTTTCACTTAACAAAGCATGTGCATCACACAGGTCCCTACTAGGTGCAACTTGAGTGGGTTGGGTCAGGTTGAGGGTCAATCCAATCCAAAGTCTCAAACCTCAAGCTTAAGCTTGGTCCAATTCAAGGTTATGCCTAAGTTTACCAACCTAGGTTCAACTCAACCTTAACTAAACATCTCAGGCTTAGGGATGCCAATTTTTACCATACTCGGTGGGTATCTATCCCTACCCACCTCGACGGGGCAGGTTTTTTGTTTGAAGGATGGGTTTTTGGGCAAGTTGGGTTTTGAGATTCTACAACTCGTACGTTACGGGTAGGGTATGGTATTAGGCTAAACTCGAGCCCTTCAACTTGCATATTGTTGGAATGCATATAAACTTTATGTACTAGGTGGTGAATTTAATAATATTTTGAATTAGATGTAAAGGATAATTGATAGTTTATGTGCTCTTTTACATCTTAATCAAATAATTAGAAATTTTGTTATTTATTTATGTTATTTTACTTATTTATTGCTTTTGTATAACAAGGAATAATAGGAAATTAAATGTGGGTTTTAAATCCAACCCACCACTACCCTTGAATATGGGGAGGGTTTTGCATTTTCATGTACAAGGAGGGTTTGGATTCTCCAAATCCAACCCGCTAGGCAGGTAGAGCTTATAATTTACAAAATCCTCACCAAATCCACTCTGTTGCCATTCCTACTCGGTCTAGGCTTGGGCTTGGGCATATTGAGCTTTGTAGCTCAATTGCATTGAATCAGTACTTGAGGCCTCAACCTAAGCCCAACTTGAGTTTAGTTTAGGCCTGAGTTTTTTTTTTTTTTTTTTTTTTTTTTAAAGTTCAAAAATTCAAACCGAACCTTTACAAAAGCTTTGATTGAATCGGATCGAGTTGAATTGAATACACCCAACTTGCACCCCTAATTCTATTGCTTGAAATTATTTTAACAAAGCCCATCAGATGGGTCTCCCCTAGTTAGTTTTTATGTTGTTAATTGGAACAAGTGATCGAATGGTAATAAAGGGAAAACAATCAAAACAAATATAAGGATTGTTTATTGGTATAGCGCCTTAAATGACGGACAGAATTGTTGGTACATCACAAACTTATAACAAACCCTTACTATATTATAGGATTTATTGGTTAAAAACAGAATTGAATAAATTAAAATTTTTAAAACCAAACTTTTAAATGGAAAATCAAACCAAAATCAAAACTTTTGGTTCGTTTGTTGGTTAAAACCGAATTTCAACAGTATCTATATTTTAATGTATACCATAGATATTATATATTAAAAATATAAACCGTAAAGCCAAACTAAAAAGGTCAAAACTGAAAATTTTGATTCGGTTTTATAATTTTAATTGAATAATGTTCACCCCTAATTATACACTTGTACCTAAAGATATAATGATTGGTAATTTGATGTATATAAGACCTATATTGACGGCAAAAACTATTGGTATGGTATATCTATACTGACAAACCAAGCCATCGGTGTATTTTGCACATGTACGGATGGATATCTTTTACCGATGAACGATATCGGTGTATTTTGCACATGTTTGGGGTGGACGTCGGACCTATATCGATATCGATGGTTATTGTCCGTTGGTATATGTCATATTTCTGGTAGTGAACCATTTTAAGGGCATTAGAGATTTTGAGCAGCCCTTAACATTTTAATGGGACTTTTTTATTTTGGGTGTCAAGGACCCACTAATTTATATAGAAGTAAAATTGGTTTTAATAAAATATACCCCAACTTTATACTCGGCTCGCCCCCTTATAGTATATGTTTTTAGAAAATAAATTATATAGATATATTCGAAATATATAATTAATTGCATATAATATACATTTTCTTTATGCTAAAAATTAAGATTT
Organism: Nelumbo nucifera; assembly: GCF_055504915.1. Classification (NCBI taxonomy): domain Eukaryota; kingdom Viridiplantae; phylum Streptophyta; class Magnoliopsida; order Proteales; family Nelumbonaceae; genus Nelumbo; species Nelumbo nucifera. Next base: position 66,454,379 of record NC_142654.1, on the reverse strand, counting down.
GAGTCAAAAAAGCTTTTGGAAGAAGGAAGGCACCTTTGACACCAAAAAAGAAAAAAAAAAGTCGTAGGGTTTATTTGGTTTGTAGTTAAAATTGGAATTGAAATTTTATAAAATCGGAATCGGAATGGTTTATTCCCATAGTTTATTTGGTTCGGAAAGGAATGTGAATGAAAATTGAAATCAACAAAAATGAGATTTTGTTCCCCAAAAAGGGACAATGAATGGCCATTCCTTCAAATGAAGGAAGGTCATTCTAATAGGAATGAGAATGAAATTCTAATTTTGTCCAACCAAACAATCAATTTCGATTCCAGACCCCTATTCCCACGAATCAAACGGGGCCCTTAGATGCTGCTTTGTAAGGTATAAGGAGAAGCAACACTTGATGTAAGGTAAACAATTTATTGTTGGAGAGGAATGAGGAAATGGTGGCGGTTAAAATGAACGACATATATGGTAGAGTAAGTCCAAATCAAAGTAAGCAGGAACACACGGTTAACAAACTGGTTGTTGAGTTCTTCCTGAGTATACTCAGAAAGCTCACAAGAGTGTACCTACTACCTACTAAATCTGGTATCGGTGGGGAAGGGAGTTGCGACAATTCAGGAATCCCACAATTCCCTCATCTGTTGTTAAAACCTATAAATTCACACACATAAAGCCCACGTCTTCCAAGCCTATCCGGGACGACATAAACCCTAATTAACCCCCAGTGCCAGTGCCAGTGCCAGTGCCAGTGCCAACATGACCAGGCTTGATATCAAATTGTGTTTGTTTGTGTGTTTTTTCTGCATTAATGGAGTTATTGTTTCGGGAGAAAGATCAAAACCAGTTGATAGAAGCATAGCAGCAGATACAGCGCTATCTGGAGAAGTCCAATCCAATATCTTCAATGTGATTAGTTATGGCGCCAGAGGAGACGGCAGAATCGATGATAGTCAGGTTAGTCCATTTGGTTTGCGAAAATAGGGATTAGCCATTTGAATGAAAATGGTAGATTAATTGGGTTTTGAGAACTGTGTGATTGATCCAAATCCAAACAGGCTTTCAATGCAGCGTGGGAGGCGGCATGCGGATCTTCGGGTTCAGTAACGCTTCTGATTCCAAAAGCAACTTACCGACTCGGCCCTATCAAGTTTTCGGGACCCTGTCATCATGTTACATCCATCACCGTCGACATGCAGGTGAATTAATATGGAAAAAAAATCTCGTGCAATTTAGTTTGGCCCAAATTGATCAAGGCCCAAATTAAGGGACGGCTGGATGAATATGACCACCGACCAGTCCAAGGCGTTTCTACTATGGGCTTAGGCTTTTTTTACTATTGACTTGTTTGGTGCGCTTTTTTGTATGATCTTTTGGCTGTTTATAAGTCAGGTAGACCGATTTTCCGTCTATTCCTATTTGTTTTATGAAAAATTTAGCCGTTAAAAGCTGGAGTGCTGAAAAGATGCGAAAAATTTATTTATTTTTCGAATTTTATTCTCGCATAAAAAGATGTATATCTACCAATTAATTTTCAACTATTCAGATTTTTGTGCAAAAGCTCAATGAATCTTTTTCTATCAGAAGATTTTCCCATAAAAACTTGTCAAACTGCTTTATATTTGGATGAATAAGTGAATGAATGGACGGATACATTGTAGGGTTACTTGAAGGCGTTGACCCAGCTGAGCAAGTTTGGAACGTCGCCTTGGATAGAAATTGGATGGGTTGACAGATTGACATTGACGGGAGGTGGAACGTTTGATGGGCAAGGAGTTGGTGCATGGCGCTTCAACAAATGCCCCGTCGACATGGATTGCGAATATCTTCCATCGGTAATATATGTATCAAACTCATTTCAATATTCTGTTATTCTGAATCCAGGTGGCTAATTTAATTGGGTTGGGAATGATGACGAAGCAGAATGTGAAATTCATATCGACGACAAACACGGTGGTGCGAGGCATCACATCTTTGAATAGCAAGTCGTACCACCTATCTCTGGCGAATTGCAGAAACTTCCACGGGAGTGCGATCAAAATATCGGCTCCATCAAATAGCCCCGACACCGATGGCGTTCACATTGAGCATTCCACTGGTGTCACCATCACTCAATCGGTCATCGGAACCGGCGATGATTGTATCTCCATCGGACCCGGCAATTCTCATATCGCCATCACTGGTCTCACTTGCGGACCAGGCCATGGCATCAGGTACTCCCCCCTCCTGCCCTGCCCTGCCGGCCGTTCAATATTCCGGGCTGGTTAATTGTTTGCTGGTTTGTCTTTTCAGTGTTGGAGGATTGGGAAGATACCACGGCGAAGGAGATTTGACGGGGATTGTTGTGAGAAACTGCGTCCTCAGCGGCACATCCAACGGCGTTAGGATCAAGACATGGAAAAACTCGCCTGAAAGCACTACGGCCTCCAACCTCACTTTCCAAGATATTGTGGTGAACAATGTGGCCAACCCCATCATAATCGACCAGACCCGGTGTCCCTCTTCTACTTGTCTTTCCAGGGTACGTAATAATTTGAAACGAATGGGGCCGTAAGATTAAGGGTTACTAAATTGATTGATGATGTGCATACGCAGGGATCATCTCGAGTGAAGCTGAGTGACGTTCATTTCAAGCACATCAGAGGGACGTCGTCGACTTTGGTGGCGGTGAATCTGGCATGCAGCAAGGACGTACCCTGTGAGAATGTTACGATTGAGGATATTCACTTAGACCTGGCTACTGGTGGACACACTACCAGATCCATTTGTAAATACGTCACCCCTAGTTTCAACGGCACCCGAAATCCTGAGCCATGCGTGGTGAACTCTCAATGACCAGCCGGCCCCTGTTAGCTAGCTATCTCACTCCATAATAAGAGTCATCGCTTAGCTTTCTTTCATGTGTAGTACTAGTAGTAGTGGTGGTGGTGGTATCTCTATGTTTACGTTTATTTTGTAAGCACAACTATTGTCGGTTTTACTTCATTAATAGAATTTTTCCCTTTAGGGAGGGTCTGTTAGATTTGCAGTTGAAATCAAAATCGAAATCAGAATTGATTAGAATGGATTTTCATTCTTGAGAAAAGGAGAGAAAATGATCATTTCCTCAAATGGAGGAATGACATTTCAACAGGAATGGAAATTAATGAGATTACAATTTCACTCAACCAAATAGTTTGAATCAGATTGGATCATTCCTATTCTAATTCCATGCCTCTATTCCTACAAACCAAATGACTTATACTAAGCCACTATAAAAATATATTAAAAGAAGCTTATAATTGAGCCTCTCTAACTCTCAAGTCACAACCACAGCTTGCCGATTTCCACTTCGACTCCATCATTCCCCTGATTTGATTCAATTCGTGAGCATGAGGGATCTGACTACTTGAGTCATGGCAAATTGGCAATTAACCACTCTTGCGTTTTGCCGATCGAGTGACTTCTTTCACTTTGGTCGAGTCACGAGTCATTGGGCTGTCAATGGACCGGATTCTGATCCAATATCCATAATAAAAACAATCTCGGTCTGAACCCCACCCGAGTCCAAAATATGCAAATCCAATCTCATCTTTTTGTACATTAAAATGAAACAGAAAATGGGGTTCGTTGTAATTCTACAAACAGCCAGCCAGTTGGGCAAGTTGGGCTGGGCTTATGATCTACTCATGCCTAACCCTAAGATTTGGGGATAAGGCCCGATTCAGATCAAGCCTGAGGTCTAGCTCAATAACCCAAATGTAATTTGATGTATTCAGGTTGGACTTGGACCTGATCGGGGTTGGGTTGGTCAATGAACATACTCTAAAATTATACATGTGTGCATTTATGCAAATATGTCTGTATATATGTAAATACATATTTATATATGTATTGTCGAGCTGGGCTCAGGTTGGGATAAGCTCAAGCTAGGTTCAAGTTACTTGAGGGATAGGCTCAAGCCTAGTTCAAAAAAAAAAATAAATAAATAAAAAGACCGAAGTCTTGAGCCCAAGCCCAGCCCATGTAAAGTTTTGGGTTGGGTCGGCCCATGCTCGGGTTAGGCCCACCCAAATTGCATCCCCGGTTTGGTTTGCTGGGCCTCATTCTTTCAACTCTTACTCATTTTGGACAAAAACGAATAAAATTAGAACGTTTGATTACAAAACTCTTGCCATGGACCTGATTCTTTTTAGAATAAAAATTCAACTTATGGCACAAAATTGAGGTGGCCAATAGCATGAAAAATAACTGTACCCCATGTTAGTCAATTTCTGTAAAGAAGCTCTATGCTGGCGGTCATAACCACTAGTGTAAATACTTACTAGTGGACTACTGTGAAAACTGAACCTAGGCCAGTTCCAGGACCTAGGCCAGCAATTTATTATCGCCATTACAGAGCTTTTTGAAGAATGAAAACAAGTAGCACATGAGGAACATGTTTATATGATTGTTTTATCGTATTTTATGACTTTCTTAGTATATTATATGCTTATTGAATGTACCAATTTAATGAAACCGTTAGCCTGTTATTATTTTATTTTTAATTTTTTATTTTTAAATTCCATTTCGATTTAGAAGTTACAAGCTTTTTTCTTCATTTGCACAATTTTCTACTCAATTTAGCAATTAATTTTAAATAGATGCTAGTTGCTTCCTTTAACTTTTCTTTTTTATCTTGTCTGCAAACAAATGCAAAAGCTTTTTTAGTTTTTTTTTGTATTTTTTTTCATATTTTGTGTTATGGATGTGGGACTCACATGACTGATTTATGTTTTATTGGTGTAGGTCATACATGTTTCCACTATATATCTACAAGTGAGTATTGTATGTATAGCTATATTATTATTTTAGTTGATGAAAAAATAATAAAATTGAACTTTGTGACCAAATGGATTCAAAATTTATTCTGATCATATTTATCACAAAAGAATTATTTTTTTTGGAAAAAAAAGAGTTTGGTTCATAATAACATTTTCTCATTTTGCCTATTTCTAACTATTTTTGTTCATTCTAGAATTTTATTATTGGAAAGAATGAACAAGAATGAGAGTTGAACCAAACATGGCCTATGATGCTATATGGCGTGTTGAAAGTAGATGTGTTTTAGTTTTCTCTGGGAGAAGAGTTGAAGGTTATGAATGATACAATTAGGGTTAGGATTAGAAGTAACTAAGGCTCTATTTGATTTGATAGAAAATAAGAGAGAAACAAAAAGTTACGGGACAATTAAAAATTTTCACAAAATTGATATGTTAACAATTTATATTAACTTTTTGTTTCTCTTATTTTCTATCAAAGTCAAACCAAGCATATCTTAAGCCTAAAGCAACTTGTTAATTGTTTCCTATAGCTTTAGAGCTTGAACAACATCCCTGTCATCTAATCTTTTTATTTCTTTTTGGGAAAATTACAGATAATTGTCAAGTGCAACAATCAATATCCTGAACTTTCAAAAGTATACATTCAAATCCAATATCGTTAACGAACACTATGATGTGTGGTAAAATTACCAAATTGTAACAAGGCTTAGGTCACTCACATCTATATAAAGCACTCATTCCTACCAGTAAGGATACGTGCGATTAGGCTCTCAGGCATTCTTATTTTCTAAAAAACTTTCAAAAACAATTCTCTGATTTAAGCATCAGAGTGCCCACCCCAAGTAAAACAGCACAAACACTCTAACTCTACCTTTCTTAGATAACAAACACCTCGGCTTCTGACAAGGTATCACTCAAATCAGCGTCCAGTCACCTGGCACGTGAGAGTAGCCAAATCGCGCTACATCACCTTACTTTCAAGTCACCTTGCGTTGGATCACCTGGCACGTGATCAGTATCAGACTTAATCATCTCTTACTCCACAGGTATTTCTTCTTCTTCTTCTTCAACTTGCAGTTATCTCCTCTCCCTTCTAATATTTTCTACCAATGAATCGGAAAATTACTGCCGACAATTGATTCCATCTCCTTATTTCTGATGGATTTTTTTTTCCTGAATGCAATAAGCTCCTTCAATTGCTGTTGCATGCCCCCATTGGCTTGGTTTTCTTGCCACAACATCAAAACTCGAGGTGATATAAAGAAGGTAAGTACCTTCCCTACTTTTGATTTAAATCTATAGCTGTTCTTTTGGTTCACACATATAGCCATAAGTGATTGAAATTGTATATTTGTGTTTCCTTATACATTTAAGATTATTAATATGTTTTGGATCATACATGTTTGTGAGCAATTTCACTTCTTTCTGACTCAACTTTTTCATTCGAGAATGGATTTAGAATTGAATTTGGGACTGATTGAACCTGTTTAGTTTATGCATGGCTCCAAGACTGATATGCATCAATCATTAATACCCACAAAACTGTATTTTATTGCTTTCTTAAACTAATTCCAGATCCGAAAGAAAATCTTTAATCTCCTATTACCCAACCAAAACTGCAACATAATAGTGGATTTTCCTAGTTAAAAGGAAAACTTTTGGTTGCTATTAGTAGAAAGTACTTAAATTCTTTGTAAGTTTAAATTTGGATCAAAAGTAAAAGGTTTTTTTTTTTTTTTTTTGCTGGAAAGTTACTTTTTTAAATTTGGATCCACTATAGACAAGTTTCTTTAATCAATTAAATAGCTGAAAACTAAGAAGCTACTAGAGTATTTTTAAATTTCAAAATAAATAGTAAGTGATCCAATTGGCCATTTCCTGATGGTTAGTAGGAAGCTGGTGGTTCACTGATGTTCCTATCCCATAGGTACAGAGTTTTCACCAGATATCCACATATCAGCTTATCATTCTTAGTTCAAACATAGAAAATTAGAACAAGAACCTCCAAACTTTTTATGCTGCTCATTAGTCTTGGTCATTTAGTGAAGATCTCCTTTGGTTGAGTGAGTACCAACAAGGATAATTGAAATAAGGTAGAAAAGAAAAGCCATTTGTATGCCATGATTTTTTTTTGGCTTTTGTATGCATTTAATTTAACTTAGCAGTACAAGTACAATTCCTGAAATAAGGTAAAAAATCATGGCATACATGATTTGTTAGCAGTTTAAAATCATGGCATACAAAAGCATTCAGTTTACTATAATGAGGAGATACACAAAGCTGCACAAGATCAACGAGTAGACAATTCAACCACCATGAAGAATTACTCAGGAAATAAGCCATCACTATGTGTAGGATCCTTATTGATCATAGATTAGCAACACAATTTTCTATAGAGTTCAGCCTCAGCGCTCTAGGGATCCAGCAAATCTACATCACTATGGGCCGGCTTGGCAATGCAAGCTCCCTCATCTCTGCTTCTAATTTGGAATTCTGTATTTCCAATAGATCCTCTAGAAGACCAAAAGTAACTGCCATGAAGACATGTAAAAGGTCCCTTCAAAATACCAATAGGGCATAGCTTCCAAATAAAGCGTCGTTCAAATGGTAAGAAAATTTCCCCATCAGATTTAGATTTTCTGAGTTCCAGCTCGCATATTCTTGCAAAGGATCTCAAGTAAGTCAAAGTTTTTCTAAAATCTTGGAAGCAAGATTATAAAGAGAAATCAGAATCAGAAAAAAGAAATGCCTGAATTTGATTAAGGAATTTGATTTGGCGGAAGAGATTGGTCCTTTGTCAGAAGAAGATAGGAAAAAGAGGCTTGAAGTAAAGATGATCCTAGATAAGTTAGCTTACAAGGATGAACTAAAGTGGAGACAAAGAGAAAAAGTTAACTGGCTGAAAGTAGGGGATAAAAATTATGGTTTATTTCACAGGATGGCAAATGCAAGAAGAAGAGCCAGTCAAATTGAAAGGGTAGAGCTAGATGACCAAGTGGCTGAATCTTGAATTGAGTTGAAAAGTGTAGCAACTTACTACATTTCAAATTTGTTCAAGGAAAGATGGAAAAGGAGACCCCTCCCCCTTGATCTACACTTGAATAGGATCTCAGATGCTCAACAAAGAGAGCTAGAAGCCCCATTCTCAGAGGAAGAGGTTTGGCAAGTGATAAAAAACTTGGAAGTTGATAAATCTCTAGGGTTATATGGGATCTGACATTTTCTATAAAAAGTGTTGGGAGGTGGTAAAAGTTGATCTTTTGAAAGATTTTCAGGAATTCTATTCTATGACTACTCTTGAAAGAAGTCTGAATGCTACTTTTATCTCTTTAATTCCAAAGGTAGAGGGAGCTACAAATTTAAAGGACCTCAATGATTGCTACAAATTTTATTCTCCAGCTACAAATTTTAATTCCAAAGTCTGAATTCTATTCTCCAGCTACAAATTTTATCCAAGATTCTAGCTGAAAGGATGAAGAAGGTCTTGAGTTCAATGATTGCTAAAAACCAGTTTTCTTTTGTGCCAGGGAGACAGATGTTGGATAGTGCCTTGGTGGCAAATGAACTGATTGATTCAAGGCAAAGAGAAGGAAAACCAGGGCTGATCTGTAATCTTTAATTGGAAAAGCCTATGACCACATTAACTGGAGATGCTTGGACTTTGTGTTGAAAAAAAAAATGAATTTTGGGCAAAGATGGAGGAACTGGATAAAGGTTTGCATTACTTCTCCTAAATTTTCAGTTCTATTGAATGGTCAGCCGGCTGGTTTCTTTAAAAGCTCTAGAGGTTTCCAACAAGGAGATCCCCTCTCTCCTATTCTTTTTATTTGTGTCATGGATATATTAACAACCTTTGTGAATCAAGTGGGTAATGAGGGCTTGTGGCAAGGATCTGAAACCGCATTGAGGGGAGAGAAAGTTCAATGACTCCAATTTTCTGATGATACCCTCTGCTTCATTGATGCTAATGTGGAGCAGTTTGGAGTGCTCTCTATGGTTCTTTGCTGGTTTGAGGTAGTATCAGGCCTGAAAGTTAACTGGGCAAAAAAGTAGGATAATCCCAATGGGAAAAGTAGAAAATATTCAAGAGTTAGCTGAGGTCCTAGACTATCAAGTTGGCTACTTGCCAACTATTTATTTAGGTCTCCCCTTGGGAGCTAAATGCACATCATCCCTAGTGTGGGAGATTGTGCTAGAGAGGTTAGAAAAGAAGTTGGCTTCATGGAAATCAAAATATCTTTCATTAGGTGGTAAGGTTACTCTTCTAAAGAGCTCATTATCAAATCCACCCTCTTACTTTCTCTTTCCTGAAGTATCTAGTTGTTGCTGAAACCTCCCCTGAACTTTTTGACATAGTTTCAAGTAGATCCCCCTGGTAATATATTCTAAAAAGAGGCATGAAAATGTCCAAAATACCCATGTAGTTACTTTTAACAAAAATGTTTGTTTACCAAATTTTCTCTTCATATGAATCACTACCCCAAACCCTTCCAATCTCTTTTTTTGATCGAAATTGATATTGCACTTCATATCATCACTCAAAGGTAAAGCTGCAACTTTAAATTCTCTTTGTTTTTGTTGTTTATAAAGTTGGTATTGCCTTTTTTCCATAGAAACCAGCCTCAATAGTAATTGCATGGGTATTTTGAACATTTTCATGCTTCTTTTTAGAAGATTCTAGTAAGGGGGGTCTAATTGCAACTGTATTAGAAAGTTGAGGGGAGGTGATTGCATGAGCCTTATATATGAATTGTTAAGTATTGAGTAATTTAGTTACTTTGTCTTTTATCAGTTATAATGGCAACTTTTTCTTATCCAAATTCAGGTTTTGATATGAAAGAAATCAAAATTCAGGTTTTCAGCTGTTATGATATCTGATTACAAGTTATCTTATCAAAAAAGAATTCTAATTAAGATGTATTTGAGAATTTCATAGATTGCAACTTTTGTTCACTCTCTCCTTGAAGCCCTTGCAACATTTCAGCCCAACATTTCAGTTGTTCAGATCCTGGTCTGTTTAAAGCACCTCTACTAATAAGCTTACAACATTTCAGCCCAAAATTCCCTTTGGAAATCAAGTCAATGAAATTTCTTATATTCTCTCTTGAGGAAGCCTGAAGTTTCTGAGATATTAGATCAGAACCTTCATTAAACCTAACCTTCATCCTAAACACTCTAAAACCCTACACCAGCGTTGTTCCTAACTAAATTTAAAATAACCAGCAAGGTATTGAATTGAACCTTTTACTTTAATTCTCACTTTAGAGCTTCTTACTCTCTATTTGTTATGCAGTCATTAGTTATTTTTGCACATGGACACATGGCTAATGGATAATCCATATGCATTATTACAGGTCATGTAGCTCAGTTATCATTTATATTACCAAATTAGATTTTTGGACAAAATATGCTAGGATACCATCTTTTTCTTTCAAAGCTTAAGTTATCCCCAAACACACATGGAGTCTTAATGCACAACTACAATGGGGATGAAAGAGGTCATTTGAGATCACCATGGATTCTCTCCTAACCTCTGCAATTGAAACTATATAAGAGGGAGTAGACCACACCTTTTTAGTGAAATCCAAAGGACTATGGAGCTCACCTTTTTCACAACTTAAGATAATGTTGTTGATACATGCAGTTCTGGTTTCAGACACCTTTCTCACCTTTTTAGTGTACATAAAGATTTAGATATTTTTAATAATGTTAACTTTCAGGTAGGATTTACTACAACACCAAGCTTGGGTTCTTACCTACCAGAAAGGATGTATATTGTTCTGGTTTCAGAAACAATTGGCTGACTACTTATTATAACCATAGTTGTGTCTTTTTAGCAGCATTGTTATCTTTTGCAGCATGACTAATTTATTATTAGTTGCTCACTTTCTCATCACTATTCTTGTTATGCATTATTTTATGTTGTTGTGATTGAAACGGCTTTTAATTTACTAAAGGCTTTTCAAATCTTTTATTGTTTAAGTTGCCTTCCAAAAAGGTAAATGCATTTCAAATTTTACATCTTATATACTCATGTTCATGCATAATCAATGAATAAAGAGTCGATGGGTGGGTGTTATATACTTTTATGGTTTAGTTGTTGTCCTTACCCATTAAGCCCCAGGTTAGTTGGTTGGTTGGTTAGCAGAGTTGTCAATCTGACATCTTACAGGCCTGACCTTTTCCTTTTTTTTTTTTGTATTTTGAATACTTGCTAGACCAATATTATAGAGGTACAGGGGTAGAATTTTAATGAAATGATATACTATACTTTACCTTTTTTCTCAAAGAAGAGAAAAATGCCATCCTTTTATCTTTTCATTTGATTAAGACTCTTCTCATCATAGGGCAAACATAGTGGTTGTTTGGAATTGCATGGTAAAAGTTCCATATTTGATGGATATTCCCTTGGAAATCTAGGACCTCTGAAAATTGGAGATATTCTCTGGAACAGAAATGGTGTATACTGACTCAAAACTAGTTGGCATAGGGGATTTTTCAAGAGCTGAACTCTTATTATTTATATAACTAGATATCTCCATGGGTATCAAGTATAGATATACTAATCCAGATTTACAGATTTCTATGGAATAGATAAGAGTAGATTTGAATGGAACTTGGGACATTCACTGTTGGAATAGTACAAGGGGCTGAGTAACTTGAGCATGACAAGGACATAGTTTGACAAGATTTCAGGCATAAAACATATACTAAAGTTGGAATTGTTTGCCACAATATGATGCCCATGCACTGTTATATAGCTATCATAGATAAGGAGCTTAATTGAGGTTATGGGTAGCTCCAAATTCTAATTTCATGGTGAGGCTTGGGCCAGGTTGTGATAACAACTTACATTTGCTTAAAGATGTAATGGTAGCTCCATTCTAAGTATTTTTTCAGTCCACACTAGTTCACATTTTTTCATCATACACATGTCTAACATTTGCTAGACATTCATATATAGTGATCAGTCCCCTATTCTTCTCAACTTAAGGATGCATGCAAGGTCAACCTGAGGTCCTGAACCAACGTTTTGAAGCTGCTTGGACGAAGATACTTGGTTACAATAAGGACAATGTATATTCAGTTTAGAGAAGCTGTAGTGGTGATTTCCTCTCTAAATGCAATACTTGCAAGTGGAGTTTACATCATTAAGGAGCTGACTTTATTGGGCCCTAAATTAAGTTCAAACCTTCCATCTCAAACCAAATTCCTACATCCCTAGATTGAGTTCATCTAATCTCTTTTCCCCACTATGGAAAATGAAAAGGGAGGAATTAACCTTAAGAGCTAACTTGACTGGGCCCTTCTCCTAGAGGAATTGAAGTCTATTAGAAATAAATAAGGAAATGCCAAGAAATTAAAGAAGGTGACAGAAGTAGAAAATATTTCCACCTTAAAGCCACCACAAGAAGAAAAAGAAACATGATTGCTTGGCTTAGAGAACTCCAGTCAATTGGAACTTGGACCCTCAAATTTTGGAACATAAACTCAGTACCTATATTACTTCTTTACGAGTTTTGTTCCATCATTATCCAATTTACTGATTCACTAGTTCATCTTACTATCTTTAACATGAACAATGCTACGTTGTGTGCCATCTCTTATTATGAGGAAGTAAAAGAAGTAACCTTCAATATGAGCTCTTTGAAGGTCAAGGCCCAAATGACATACCTGTCATTTTTATCAATTGGCCTAAGAGACAATTTGCAATGATTTAGGGGCTTTTGTCCAAGCTACTTTCTGAGAAATGCTACTCAAAAGCCTTGTTCAATGCTGCAACAGAACTCAGAAATTTCTATAACTTGACCTTGAGGACAAGGATCAACATGAGGAGGGGGAGTTGATAGGGCCCAACCCAATAGTAGGACAGCCCATACAAATGCTACAGTTCTTGCCAACATGGATGCTCCAACTCTAGGAGTCCCTGCCCAACCATCCATTATTTGAGTATATTCTAGAAAGCCACATAGGATTAACTAACTGAAACAATTTGTTATGTGGATTCTTAGAGTACATGATGAGCATGTGACATAAAATGTTATCTCTGCTAGCTATATATAAGGCCTGATCCAAATAGAAAAAGTCAATACATACCCTAATACCTGTCTCCCTCTCCCTTCTTCCCTTCTCAAGGGGTTGTGTCTCCCTAAGAGGCACCTACAGTGTGCAGTATCCCATCACCCAAATTGATTCCAATCATTGAGATAAATGCACTTATCTTAAGAGATGACTCTTATGGCCTAGATTTTTGGCTTGATCAACCACACTTCCGATCAACCCACTTCTCAAACTGTGAAAGATGTTAAACATATGCCACAAATAAGTATATCTAGACCAACTTTCCATTACCCAAGCCTCCAAGGTGCATAAAAAACTCTTTGTAGTATTTTTGGATATTGGTATTGGATATAATATTTATACTAAAATATGGCACCTTTGTACAGGCATTTGTTATCATTGATTTCATTTACTTTCATAATTAAATACTATATAACTAACTTTTCTGCTAAGAAAATCAATGTAAAGCTGATAATGGTAAGGTTGATTTGACAGAATATCTTGCTGTGAAAGAATAGCTGAAGTTGTGCCTGCACGTATTCTTCTGTAATGTAGTATTATCATGTCCTAATTAGCTTCCTTGTATCCAAAACCTAAAGACCAAGGAAAGAAATAATGTGAGGATGAGAAGAACAGAATACCAACCAGCAGAGTGGACCAGATGGTTGAACCAGTGATACAATAAACTTTCCAAGTCCTGGTTAAATGACATTTTTTTGTGGTTTGTTAACCAGCCAATTAACTGGTACAACCATGACCTAGTGAGCATTCCAATTTTCTCACTGGTCTAAATCTGATAACATTCTTGAATATCTTTTCCAGATTGAAGCATAGAAGGATCAAACAAATTCAGCCACTCTACCAAGCTTTCCATTAGCATTTGGTCCATGGTATCATTTTGGATGAACACAAGCCTATGATTTCAAATGATATGAAACTAGGATAAAGTGATAGCATTTCCACATGGTTTTCAAATGGCTATTAACTGAAAAATAAAAAGGAGAAAACAAGATGAAGATAACCCCTTGGTGCTGATTTACAGTTTGGACATTCTAGACTTCTTCTTATATTTTAACCACCATGAAAGGACTGGTTCAAGCTCATGTAAAAGAGGACTACGTCAGGTTGGCAACCAACATAAAAACCTTTATCCAATCCAATATGAACACAAATCCTAAATTGTTTTTTTTTTTCAATGACAGGGCATTAGAAAACATTGCTAACTCTTGATAGAACACAATGGTGGGACAGGATTCATGTAACCAAATCTTGGAATTGAGGCTCAATTGAGTTATGTTCAATTGCATGTATTAGACCTCTAAAAGAACTGGGTAATTAGGCATTCACACATCTACCCAAGAATTGATCGAATTAGACCAATTCTCTCTGGATTTGCAAAACCCTTTTTTCTGTTTGCTGCTAGTTGAAACATAAAAGAAAAATTATGTGAAATATGTTAGGAACAATAGTTATGACACCCTAGTTTGTCTTTTAGTTTAAACCAACATCCAGAGGTGGTTCGCACGTTACAACTATTTTCACTAAATCACTTGCCTTCTAGCCTTTTTACCTCTTGGAATTCAAGCACTGGAATAAAAAATCTTTCAAATTAAAATTCTTAAGCCCGTCACTGTTGAGAAAAGAAGGCATCTAACTAGATAGAAGATAGGGCCTTGAAAAGCCATGTAGCTGATCTCTCCAAGAAGTTCTGTCTGGTTCAAATTGTTAATTTCTTATAATCATTAATAAATGCAGAAATTATAAAATTCTCATGGAGTTGGGATTTTCTCTACCCGATGCATCTAAAAGAACATAAATATTTATTTTTTTTATTTATTATAATCGGATTTGTAGGGTCAGACCCGACTGTCCTGATAACCGATTTGTTCGGTTCCGGGTCCAAAAATTACAGACCTTATCAGGTCCTCAACATTTCATGTTGGGTCACAACCCTATTGGAGGGTCATTAAGAAAACTTACCCACATGTTGATAATGTTCTCTCTCTCTCTTGCCTTTAAATAACTTATATTTCTAAATAATTTTGTCGAGGCAAGTTTTACCTGGAAAACACTTGCCTGGATAAACCTCTTAAAACATTCATGCATGTTAGAGAATTAGAGGAGAAAAAGTATGATCGAAAGGTAAGAATAATCTAATTGTCGTTGTTCTGATTGAAAATAAATTGAAGGACAAAGCGGATGACAGATAACTAAAGAAAGGCCCTCGCAATCAAATAGATCACCTCCATCTCCAAACACAATTTTTGTATTCTCGCCGAAGCCAATGCCATTAAGACCATGAAAAATGCTATAACCAGCTTTAACATGCCTTTGAGGAATCCAACCCGGTCCAAATCCATAGTGGGTTCTACGCAAGTATTCTCTGAGCTTACAAATAGACAACCTACGAGGATGGTTGTGGCCTTGGAAAGATAATCCCCTGTTTTAAAGGAATACACTTTCTCCTATTTCTGATAAGTGAGTAAAGTATCTCGTGGAGTTGGATTTTTTAGGGAAGTCGATTCGGATTTAGCCAACCCTTGGGTGGCTCTTGATACGATTACTGGCTTCTTCTCCATCACCACAATATTCAAATGTAACGATCAAGTTTTCACTGTTTCACCATTGAAGGCATGGGTTTTTTTTTCCTCTAAATCACCGGTTACCAATCATATAAAAAATGCATTTGAGATGAAAGCGTGAAGACAAAGGGACAAGCTCGAACCAATGAAGGAGCATGTATATTTGTTATCAATCAAAATGCGTACAACTAAAATAATCACCAAACCCTAGAAGATGGTGATGCACCCAGAGTGTCCAAATAGGCCATGGGTCCAATAGTTATGATACAAGATCAAAAGATCAAAAGAATCATTATGATACATATTTTATATGCTTTAATTAATTTGACTTACTGTTGGGTTGGATGGAATTGGGAATTAGGAATGGCAACAGGGTGGGGAAGGGGAAAATTGTCATCCCTAATCAGAGTTTAATTCTCATTCTTGGTGGAATGGCATTCTTCCATTTGAGGGAATCGTTATTCGCATCCCTCCCTTGAGAATTGTTCGAGTTGTGCCCTAGCCAGTTGAAGTTGTCATGTGGCTGTTATCTTGTCTCAGGCTCATCTAGCCTCTTCGGGCCACATCAGGGGGCCAACACACCATGAACCAAGGTCGGCGGATGGTCCAACAAGCGAGAACCTCAAAAGGAACCATGACACATGATCTATCTCACCGATAAGCATCCCCATCCCCATCTGGGAACATGGAGCCATTTGAAGACCTTAGTGGGTGGTCTCCTCCCTTAAGCCCCACAAGGGACAGGTCCAAGTGCACCACAACACTCAATTATTTAAAGGAATCTCCCCTCAAGGTACACTATCTCTAATCGCTCCTACTCTTCAATCCCCTTGCTCTCCTACTTCCTCTACCTTCCTCGGACTAGATCAGCTTGCCCTCAATAGCTCGGCCTGACCGACCTTTACCCACAACTTACTAACTTGAGCATCGAATTACCTTCCTCAGGGACCTCTAACCATGCTTTGATTGTAGGTTTTGCCAAGTGCACCTCATCGTCCTCCCACCATGGCTTGTCCAAGTTGGTAAGCTTCATCTGTTGTGCGTTCACCTCGATTCAAATAGCATTAGATTGGCACCATCTATGGAAGCTAGTATGAAAAGCCTATAGTTTCTTTACTCTTCTGTGCACCAGCGACCATGTCTCTAAAGAACACCTCCGACCACTCTAGTGCTTAATCCCCATCCCGAGGATTCCAATCTAGACATACCTCCCCTCCTTGTGAGGTTCGGTAGCCAAAGCCTGTGACCCATGAAAAGTTCAAGGCCCTATAAAGACATGTCAATTGGCTTGTTGTGATGACAAAGTCGATAATGCAGCCTGGAGGCATCCCAACAACAACCTTGCCCGTTAACCGTGTGCCCCCTCAGGCCGATCCTCTAGTCAAGGACCCCAAAGACCCAGTGAGGCCAAAAGTTGAACGTGAGCGGCCTCAGCTGTCTCAGAGGTCTTGCTCTCAAGCCTAGAGTTGAGCCCACGACATTCATTCATGGGGATCCCAACACTCTGGCACCTACATCCTTACCAAGGAGCAGATTGGGCCCCAGGTACAGCCATAATAACATTAACAACTGTGCTCACAAGCTGAATCAAGCTCGGTCAGGGACCACCACACGCACCACTGAAACCGTCCAAGCATACTGACATCGGAAACGAGATTAAAGGCGTGCACAAATTCCTGAAAGAGCTTGAAAGAAGTCATCTCAATTTCCATGCGCCTACCTCCGGAACTCACCCCTACAAAGAGCCCGTCTTCACACAAGAGAGAGCTTCCTCCTGTGGGGTGATAACCACCTTAGGCCTCAGTTTGAGAAATACAATGGCACCTTGGACCCCATAAATCACTTGGAAGGATTCAAGGCCACAATGCTACTACGTGGGACCTCAGAAGCATTGATGTGCAAAATCTTCATTTCCACCCTACAGGGAGTAGCTCGGAAATGGTATTCCATACTACCACCCTGGTCCATAGTCACAACGGATGAGTTTGAAGAAAAAGTTCTTAGCACAATTGACTAGTAGTCGACAACATTGGAAGACATCGACCAACCTCATGCAACTGAAGCAAAAGGATGGGGAGTCTCTAAGAAAGTACTTGGAAAGGTTCAACAATCTATGCTATCATGCTTTAGCTTCTTGCTACAGAAAAAGGCCCATGTCGACATAACCAGACTCTTGGCACATACACAAAAGTACATCAATGCCAAAGAAGCACAAACATAATGCCAATAGGATTAGGAGGACCGACGCGACCTAAAATGCAAAGATAGAGATGATGAACCATCCCAGCACAACACGACACGACGACTAACGGGCCGTGCTAGGCCCAGCATGGAGGTCCATTTCGTGTTGGACCGGGGGTTCGAGGCCTATAAGCCGGCACAACATGACACGACAACACGTGTCGTGTCGTCCATGACCTGCGTGCCGGCACGACCCAGCCCGCGGCACGACATGAAGCACAGCCCGCCACGTGCCGGCATGGTAAGGCCCACCAGGCCCGTAACGAGCCGCACTCAACCCACTCGGGAATATAGTCGTTGGGCCCCCCCTCCCAAAGGGGTCCAATGGCTAGTTTCATCTTTTGGGGGGTTTACAGAAATACCCCCCCAACAGCTATAAACAGCCATATTAGAGGGGTATTTCTATATTTTGCTTATGGGGGTTGAAAATGCCCCCCAACAGCTATATAACAACTAGTTTAGGGGGCGTTTTGGGTAAAGTTATAAGTAACTTTACAATGACCAAAATACCATTCTCAACAACTAAATAATAGATAGTTTTTTGGGTATTTGGGCAATTGAATTATGTTCAATTCCTATAAATAGCCCTATCCTCCACCATTCTCATCACACCAATTCAACAATTTTCTCAATTCTCTCTCTCTCTTATACTCATACATTCTAAATTATCTACAATATGGGAAATTCTGATTAGTTGATTATTTGATTCTGCATTTTTCAATTCTCAAGTCTCAACTTTATCGAAGTTTCAATTTTCAATTCGGGAGGCTTGGACATTGAAAGGCTTTAACCATTGAAATCAAGTTGGGATTTTGAACCGGCAATCCGGGTAAGTCGAATTAGATTAATTTTTTTCTTTTTAGAATTAAAAAAAATGGTTGGCCCTTCTCAAAACCGATTCCCCAACATGTTCAGCATGGATGACATTCAATAGCATCACGATAGTATTAGTGTTAGCACTGATGCCGATGTGTTTGATGTCGATGGAAATGGAACTTTCACCCCCAGTAGTAATGATACTAGGGGGAAAAGGAGGGCTTCTAAGCTGAGTAGCCCGGTTTGGAAAGTTTTCAAAGTAGAGGATATTGAGGGGAAGGGGAAAAGGGTCGTTTGCCAAAAATGTAGGAAAGACTTTAGTTATTGTAGCCAGGGTGGTACGGGTCATTTGAATAGACATCTGCTCACACATGAGCGAGAGGAAGATGAAGGGAGAGAAACAACCCAAACACAGATTGGGAGGGGGACTAGTTTTGGTACTTTTAGATATTCACAAGAAAAAATGAAACAAAAACTTGCTAAGTATATTATACATGCAGAACAACCATTTATATTAGCTAGAAAAATGGTTGTGTAGTTTTGTAAACCCACAATATAAAAAAGTTTCTAGGAATACTATAAGAACTGATGCTTTAAAAATTTTTTATTCATATAAACAAAATTTAATTTCTTTGTTAGCAAATCTTAATTCTAAAGTTGCAATTACTTTGGATGTTTGGACATCCAAATTTAATATTAATTATATTTGTGTTATCGGCCATTTCATTGATGAAAATTGACTTTTGAATAAAAGAATTTTAAGTTTTACTAGGCTTGAATGGCCCCAGCTATTGCTGCAAGTATTTTAATTGTTTTCTATTAGTTTTGATAATGCTAGCAATAATGATTCTGCAATAAATGTTTTAAAATCTCAATTAAAACCATACTTAAATGGTAAATTATTTCATATTAGATGTGCATGTCACATCTTAAATTTATGTATTCAAGATGCCTTGAATATTATTTCAAATCATATTTCAAAAATTAGAAATTGTATTATATATATAAAAAGTTCAGGGACAAGAAAAAAAGAATTTAAATATTTATGCCAAAATTATGGTTTAAAATATAAACATTTTATATTAGATGTAAAGCATAGGTGGAATTCTACCTATGCTATGTTAGAAAATTGTATATCTCATAAACAAATTCTTTCTGATTTTTATAATTTAAAAATGCCTAATGATATGATTTTTTAGGAAGACTAGGAAATGGTAGCCTGTAATAAGAGATTTTTTAAAACATTTTTATGATGCAACAAATGAATTATCTAGAATTTATTATCCAATTAGTTGTAATTTACCGTATCAATTAATGGTAATTAGTGATTGTTTTTCCAAATATAAAAATAATCCACAATTTTAATGTATTGTTGAAATTATGGAAAGCAAATTTAAAAAATATTGGGAGAACATTTCTCCCCTTTATTGTTTAGCTACAATATTAGACCCTATGATTAGGAAACATGATTTAGATATTTTACTTGAAACATATTATGAAAATATGAATATTGATATAGGAAATAGAAAAGAAGAAATTAATAATTTATTATTTGAAATGTACAGTTTGTACGAATATGAAATTGTAGGAAATATTCCTACAACTTGTTCATCTTCTTCTTCTTCTCCTTCTGACTTTGAGCCCAGTAGTAGAATAGAAAAAGCTTTTGGCAGAAATCTGCTAGTTCTACAACAAGTTCATTTACTGAACTTAATTTTTATTTGCAAGCAAATTTTTCTAATTTAATTGAAGTATCAAATAATTTTGATATTTTAGCTTGGTGGAGTGAACACTTGAAAAATTATTCGGTTCTCACCGCCATGGCACGTGATCTACTAACCCCTTCAGTGTTTATAGTTCCATTAGAGTCTTGCTTTAGTGCAGGTACAAAGGTGCTAGATGACAAAAGAAGTTGCAAGAACGATGAGAGCATAGAGATGTGCATCTTCTTCAAGGATTGGCTAGATGTAGAAGATAGATTACAAGGCAAGGGAGGGCATGATACAACACTGGACATTTCAGCCGAATCAGATGATGAAAGTCATGACTGATGATTCATGAATTTGACTAGTAGAATTTTTCATTTTTTTAAATTATTTGATATATTTTTAAAATTTTTTAACATTGTAATTTTGTGTTTTCAATTTGTAACCATATTGTATTTTTTATATTTTATTAATTTATTCCATTTTTATATTTCATTCATCCAAATATGCAATGATCCAATCATTGTATTTGTAATTCACTAATTTGTACCATTCAAATTTAAATGAAATAAAATTCCTATTTTTCTTCCAATTTGTTATTCCATCATTCTTATTTCAATTTGGTTAAGTATTTTTTTCATTTATGTATTAAATAACTTAGACTTCTCATTTCTTAATTTTTTAAATAGTTCCTAATTCCCAAAGTTCATAGGAAAGTTAAATATTTTAGTTTTACAATTTTACTTAGAAAAGAAATCAAAATTTTCAAAAAAAAATAAAAAATAAAAAATAACAATGCAGTCCGATTCAGCCTAGGCCCAAGGCCCACCCTGTGGTCCAACTTGGCATGGTCCATGCCCACGGCACGCCCTGCAGCCCGGCCCGGCCCAAGCCCACATGCCGGCACGACACGACACGGGCCTGCTTGGGCCTGTGTTGTGAGCCGTGTCGGGCCGACCCCCAAAAATTCCACTAGGGAGGACGGCACGACCTGTGGCGGCCCGCGGGCCAGCACTGTAGGGCCCGCCTTTAGGGCGTGCTGCCCATGGGCCGTGCAGTGCCGGCCCGACACGACCCACTTTACACCTCTAAGAATGGCTTCAGGGGAGAGAGTTCCTTAGCCCAGAAGTCTTATGCTCACCTCAATCAGGTAGAAGATTGGATACCGAAGAAGCCCAAGGTTGACACACCCATTACATTGGCCGAGGAAGATCTCAAAGGAATTTAGAGACCACATGATAATGCCTTGGTGATAATGGTGAACATTGCCAACTTTGAAGTGCATCAAGTGCTCTCAAACACAGGAAGCTTAGCATACATAATCTTTAAAGAGGTCTTCTTAAAAATGAAGCTCAGATTTGACCAACTACAATTCATGAACACCCCTCGTCAGATTCTCTAGTGATTCATTAATACCAAAGGGAAAGATTACCCTGTCAATGACACTAGGGAAGGAGACGACCCCTAGAAGATCACACTTATGGTAGACTTTGGTAAAGGTTCAGTCACCATACAATGTCATCCTCGACCGACCTATGATAAATGCACTTCATGCCTCAATCTCCATTTATCACCTGGCAGTGAAGTTCCCCATCAACTGTGGCACCAACATCACCCGAGGAGATCAATGCACTACTTAATAGTAATAATAGCGGTCTGCAAAGGAAAAATTGCCTCTTGAGAAGCTCTTGCCACCAATGACCTAAACCTTTAGGACGATCTCCACACATAATGTAGGCAACCCATTGAGGGTTTGGCTCAAGTACCTCTTTCTGTCAGTGACTCAGAGAAAACCGTCCAAGCAAACTCCCTGTTGGAGGACGGTCTCTGAGATAACATTGTTCAATTTTTGAGAACTAACACTGATGGCTTTGCTTATTCCACAATAGATGTTCTAGGGATTAACCCCCTAGGTTATAACTTATTGACTCAACACTGACCCCCACTACCGACCAGTACGATAGAAGAAGAGGAGCTTCACCCCTAAATAGTGGTAGGTGATAAATGAGGAAGTAAACAAACTCCTCGACATGGGTTTCATCAAAGTAACCTACCTATACTAGCTTACGAGCATGGTGATGGTGAAGAAGGCCAATGGGGAATGGAGGATTTGCATCAACCTCACTGAGCTCAACCGAGCCTGCCCTAAACATAGTTTCCCCCTATCGAAGATAGATCAACCCGTCGATGCAATGACATGACATGAATTCCTCAGCTGTATGGATGCCTTCTCAGGCTACAACCAAATAAAGTTACACTCTAACTACCAAGAGAAGATACCTTCATCACTAACTGAGGCCTCTACTACTACAAGGCCATGCCTTTTGTCTTCAAAAACACTTGTACGACCTCTAAAAGTTGGTGAGCCACATCTTCAGATAACAGCTTGGCTGAAACATGGAGGTGTACATTGATGGCATGCTATTGAAGAACAAGAAGCTCGAGCAGCACCTAGTCAACCTTGAAGAAATCTTCGACCTCCTTAGGCAGAAAAAAATGAAATTGAACCCGACCAAATGTGCCTTTGGTGTCAGCTCAGGCAAGTTCCTAGGATTCATGGTGACCCAAAGTGGAATTGAAGTGAACCCTAAGAAGATCCAGGCCATCCTAGATATGCAATCTCCTTAGATGCACAAGGCAATGCAACGTCTTATGGAACAGATTCCAATGGATCTAGAAATGTAACCGGCCTTCCAATAGTTGAAATAGCACTGCCATCCTTATTGAAAAAACCGAGCCTAGGAGACCAATTACTACTGTACCTATTTGTCGGTAATGAGGTGGTCAACTCAATCCTAGTGAAAGAAGAAGGCAGAGTATAGAGGCTCATTTACTACACCAACAAGGTGTTTGCTAATGTGGAAACCGGATACCCGAACCTGGAGAAGGTCTCCCTAGCTTTAGTAATCTCAACCCATAAACTCCAACCATACTTATAGGCCCACAGTAACCACGTCCTCACATATTAGCCCCTCAGGCAGGTATTACAAAAACTAGAAACATCAGGTCACTTGATAAGGTAAAGCATGGAGTTTAACAAATTCAACATTGACCACACTCCTCAACCTGCCATTAAAGCTCAGGCCTTGGACAACTTCATCCATGAGTGCACCTTATCAATCCTTGGTCCAGCCAAAGAGTCTCCAACATGGACATTCCACGTTGACGGGTCCTCCAACCAGTAGGGGTGTAGTGTTGTTCTCCTACTTCGATTAGAAGACAACATTCTTGAGTACACCCTCAGGTTTAACTTCAAAACCTTCAATAATGAAGCTGAGTATGAAGCCCTGATAGCCAGATTTTGCCTCACTCAGTTGTTCGGCGTAAGGCGTGTCAAAATTTTCCACGACTCCCAGCTAGTGGTGAATCAAGTTAACAACAAGTTTGAAGCTCGGGAGCCCAATATGACCACTTACCTAAAGAAGGTCCAAGAACTCATCGCTCCATGCATTTTGCTATACAACAGGTACCATGGACCGAGAATCTTCGAGCCAATGCCTTATTAAAGCTTGCTAGTTTGTCTCAAGCCAACCTCGACAGAACTATTTGAGTTGACACCCTTGGCCCATTCGAGCATCGTTGAGGTAACCCAAGCCACCTTTCCAGTACAACGATAACTGTCTTAGATAGATCCCATCTTTTAGTATCTATAGGATGGCATTGTCCCATAAGATCGAGGCAAAGCTAAGAAGCTAGTACATAGAGCAACTTAGTATTGCATCATTAGAGGACATCTCTAGTGAATATTACACACCTTTCCCTATCTAAATTGTCTCCCCCAAAATAAGTTGACTACATACTCAGGGAAATCTAGGAAGGAATTTGTTCTGACCACCTCGGTGCTTGGACCCTCGCTCATAAAGCTCTCCAACAAGGATACTTTAGCCAACCATGAAGCAAGACACTATGCAACTCGTGCAAAAGTGTGACAGTTGTCAGAGGCATTCCAATCTATTGCACTATTAGCGGTCCCCATGACATCGATCACCAGTCCTTGGCCTTTCGCTCAAAGAGGCATAGCCATCCTCAATACTTTCCCTCCTACAGTTCGGCAGAAGAAATTCCTCCCCATGGTTGTTGACTACTTCAAGTGAATCGAGGTCGAGCCCCTATCGTGCATCACAACCCAAAATGCCTAAGGTTTCTTTTCGAGATCAATCATCTGTCGCTTCAGGATTCCCCAAGTATTTATCACCAACAAGGGCACCTAGTTCACAGATAGGAAATTCGATGAGTATTGTTCTGAGCTCGGAATAGATCATTGTACCACCGTAGTCCACTGTCCATAGAGTAAATGTCAAACTGAAGTCACCAACCACACTCTATTGCATGACATGAAGTTGCGATTGGATAGAGCAAAAGGTAGGTGGGTAGAAGAGCTTGCCAACATCCTCTAGACCTATGGGACCACGCCAAGCTGTGTCCACGTGTCGACTTTCCCTAGTGTGGCCCATATATATGTATATATTTCTATATATTATAATTATATAATAATATATAGTACATAATATTTTAATAAAATAAACAATTATTCTCAAATTTACTATACTATTTTATATAATTATTGTATATATAAACAATTGTATACATCAAAATTCATATAAAATAAAAATTTTAAGTTTTTTTTTAATTTTTTAAATAAACCTTTCATAACTTTGGCCTAGTCCATGGCTTAGCCCACAGACCAGCTTGGCTTGTAGCACGACACGACACAACATGAGCTTGCACGGGCTCGGGCCATGGGCCATGCCAGGCTGACCCCCAAAATATCCCAAGGGAGGAAGGCATGGCCCGCACTTTGCATGGGCTGCATGTGGGTCGTGCCATGCCAGCCCAACATGTCCTGTTTTACAACTCTACTAAGTCAGGCTGAATTGAGAAAGATCGTACAAAGTGAGCAAAGTGTTGGAACCAATCTCCTACAAGCTTAAGGACCTTGATGACAACCCTATACCAAGAAGTTGGAACTCTTGTAATTTGAGAATGTACTACCAGCAAACGGTGGCTGAGAATTTTGCAATTCTTTGACTGAGCCACAAAGTTATTTTTTCATAAGAGAGCATGTGGCATCATCCCATGACACTACACACCGAGCACAATACGCTCGGACCTAGTTGATCACCAATGGTTAAGGCTTAATACTTATCCCAACTCGGGTTGGGCATGGCGGGAACGACATCCTTGCCACCCATGGCAAGAGGATGGTCGATGAACACTGCCCAATGGTATTGGCATGGCCTTGCAGGGCTGAGGACCCATGAAGTCTTACCTTGCTTGGTTCCAGGGCCGAGTCGACTGAGGACCACAGTTGGCCTGTTGAAGAACCTCTAACCAAGTCCTAAGTGACCAGGAACTGCTGAGCTCCCTAATCATCTGATAGCCTGGAAGCAATTCGGCCAGTTCAGCTTGGAACGACTCAAGCTATAGTTGTGTCTTGAAACTAAAGACCTTGGCTACCCGAAGACTGAGACCACACCCTAATCATCAACACATGAAGGCAAAGACCTCAGTAACCCAATGGTTGAGGCTACAAAGCAAACATGTAATTAAACACAAAGAAAATAGTAACCCAAAGCAAAATAGCAACTTTTCATTACAAGATAATTTTATACAAGTGTTTGGTCTTGGCATACCGAGCTGTACAAAAAACAAAAGGATAAATGCAACAAGAAAGACAACAAAAAGAAAAAGATGAAGCAGATGCCTAAGGACCTTGACCGGTGTCACTCCTCGGCGGGGAGGATCATTGAAAGGCTCCTAGATGCCTATCCGATTAGCAGCCTTGGTTCCTCCTCCGTCCTCAGCTCGCTTGTTAGGCACCCCGTGGTTCCAAGGGCAATCTTAAGGAATAGGTGCATGACCTTCCTCTTGCATTGCGCGAAGCCCATCTGCCAGGAGTCAGTGGCGAAGTCATCCAACTTAGTCCTGAAATTGCTAGATGCCTTAAACTCAGCCATGGCCTCTCGCTTCACATGAGCAAGCCTCGCCTCGGCCTCCCCTACAACCTTCTTCACCTTCTCCTTCGCCTTATGAAAGCAACTCTTCATTTTCTTCATTTCGTCCTCCTTGGCTTCCACAACCTTTTTCACCTTGGCTTTCTCAGCCTTTAACATGGTATTCTCTATCTCTTTATGCTTGGAAAGTCTCTAGAGAGTACATATACAATTGACCGGATGACCTACAAAGCAAAGAATGGCGTCAGTTCAAGCTCTTGAAGATAGTAGAAATGAGTACACAAACATTTACTTTAATCTTGTGGATGGCTGAGCTCTCTAGTGCCCTGCTTGTATGATCCTCAACCTCATTTTGGATCTCGGATAGCAACATGGCTTGGGCAAGCTACTCAACCATTCCCTAAGTCTCTATCATGTCCCAAGGGCAGACACATCAATTCAATGGTACACCCTAATGGTTTGGCCTCCTCCTCTACAATGACAAGGATCTTCCCTTCAAGACTCCTTTGGGGAGTCGCCAAGGAGTGGCCATGTGATGGAAGCACCTGTTCAACATCTACTTTGACAACCTCATGCCTCGAATCCCTCAGCCTCTTCGATGGCCAAGGAGTAACCTCCTCAGGTCGACGTTAGGAAGGGGCTGCATTCGATGACGAGGGTCCATCTTTGCGTTTTCATGGTACGGAAAAATAATCAATACTTGGAAAAAGCAAGTATAAAAAGAAAATTGCTACAAACTCCTACAAAGTGAAGCCCGACCAATCGAGGGCTACATCATCCCAGCTCGGATCAACATGGTAGATGAGGTGTACTACTTAACATACACCTTCGTAATTCGCCTTAGGGCCACTATCTCTTCCTTCTTCAACTCAGCCTTTGTCAAGGCCTTCACTTTTGTCCTTGGGATGACCATCTTGGGAGCAAAAGGCCATCCATTCTTGTGTTTCATAAAGAAAAACCCCTCCTTCTAGTACTTAACCAAGGAGGGAATTCTGACAAGCCCCTCGGTGTTCAGTTGGGCTCAGAAATATTAATAGCCCGGTTGGTTCTTCTTTAGATAAAGAAAATACATAAACATGGGTAAGGTGATCAGAATGCCATGAATGATGCAGAAGCAAAGGAGCCCAACCATGTATCAGAAGCAGTTCGGCATCAACTAGACAGGCAAGATGCGGTGCCACCTTAGCACGGTCACCAGCCACTATCTTGGGGAAACCTTAGGCTCGCGATCAAACTCTCCACAGGAGAGATGCTATATGCTTCCCTTAAGCATGTCCTCCGCCACCAATTTACAAGGAGCCATGGTGAAAGACTCCCTAAACCTCAGGGGAACTTCGGGTTCTTCATCTAGGATTTCTACTTCAGCCTACTCGGTCTCTTCAACCTCATCCCCTCAACTAGACCTGTTCATGGACCGGGATAAGCTGAGCTCGGACTGGGCTTTTACTCTTCATAAATAGGATTTTGTTAGGCTCGAGCCCAAACTCGGCCCCAACCAACGAGCCTACAACTTGGTTCCGAGCTTGGCCATAATAAAAAGCCCGAAGCCTGACCTAACAGAAAGGTAGCTTTTTTCCCTTTTATTAAAAATTGCATTGTGCTTTCTTTTACGTTTTAAAGCACCATTTTACATTCTTAAATCATAAAATCTATTAAAATGGCCATAATCTATTTTAATTCCTACAAAGAATCCATTTTAATTTAATTTTTCTCTTACAATCAAGTGAATCAACAACTTTCTTTAAGGTTGTTTAATATGTTCCCTGTTGTTTGGTTGTTTCTATACAACCAAGGCAAACCTGAAATAAAACACATGATAATCCATTTTAACTCCTACAAAGAATCCATTTTAATTTCATTTTTTTCTTACAATCAAGTGAATCAACAACCTTCTTTAAGGTTGTTTAATATGTTCCCTTGGAAAACCCGAAAATAAAACATATGAGACAAATTCATATAGCTTCATATTCCTACAAATAGCATAACACACTGAAACTAAATTCATATAACTTCATGTTCCTCCAAAATCATAAAAAAAAATCTAAATATGACAAACAAAATCCATAAAACATGTTCTCCATCCATTATTGAATTCACCAACAAGATAGAATATCTCAACTCTCAAGTTCCAAGTCACCCTAAAAAAGAAAATAAAAGACCACTTCATTGCCCATATCAAGCAAAACATGTTTTAGCCATCTCCATTCATTCTTGAATTCACCAATAAGATTGAACATTACAACTTCCAAGTTCCAAGCCATCCTACAAAAGAAAAATAAGAGAGAAATTCATTACCCATATCACATATGTAATTTTTTATCATGTCAAATGACAAATAAATAACGGAAAGATTTTGAGAGGACTGAGTTCGTCGGTGCCTGAGTTCGCATCTGATAAAGCTGAGTTGAGATTTTGAGAGGGAAAAGGAGAAGTGAGAAGAGGAACAATGAAAAAGAGAGAGACATGAAGAGAGAGAGAGAGAGAGAGGACTCACCACCAATGTCTGTGTTCGTCGGTGCCTGAGTTCGCGTCTGAGATTCTGAGAGAGAAGGAGAAGTGAGAAGAGGAACGAGAGAGAGAGAGAGGACTCACCGTCGGTCTGCTAGAGTTCATTGGTTGCGCTGGTGAGAGTGTTCGCCGGTTCTGTCTACCTGAGAGTGTTTGCCTATGAGGTTGTGACTGTGAAAACTGAGAAGAGAGAACTGAGGTTTAGCTAAGACTAAGAGAAAGAGATGAGTGAGAAGAGAGCGGTTAGGATATTTAGGGTTTATGGTTTAATTCGTATAAAGGTTGAGTCGGGCTAGGCTCGGGCTGGGCTATTTAGACAAATTTCGTGCCCGGCCCAAAATAAATTCGAGCCGGGCTTTTAGGCTTGAGGTCAAGCCCGCGAGCTCAAATCTGTGTTCAAGCCCGTCCGAGGACCAGGCGGCCCGTTGGGCTACCCAGCCCATGAACAGGTCTACCCTCCTCTTCTTGGGCCTCTGCTGGAACATGCTCACTACCAGACTCCTCCTCTTCAAACTCGGTTGCATTAGCATCAATCTCAAGGATAATTACCTTAGTAGTCTCGCATTGAGGCCTCGACTCACACTCACCCCCTGAGCTAGAGCTACTCGAACCAAAAGAAGTGGAAAAAGAAGAAGAACAAGAAGCAAATGAAGAAGATGAGGACAAGGACATCTTACCAAAGGGAAAACGTGCAAAAGACGAACCAAACTTTAGAGGACGAGGACACCAGGCGAGAATGAAGAGTAGTCGAAGACTAGCCGAACTCTAGAGGATGAGGACACTAGACAAGGATGAAGAGTAGCTAAAGACCAGTCAAACTCCAGAGGGTGCTCTCACTCAAATTACAAAGTTAAATGGTTTGCCCCCTCTTTATATAGAGGCAACCAATGGTCGAGATTGAGGCCATCAAATGGTCTAGATCAATCCTCGCACTCCGCATGCTCGTAAACTTAGGAAGTTGAAACAAGACGACCGTTGGACTGTACAATTAATGTTTAAATTTCAAAATTTTTGAACCAATGCCGTTGTTCCCTGACCCAGTCTAACCACACTTCGACTGACACAATGAAAATACTAAGTTCCTAAGTCAAGCATGACAAGAATTCTTTCGCTTCACTTCGGCCAAACATTTCTATCCTCGAGTTCAAAACTAGGGAACTAGTCTTCGGGCCATGCCATAGTCAGTCGAAGTTGCCACGTGGCTACTACTGTGTCTTGGGCTCAACCGACCTCTTCAGGCCATGCCAATGAGTCAGCACATTATGCATTGAGGTCGGCAAACAATCCAACAAGCGAGAACCTCAAAAAGAAATTTGACACATAATTTATCTCATCTATAAGCATCCCAGCCAAGGAACATGAAATCATCCAAAGACCTCAACGAGCAGTCTCCTCCCTTAAGCCCCACAAGTGATATGTCTGAGTTCATCACGACACTTAGTTATTTAAAGACATCTCCCTTCAAGATACATTATCTCTAATTGCTCCCTCTCTTCAATCCTCTTTCTCTCCTACCTCCTCTACCTTCCTTGGCTCGAACCAGCCCTAAATAACTCAACTCAAGCAACCTTTACCCACAATTTACTGACTTGAGTGTGGACCTCCTCCTCAGGACCTCTGACCGTACTTTAGTTGCAAGTTCTACTCGGTGCACCTTATCGTCCTTCCACCTAGCTCCTCCAAGCTGATAAGATTCATCTATTACGTGTACGCCTCAGTTCAGACAACATAAAAAATAGGGAAAATTCCCGATAGGTACCCTGTACTTTAGACTGAGTGCCAATTTAGTACCCAAACTTTAAAACACGACAATCTAGTACCCAAACTTTCATTTTTGCGATGATTTAGTACCTGATGTTAACCAGCCATTAAGTAGCATGCAAAAAAGACAAAAATGCCCCTCAAGTGTCATCTAATTTTCTTTATCAACCATCCGATAAAACCAGACTGACAGTGCCGCCTATTCATCGTCTGGCCTCTCCTCACTCTTTCTTTATCAACCATCCAGGCAAATGCCACCTGAATTGTGTCTTGACCGACTATTCCTCGAAGAACATCGGTATGCATCGAGCAAGTATCCTGTAGAAGGTTGATCGCCGAGTTGGCGTATTGCCAAGGGGCTGCAAGCAGAAGCTCGATTGCAGCATTGTCTTCATGTACCGAATTGGGTCATGCTCGCAAATGCCATTGGAACAATCTATGAATTCACATGGCTTAATGTTGTTGCTGCTACTAGTACTGATGTCGGTTTTGTTGCTGCACTCAGTTCGAATGCTGCGTCGAATATTGGGAGTCGAAGATGTGCCACCGCCACGTTCATAGTTCAAAGCTTCCTCCATATGGTCCAGAGCGGCAACAGTCCCAATAGGATGACCCCGGAAGTACACTATCGACTGTCTCAGAGCATCCAAGGCTTTGGCAACCATTGGATGAGGATCAAATGAATTGTGAGAAGAGGACGCCGACGTATCTAGGTAGGAGGACCTTCCCCCCGGCGAGTTCATGGCCTCTAAGTTCTCCATGCTTGCTCGAGTAGTGAGACCAATCGATAACTCACTGAGAGACCTTTCATCATCGAAGGACCTTTGTCGCTCGATGTTCAACCTCGGTTTATGAAGAAGTTTTGATGTCGGTTTATGAAGAAGCCTTGATGAATAGTATCCAAGGGTAATTTTGATATTTTTAAAAGTCTTAATTCACACATGTGGTTACGTGATATACATAACTGACGGTCCATTAACGGTAAGTACTAGATTGTCACAAAAATGAAAGTTCAAGTACTCGATTGTTGCATTTTAAAGTTTGAATACTAAATTGACACTCGACCTAAATTACAGGATACCTATGGGGAATTTTCCCTAAAAAATCAAATCCTATTCTAATTCATTCAAATTCTGTGAAACAAATAGACAAATTAAGGGAATAAATCATTCTGATTCTAATTCTGATTCTAATTCCGATTCTATTTCTAATTCGAACGTGAACCAGATGTACTCTAAATAATAACGTTATCAATTCCACCAATGGTGGAAGAATCCGTAGGAAATAATTCTGGACATCTTTTTCGTCAACACTGCGTAGGAAATTAGAAATGGAAGAAGGAACGACAATGTGAAGCACACGAAACTAACGAGAAGGGAACGTCAAACACTCGATTCGCATCTTTGTGGAATCAATGACGCAAAGAGATCTGTTCAATGAATTAATTAATTATACTTAGGCTTCCATCAGGTCAAAGTGCGAATGCGTAGCCCCACTTGACTGAGCAGTTAAAGACTTCACCATGCTCACATACACAGAGCACACCCAGTACGAGCGAGTTTCTGTTCCACATATTTCCAATCTTCTTCATCAGCAATGGCGCTCAAGGTTCTTTCGACCCTCGACGCTGCGAGAACCCAGTACTACCACTTCAAAGCCATCATCATCGCTGGCATGGGCCTCTTCACCGATGCTTACGATTTCTTTTGTATTATCCCGGTCATGAAATTAATCGGAAGGATCTACTACCATGACCCAGCTGAACACCAAAAGCTGCCCTTCGTGGTCACTATGGTCGTTGCAGTTGCTTTCATAGGGACGATGATCGGCCAGGTCGTCTTTGGTATTCTCGGCGATCGGATTGGGAGGAAACGAGTGTATGGACTCGCGCTCACTATTATGGTGTCAAGCTCTATCGGGTGTGGCTTCTCCATTTGCCGGACAAGGAAATGCATGATAACCAGTCTCTGCTTCTTCCGGTTCTTGCTCGGAGTTGGCATCGGAGGAGACTACCCGCTCTCCGCCACGATCATGTCGGAATTCGCCAATAAGGTAACGCGTGGCTCGTTTATAGCCGCTGTGTTCTCGATGCAGGGCTTCGGTATCCTCGTTAGCGCTGCCGTTACAATGGCCGTTCTCGCCATCTTTGATCGTACGTCCAGCGCCTCGAAGGACCGAACGCCGGAGGTAGCAGATCTAGCCTGGTGATTGATTCTGATGTTTGGTGCAATTCCGGCCGCGTTGACTTACTATTGGCGAATGATGATGCCAGAAACTGCCCGGTATGCATGATTAAATTCTTCTCGTTTAATTAGAATTTACCTTCACTCCTTCAAGGAAGGACGCATGTATCCTTCCGAGCATTCCACTGACTGACACGTAATAGGGTTGAAAGTCTAGCACTCTAACATCAAAAAAAGGGAAGAAAAGTATTAGGGTCCGTTTGCTAGGGGCCTGAGATCGAAATGGAAGTTTGGCTTCTTCCATTCGCAATTTTTGTGGAATGGCATTCCCCATTTGGGGGAATGGTTAATCCCTCTTCCATTGGGAACCAAAATTCATCTTAGTTAATTCTGATTCTGATTTTGATTTTGATTCCCCTTTAATCAGAAAGGTGAGAGGAATAGACCATCCATTAGGCTCAATTTGAAAGGAATACAAATATAAATATGTACAATATAAATTCATACAAAATAATATCAAATATATGATTTTGCGCTCTATTCATCCAAATGGAGCCTTAGATTCTGATAGATTTTTATTTTGATTTAGATTCTAATTCAGTCTACAAACCAAATTAATGGACCCTTAATATAATGTTGAGTACGTATCTGCCCGTGTATGGGGTGTTCGGAAGGACATATGTGTCCTGCAAGTTTGTTTATATTGAAAATCTAAACGGATGCAAATTTTACAAACCATCCAGATTTTTATTTGTTTATATTGATGGCCATGAACCCTACGGTAAAAGTTGTTAATCTCATGTATTTTATTAGTGACTAGAATCTTATCATTAGTTCCACAACCTGTTGAACGGAAACCACAACCTGTTGACTAGAATCGTATTCAACTAAACCTTACTACTCAAAATCAATTAGAATTTGCATAACTTTTCCTCTACCTCACACCTCAGACCCTCTCAAGTGATGAAACCTCTCCAACTCCTTTTTTAAGAAATATAAAATATGACATATGAAACTATTTAAATTCACCCACAACCCATTAAAAGGAAACCGAATCTAGATATTCCCATATAGGCATGATTCACGGTCCAAATTTACATTCATGATTCACCGTATTTACACCCATAATTGACGTCAGTGCAAGACTTTTGGAATATAAAACAAAAGAAATTAATTATTAATTAGAATTTAGGGTACCTAATAATATTATATTGACAACATTAGTTTGACTTCTGTGAAGCATTGTGGGCCGTAGATCTGTTGGTGTGGGCCTAGGTTTTACTATGTCATCTGGTATATATTTGGTTTCTCACAATTACATCCCTTTTAAGGAGGTCAGAGCCATTGTGAGGTTAATTTGACTGTTCTCAGAACAGCCAAACCCACTGCCACACATCTCTCAATTTATAATAGAGATGTATGAGACTAGTTTTAGGATTCTACAATCCAAAGCGGTACAGGTAAGGTATGATATTAGATTTAACTTGAATATCATATGAATTTTCTATATGTATTTGGTGTTGACTTTAATAATATTTTACATTTTATGTGAAGGACATATAATTGATATTTTATGTATTTTATATGTCTTAATAAGATAATTAAAAAATTTGCTGTTTGTTAATGTATTTTATTTATACATAACAAGTAAATCATAACAGGTTAGATGCAAATTCTAAACTATTCAACCCCGCCCTATCCTTAAATGAGAGGAGGGTAGGGTTGAGGATGATTTTACATTTTCATGTGTAGAGAGGGTTTGAATTCTCAAAATCCAATATGCTTAGGTATAGAATTTACAAAACCCTCGCCCATTCCACCCTATTATCATCCCTACATGCGATATCTTTCTGGTCAAAATATAACATTTATCTAGGAAAGTTGAACTGTTGAGGTCCTCAAGCTTTATTCTTCTTCTTCGTTGTTACTTCTTCTTTGTTACTGTTTGTTAGAAGACTGGTTTAGCTTATATATAGACTTCATATGGTCATCATTCATGGTGATTTGGTGGAGCAAAACATTCGAAAAGCAGTGA
The DNA here is from genome assembly GCF_055504915.1 of Nelumbo nucifera. Taxonomy (NCBI): domain Eukaryota; kingdom Viridiplantae; phylum Streptophyta; class Magnoliopsida; order Proteales; family Nelumbonaceae; genus Nelumbo; species Nelumbo nucifera. The sequence continues at coordinate 66,419,745 of NC_142654.1, read as the reverse complement.
AGGACATGGGGAAGGTCCTAGATGTGCCTGTGAATCAGATGGAAGAAGAATTCGAGGTGCTACCAAATCCACCCATCTTATAGGCTTATCTCTAAGCAATTCTTTCGCCTCCATGGCCGAGATCTCTTTGCTTGTACCACCGCATGGTTCCTTGTCGATATTGCCTTCTACAGTATCAACCTCTTCCAGTCGAAGATTTGTAAGCAATACCTCCCAAATCGCATCTCTGTGAATGCCTATCAAGAGGCCTTCCATGTAGCTCGATTTCAGGCAATAATTGCAGTTTGTTCGACGATTCCTGGGTACTGGGTCACTGTGTTCTTCATCGATCGCATTGGGCGAGTCAAAATCCAAATCCTAGGCTTCTTCTGTATGGCCATTTGCTTATTTGCTATCGCGGTTCCTTACAATAAGTATTGGGATAAGCATACCAATATGGGGTTCTTAATTCTCTATGGATTAATACTTTTCTTCGCAAACTTTGGGCCAAACACAACTACCTTCATTGTGCCTGCAGAGCTTTTTCCGGCAAGGTTTCGGTCCACATGTCATGGAATCTCTGGGGCTGCCGGCAAGTTGGGAGCAATTATTGGATCGGTGGGGTTCTTATGGGCTTCTCAAGATGGAAACGATCCTGAGTTCGGCAAATACAAAGGGATTGGGATGACAAGCTCATTGATGATTCTTGGTGGGACTTGTTTTATGGGCGCCATCTTCACCTATTTGTTCACACCTGAAACCATGAGAACATCATTAGAGGATAACGAGAATGCACAGAGAACCAATTCAAGTGAGCTTTCTCATCCACGTCCCGGTAGTGCTGTTGCTCAGAATGAGGAAGTTGATGAGATGCTGAATGCATGTTGTGACGGTGTGCTCTATGAGTGAGGAGATTCACATTCACACATGAACGACAACACTTGACACCCATTAACCCATCGTATTTGTACATAAGGCTCAAGTTTGGAAGGAGTACAAAATTATAAATACAAAAATGTAGAATGCAAAACCTTATATTTTGTATAGTTTTGTATGTATTTGAACTGTATCTATTTGTATTTATACTTTTTGCAAACTGAGCCTAAGTTCCAGGTTTATATCTTGTTCTCTTTTGATTTAACAAATCCGTGGTGAACAGGGCCCACGATTCTCCTGCCAGTTTTGAATCAATGCTTGAAAAACTGCATCAGATTAACAGTTGGACAAATGGTAAACCATCTTCTTAAGACTTAAGAGTAATGTACATTTGAAATTGGCAAATTTTAGAGAACTGAGAGTCTTTATTTGACCAGTTATTCAACAGTTCAATTGTTAAATTCATCTTTGACCTGATTAAAACGGGTTTTGATGGGTCTTTGGCATCGTAGTGCTTTTTTGACCACTGTGTTTGGGCTGCGAATAAATTTGAACTGATGCAAAAGTGTATGGTAGTGCAAATGATTTTGGTGCAAATTTTGATTTATTTTTGTTTTTAATTTTACTGTATTTTGTTCGACTGCAGTACAAGTGAAAGAAAATAAGACATGAAATAGAATAAAGTAAACCCAAAACAAAATTAAACCAAAACTTGAATTCTTTTTATTTGCACTCCCATGCACTTGTACTAGTGCAAATATAATTGTACTACAACCAAATTCATACTAAAGCATCGATCTGACGAGTCATCCAAATGCAATGGAAGAAAAATGGTTAAGCCAAACATCCGCTTAATTCAGACCAAATAGATCAATTACATCAGAGGATGTTAATTGTTGAGCATCTGTGCTGGTCTAACTCCATCTTGAATAAAAGCGGCACCTAGGAGAATACAGAGACACTTTTTAGTATTAGATCGTTTAGGCTCAGTTTGGAAAGAGTATAAATATAAATTTGTAGAGTTTGTATTCCGTATTATTTTGTATGTATTTATACCGTACATACTCCTTTCAGAGCCTTAATACATATATAATTAGAAAATAAGTAGAATTAAGTTCTACATATTCCAATTTAATGGAATTTCCTGAAAATGATTGGATTTAATTTGTTTGGCTAATCTCATTTTTAACTTAACATAGAAATTCTATTTATGTATAACTACCAAATTGCTCGAAAACTTTTTTGACACTTCTGAAAAGTTAAAAATAAAACCAAAAGAGATAGGAAGAGGAGGGGTAGGTAGTGGTGACGAGAATGATATTAGGATTTTTTTTTATTCAAGAGCTATATATTAGGACTAACCCCATTAAAACCTACCAACTACAAATCTAATATATAGCACCTCATCCCTACGGGTGCCAAAGTCATATTGTAATATTTGTTGTTAGTTCAATGTTTTGATAGGACTTACGGCTCAGTTTGGAAAGAGTGTAAATAGATATGTAGAGTGCAAAATCTTGTATTTTGTATGTATTTATACTGTATATATTTATATTTGTATTCTTTTCAAACTGACTCTACGTTTCAATCTTTTTTTTTTCTATTCGTATTATATTTATACATCGTAATTTTTTTGATTTGCTAACTTAATAGAGTGATTGGTAGACCTGCTCATGGGCCACGTAGCCGGATTGGCCAACTAGCCTAACCCATTCATAGTTGGGCTTTCACATGAATTTAGGCCTGTGGACTTGAACTCAGGCCCAAAATACCAATGCCGATTTTTTTTAAGTTGAACTCAAGCTTTCTCAAAAATCCTTGTCCAATTCCAAGCCCGATTTAATAATATATTTATATAATAAAAATATATTTTATATATAATATGTTATTTTCTTTATTCTTATTCTCATAGTGGGCTCTTTCATTATTTTTGAGGTTTGAAGTCTGAGCAAATTTCTTAAAGTATCCTTATGATTTATTCCGTTACATTCCATTTACACATAATATCACGTGACTAAAATATTTTTTAAATTTCTAAAATACCCTTTGACAATCTTCCTAAACATTCTGTCACACTTCATTCGCCACGATTTTGACACACAGGAGGTAATCTTCCCTCTCCCAATCACTTCTCCGGTAAATTCTCTCACTCTCTCTCTTCCTCTTTTTCTCGTTCTTCTTCTTATTCTCCTTCTTCGGTTCTAGTCTCCTCTATCATCACCGAACTAGTGCTAGGGATTCTTAGGAGGCATTTTCTGGAAGAGTTTCTTCTGAAGCTGGGTTTTGAATTATGTAGAGAAAGAATCTATGGGAGAAATCCGCATGGGAACATTGCCGACCTTGTAAAAACCGCCTCTATTATAACTCCTTTTTTTCGCAGGTTTAATTCAATCATTCAAACTCAAACCCAACTTGCTCTTCCTCTTCCTTCTATCTTCCATTGTGCTTTGATTTCCAGGGAACTCTCCCCTATTTTGCAACAGACAATACGGCTGCCATTAAGGATTTGGCTCGAATCCTAACTTTTTGTTTGCAATCGAACTCTTGATCAACATACCACACAGACTCTGAATCTCGGAAACATTGTGGATTTTCCACTGTATAAATTTCCATTGTCGTTTTTCTACCCAGAAGACTTTAATGAAAGCCCTCTATATCAACATAAAGATCAATGAAGCAATTAGTTCATTGCATTTGATGCTTGTACACATAACAGGAAATCAACTGAAAAAGACAACACCTTAATGGTGTTATTCCTTCTTCGTCCTACAACTTTTGCTTTTAGTGACCCCAGAGTTCATGTTCAGTGTATCTGATGAGACCTCCCAGCTCCCAATCCTCCTATCCCAACTAGAGTGATGTGTATTTGGTCGAGCAACTGGCACTTGTAGATCTGAACCCAGAACAATGTCAGCCCATGAGGGCTCGTGGTATTGGCCATTGCTACCTCTGCTGTGTACATATTCAACTACTTCTTCAAAGTTAAGACGCTGGTTAACAGATCTCCACCAATTTCAAGATCATCTTCTACAAGTCTTAGTTCCAGCTCCTTTGTCGCCTACTCAATGGAAATATATGGCATCAACAGCATGGTCGTGGGATCTCCTCTGTCCGAATCATCTTTCTACGTCAGTGGTAGCGATTTCATTGATAAGCTTCAACTCCAAGACCAGCTGTCATTCCTCAACGATGCCTCCCCCACACACAGGATTTTGCTTCTCCTTTCTACAGTGGTGGTAGCAATTTGATTGATGAGCTTCAGCTCCAAGACCAGTTGTCATTCCTCAACGATGCCTCCCCCACACATGAGCTCGAAATTGTAGTTGATAAAGCTTTAATGTAATTGCACTCTTTATAAATATTGCTCTCTTGGCGATTACAGAGGTTGCGGATTACGGTTCTTGTTTCACAGACGAGCACGAGTATTCTTCGGACTCGTAGTGAGTTCGTAGGAGTTAGTCCAATTCCAAAAAAAAGGAAAGTCCGTAGGAGTTAGTTCAATTCGAAAAAAAAAAAGGTAATTTTTTTAAATTATCCTTGTGATTTAATTAATTGATTAATTGTATCTTTACTGTTCTTACTGTTTGAAAATTGATTACGTGTATCTTTACTATTTTTGATAATTGATTAAATATACCCTTAATCGTTAAGTATGGACGGAAAAGGTAAACTGTCCGTTATACTTCTATGTTAAATTACATTTTTATCCACCTAATCACTCTTAGACAGGCTGCCATCGCCATCGTCACCGACGGCGGTCGCTGCAAATACCGAACAGCGGAGGTCCGGAAGAAGTCGACTCCGGCCGACGACGAACGACGCTGGAACCACCACGGACTTCCGCCGGAGGTCGGTGAGTTTTTTTCTCCTCTGTTCTTCATTGAAATTAGTTTCTTCCTCTGTATCTAATTTCTCTCTCTCTGAAACGTCCCACATCTACAGACGGGTGTGACGGAGGAAAAAGAAGTGCTCCCGATCCCAGTATTCTATAAATATTGTCTCCAATTCGCAGAAGCTGTTGACCACTATACCCTGGCTTTCAGAAGCCGCTATGTCATCCTCTACAATAAATTCGTAATGGGGACCGCTGGGCTCAGCCATGTCAAAGGGATGAGTGTAATCGTTCTTAGTGAATTTGAGCAAAGGGAAATTAGGAATGGTAAAGGTCTTGTCATCTGATTTGACATTTGCGATGAATCGATTATGAATCACGACATGGAAGATGCTCGCGGCGAAGTTGTTTATCCCATATAGCCCTGGGTATTCCGAACTTGGACGCAGACTTTTGTTTCCAGGAAAGGAAGCCGTCAGAGATGATGCAGCTGACGCTTGGAAGACTTTGGAGCACTTGTTCAAAGTCTGGCTGCATCAATCCGGTGGCTTTAGCAAACGGGACGAACAGACTCATAGACGGAAGCCGATCGGTGCTATAGATCTGGGACATTTCAGAGAGAGAAATTAGATACAGAGGAGGAAACGGCTTTGGACGAAGAACAGAGGAGAAAAAAACTCACCGACCTCCGGCGGAAGTCCGTGTGGTGGTTCTAGCGCTGTTCGTCGTCGGCTGGAGTCGATCTCACTATTTTATTCTTGCTCCGTCCTCCTCCCAGATCTGGGACTTACGACTTTGGAAAAGGAGACAATTTCTCCTATTTTCTTCTTCCTCCGTCACATACATCTGGGACGTATGAGAGAGAGAGATTAGATAGAGGAAGAAATGACTTTGAACGAAGAACAGAGGAGAAAAAAACTCACCGACCTCCGGCGGAAGTCCGTGGTGTTTCCAGCGCCGTTCGTCTTCGGCCGAAGTCGACTTCCCCCGGACCTCCGCCGTTCGGTATTTGCAGCGACCGCCGTCGGTGACGATGGCGATGGCGATGGCGATGGCAGACTGTCTGAGAGGGTTTGAGTTAAGTTAAAAACAGGATTAAAAATGTAATTTCGCATAGAGACATAACGGTCATTTTATTTTTTCCGTCCATATTTTTACGGTTAAGGGTACAAAAAGAAAAAGTAAAGATACATTTAATCAATTTTCAAACAATAAACTAAAATCATAAAGGTAATTTAAGAAATTTATCCAAAAAATAAAGCAAAGTACGTGGGAATTACTCGTGATTTAGCGAGTACAACGAGAAAACTAATTACAGGTCGCTTTCTTGATCAAAATTGTTGACTCTCATTGTTCATATTTTGTCTCTGTTAACTAGTTCTGTTACATTTTCGTCATACGAGTTTCTTGAAATTGTTGAAATCTTGATCATTTGATCCAAGGTATTTCACTTCTTTTTCTTCTCCGAGTATGAGAATACAGGCGTGCTTCAAATTATCCGAGGCAGAGAATCTGAGAAATTTCTCCCTTTCGTAGTTTGAAGCTTGAAATAATCTACGGATTCTGCTGAACTTGGGTTTTGGATTCTATAGAGAAAGAATCTACGAGAGATTCCATTCTGAACTCAGGTTTTGGATTCTGCATCCAAACCGAATACCCAACCGGTCCAGCCGCTAAACCGTCCAACATCGCGGCGTGAGAACCGAGCCAAATCTACCCGGCAAATCATGAATTCCTCGCACTGGGGCCCCGTCCCTAGTACAGGGAGTGGGGGGCAATTGATGGAGAACGATTTGGCCCAACCTCGTAGAACAGGTACACGTGGGCGTGACCTTGCTCAAGCAATGACTCAGCGTGACAGTACAGCAGGCATAGCCACAACTCGGTGGGAAAGTCACACCGAGTTCAGTCCGACAAATCGGCGGGATAGACTACTCGCCGGGAGCCGTCTAGCCCGTACCTCCTCCCCGGGGCTAAGGTACCCCATGCTGCCTCCGAGCTCGGGGCCCCCTGACCTTTCCTAATATCCGAGCTCCTCCTAGTGGACCTCAAGCCACTCCCAAACAGGAACACACCGATTCGCTTATAGATATCCCGAGGTGAAGACACCTCGGGCTAGACAGCTCGGCTTAGCTTGCTACAGGCAGCTCGTCGCTTACAAGATAGCCTGGCACAGGGTAACTCGCAAAAGGGTAGCTCGGCATATCGCAGGAGGATCTCCTGCCCGACCACCGTACCCGACAAATCTAGGGACAGCAGTCATATCCCTCGTCAAACAGCATCGTGCCTGCCACCTTTAGAGGGTGCCTTACACCTGATAGGCACATACCCTGCGGTGACAGCCCCGCGCGTGCCACCTCAGCCCAGCCAGTAACGACTGCAGCAAGCTGAAAGTGGCGGTTATACCTGCCCTATCGGAGGCTAGTGGACCTGATACAATGGATTTCTGTTATAAGGAGCTAGTATCAAGGAACGGAGGTATCATCTTCTACTCTCGCGCTATCTGCACTCTTAGCCTTTATCTTCTCCTTGCTTCTCCTACAGAATACTAACTTAAGCATCGGAGTGTTCCCGCCGAGCAAGCCCCCGGGGATTCTTCTTCTTCTCCATCTCAAGTACCTTCCAGGAACCACGTAAGTGCCAGCTAGGAATGACCGGATTGCGCACCATCATTTGGCGCCGTCTGTGGGAACCACTTCTAAAAGCCTTCCTCTAAACCTTCGCAGTTCTTCCTTCTCTGAAAAACTCGGCACTCATGGCTTCCTCAAGCAACGTCGGACGAAGCATGGAGATGGGTAACTCCAGGGAACAACCCCAAGTTCCCACGGTTTGCATTGGGCAGTTCACCATCCCTCTTTCGGTGGACGGAGTCCCCAGCCTGAGCATGCCGAGAACAACAGCACCTGTGGGTGTTCCCCTGCCTTCCTCGGTCAAAATGACCTTTGCTGAACCAACTATCATCCCTCTGGCGACCAGCCAGAGCCAAGTGTAGCAGCTCCAGCAACACTAGCTTTACCAGCAGCAAGTGCTACACCACGTCTCCCAGTACCACTACTAGCAACAATTCCCCCAGCTGCCTCAACCTCAACTTTAGCAGCCGTAGCTCCCTCCTCGGCACCCAGCCTCACATTGAGCTAGGTCTCGCTGCCAGGATGAACGCCCCTCTCACCAAGGAGAAGCCTCCCAAAACCCTCCTAAGAGCCAGGCCTCCTCCCACGACAGACAAGAGAGACCGGATACTCCAGTCTCGCCATAGGCGGTTAGGTCGGGAGGACCCCGACTCGCCAGGTCTACATCACCTTGGCAGTCGAAGTTTGAAACCCCGCACCTAGAAAACCGGTTCGAGATCTTGGCTGCAGACTCCAAGCAGGATCCCTCTGTCCGCAGCCATCACCAGCAGCCCGAGCTACTTCCCGCACAAACCATTCCTGACAGCACGGAGGTGAGCAGCACGAATGTGGAGCCTACCAAGAAGCAGAGACGCCACCGCCGAGCTCGCCGGTTTGCCACCCACAACCTGCTCGAGCTCGGAGGCAGAGAAGAGGTAAGCTCGGGCGAAGCTAAGGCTCCCCTCCTTTCAGTTCCATCCCCCCTGTCTTCTGAACTCCTAGTAGTTCCAATGCCTAAAGACTTCAAGCTCCCCCCTCTTGACAAGTATGACGGGTCATTTGACCCAAATGACCACGTAGATGTCTTCCAGTCGCAGGTGCACCTGGCGAGAGCCAATGAGTCGTGCATGTGTGTGGCCTTCTCCACCACTTTTAGAGGAGTAGCCCGCACATGGTACCGGAACCTGGCACCTAGATCAATAAGAAGTTGGGCGCAGTTCGCGCAAGCCTTCACGTCCCACTTCGTCACCAGCAAGCAGTGCTCGCGAACTAAAGAAAGCCTCCTCAACATAGTGCAGAGAGAAGGAGAGTCCATCCGAGGCTATATCAAGCGGTTCAACGATGCGTGCATGCAGATACCGCGCTTGGACCCCGCCGTGCGCCTCGCAGTAGCCAAGAAAGGCGTGACGCATAAAGAGTTCAAATGGCACATGGTCGTCAACCAACCGGCGACCATAACCGAATTCCTTAAGCTCGTGGACAGGTTTATAGCCACGGAAGAAGAGATCAACCAGAAGGGTGAAGGAGCGCCCGAGAAGAGGAAAAGGGAAGGAGAGCCTTCCAGTCAAGGGGACAACCGAAAGAAAAAAGATGCAGCTCAAGGGGCAAAGTCGGGTCAATCGTTCCAAGCTCCAGTAGCGGACCGAACTGATTACACCCCATTGAACGCGAAGCGGGCCGAAATCCTGATGGGGATCAAGGACGCCTCGTATGTGAAGTGGCCACCCCGTTTGTGGGGGAATCCCAATGAGAGAAATAAGAACTTGTACTGTAGTTTTCACAAAGATCACGGTCACAGTACCAAAAATTGTAAAAACCTCCGCGACGAGATAGAGGAGCTCATCCGTCGTGGATATCTAAGGAACTTTGTACAAAATAATAATAATGATAATAATAAAACAGGTCGGCAAGGGTAGCACGGTAAGGACGCTCCCGAGTCCAGCAGTAGGCCAGCTGAACAGTCGCAAAAGCAGCCTCCGGAAGAGAGGCCAGTTCGAGGCACCATCCACGTGATAGTGGGAAGCTCGATCGTCACAGGTTGTACTTCAGCGGCAGCTCGGACGTCAGTTCGTGAAGCTGGTCGGGAAGAACAGAATCCTCCAAAGCGGCCGAAGACAGAAGAGCCAATTTTCTTCACAGAAGACGATGCGCGAGGGGTCCACTACCCTCACGACGATGCGCTTGTGATAAAGCTGAGGATCAACGACTTCGAGGTCAGGCGCGTACTCGTTGACTCGGGCAGCTCGGCAGATATTCTCTTCAAAAACGTGTTCGACCAGCTTCAGTTGCAGGGAAGTGACTTGAAGCCCGCGAACACTCCTTTGGTGGGATTCAGCGGAGAAAAAGTCAGGCCCCTTGGGAAAGTGACAGTACCTGTGGAAGTCGGCACATGGCCCTGTGTAGTCAGACTCAACCATGACTTCCTGGTGGTCACGACCCCCTCCCCATACAATGCCATAATAGGTCGGTCGATCACCCATGTCCTATGGGCGGTGATCTCCACTTATCATTTGGCAATGAAGTTCCCTACAAACTTCGGTGTGGGGGTAGTGCGGGGCGACAAGCTCGAGTCCCGCAAGTGCTATGTCGCCGCCCTAAAGGGAAAGACCAAGGTGGCCGACGACCTCGAACTGGAGCGGCCTACAGAGCAAGGCGAAGAACGAGCTGCACCCACGGAAGAAACAATCGCTATTCCGACCTCAGCCGTAGACCCAGCTCGGATGCTTCAGATCGGTGTTTCCATCCAGGAACCTCTATGATCTGAACTAGTAAGTTTCTTACTTCAAAATTTAGATGTTTTTGCATGGTCCGCGGCAGAGATGCCCAGTATAGACCCCGACCTTATAACTCACAAGCTGAATACTGATCCTGTAGTTAGGTCCGTTAGACAGAAGAAACAAAACCTAGCCCCGGAGCGGTGGAAAGCGGTCGACGAGGAGGTTCAAAGGTTGAATGGCCGCATAGCCGCCTTGAGCCGCTTCATGTCCAAATCGGTGGACCATTGTCTGCCATTCTTTAAGGCAATTAAGAGCAAAGGGTTCGGGTGGACCCAATACTGCCAGCTCGCGTTTGACGAGCTCAAGAAATACCTCACTAGCGTGTCGATCTTAACCCGGTCCGAGGAGGGTGATGTTTTAGAACTGTACCTCTCAGCGAGCGACGAAGTGGTCAGTTCGGTACTAATAAAGGAGGTAGATCGGGTCCAGCGACCCATCTATTATGTTAGTAAAACATTGCAGGGAGCAGAGACAAGATATCCGAAGATAGAGAAGCTAGCATACGCACTGGTAATTACAGCTCGGAAGCTCCGCCCGTACTTCCAAGCTCACACTGTTATCGTCCTCACCGAAAAACCTCTAAGGCAAGTCTTACTTAAGCCCGAGGTCTTTGGTCAGTTGACGAAATGGGTCGTTGAGCTCAATGAGTACGACCTCCAGTACAAGCCGCGAACTGCCATTAAAGCCCAAGCGTTAGCAGATTTCATCATCGAATGCACATTCAACTCCGAAATTCTCAGGCCGGTTGAGCACGAGGTCCCCAGTTCGGGTGAGCCCGAAGCCCCTAGGCCGACTGAGTCTGAGCCCCGTGAGGTAGCAGCCAGTATAGCATCTCTCCTGGTTCGGCCAAGCGCGAGCTGGGATAAGGAGCCCTGGATCCTTCATGTAGATGGCTCCTCGAACCAATAGGGCAACGGAGTCGGAATAGTTCTGCATGGCCCAAGTGGCACGACACTGGAGTATGCGCTACGCTTCGAGTTCGCGGCATCTAACAATGAAGCAGAGTACGAGGCGTTGATAGCTGGACTAGCTCTAGCCAGAGAAGTAAAAGCCAAGCACATCGTTATCTGCAGCGACTCCCAGCTCGTGGTCAACCAGGTCACTAGTGAATACGAAGCTCGCAAGCCAACCATGGTTGCCTACTTAGCCAAAGTCAGAGAAGCCTTGCTCAACTTCCAGTCACACTTCATCAGGCAAATCTCGAGGTCAGAGAATGCTGAGGCCGACGCCTTGTCCAGGTTAGCCATCTCCAGCGACATCACCATGAGAACCATATACATAGAGGACCTGCCTCGGCCTAGCATTCTCGGGGGGGGGGGGGGCAGAGGAGGTCGCTCCCGTCGTTCAAGCAGAGCCGAGCTGGATTGACCCGCTTGCGAGCTTCTTGCTACACGGGACCCTCCCTACAGATCGCAATACAGCCAGAAGGGTGCAGTGCCAGGTAGCCAAATACATCATTATAGACAAACGGCTATATCGGAGATCTTACACACTCCCCTACCTGCATTGCTTGTGACCTACCGAAGCCAAGCTCGTACTCCGCGATACTCATGAGGGTTTGTGCGGCGGACACTTGGGGTAGGGCCCTTGCCCAAAAGGCACTTCGACTGGGGTATTATTGGCCAATGATGAAGGCAGATGCCATTGAGCTCATTAGAAAATGTGACAAATGCCAGAAGCATGCCAATATTCACCACCAACTCGTTGCCGACCTCAAGTATCTCACTAGTCTGTGGCCTTTTGCACAATGAGGCATCAATCTACTCGGACCATTCCCACCAGCAACGGATGGGAGGAAGTTCTTAGTAGTAGCAGTGGATTACTTCACCAAGTGGGTAGAAGCTGAACCCCTTGTAATGATCACAGCCTAGAATGCCCAAAACTTCTTTTGGAAGAACATCATGTTCCGCTTCGGGTTACCTCAGTTACTGATTTCTGACAATGGCAAGCAGTTCGAGGACATCAAATTCCAAGACTGGTGCCAAGACATGGGAATCCGACATAATTTTACTTCAGTCACACACCCCCAAGCAAACGGTCAAGCAAAAGTCACGAATAGAGCCATCCTCTGCGGACTGAAGGCATGGTTGGACCGAGCTAAATGGTTGTGGGCAGATGAGCTACCCAGTGTTCTATGGGCCTACCGGGCCACGGAGATGACCTCCACGGGAGAAACCCCCTTCAATCTCACCTACGGCACCGAAGCAGTTATCCCCGCAGAGGTCGAAGTACCCACACTATGACTAGAAGCATACAGTGATCAGACGAATGAAGATGAGCTGCGTACCAACCTTGACCTACTCGACGAAGTAAGGGACCTCGCGTATATCAGGACCGTAGCCTACCAGTAGAGAGTAGCTTGGTACTATAACGCCAGGGTCAAGAAGCGGAACCTCCGCGTTGGCGACCTGGTCCTTCGTAAAGTTATGGTACCTGAGCCCGGCGCTGGCAAGCTCGGGTCTAACTAGGAAGGACCTTACCGAGTGAAACGAGTGCTCGGGGAAGGAACGTACGAGCTCGAGACCCTCGAAGGGAAACAGGTACCTCGGGCATGGAATATTGTCAACTTAAGACAATACTATCTGTAACAACTGAGTAGGCCACGAGCCACTCCCCTAGCCCAAGGGCCAAAGCACCGTGCTAACAAGAAAACCTCGGCACTACATAAGACCTAGCCTCCTTAACGGCATAGGCTAAGTACCTTAAATACCCAAGGCATAGGCAGCTTGGGTGTAAACCCTACGGTGCATAGCCCGCCCTGGTGTATCACAGGTTGAACTCGGAAGGGACAACCGATGTCCACCTAACCTAGATGAAGACAAGTCAGGCATATGCCCTACTATGTCACTCACCTCGGTGTTCCCTATTACATCACCCCTACTAAGTATTAGGAGACAGTTCGGGGTGATGGCAATTAAGGAACACCCACTTCGGGAATTTAACTCGATAGGTTAACAGCTTGGGGTGAGACAATCATTTCAACAAAAGTAAATTGCACAAGCACTTGGCAAAAATATTTCTTCATTACATAAGCTCCATTACATAAATTTCGTTACCTAAATATGTTCAATACAAAGGAGAAGGAAATTGAGCTCGTAGGCCCAGTACAAAGGAGAAGGAAGTCGAGCTCGTAGGCCTAGAATACAAGGAGCACCTGACTATTTGGGAGGCTCATCAGCCTTACTCAGGGCTTCTTCAGGGGTCTCCTTGGAAGAATCAATCAGATCGGTAGCATCAACCTCCCTGTTGTCGCCATCATCTTCAGAGTCTGGGTCATCCATGGCCTGGCGTGCCATGTCATCCGTGATGTTGAAAGAAGTGAAGGCACTTATATCCAGGTTGGGGTAGGCATGCCTTATCCACCATCGGCCGAGCTTAAACCCCCTACGGTAAGCCTTTGACATTACGTTATCGAACCTCGATGACTTGACGTAGTCGATGACGGACTGAACCTTGGTCTGCTCCACAGCATCGTCGAAGATCTCCATCTTCTCCTTGATATCAGCCTTAAGAGACTCCACCTCGTGCTCCAAGGCCTCCTTGGTTTCCTTGAGGGCCTGCATCTCGAGCTGCGAAGCCTTCTGGGCCATTTTGAGGCTTTCCACCTCGAGCTTCATGGCTTCTTGACCAACTCGGAGCCCGGTCACCTCGGCCTTCAACTTGTCTCGTTCACGGGCCAGCTTCTCCCTCTCTAACGCCAAGGCGTCATTCAAGCTCCTCTAAGCAGCGGCAACACTCTCCAACTGATGGACCTTGTCCTGTGTTGCCTTCAGCTCAGCATGAGCCACGCGGGACGACTCCTCAGCAGCCAAAGTGCGCCTCAGGTGTTTGTCAGATTGGAAAGTCAAGGCGTGCACGACAGTGTTCGCCTAGCAGAAGGAAACTGGTTAGTAAAAAAAGGGGGGGATAAAGTGTTGGCTCACGGAATACGAACTTACCACCATGATGTGGGTTGCAGCGCGGCCCCCGAGCTGACCTGGGGAGAGTTCAGCCCAACTCACGACCTTTGCATTGATTACGCCCCTTTTACTTTGGTCGAGGCTGACCTCGGGATCCAAGATGGACTCCTCCTCTCCAGTCCTTGAATTGGACGCCGCCGCATCTGCAGCGCGGTGAGCCGACTCTTTGGTGGCCTCGGCAGCTGCCCCGGCAGAACTCGGAGCCTCAGCTGGCTCATCCACCAACCCCTCCGCAGCCTCAGGCTTTTGGGGTGGAAAATCATCCTCCAGATCTATCACTGGAGGGGCATTGTTGAGCTCGGGCTCAAGGGTGGAAACCCGGGGATGATCGGAATCGGGGGAGGGAGCCCTCGGCGGCTCCTCACGAGCCTTCTTGGCAGCCCGCTTCTTCCTCTTTTTCATTTGGTTGAGGTGCCTAGGATCTGTAATCCTTTCTTCTTCGTCCATGGGACCTGCAACAAAGTTGGCGTCAGTGAACCTGAAGACACTAAGCAGATAAAAGCAAAGCACCAAAAGATAGAAATAGACCTACCCGGGCTCAAACCGGCCTGAACGAGCTTCTCTTCGGTGATGTACTCCCGATGATCGAGCTCAGCCTGAGCCCACGAATGGAAGGTCTCCCACGTCTGCTGGTTGAGGGCGATGCTGGTAGCCTGGGTGGTCACCCTCTAGCTAGTAAGGAAGAGCCACCCCGTGCTGGCCCGGACCACAAAATAGTCCCGCTTCCAGGCCGGGACCTTGGTCGGGAACTTATGCAACAGCTTGAAGCCTGGGCGAGGAGACAAGTAGTAGACCTGCCCATGCTCGGGGGAGCGCTAGAGGCGCTCTTTTTTATTAGCAGTATGGAGCAAAGTATGTCCGCGTCCAAAGAGAACTTCCGTTCGCGACAGAGGGAAATGGTTCCCACCAAATTCCGAATGGAATTGGGGTGAAGCTGATCCAGTGTGATGCTGAAATGCCCCAACACCTCGGGGATAAGGGGATGAAGAGGGAGACGAAGCCCACCGATGAGTTGTTCCCTGAATGAGGTCTTGGAGCCTCTCCAGCGTCAGAGTAGAAGGACCGAACTGGTCCAGCATCCGACCTCGATGAGAGGTGGACGCCAGTTTACCCGAGGTTGCCCGTGCCTCGTGGGAAGGCTGGGCAACAGTAGGGTCACCATGACCCGAGGTGTCCGCCTCGAGTTCATCCGAGAAACTGCCCCCACTAGACATAAGGAAGAACGAATTGAGAAAAAAGAAAAGAGGGAAGACTTGGGGACTCACCAGAAAGAGACGAAACCGAGCTGGAGACCTCAGACACGAGTTCAAGATGAAAAACACTTAGCGACGAAGGAAAATGGCCAGAATCCCGCTATTTATAGCCACGGGGCCCAGTAGCCAACGGTCAAGATTGGATCAATCCAACGGACCTCAAAGAAACTGACTGCGGGACTCTCAAGGCGAATTTGGTTTAGCACATTTTTTGGCGTCCGCGCAGCATAAAGCACGTGACGTCCGTGTGTGAATTGCACGAGACACGGGTTTTTCCCTCCACGCAAACCGAATACCCAACCGGTCCAGCCACTAAACCGCCCAACATCGCGGCGTGAGGACCGAGCCAAATCCACCCCGCAAACCATGAACTCCTCGCACTGGGGCCCCGTCCCCAACACGGGGAGTGGGGGGCAATTGATGGAGGACGATTTGGCCCGACCTCGTAGCTGGGGTACACGTGGGTGTGACCTTGCTCAAGCGATGACTCAGCGTGACAACACAGCAAACATAGCCGCAACTCGGTGGGAAAGTCACACCGAGTTCAGTCCGACAAATCGGTGGGATAGACTACTCGTCGGGAGCCGCCTAGCCCGCACCTCCTCCCCGGGGCTAAGGTACCCCAAGCTACCACCGAGCTCGGGGCCCCCTGACCTTTCCTAATATCCGAGCTCCTCCTAGTGGACCTCAGGCCACTCCTAGATAGGAACACACTGATTCGCTTATAGATACCCCGAGGTGAAGACACCTCGGGCTAGACAACTCGGCTTAGCTTGCCACAGGCAGCTCATCGCTTACAAGATAGCCCGGTATAGGGTAACTCGCGGAAGGGTAGCTCGGCATATCGCAGGAGGATCTCCTGCCCGACCACCGTACCTGACAAATTTGAGGACAACAGCCATATCCCTCGTCAGACAGCGTCGTGCCTGCCACCTTTAGAGGGTGCCTTACACCTGATAGGCACGTACCCTGCGGTGACGGCCCCGCGCGTGCCACCTCAGCCCAGCCAGTAACGGCTGCGGCAGGCTGACAGTGGCAGTTATACCTGCCCTGTCGGAGGCTAGTGGACCTGATACAATGGATTTCTGTTATAAGGAGCTAGTATCAAGGAACGAAGGTATCATCTTCTACTCTCGCGCTATCTGCACTCTTAGCCTTTATCTTCTCCTTGCTTCTCCTACAAAATACTAACTTAAGCATCGGAGTGTTCCCGCCGGGCAAGCCCTCGGGGATTCTTCTTCTTCTCCATCTCAGGTACCTTCCAGGAGTCACGTAAGTGCCAGCTAGGAGTGACCGGATTGCGCACCATCAAAAGTTATTGAAGATAAATGAGTATGGGAAAGGGAAAACTGTAATTATTAAGATAAATTAGTATAATATTGGAAAAAGAAAATTATTGTTAGTTTATATTAGAAAATATAAGTTAAATTAGTGTAGTTTTGTAAGTAAACCATTTAAAAATGAAATAAATTATTTAATAACAATTTAAAAATAAAATTGAATAAATTTTCAAAATTACACAAAAGTAATAAATTTTTCAAAATTTTCATAAAATTACATTTTTGAAAATTAAAGACAATTTAGTGTACTTTTAGAAATTTACCATGTGGCTGATACTAAGTATATCATTTTGATCATTTTTGTCATCAAATTGAATATTGGGTTGACGGGGAGTGGGTGCCTTTCCTTGAACCCACCCAACATTGGGGACAAGGTAGGAAAATTCAATGATTCTTCATCCTTGATGAAGAGTGGGTACATTGCCTTGAATTCACCCGACAATGAGGACAAGGTGGGGAAATTTGAGGATTCTCTATCCCTAATGGGGAGTGGGTGCCTTGTTTTGAACCCGCTTGAAATTTGGGGACGAGGCAAGGAAATTCGATGATTATCTGTCCCTAATGGAGGAGTGGATGCCTTGCCTTGAACCTGCTTGAATAGGGTAGGAATGGGGTAAAGTGTCTTGACTATAGGGTAGGGACAGCGATGGAGTGTCCCACCCCGAACCTGCCTCGTTGCCATTCATATATAATTTTTAATTATTATCTATTAATAAATGTTAGCTTCTGTAATTATTTTTATTTATTTAAAATCAATCAAATTTTCATTTAAAAATAATGAAAATTATAATAGTTATTAAAATTACTATAAATGATTAATAAAATTAAATTTATTAAAAAATATTTCTTCATATTAAATTAATAATAATTATTTTTCGTAAATCAACATTAAATGAAAAATACAATTATTAAAATTTTAAATATTAACAATAACTTTGAATACTTTTAGTTAATTAACATGAAATTATGATTATTAATTTATCAATTAATTAATAATAAATAAAATAATTCAATCTTTGTGCATCGTACGTGTCCCCACTAGTTGTTTCCTTAGGCTCCGCTTGTTTGCAGTACAAATGCCAAATCAGGGTATTTATGTACTATGGTTCACATTTGTAAGCGTTTATTTGGCATGTAAAAAAGTAATGATTATTAAATAAAAAATATATTTTCTGACATTTTTGTACTCTGAAAAGAGAGCATTACTTTACCTATTTTTGGATACAATTTTGTATTATTTTGATAATCAACCTTTTAACCATAATTAAGGCATTAAAGCATAAGGTAGTTGGAGCATTTAATGATGGGGCCCATACTTAGCACTGATTTCAAACAAACAATAAGTACAAAAACGGTTTAAAATCTGAACTATGCTTGCTTTCATGACCCGAAAAAGGGGATAAATATGGAGTGTATATATTTACATTTGCATTGCAACCAAAGGCAGCCTAAGAAAATTCCATTCAGTTGGATGATCCCTTTAGTTTTTCCTTTAATACAAATATATTATATAAATATATAAATATATATAATTCAGGCATTTTAAGAGGGGATAGGAGTAAAAATATAAAATCAAAGAAGGGGCAGAATTGAAAATATAAAATCAACATTTTAAGAGGACATAGGATTGGAAATATAAAATCAGCGTATTAAGAGAGGATAGGATTGGAAATATATTATAAATATGAAATAAGGGAGGGGTAGAATTGGCAAGGAGGGGTAGAATTGAAAATGTAAAATCAGGGTGTTTAACGATGGACGTTGTTTTTATAAATGGGTAAGAAATAAATACATCACAAAGTACACGTTTTTTTTGTTCGACTATGAAACCGAAAAAACTTACAACCAAATCAATCGGCATGTTTTTGAACATGCCATTCAAAGTGGGGCCTATGTGCATCGGAGATTACAATCCGACGGAAATGAGGCACTCCTCATTTGAGGGGCCTTCGTTCCATGTGTTTGTCGAGCAGGAAAAACCTATATATATATATATATATATGCTCTGCGCATCAGTTGGTTCCCTCCCCGTGCGCTGTTTTCTTGTTTTCGTACTTCCTGGTTGAGTTCACTCGTTGAGCTTTCCAGAATAAACAGAAAACGAAAAGAAAAAGGGAAAGGGAGGATCAGAGAACAGAGAAGCAGACGGAGTTCATGGAGAGCTTTTCCGAAATGGTTCCACTTCCGCTGTTGATGACTCCAGTAGAATCGAATTATCGAGCTTGCACCATTCCTTACCGATTCCCATCCGATAATCCCCGAAAGGCAACATCGACTGAGCTGGATTGGATTGACCTTTTCTTGAGCTCTGTACCGTCTTTCAGGTCTTCATTCTCGATCCCTTTTCTGAGCTTTCCTGCAAGTAATTCAATTGCGTGAACTCCGTATATTCTTCTTCTTCTTTTTATAGAGAAAGTCAATTGCTGCAGTTTTAGGTGGAGACTCATAATTTAGTTTGTAGTTTTAAATGAATTTGATTTTACAGAGTGACATTGGTAGACAATTTAATTTTCTCCACTTGACTGGCCCGAGAAATCTTACATTTGGTCTTGGGTCGTTTTGACGGTTATTTATAAGTTTGTAGGTCTACTTGCGGTGTACGAGTTAGTCATTTTAAGCAATACTAGTTTCCGGGCTCTTATTTAGCTTTCGTCGGGGGATGGGTTTTCTAGCTGCTCTCCTTTTGTGATTCTAAATTCTATGCAGTTTAGTGCTTGTTTCCCATTTATATCTGCTAAAGTTCTAAGACGTTGACTTCCTGTTTAACTTGAACATCGTCTCTAATTTATTATAGGGAAAATATCGGAATGGAATATTTAAGATGATACTTTGTGCTTTTCTTTACTTTCAATCTGGGAAAATGGTTCCTTGGTTCGTGTCCATATCCTATTTCTTCGGACGGGAGAGCACTTCCTCACACATGTTTTAATGTCTTATGTCTCATAGCATGAATTGGATTTTTTTTCCCGGTGAATATAGTGGTTAAAGTTTCAAATCTTCAATTGGGAAAATTGCAGAAAACAAGACTTTCGTTTTTTTCCATGTGGTGTGGTGGTGATCTTTTTTCTTCGGGGATTGGGGGTGGGGATAGACATCAGGCTGAAATCTGATCTAGAAGAGGATGCAGAGGAACCATTTTAAGCTGCTAAGTGAAAAAAAAGCCCTGGTTGTGTACCCCTTATGTGACAACTCATCTAGCATGTCCATCCCTTCTTGGATTTTCATTTCTCTCATTTTTTCTTCCTTGTTTTAAATTTTAGGCATAAAGTTCTTCTGTTTCTTGACATTATATTTCTTTCAGAAGCTAGTGTATTTTTAACTACTTTTCTTCAATCACTTGTGAATCTGGGACATAATGAGTTGGTTGTTTCCTCTTGGTGCATTTTTTTTATCTATATCTCATTTTTAAGGTAAAGGAATTTTGATAATGGACTTGGATGGTAATATCCATTTGTATAACTATTGGGATGTTTCCAAGCATTTTTTTTTTTTATCAGGAAAGACTAAAGAAAATTTCATTAAGAAAATTAAATTGAGAAACAGTACAGAAACTGAGTACCCTCAGCTACCCCACTAGTTTTTAAACTTTGTCACCTATCAGCTTTTGATTTTCAGCCTTACAACTGAGCCCAAAAACAATGTTCCCTGTTAACCCCTTGTTTCGCTAGCTGATCTGCAAAACCATTTGCTACTCTTGAAGTCCACTGAATTGATAACTGCATGTCCTTGACTAGATGATTAAGCTTCTTGATTTCATTTCTGAACAACCAGGGAGTCTTTTCATTCTGCCTTTGCCAAATGCCAACTCATAATCACTTTGGAGTCGCCTTCCACAACCAGCTTTCTCACTCCTAATTCCATAGCTTTTTGTATCCCAAAAACTACTGCCTTTAGTTCAGCTGTAATGGAATCTCCCCTTCCAATAGGGCCCGAATACAGACCCACCACAATCCCCTTGTCATTTCTTATCACCCCTCCAATTCCAGACATACCCAGGTTACCAAAGCTGCTCCCATCAAAGTTTAATTTGAGGAAACCAGACTCAAGGGGGTCCCAGTTTCTTAAAACCTTCTTCTTTTCCGATGACAAGGATGCTACTGTCCTCCAATTTCTGAATATATCATCTGCAGTAAAATCTGAGAATAATCCCAAAGATTTTACCCACGAGGTCACTTTTATCATAATCTGTTCTATCAGCATTTCCTTGCACCTTTTCTTTTCTTCAAATTTCTCAGATTTCTCTCCTTGTATATGGATCATTTTTAGATAAGTGACAAAGTATAGAAAAGAAAGATGTTGTAACTCATCTGGTCTTTGGCAGCTCTATGGTAGCATGATTACCTAATGGTCCATAACAACTCAATAAATTAAATGCTTTGTAAATGGTAAATTTTATTGGATTGTGCATCTTTTTTATGAAAATAACACATATTAGTAATTATCTTTTGTATGATGCAGGCAACGTGCAGAAAGTGACATAACAGTTACTGATGCTCATAGTAGAGCTGAAAAGTTTGCTCAAAGGTATTTCTGTTTTACTAATACACCTGATCCATTTCCTTGATTTCTTTTATTTTATCTTTTTTTAGTTCCCTTCTTAACAATGATACTGTTCCAGAGTTGACATAATGCATTCCTACAAACATGCTCATTTCTGATTCTATCTTTTCTAGTTTTCCCACTTCCTTCTCAACATTTCTGGGTCATATGATCAGTTAACTCATCTCCTCGTATCCTTCCTAATCTTAGAAGAGGCAAAGTAAGTTCACTAGTTGGATCAAGTAGGGAGCTTCCCTAAGGAATCCACTTGATTGGCCATGTGGAAGGATCCTGTGGCCAATGACCCACTTGATTGGCCACATACTCAATCCCATGGCTCATATCAGCCATGTAATCCACCCTGTATTGGTGGTTTTCACAATTAATATCAGCCATTCAAAATTCTATTATTTAATATAAAACTTTACTATGAGGAGTTTTTCATCCTCTTTTTCATGTTTGTTTTTAATTGTATTTTCAATTTTCAGTTAAATATTTCACAAAAGAAAATTGCATTTTATATTGTGAATGTAACATTTTACTCAAGGCTGTTGAAACTTGAGAAAATCTGTTAGAGATTTTGTAATTTTTGTCTCTGTCAGGTGTCAAAAGACTTTGGTTGAAGTTCAAGTAAATGCTTTTAGCTTCATTTCCTTGATAATATTATCAAAAGTAGACTCATTACCACATCCCTGTATGGTTTCACCAACATCATGTGCACTCACAGTACAATAAAGCAATTATTTTCTTCTCTATTTTCCTTGTCAAGTAAATTTGCAGGAACTACTTTAATGTATTCTTTTCTGATTATATTGTTGATATGTTTATTTTGTGTTAAGGTACACAGAGATTCTTGAAGACTTAAAGAAGGATCCTGAAAGTCATGGAGGGCCCCCTGATTGCATTGTAAGGAATTTCATAATGAACCCTTATCTAGACCCCTTTGTGTTTATAGAGTTTCATGAAATGGTGTGCTCTTATATTTCTTTCATAGCTATGGACATTTTACAACAGAGGAGCTAAATTTGTATTTGCTTCTTGTACAATTTTAGCTTCTATGTAGGATCCGTGAGCAAGTCCTCAGAGAGTTAGGATTCAGAGATATATTCAAGAAAGTTAAGGTAATTGTCAACTTTAAGTTGTATCATGTAATTTTATAGCTTCTTGATGTGTACTCAAATTTACTCATTTTTTTATCATTGAAATGTACTAGGATGAAGAGAATGCAAAGGCTATCTTGCTATTTGAAGATGTAGTTTGTCTTAATGATTCCATTGAAGACGAAGGCCAACGTTTAGAGAATTTGGTTAGGGGCATATTTGCAGGGAACATATTTGATCTAGGTTCTGCAAAGGTAAGTAGTCTAATTTGTAACTCATGAATCATCGAATGAAAAAAAAATATTTTATTTGTTTTGTTTTTTCATTTTCTAATTTTTTTAACTCTTGGTTGTCAATAGAGAGTTACAAGAACGAAAATAATGAATTGATAAAGATTACTTCTTCCTCTTCTTGGAGCAATTTTGGTCAATACTGTTTGTATATTTTCTTATTCAGTAATACCTTTAACTTTCTTTAAACTTGCACTTTTATCAGTGGCTCAGATCCAATTGGAGAACATATCTCGGTCTTATTACAATTTCCTATCCTTATGCAATTGGATATATTTAAGAAAAACTTAAGAACTTATATTTGCATGTATTGATAATTCTTCAACAAAATTCCAATTACAATAATGAAGTATCAACCCTAGCTGGCAACATGTCTAGGCCATAAATAACACCATGAAGTCCTGTTTTAATGAACCAATATGTAATTTTTTTTCCATCGTCAACAAAATATACCTGCATTTATTGACAAGATAAGCCTTACTAACCAAAATGTTTGATAGCAAGGAAAGTTACTAGCAGCTTACAGTTGGTACGCCATGCAAATTTTTCTGTTTGCAATTTAACAAATGACTCTCAGGTCCTGGAATTCCCCAAAGAAGATTCTGCCTCATTATCCTTGTTTTGGCAGAATGCCAACCAAACAATTTGCAGTCCTTTGGACCCATCTGAATGAGCAGTTCAGACTTCTTCATATTGATTTTGCTTCTCTAGCAAAGAACGCAGAAAGTCCAATTAAAAAATATGCAAATTCTTATTTAGGAAATTCATGGAAGGCTGCTTCATGATCCTAAGCTTTCTAATAGATTTAAGCTTTATAGTTGATGATATCTAGCATTCATGCTTTCACTGAATGTCTTGTAGTTATATGCTTTTAACGTTCAAAGAACTTGCCTTCTGGTGGTACTTACTTTAAAATGTACCTTTTTTGCATTTTTGAAGCTAGCAGAGATATTTGCAAAGGATGGAATGTCCTTTTTGGCTAGTTGTCAGAATATTGTTCCTCGACCTTGGGTTATTGATGATTTGGACACTCTTAAGCTTAAATGGAGTAGAAAACCATGGAAAAAGGTATGCCCTATCTTCTTGAGTTTTGACCTGTTACTAGAGTTTACAAGTTGGTTGTATTACTGAAAAGAACTAAATATTTATTTTCTGATTTATTAACACTAACAAGATCATTTGGTGTATGTGACAGGCTGTAATTTTTGTTGACAATTCTGGTGCTGATATCATCTTGGGCATTTTGCCATTTGCAAGGGAGTTGCTTCGTCGTGGGACACAGGTTTGCTTTTAACCCATCAAGATTTCTACTGCAAATTTGATTGTCGAAGGATACAATATTGATTAGTGTTTGTACTTCTCAATTTTACTTGAATACAAGGTATTGGTATGAAAACTATTAGTCAGCTCTTTGATGTTTGTACTTTGTATTTTTGACTTTATGTTACTCTTCAGTTATTCCTTTCTTGCCACTCTACATGTAGTTTCCCGCTATTAATGTTTTTCATAACTTGTCCCATCTGCTTTAACAATGATTTTTCTTAGGCCTAACTGAATTACATTGGTATGTCCATGACTGCAGCCAGCCCTACACCCCCCTACTGTTGACCACCATCCTGCTGAAATAGGAGTACCTTGGTCGGATAGGATTATACATCCAACTGCACTGAAAGACTGATAATCAATGAAATCTCCATGGCCCATTTCTGGGATATATTTAAACTGACACACGCACACACACACACACAAGGATGGGTTACTCTGTTGATTGTGTAACTAAGACTCAGTTTGGAAGGAGTACAAATATGTAGAGTGCAAAGCCTTGTATTTTGTATTATTTTGTATGTATTTGTACCATACATAGTTGTATTTGTACTCTTTCCAAACTGAATGTAAGCTGAAATTGCTTAACTTTGTGACTAAAATGTTAGGCAGTATGTGAACTTTTTGAAAATGAGTTCTCATCTGGTAGTTATCCTCTAGAAGAATGTGAAAATGGCAAATTGAAGACATTAGCTGCTTTTTCATTGGCTACCTTAGGCTAGAGAGATATTACCACTGCAAACCTTATGTAATTGAAGTTTAAACCCAGTTTTCTTGCTCATTCTCATTAGTTAAATGTTTATCCCCGAGGATTGTACAACTCTCTGTTTAAGTAATAAAAAAAGATTTAGTTATGTCAATTTATTTTGGTTAACTTCATAATACAACCATCTTTATCATTAACTGAGTATAATTTTTTGTTAATATAATGCTTAGTTTGTTCTAGCAACTAATGACTAAAGATTTAGTTATGTCAATTTATTTTGGTTAACTTCATAATACAACCATCTTTATTCATTAATCGAGTATAGTTTTTTGTTAACGGATTAATGCTTAGGTTGTTCTAGCAGCGAATGACTTGCCTTCCATCAATGATGTAACCTATGCTGAACTGCTTGAGATTATTGCCAAGGTGATGAACATACTTATTTAAATTTCTAGTATGATGTTTATGTATTAATTATTATTCAACTGTTATATCTGAAGTGCATTGTTATCAGTTGAAGGATGAAAATGGACAGCTCGTGGGGGTTGACACATCTAATCTTTTGATTGCCAATTCTGGTAATGATTTGCCGGTAAGAAAATGTACCATTTACATTTCACACAAGTTCCAAAGTACTCCCAACACACTTATATTGTAGATTGGTATGACCTGTTGAACCCTTGAACCTGAGAAGCTTTCACCATATTATAAGTCCAGATTGGGCCACATTTCTTGGGCAAGTTAGACTAACCAAGCTGGTATTACTAACTTATTTTGGCCATTGGTTTGTTCAAGGTTTCAAGAAATGAAGATATTGGTCATAATGGTGAGAAACCTTGGTCATTGTTCTCCTAAAACAGTTATATTGGAAATTCCAATATTAGTTTACTTTTCAAAATTTTCCACCACTCCATGTTCTGACCCACTTTTGTGGAGAAAAACCCAAAAAGGAAGATTTCATTGAGGTCTGTGGTGGATGCAGAGGGATTGGAGCCTTGGGCCATTTGGGAGGGCGGGGGAAATGAAGGGGAGAGGGATGATAGGGAAAGAGTGGGGATGAAAAGGTTTGCAGATTTTATTAGAATAAATGGTTTAATTGATCCTCCTTTAAGTGGCAGCAGATGCACTTGGACAAATGGCCAATCTCCTATTCTGAGAAGATTGGATAGGTTCCTTTATTCAGGAGATTGGGAGGAGCACATGGGAGACCTGTGTCAAGAAGCTCTTCCTTTTTTCCTATCTGATCACAAACCGATCCTGCTTAGGCAAGTTGTGGAGTTTTCGGGTGCTAAACCTTTTAAGTTTGAGAACATGTGGTTAGATCATCCAAATTTTCTGGAGTGGGTGGAAGAAAAGTGGGATGGTTTGAAAATAGAAGGGGCAGTAGGTTTTAGGCTGATTAGAAAACTGCAGCTGTTGAAGGGGGAGATAAAGGGCTGGAGTGTGTCTGTTTTAGGGGAGGTAGGGAGAAGAAAAAAGGAGATTTTAGAGAAGATAGCTACTCTTGACAGATTAGAAGAGGAAGGAATGGCTACAAGAGAGGAGAAGTTGGGGAGGGACAGGTTAGATTCAAAATTGAGAAGATTAATATTTAGAGAGGAAGAGTCTTGGAGACAAAAGCCAAGATTGATATGGCTGAAAGCAGGAGACAAAAACACAGCCTTTTTTTCATGCATATACTAATGCAAGAAGAAGAGAATTTTATTTCAAAATTGGAAGTTGAGGGTGCAGTTTTATCCAAACTGGCAGAGATAGCCCATGCCTTTGTAAATCACTTCAAATCCATCTTCAAAAGGCCTTTAAATGGAAGGGTTTGGGTAGATGGACTGGATTGGCCGAATTTGGGAGAAGAGAGAAGGGAGTGGTTAGAGAGGAGTTTTGAATTGGAAGTAAAGGAAGCAGTTTTCTCAATGGACAGATCAAAAGCTCCAGGCCCTGATGGCTTTACAATGGCTTTCTACCAAGACTGTTGGGAAATTTTGAAATAGGATCTGATGTCAGTTTTTGATGAATTTCATAGAAGGGGGGTAATTAATCCGGGATTGAATTCCACATTTATTACTTTGGTCCCAAAGAAGAAAGAGGCTTCACACCCGAGGGATTTTAGGCCAATCAGCTTGATAAACAATTTGTATAAAATAATTGCAGAAGTTCTTTCTCTTAGGATTAAGAGAGTTCTCCCTTCTATTATTGCACCCAACCAAGGTGCGTTTGTGGAAGGAAGACAGATCACTGATCAAATCCTGATTGCAAATGAGAGTCTAGAGAGCTTTAGAAATCAAAGAAGAAGGGTGTAATTTGCAAACTAGATGTAGAGAAGGCCTATGACCTAGTGGATTAGTCTTTTTTTCTAGAGGTGTTGAGATGTTTTGGTTTTAGGAACAAATGGTGCAAATGGATTTGGGGCTGTGTTAGAAGCTGCCTTTATTCTATTTTGGTTAATGGAACTGTGGTTGACTTCTTCCCTATCTTGAGAGGGATAAGACAAGGTGACCCTCTCTCCCCTTTTTTGTTCACCCTGATTGCAGATGTCCTTGGAAGACTAATTCAAAGAGCTGATTCAAGAAACTTATTGAGAAGTTGGAGAGTAGGAAGGGAGGAAGTTCCATGCACCCACTTGCAATTTGTAGATGATACTATCATTTTTTATGAAGGTGGGGACATAAATTGAATTAGAAGTTTAAAATTGATAATACAACTCTTTGAGCAAATGTCTAATCTCAAAGTGAATTTTGATAAGAGTTGCACTGTGGGGGTAAACATGGAGGAGAGGGTGGTAAGAGAATGTGCAAGTTTGCTAGGTTGTGAAGTTTTGGATTGGCCTTTAACTTATTTAGGCCTCCCCTTAGGAGATAACCCCAAGAAAGAAAGCTTTTGGAACTTGGTGGTGGAAAGATTCGAAAAAAGACTTGCTTCTTGGAGGAAAAACTGTCTTTCTTTTTTTGGAGGGGGGGAGGAGGATAACTCTGATTAGGTTTACCCTAGCTAATTTACCTATTTATTTCTTGTTTGTGCTTAAGATCCCCACTAAGGTCTCCAATAGGTTGGAAAAGTTGATGAGGGACTTCTTGTGTGAGCCACACGATGAGAAAAGGGACCATAGAGTGGGTTGGGAAGTGGTGACTAAGAGTAAGAAGTTAGGAGGTCTTGGGCTAGGGGTGTCAGGAAAAGAAATATGGCTTTGTTGGGAAATTGGTTGTGGAGGTTTCCTTTGGAAAAGGATAAATTATGGACAAAGATTGTGGTTAGCATTCATGGTTTTGAGGACAATGGCTGGGATCTTGGAATTCTGGCAAGGTCTACAGGTGCATCTCCTTGGAGAGCCATCCATGACATCCTTCTAGCTTTCTCCCCTTATATTAGGTATGGCTTGAACTCAAGTAAGCTAATATAGTTTTAGGAACAAACTTGGGTTGGGGATTCCCCTCTAATGGAACAGTTCCCTTCTCTGTATGCTCTACCAAGCCTCAATAATGAACCTATCTCTTCTTTTCTTGTTCCATCAGACTTCTTCTTCTGGGTTTGGGTTGAACCTAGGATTGAGGAGGGCCATTAGGGATACAGATATGGATTCTTTGATAACTTTGTTATATACTCTTGAAAATGTTTTTTTGGATCCCTCTAAGGAAGACATTAGATTTTGGATCCCCTCTCCCTCGGGCACCTTCTCCTGTGCCTTGTTCCGATCAGCAGTCTATACAAATTGTTAGTGAAGATTTTATCAAAAAGATTGAGGAGTGTTCTCCATGAAATAGTGGGGGAGTCTTAGATGGCTTTCGTGGAAGGGAGACAAATTCTGGATGGAGTTCTAGTGGCAAGTGAGTGTGTAGATTCCAGATTAAGGAGTGGAACAGCTGGTTTGGTCTGTAAGATAGATATAGAGAAAGCCTATGACCATGTGGAATGGGGATTCCTGGAAGAGATTCAAAGATTGATGGGTTTCGGTGAGAGGTGCAGGAGCTGGATGTATGCTTGCATCTCCTCAATTTCATATTCAATTCTAATAAATGGCATTTCTGTGGAGTCCTTTCCAGCCTCTAGAGGCTTAAGACAGGGAGATCCACTATCCCCTATGCTTTTTGTGATTGTAATGGAAGTGCTGAATCTGTTATTGGAGAGAAGCGGGCAGTTGGGTCTAATTGAAGGCTTTAAGGTAGGAAGAGAAGGTCCTTGTATTTCTCATCTGCAATACATAGACGATACTTCAATTTTTTGGATGCATCAGCAGAGCAGATTTTAAATCTAAGAGCTGTTGTGGCGAATTTTGAGTTGATGACAGGGCTGAAAGTCAATCTCTCAAAGAGTGTGATAATTGGAGTAGGGGAAGTGGACAGGGAGTTATTACTAGAGTGCGCTGAGGCCTTTGAGTGCAGAATTGGGGTATTGCCTTTCACTTACCTAGGGATGCCAGTTGGGGGTGTTTCAGCTTCAGAAGTTTTATGGAAACCAATAGTGGACAGGGTGTAAAGGAGACTGGATGGTTGGAAAGCAAGATACTTATCTTTGGGAGGCCGGATAACTTTGATTAAAAGTGTATTATCAAGCTTACCAACATATTACTTATCTTTACTTAGGATTCCTTCTCAAGTGGCTGAAAGAATTAGGCCCTGTTTGGTTCATGGGAATAGGGGTCTGGAATCAGAAACAGAATGGGCTATTCCGATTCCAATTGTTTGGTTGAGCGGAATCGGAATCCCATTCCCATTCCTACTGGAATGGCATTCCCCCATTTGAGGGAATGGCCATTCCCTGCCCCTCCCTTGGGAATGAAATCCCATTCCTGCTGATTCTAATTCCCATTCCCATTCCTGTCTGAACCAAACAGACTATGGGAATAGGCCATTCTGATTCCGATTCCGTCTATGAACCAAACGGACCCTGAAAAAATTCAGAGGGATTTTTTGTGGGAAGGGGTGTGGGGAGGGTGGGGTGCAGAAGTTTCACTTGGTGAAATGGGGGAGAGTTTGTAAACCAAAGGACAAGGGTAGGCTGGGTTTTAGGAAATTGAAGGATTTTAATAAGGCTCTAGTAGGCAAGTGGTTATGGAGATTTGGTTTAAAAAAGCAGGAGAATGCATTATGGAGAAGAGTGGTGGTGGGTAAGTATGGGATAGTGAGGTTCAGGTGGGAACCCAAAAAGGTGAGAGCTTCTTACGGGGTGAGTGTCTGGAAGGGAATCATGACTTTTAACAAAGAGTTCAGAAGTCTAACTAGTTTTTCAGTTGGAGATGGTTCAAGGGTGAGGTTTTGGGAAGATGAGTGATGCGGGATAGGCAAATTATGTGATACGTGTCCAAGGTTGTATAGGCTGGCTGAGGCAGAAGTTTCTATAAAGGATTGCTATGAAAGAAGGGGGGATCAACTGATTTTGTGTCCAAAGTTTAGAAGGCCTCTACTACATAGAGAGGTGGAGGAATGTTTGCACCTTCTGGAGAAATTAGAGGAGATGAAGTTATCTTCACAAACAAGGGATGAACTGTGGTGGAAGGAGTGGTCAAATGGGAAGTTCTTTGTTAAATCCTTTTATATGGAAATTGTTAAGGGCGACTCAGATCAAACTCAGATAGGTGGTGTTTGGGGAAATCCAATCCCCCCAAGGATTGAGGCTTTTGCATGGCTTGTGGCTATGGACAGTATTTGACAGTGGATCACCTGAAGTCCAGAGGTTGTTGCATGACCAATATGTGCTTTCTCTACAAATAAAAGGAGGAAACTGTTACACATCTTTTTATTCATTGTAAGGTTGCTGGTTTCTTGTGGAGATTCTTCACGTCAATGTTTGGATTTCCAAATTCTCAACCAGGAAATGCCGTGGAATTTTTTTTTCTTCTTGGCCAAAGTTAAGAGGAAATAAAAAAGCAAGAATTCTTTGGAGCTGCTTACCTTTCACTATTTTATGGAACATCTGGAAAGAGGGAAATAGAAGAGTCTTTTGAAGACAAACATTGGAATATGGAAAAGATTGTGGCAGCTATCAGTAACTCGGTTGCAGATTGGATTCTGGTCTCTCCAGCTTTTAGTCAAGTCTCTAAAGATTTAAGTGACAGATTAGGGGATATTTTGAAATATCAAATTTGTAACTTGGATGGTTTGTAGTATGCTGTTCTGTTTAGCTTTTGTTCTGGTTGTATGAGGGTGATGCCTTATCACCTATGAGGATGTATCTTTTTCTTTTTTTAATGAAATTTCTTTTTTATCTTCAAAAAAAAATTCAATTTACAGATCTGACCTGACATGTTATGTTCCTAGGGGTCATTCTCACTCATATAAATACACACTTCATATCTTGCACTATATGCTTCTTGTGTGCATGAAGAAAAAATTAGGTGAGAGTGTGGGAGTGGGTTAGGTTGGATCTCTGGGTGTATTCTCAGTGCAAGGATTTTCTGTGAGGCCTTGTAAGAGATAGAGTTTGTGTATGAGGAAGCTACTCATCTTTGTATCTCCACATTTGTTTGTATGTATAGTGGATTATCTGCCCTGCCATCGCCTGTGGATGTAGGCCAAAGGCTGAACCACATAAATCTTGTGGTTGTTTTTCTTTCTTATTTTGTATGTTCTCAGTATCTCTGTATTTTTGTCTCTTGGTTGTCTGTAGAACTTGGAGCTTTTCTGGGGTTTAACTCCATAATCTGTGTTGCTTGGATTCACTTGGCAAACCTGCTTTTTGTGTACTGTGAAGCTGGCACCCTTGAGCGCTCTGTGATTGTACTGTTTTTGGCAACTGTGAATCTGCAGTGTGTTCTGTTATTTGCACAACTGCAAATCTGTTTCTTCAGCATTACATCCCTCAGGGATTCACATCTCTTAAGTGGGATTCACACAACACACTTATATGTTTATTATTTACTATATTGTTAACAGATGATAGGATAGCTTCCGTTAAAATGGGAACAACCATTAGTATTAAATTATATTTATGACATCCTAGATCAAAGCACAGTGTGATCTGTCAGTTGAATTATGTGGACTATGGTCAGACTGTCTTCTTATTTTAGATGTTAATATGAAGTTGGGGGCAGGCTAGATCTTAGGCCTTAGAATGTACAGCTCATTTAGCTGTGTTAAGAGATTGGTAAGTACTTTGGTCAATAATGCTATCTGCACTGCTGCTGTAAAGATAGCCCAATAAATGATAGACACATGGGAGGTCAAACTGGGTAAATCTAACCAAACAGTTCTTTATTGCTGCATTCTTTTCTTCATTTTTTTAAGTATCATCCAATATTTCTCTTCTCCGAATCTCCAGTCTGCAAATTGTAATGGCAACTGAGGGAAACCACTCTGCCTATGGTCTGCCTGCAAATAGCAATATTGTTTTGTTGGTCCCTCTTATTCTGCAACTTCACCATTATTTGTGATGAAACCCCCGTTTCTTGTGCATTGAAGTGTAGGTCGTGTGACACAATTATTGGGTGGTGAAACTAGATTTCACTTGGCAGTGAAACTTTGTCAAAATTCTATATTGTAAGACCTACTTGCATGAGGGGGAGTCCATTGGGTTGAGTTGTATTGGGGGTCTGCACTTCTGGGATAGGCTGTAGGAGACTTTGTGTACTTTGGATGGGTGAGTCAGTTTACTCAGGTGGTCACCCTTCAACTCTTGGCTATTAGTATTTAGTACATTTATATATGTTGTACCACCATGACCTCCTTACCTTCAAGAAAAAGTTTCTGAATTTATTTGGGTTTTCTGCTACTAAGGCAATTTTCTTTCTTACTTTCTACAGGTCATTGATCTTTCAAGAGTATCACAGGAACTTGCTTACCTGGCAAGTGATGCTGACCTAGTTATCTTGGAAGGGATGGTAAATTATCCAATCTCATATATATATATGTGTGTGTGTGTGTGTGTGTGTGTGTGTGTGTGTTTAAAGTATTTCATAATAATTCCACTAATGTTGAGTTTGTCTTACACTGCCGTCCTAAGCCTAGATAAAGGAGGGCTTTCAGAGGGGTTTGCAATTAGAATAAATTTTTGCCAAAGGGATCCTGAGTTGAGCTGAGCTGCAAAAGTGTTTTATGATGCAACTAATGGAAAAAAAAAACAAATTCTAATTATTATATTAATTATTTTCAAATAGCAAGAAAAGAAACAATGCAAACAGTATGACTGTATGAGCTGTACAGACTTTATACATCTCATACTGAATACAATACTTCACTTAACCTTTTCAAAAGAAAAAAAAAAAAAACAATGCAAACAAGAGAAAACTTTCACCAAATTCACAAAGCCTTAAGATATTTTGCAAAAAAACATAATAATTTATTTCTAATTAAGTTGGAAAAATCATATGCATTTTTCTCAGAACAATAAAAACACGTGCCAAATAGATCAGAGAATTTCAAACAGAGTTTTCTAATTACAATGCATAACTGGGATTTGTCATTTTACTCTATGCACTCCATCACTTGTATGAAGATGACCATTGGATTTGGATTGAACCTTTGGCCATGTCAGTTTGGACCTAGGTTGCTGATACAGATGAACAACTTGTTACTTTAGCTAATTCTGTCAGTTTTTAGTCCTAAGCCTTTAATATCTACAAAGCCTTTGCAGAAATCATAGAAAGATAAATGTATCCTAAGATCTCACACACACAAAAAGAACAAAGAAAAAAATAAAAAAAATGCCAAGGATATACTATTTATGTGTGTATTATACCCTATAAATTCTATATTGGCTCCATATTAGAAAATGTTAGCAAGTACAGGTATCCGTGTGTGCCAGGTATGGCATTGCCTAAAGCTGAAATGAACTGAATATTTGGTTCAGTGCCAATTGAAGTCTTTCAACATGCTGTAGTTCTAATACTTATTCTCCCTGCAGGGTCGTGGAATAGAGACAAACCTTTATGCCCAATTTAAATGTGATTCCCTCAAGATTGGCATGGTAATAGAACTACTCATACTTTATTATTGGTGCAAATTTATAATTTATCATTTACTTTCCCTTGTTCTCTTGGTTCGTTTTTTTCCTAATTTCTTATATTGTCTCTTTATTTCTTTTTTTTTTTTTTTCTATTTGAAGGTGAAACATCCAGAAGTTGCACAGTTCTTAGGAGGGAGGCTCTATGATTGTGTCTTCAAATACAACGAAGTTTTGAGTTGATTATTACTACTATTTTATCTTATAATTCCACCTGTAACTGTAAGCAAGCCCATTGTAGTACTATTATGTCAAACTTTGGTTTGAGGTTGGGGAGGAGGATTCCTCATCCATCTCTTTGACTGTAACTTTTTAAATGTGCTAGAGTATTGATGGGTTTTGGTAGTTAAATAAATGAAAACCTGAACAGTATTAATTTATACTAATGATCATGTAGCTGGTGAAGTCTCAGCTGTAACTGGTTGTGGAGATCTTTGATCGATTCCTGCCTTCACCCGAAGATTTGGGGGATTTAGGGGTGTGGGGGAAGGCTACCCCTCATCCATGGTTTTTAAAACCGACTCGGTGACCGAACCGGTCAGGGGTCCGGTTACCGGGTCAAATGGTCCGATGGTTCGAGCCGAATGCTCAGACTGTTCTGACAAAAAAAAATTCAAAAAAAATAAATAAGGTCAAAACTGTTCGAACGGTTAACCGCCCGGTTCAGTGGTTCGCTGACCAAAATCAACGGTTTTGGGGGGAAATCTAGTTTTTGGGGAAAACAGAACCAATCACCTGACTGGTTCCCGGTTTTTCTGGTCCGACCGTCCAGTCCGGTCCGATTTTCAAAACCATGCCCTCATCAGTCATCGCAAGCCCATTTGCCTGCGAAAGAAATAAAAAGTTAAAAAATAAAAAGAAGCATCTTTTGGGCTGTGTTTGGCTTGATGAAAACAAGAAGAGAGAAACAGAAAGTCGAGAGAATGTTCTTTAAAGGAATTTTACAATATTTGTTCAAGAACTTTGTTCCTACCTTTCGTTTCTCTCTTATTTTGATATTTTCTACCAAACCAAATGGCTGCTCCAAAGCAATTCAACGAAAGCAACTCGATCAAACATTCCCTCCTCCGGGGCTGTTTGATAAGTCGACATGGTAATTAGGTTGTGAGCTTTCAAATGGCAGAAAGGAATGTTATGTTGGATCGATTATTATATTCATTCATTAATGGGAGAAATATATTGTATGCAGTAGTCCGTGATGCCTTAGGCTAAAAATGTTTGGTCAGACTGTAGATCATTCTGGCGAGGGTGAATCGGTCCAATTTGGTCAGACTGGACTAATGTATCATGAGTTCCTGACAATTAAATCTGGTCCTGCATCCAAAAAGTAGTATAGACGTTTTTGTTTAAACCTTTATTGAAAAGTATTAGTAATATATGAGATTTTACATCACTTGAGAGCTATGTTAATCCACAATAGGTTCACAAGAAGTCAAAGTAGAAAGTACAACGCAGGTAGAGAGGTAGGTAATGTTGAAAGGTGAATAGCCATAACCAACCCATGGCGCTTAGCTTCATCAACCAAATCACTTCTTGGTAGGATAAGAAGCCATTTTGTTGATTCCACATAGCCCTGCAGATTTCCCTGTGTTCCTCTTCATCCTTATATATCCCTTTTCTCCCCATTTTGGTCCCCAAGAGTTCTTCACAATGATGTAATCCAATCCCTTGGATGTACCATATCCCACAGCTGCAACTCCATGATCTAGCTCAGTTCCACAGTGCCCATCGAAAACTCCCTGTAAAAGCAAGC
This sequence comes from Nelumbo nucifera, assembly GCF_055504915.1. Taxonomy (NCBI): domain Eukaryota; kingdom Viridiplantae; phylum Streptophyta; class Magnoliopsida; order Proteales; family Nelumbonaceae; genus Nelumbo; species Nelumbo nucifera. The sequence continues at coordinate 66,384,481 of NC_142654.1, read as the reverse complement.
ATCAGCATCACTACTCCATCCTCAGTACCCAATTTCTTAATTTGTTTTCTGGTTTAACTTCAGATGTAAATGTAGTAATGAAAAAGAAGCCAAAACAAAGGGAAGTTGAAAAAGCATACCCCACTGTAAAATTGGAAATCTCTGCCAGAGGCCTCAATAGCAACGCTAAGAGGTTGGTGAGCAAGTGCTTTTAAGAGGCTTCCCTCATCATTCTCAGGCACATCTTCGTAACCACTAATGGTCACTACTTCCAAATCTTCCTGAAGAAAATAAAATAAATGTGTATGATAATAGTTCAACAGCATCTCAAAGTAGTATTCTGCTTTAATTTCTGTTTCGTAGCAAAGGCCAATGGGCCATATGGAACATGGCTGGACCAAGATATGGACTTCACTTGGCATTAACAGCTACAAGCTAACAAAGTCATAACTTGCCCAAGAATAATGATAAAAATCCTTTTTTTTTTTTCATTTTTTAAAAACTTGAGCTTGCCATATAGAACAACAGAGAGAATCATAGATCCCAGGCCTAGTGGCTCTAAACTCCAAAGCCCTGCTCATGTATAGTCCTTGATATGGATTTACCTTTTTCTCCTCGCATGTGCCTTCCTCCATGAGGTATGGGTAATCATCTTCCTTGTGAAGTCCACCATTAGAGACAATGAAAGAAAATGCGTAATCCATAAGACCGCCATTGCACCCATTGTTGTAGGGTTTGTCACAGTCAATGAGCTCTTGCTCCGACAAGGAAGTCAGATTTCCTGTCACTATCTGGTTTATGCCCTCAACTGCAGCTACCGTGGAAAATGCCCAACAGCTACCTGCATAGTTGCATATACCCCACTTGAATTATATTGGCACAGAGAAGAGAGAGAGAGAGAGAGAGAGAGAGAGAGAGGTTTGTGTAATGTACTTACCACATGCACCTTGGTTCTTGACATCAGTAACAGCACCCCTTTTTCTCCAGTCCACATACTTGGGCAAATCAACAACATCTCTATAGCTGAAGTCTTTGGAGGATTCTGTCCTGGGCAACTCGGCCTTCAAACCAAGATACATCTTCTTGAACTCTTCGTGGCTCAGGTCTGCAAATTCGTTGAGTCCAAGCCAATAGCTGCTAACTTTCTTATTTGTATCATCTATGTGCTTCAAGTTATCCTTGAAGACTTCAAATTTGTGCAGCTTCTCTTCAATGTTCTCGTAGCTTTTTCCATGTTTCGCCATCCAGGACTCAAATAGATCAATGAGTTTATTGATGGACGTTAGATCATCAGGCGAATAGCCCACGATGGAAAAATCCCGATCACCAGCAAGAACAGAGTTAGCACAGGCAAGGAAAGAAAAGGACGAGAGAAGAAGGAAGAGCTTAAGGAGTGAGGGAAGAGCCATCTTTTTTTGGGATTCAAACTGATTTAGTTTACAGAGGAAATTACAGAAGGGTATGACATAGAGGGAGGAATGGGTGGTCTTTTTATAGGTATTGTTTGGTAATGCATTGATGTTGCTTTCAAGTAAGGTCGTTGAACTTTCTTTTTACTCTCTACTACCGAGAATACCCAGTCTTTATCTTTAAGCATAGTCCTCTGAAAGAGGCTTTAATTCCAAGCGAGCTTCCTTCCTCCATCTTTTGTTTATTTTATATTAATTGCTGAAACGTAACCTGGACTTCTGGAGGCAAAATGTAGACGAGGAATTGAGGAAATACCCCCCAGACCAGAAGTCCATGGTGACGGGCGTGACGCCCAAGCCCAATATGGATCCAACCTCCAACTGAATGTGAAGTATATCCATTATCCAACGTAAGTCTAGTCCATGCACCAAAACCTTATTAATTATTATCGGGTCTTTTTGGTGATTGACAAGGGTAGGAGTGCAAGTCAGGTGGACTGGGCCGGGTTTAAGCTTAACCCAAGCCCAATCTTAAGAATTGGTTATAAGGCCCGAGTCTGAGGTCAAGTCTGTACTTTTCAATCCAGACTGAGCTTGAACTGAAATTTGATACATTCGGGTTGAGTTCAGGTTGATCAATCAGCTCACATTAAAATTTAATATAAAGGCTTTTATATATACATAAATGTATGTATATATGCATATATGTATGGTTTATAAAAAAAATATGCATTTATGTATGTACATAGGTAGGATGGGCTTGGGTTAAGATAAGGTAGAATCAGGCTCAGACTGGGTTCAAGTTATCTAAGGGTTAGACTCGGACCCACCTCAAAAATAAAAAAGCCTGAACTTTTGAGTCCAGGTCCAGTCCAAACTCCTAAAATCCAAGCTCAATCTATGTAAAATTGCACCCTTGGACAGGGGGAACGCAGGGCATAGAATGAGTCAGTAAAACGCGTGCAGACCTGCAGAGGGTTTGCCTAGCCCATATAACGGATGGTTTGGCCACCTGGGCCACTTTATCACCTGACTTTGCTGAGAGGAGACTCATTATAAGAGCCCTAAAACAATAGGGATCTCTGACAAAAAATTAGAAAATAAAAACAATAGCCATCAGAGTCCCAGATGGGGAACCATGAAGAGATAGACCCACTCCAGATGATCCATCAGATTTGGATTGAACTCGGATCAGATTCTGATATTGGCTATCATTGATTTAATTAAACTAATAAAAAATTATCATAATGTTGTATATCATGAATAAAATGACTTAAAATTAACTTGTGAAAGACTTTTTTTTGGTGAACTGAGAATTTATTCCACAATGAAAACGACTGAAGCCCAACATGGCCCCAATTGTCCATAATGCGGAGTAAAAGTATGATAGCATACACAAAGGGCATTGAGGAAAGGGTCACTGGGTCAGTACTATGAAAAGCAAGGTTTTAAAAACTGGGTCGGACATGGAACCATTTTGGCTACTGGTTCCTGGGTCAAACAGTTTGACTGTTCGGTTCGAACAAACAGTCAGTTCTGATTAAAAATAAAAAAATAAAAAATAAAAAATCAACCAAAAACCATTGTCTGGGTTGATTGTTCGATGGTTCGACCGCCTGAGTCAGTGAATCGCCGACTAAATCAATGATTTTTAGTTTTAGGGTGAAACAGAACCGATTGTCTGACCGTTACCGAATCAATCTGTCCGATCATCTGATCCGGTCTGGTTTTCAAAACCATGATGAAAAGGGGGATGCAATGGATCAGTTCCAATCTCCATTGAGTAAAGGGCTAATGGCGTGGTCCACCTGATTTCGATCACGAGGAATAAAACGAAACGAGCAATGCCTCATGAAGGTCCAGTGTCGATCAATGTCCTCCAGAATAGGCAACAGTGGATGTAAGTCTTAATGACTAAAGCGATGATCACTTGGGCCGTTGGGCGTCAGATCTTATCTCCACCTGTTGGATCCTCATTCTTCTAGCTTCATCAGAACCCATCCGGATTGCTCGTGGCTCCGCCCCCGCCACAAAAGCACAATGCTCCACCTTCCCTTTTGCCATCGTAAATTCACCTCTGTGAAATATTATCACACTCACATAAGCTACGACTCCTGATTTGCAGTAGACGTCATAGCTCTAAGGTTTCGAATTCTGTGAATTATTATCAAACTTTAAAGTAAAGATAGGTTCTAGCATGAAAACAGTATGATACCATCTTTCTTTCTTTTTTTTTTTTTTTTTTTTGAATCTTCACTTATCCCAGTCTAACAAATTTTAACTTCATAACAACGAGGAATTAATGCCAATACGAGAGGATATAGCATCAAAGGTTCAAAGTGGGGTTGAATTGTTGTGGGTGTAGGATGGAATTAAAATTTGTGAGGTGGCTTTCAGTGAGGTTTACCCTTTTTATCTGACAATTTACAGACATCTACCTACACAGAATTACTAATATTTTAATTTTTAAAATCACCCAAATCAAAGTATTTAACATAATCTTGATTCCTGAAAACCAATACATACGCAATACTCTACACCTTGCATAGCTCACTTCTCACATCACAAAGTAACATTAGGCCTATTCTCCTGGTCCCCCTCCCCAAGTCCCAACCAATCTCAGGAGCCTACAACTCCAAAACCTCCTGGAACATGCCTCGGGCATGCTCCACAATGTTAGTGCTTTACTGAATCAGCCACGGGGTCCAGGGAAAAGTATTATTCTTTAAGCTTCATTTGGAAGGAGTATAAATACAAATATGTAGAGCGCAGAACCTTATATTGTATATTATTTTGTATGGATTTGTACTGTATATATTTGTATTTGTACTCCTTCAAAACTAAGCCTTAGGAAACACGCAACTCTAAAACTAACTATACAAATAGATACACATTAATTTTACCTAGATTGGTAGATATAAACATATATTCTTAAATATTATCAGATTGGATCTGATTGTTGTGGATCATATTTGATCCTAGACAGTATGTATGATGTGGGAATTGTATGATATTAGGGAATAACTTTGACCAATCAAACCTCCCTCACCCCCAGTAGATTTGATAAAAACCAAACTGATTGGTACCAATTTTATGATACCGGTTGATTGGTTGTAAGTATTTTGGTTATCACGCCTTTCTGATATCATATCGGACTCTTGATCCAATAAACGATCAAATTCTGATCACATTTATTCAATTTGGACTCAAAGTCAGACAAACAGATGCCAATTGCAGCCTAAGATGTCTCTCTTAAATTCCTTTTTCTCATATGGATTTTCAACACACCACACTCAATAATGTCCGATTCTCATCGTATTTTATGAATAGAATCAAGGTTCAAAGTATCGCATATCGGTACTTTGAACCATGCGGAAATAACTTTTTTTTTCAAAATTTGTTTTTTTGGGTAGTTTAATACCCATATTTTTCATTAAAAAGCAGTGGATCCCCAGGTGTATCTCGAGACCCAAAAGATACAATACGGAGCATATCGTATCGATATTTTGAATCTCGAATGTAGGTCTAGTTTAAGAATTAATGTACGAGTCCAGTCAGAAGTACCCATTGTCCATAATAATTTAAGTGATTTAGTTCAGCAATTATAAGTTGCTTCATATTGGATTAGAATACCTAAACAGGCAGATTTTATCATCCTTGAATTACTTTTAATAAAAATTGCACCAATGACCATGTAAACAGGCACCTCAAATGGTTATGATGAGAAAACCAATGGAAAGAGAAAAAAAAAAAGACTAAGAAAAATACAGGTATAATGTAAAAACTTTGAATACAGATAGCAAAAGATTGACTTGGGCAGAAAAAAAGTGGTGATAACACTATCTTTGCAGCTTCCCAATAGAGTGCAGATATACTGACACAGATGCAACCCTGAAGCATAATATCTAGTTAGTTAGCTTTGACTAAGAACTCTGGAGAACAAAATAGAACTCATAAAATGGCATCAACTAAATAACTTGCCCTCCATGTCTGTCATGTGTGCAATAAATGCACAGAGAATATGATTAGTTATGGTAGTCCTAAAGTGGGATGATTATATCCATCCAAACAATATAGTGGAAAGTTAAAGAACACAAAATCAGATTGATTTTGGACCAATTCAGGGCTCCTCAAGCGGTGTGGGTCTGGTCAAGCCCCCACGTGAAATGCATAGTAACCGCCGGGAATAATGAACTCCCTAAGCTGAATCAGTAATTACACTAAAACAGGCATTATATAGAACTACAGGAACTTACGTTGAGCCAAGGAAGAAGGCAAGGGAAAGATGAAACCCAAAAAGAAAGACGGATACGACAGCGGTGAAAAGCATAGCCACCGAAGTAGAATAGACCTGTAAAGAATGGTATAAAAATGAATTTCATCACCAAAAATTAATTTAGGTTTACAGAATCTCTTTGTACAGAGGACCATGCATATATTTTGTGTTTCTTATTAATACAATATATGCTATCTTTTTCTTTTTAAAAAAAAAGGAGACACTGGCAATATGGTAATATGGTATACCATGGAGCTTCATGGTTCCTAATCTGAACTACATCCTAGTTTTTTTTTTTTAATTCATAAATCAACAAGACCAGAAATAATTTTGTTGATTCTCATGAAAGTGAACAAAATGAATACAAGCCCTTGCACTCTTTAAGGAGGAAGGGTACCACATTCCAAAGACTGAAACACCAACCACCTTTACAGACCATATAATGCTACCATAGACTGTCCACTGATACTAGCTAATCTTGGTATCCACCTGAACGAGTTCAACCTGGTAGCCAAAAGACTTGCTTCCTCCAAGAGGTGTCTAATGACTCATGGATCTTCTGATTGAGAACCTATCCAGCTAGTAATAATTTGAGAACCCCTTCAAAAAAAAAAAAAAAAAGAAAAAAAAACTGTTCATTGCAACCCCCACCTTCAAGCCCTTCAATAATACTGTTATTTCTTTTTTTTTGATAAATCATAATACTGTTATTTCTTCTCTAGTAAGAGTCCCCAAATGATCAATAAGTAGGAGAAGACTTTGAGAATTCAACATTGACATTCCTGGATGCATCCCCTATACCTGATTGCCTAGGGATTACACAGAGCAGCCATCTAAGAATATAGATTCCATCCAATATGCACATCAACATGTTAAATAGTCATGTGCAATCTCCAAAATGAAGACCACAAATCCATAGGTTTGGTGACGACCTACATATTTTAGATTCTTTAACAAGGTCCAAACACCATAACTTCCTGAATAAATAATGTAAAAAACATCAGGATGAATTGATAAAAAGGATTCAACTTGTTTCCTTCTGGAAAATGAAAGTTTGAATTGATACAGCTTATAGAAGCTATGTTTTTTCCAATGAAACAAGAACAATTATTGACAAGATTTTGATACCATCAAGCATTTGGCAGTATTTAAAATTCCGCTTTCATTCAGGGTTTCAATATGTATAAGAGTATTAACTTCCTTAATCAAGAAAAGAAAGGGAAAGTAGCTCATGCCTCTCCTTGGGGTATCAAGGGGTGGGCAGAACAGCTAATGCCATAGCGGGATGGATTAGCTAAGCAAGGGGTATCAAGGGAACTTCTATTCTGGGCAGCTCTATAATCTTTTTTTTTTTCCAAGCCTAATGTAAACTTTGTTGTTGTTGAGGAGAGGAACTAGCTCATGCCTCTCCTCGGGCAGTCTGTTTTGTAACATCACTTTATTATCTTTGAATAAATTACCATTCATTTATCAAAAAATAAAAAATAAAGGGGAAGTAGATACAATGTCAATACCTGCTAACCTGTCTAAGTATAATAAAATAACAACCTGAGTTACTGATGCAAATATCCTATCCTGATGTTGGCATTGGAAATTATATGAACAGAGCAACTCTACAGTATAGAAAACAGAGCAATTCGAAAACTAGACTTGGTTATGCAAATATCCTATCCTGATGTTGGCATTGGAAATTATATGAACAGAGCAAATTCTACAGGATACAATTTTTTTTATGAACAGAGCAACTCTACAGTATAGAAAACAGAGCAATTCGAAAACTAGATTTGGTTCCATCTGGTCAACTTGGACCTCGTTTAGTTTCAGCAGTGTTCCAGCTCATGTCTCATTGCATTTTAGACTATCTATTTTTCTATTCAATTGATGAATGACCAAATGCAACCATTGTCTTACCTTCACAATATTATCTGCATATTTCAGTACCATTGATACAGCAATACCACTGCAAAACAATCCTGTGTAAATAATCATGCAAAATATTCAACTCAGGAAAAGATGTGGAGCAAGCAAATAAGCTTCTAGAATAAAAATACCTCAATGCATGATTGATAATCATGCAAGTTGTAATTAATGAGTACCCATGGAAGAATCCCCTAAGCACAAGAAAATGCAAACTCATAAGAAAGAGAAGGTGGAACAAGGAATAAACTGTTTTAGCTAATGAAAGTATTCCAAGTACTATTAAAGAAATAACTGTACTTCAAAAAATACTAAACAAAACAAGTTTATTTCCAAGGGGAAGTTTCATCTATCAACTTAAGCACACACACACACACACACACATATACATGCATATATACCACAATATGTGTGTATGTAGAGAGAAAGAAAGAATTTGGTGAATATATAAGCAAACATATCATAATATAAGAGATCACTGAGACTATCCTAAATTATTTTAAGATGCTGTATACAAAAGAAAAGCAAAGAAGGCCTTTTCTTAGCAGTTGGGGTGGCCCTATCTTGTCAGAAGAGAAGAAAGTGTGGTTGGAAAGAGATTTTCAGGAGGAAATTTGTTAACAGTACTTATACTTAGAGCCGCAGGAGATTTTTTTGTCTTTGTACACATTTTATTTTATTTGTTGGGACACCCTAATATAAATAGTAGAGCCGGAACGCCCTGTTTAGTGACTGCATGTTACCAATGTTATTCTATTGGCAAGTCCTTGTTGCAATTGTACATCTCCTCATGTACCATGTGCCTTGCTTTTAATGAAATTGTTATTTTTCTTCAAAAAAAAAGAGTTGCTCAAAAAAGCCTTTGTGGCACATCCATACATTTAGTGTGTTTGGCACTGATGCACTTCACTAGTGTTCCGTTATACCAGCTTGCCACATCAGAAAAATGCTATTTAATCACATTTTTTTTATCAATAACTTTGAAAGAATTTCATTAAATTAGAAAACTTTAGGATACAACAAGAAGTTGTGAAAGAAATCAGCTTAATAAGCTGACCCAGGACAGAATTACAAATGTGCCCAAAACATGTGTTCTTTGAACCCCTTGCTTTGCTAAGCTATCTGCCAAACTGTTGGCAGATCTCCTAACCCATCCCACCTGAATTGACATGTTCCTTGACACCCATTTAAATCTTGGGAAATCATTCTTCAACTGCCATGTCACCCCTTCCCCTTTCTGCAACCATTTTATCACAGTTTTTGAGTCCCCCTCGATGATCAGTCTATTAATACCCAACTCTTTAGCCTTCTCAACCCCATATGCTGCAGCTAGAAACTCTGCCCTTGCCACATCACCCTCCTCCACAGCACCGGAGTACAGAGCAATAATGAGACCATTTTCATCTCTAATGCCCCCCCCAATGCCTGACGGACCTGGGTTACCCACACTACTCCCATCAAAGTTCAGCTACTTCCAACCTTCTGTTGGAGGAGACCAAGCCTCAAAAAACTGTTGTCTCGTATATGATGAGGCAGCAATAAGTCCCCAAACCCCGAAATGCTATTTAATCACATTTGACAAGCCATTTTTTAAACATTGCAGCAATGACTAGTCTTGGGATTTGTGAGAGGAGTTTCTTGAATCATCAAATTGATGTTTCTTGAATCACCTTGGTAATCTTGAATCACCAGTGATGTGACACATTGAAATTTGAAAAATCTGACAGCTTTTCTGAGATATCAAACAGTTGTTATAATGAAATTATTATAAAAACAAAGTCAAATCACTTTAGACACACAATTAGCATGCATCTCCACCAAACAAGTCATTTATGTGTTTATTAAAAAAAAAACAGGGGATAGCGTTGCTGATTCTTGGTGAAACGGAACACTTGTGAAATGTATTGGCACCAAACACACTTGATTTCTAGAAGAGATGGGAGATGGAAAATATGTGTGGATAAGTGGCCCTTCTGAACTGTTAAAGATGGATTTTTATGCTCCTACCTGTAGTTACCATTGGGTGTATAGGTTATTGTGACCTTTAATTTTGACTTGACAGCCTATCAATATTGTGGCCTTCAATTTTGACTTGATAGCCATTAAACTTCCGCAAGTATTGAAGACAAACAAGCATCTTGAAGACTTGTTAGATTCCTTTTCTTTTTCCTATTTTCTTTTTCTTTTCAAAGTAAGAGTGTATTATAAAACAAGGGGAAAGACCCCAAAAATTACAATATAAACCCCTTCAAGAAAAACAGGCTGGAAGTATAAGCTATTCACAACATATAAAGGAAGCTCGAAAATGTAAAATCAACTGCCAATAATTTGGCTCCACTGTGAGCAGAACTGCTGAAATGAAAGGCCTTCGAACTCCTTTTTAATATAAGACCATTTAACTAGGATACTCTCCATTTTGCATATCACTGCTTCAACTGGCAATGCTGAACCTCTGAAGATACGACCATTTCTCTCCCCCCACAGCACCCAGCAGATTACTAAGGGGGAGGAGTACCACAAAAACTTGGCCTTTTTACTGAGATCAATTTGAAGCCAAATGGAGAACAAAGTTCAGATATCCAGAGGGACCCAGACATTGCCAAATAGGCAGATGGAGTGAATCCACACAGAGAAGGAGAATGGGCAATGTGAAGCAAAAGGTGACTGACTGATTCCCAGCCATTGTTAAAAAGAGAGAAACAGTTCACCAACACCATACCTCTGGCCATAAGTAATCTATGGTCTGAATCCTGTTAAGAATTGCAGCCCAAAAGAACACAAACTTGGAGGGGGCACCTGAGTCCAAAATCCATTTCCAAGGAACCTTGTATAGATTATATGCCAACAGTAGAAAGCATAGTTTTCAAGGCGCCAGGGCAAACCTGGGCAACAGTGGAGCGCTTAGTCACCTGGTCGTCTAGGCATCGCTTAATGTATCAAAAAAGAACAAAACAAAAGGGTTAGCCCTATTTTTGCCATTGAAATAGAAGTAAAAGAAGGGCAGAGCCCTTGTTCTTGTCTTAGAAGAAAGAAAACATGAAAGAAAAATCTCAAAAACGATGGAGAAGAAGGGGCAGAGCCCCTGTTATAGTTCCAGAAAAGGATGAAGAAGAATTTTTCTTCCAAAGAAAGAACAAGAAGGGGGGCAGCCCCTGCTTTTGTTCAGAAAAAGAAAAAGAAGGGGACGGAGCTCCTGTTTTTGTTCCAGAAGAAGAAGGATAGCATACCTTCTGCAATTGGTTGATTTCCCTTGCTTCTTCAAAGACATAGAACGCATATCACTTGGAACCCTGACAAGGATATGTGTCGAACTCGTTTCTTCTTCAGGATATTTGAATATCTATCTATCAGAAACCCTAACAAAATAAGAAACTGATAAAAAAAATTATTATCTTATGAAAAAACTAAAAATAATGATTTGGTGTACTTTGAAGAGGTTATATATATAAATATATGGTGCTTGGGTGAGGTGATGCCCAAAAAGCGCCTACACGCCTAGGCGACGACATCCCTTTGACAACTATGGTTGAAGGGAGAATCCACTGCTTCAGAATTTTACTTGAATTTCAAAGGAGGATTTCTAAAGGCTTAGACATAATAAGCGACATCAAGCTCCTAACTTGATAAGTTCTAGCTTTCAGAAGTTGGGGGAATTATTTAGGTGAGCAAATAGGTCTAAGGTAATGTATCTGTGAAGACAAATCAAGAAGTATTTCAGTGAGACCCAAGGTCAATAAGCTTAAACCCATTTTATTAGACCAAACTCAAACAGAATTCAAGTTAGATTCTCCTTTGAGAGAAATCAATAAGATTTATTTGCTACCTCACACCCACCGCCAGGGAAGGGGAGCAGGTAAATAGAATAAGTCAGTTACATACTTCAATGTCAAGTAGAAAAAAGATGATAGCAATTTTGTCACTATTATTGAGCCCACACTTGACCATTTGGTTGCATCTTAATGTCATTATAGAGGTAGCTCAATGACCTATATGAAAGCCCTAGACAATATGATTTTGGACAATAACTGCATGGCAAGTAACCAATTTACACACACATGCATGGAGGGGGATTATTTTAGAGTCTGACATCTTTTTATTTGAACTTGAATCCCTACCTAACGTAGGGCTGGGAAAGAGGGTAGAACATGTAGAAAGGATATCCTATGAGTTTTTAATGGAAAGGTAGAATTCCATTTTAAGCTTTTGCTTGTTTTTAAGATCCCAAGCCTGGAGGTGTGAGTGCGATGCCTTTAGATCTAGGTATTGATGCCTAGAGCAGCCTAGTGGTGATAATTCACACAGTTTGTCCTTCTCTACTTTATCTTGTTTTCTTTAATAACCCATATTCTCTTCTCCATGTCATTTTGAATTTCTGTATGCATTAAACATGGTTCAAATGGCCCATCTTCTAACTCACTTCTCAGCCCATACAACCCCCTGAAACCTTTAATTGATGCCTCTTACACAATACCCAACATATAACACTATTTCTTACAACTAGCAGTTCATGATACCATGTTTACCTTGTAGTTGAACCTCTTTGTGCACCAATTAGTTTGCTATTTTATCAATTCCAGTCCTCAAGCCTAGTTTTAACAGTATATGAGCTCCCCTTAAATTTCAATTAATAGCTATTAATCTAACCCTAGAGCAGTCCTAACTTGCATAGCAATCTGACAGCAATAGAACCTGTTGATATGTTGTCTATCATAAAGAATCCATGAAGTATAAGAAAACCGGTGCATCTCAGATATTAAAAGCAAGGGGAAATGTTAAGGATGCAAATCAGGCACCTGATTTGAACAATTTACCCATCTTCTAACTCACTTCTCAGCCCATACAACCCCCTGAAACCTTTAATTGATGCCTCTTACACAATACCCAACATATAACACTATTTCTTACAACTAGCAGTTCATGATACCATGTTTACCCTGTAGTTGAACCTCTTTGTGCACCAATTAGTTTGCTATTTTATCAATTCCAGTCCTCAAGCCTAGTTTTAACAGTATATGAGCTCCCCTTAAATTTCAATTAATAGCTATTAATCTAACCCTAGAGCAGTCCTAACTTGCATGGCAATCTGACAGCAATAGAACCTGTTGATATGTTGTCTATCATAAAGAATCCATGAAATATAAGAAAACCGGTGCATCTCAGATATTAAAAGCAAGGGGAAATGTTAAGGATGCAAATCAGGCACCTAATTTGAACAATTTACACTGCATCGGGCTTAGGCCCTTGGGCCAGGCCCATTCAAATTTTAACAAATTCTCAATCCAAACCTACCCAAGTTGTACCCTAAGAAACAGGAAGCCTTTCATGTTTACAATTTATGGTATACCTGGTGCCAATCTGAATGTTTACTTGAATTCAAGAATTTGTTATCTGGCACATCCATTTTTGACATCACAAGGAGATGTATTCTCCAACTTACTTGTTCATGACTGCATCAAAATCTTGAACTAATATTGCAATAGCATTGAACAACATCCCAAAGATATATAACCAGAAGTTCTGCACGTTGACATTTCTTGACAAACGCTTTTTCATTATAGCCTGTAATGCCAAAATTTAACTAATTAGTAAAAAACAAATAGTCAAGCAAGTGTTAATCACTATCAAAAATCTAAGACAGTATGTGACTTTTCTTAATCAAATTTATCACAGTTGATATTTTCTACTGCAACTTAAGAGAAATACTTGCAGTGCAGTGATGTCAGGATGTGATACTTCTCCCATTTTAAGTTCTTACGGATCACAAAAAGACTACATTTACACCTAACCCAATCCCATGCCACAAAAGATCATCATTTGTTAAAATACCTCTGTGTACACTCCTGCAAGGCCACTTAGAAGTGCCATTACCTGAAAAAACCAAGAACTTTGAGCAACTGTTATAATTATAAGAATCAGCTTAAAGGAGATCTTTTTATCTTACTTCAAGCTTATAGAAAATCAAACATATCAACAACTCACAATGGCCATCATCCAACCTTGAAAAGGAGTTTGAAGAACACGATCAGAACTGCACAAGCAATGTTATCTTATAAGGCACAGGTAACCAAAACAGAAAATGTTATTGGAGATTGGTGAAACATTTAGGTCATTTGTTATTCAAGTTTTCTCTTCCTATATTAAATTGTTCATTCATTTCATCGTTTGAATGAGCTTAAGTATATTACTACTCTAGTTCTATTCAACTCAATTTGTTACATGAACCTGTTTGGACATTTAACTCTATCAAAGGCAATTTTCATTGTTAAAAAGAAAATGTTTTGAAGTTCACCAATCAAAAATAAGAAAAGGTTTAAAAGTCAAGCTGTGGAGTGATACATGCCATAACCAGAAGCCAAGATATTGCTCCAGACTGATCTTGGGGATCAACTAATACATTTGACACAAGAAAGTTTAAGTATTGCAGACACCAATGAAGCTTAAACCAAATTTATGTAACACTTACGAAGAATCAAGTTGTGCTGTGGTGCATCCAGCACATAACAGAATAAAAGCTGCCCACTGAATCTCACTTAACCTGAAAAGAAATAATAAGCCATGGAAAGTAAATTGAATTAGTTTTTTTGTTTAAATTTTCTTTATATAATCTGGTTGTTATTTATTGTGTTCAACCAAAGTATCCAAATATGAATAATAGACAAAACTTTGTTTGATTACTCAGACACAGTAACTAGCAATGAAGTTATGCTAACAGCCCCTACTCCTATATCTTGCCTTCAGCTCTAGTCAAGTTAATTTCAGTTTCAGATATTCTTATTTGTTTTCTGAGTTACTATTTTTTCCCTTCAAGACCACATCTAAGCAAATTATTATCAAACTTTCAGCAGTCATTCACACTTCATACTCAACTAAGTTCTATTTGTTAATCTTCTCCATGTTGTTCATAAATGACTTTTATTTTGCAACATTCTGATAAATTGTCAAAATATTTATTTTGTTTTGATTTAAGAATCACATATATTGCCCTGTCATATTATCATGACCCAGAACAACTCTGATTCTCTCTTACTTGACCAATAACAATGAATTGAATGATGCTAAAAATAGAAAATGAAAAATAATTAAAAGAAGGAAAAACTCATAGTACTCAGATTCCAGAATGCAATGAAAAACATCCATCATAAAATCAGATGGACTAACACTCTTACTTTTTCTTTAGAATAATACGGTATAACACACCAGTGCTGATGATATTCAAGTTCTTCAGTATCTGGTATCCTGGAGCATTCACATATGCAAAGATGTAATACTGCAATAAAATTCAAAATCTTTTAGTTCATAAAAATTGAAACTATAACAATCCAAAATAATAGACGGATACCATGACCTACCGAAAACCTACCTGAAGTAAGTTCTTAACAAGGTAAAGTGCTGCAGGAATAGGGTAAACAATAACCTCATCCAATGATGTGCTCAATCTGAATAAAAACATTATGAGATGCATAAGAGAAAGAAATATCCAGAAGCCAACTTCAATTCATCACCAGTTAGCAAAACAATGAAAATAAAACAATAGCCATCTTTTGGATGCCTACATGGGTCTAGGATGGACCTGATGTTCAGCCTGCTGATGAGACTCACACTTAGACTGCTATAAGCCCAAATCCAGATAGCCCAACAAAAAGACAGAGGTTGCTCATGCTGCCATGGACCCAATAAGATATTTGGAACATTCTAGTATCTTTGAGGATTTCTTTAGATTTACATAGGGGCCGTTTGGCAAGTCTTTTTTGAAAGATCTTCTGGCAGACCCAACAGCCAAAAGACGATGTGAGCTTTTGCATTAAGATCTTAGCAGCCTGAATACCGTTTGGTTAAGGCATGTCTTTCTGCATGTCTTTTCGCACGAAGACTCGATGAAAAAAGTCGAAAAGCTCCATTTGGAGCTTCCCGAAAATAGCCCAAGACGGGCTTCACGCGTCTTTTCAGGGCGGCTAGATCTTTTCCCAGCCAAATGGTTAAAGATGAAAACGCGGGCTGCTGCGCTTCTAAACAGCCAACGGCCCACACGGAAACTCAGAAAGATGTGCCAAGCAGGGCCATAGACAATGAAAAATAACCAACCCTTAATAGCTGGGATTAAGGGTAAGTTGTGTTGAGTTGAATTGGCATTTCTAAAAATATCTTTAGGATATATTGTTACTGTTGTTTAGTAGGTTTCTATTGTGATTGATGATGTTTTAGGAAATTAGGGGAAAAAAAAGATGATGAACAAAGGGCTAAGCTATAGGGAAAAAAGGGAAAGAATGATGACATTGTGGTGTGTATCACCATCAGGACTGGAGCAAATATATCCCAACTTTGAGTTACCCTCACATTTGCATCTTTTAATGCGCTGAATCAACCAAACACTCAAAACAATCTGTATTAATCTGTTACTGGCTATTTATTTCATCTTATTTTTTGATCAGCATATGACCTAAGAATAAAAGTCATAAAGATGTCATATTATAAGTTCAATGCAATTTTCTCCCTTTATTTATTTCATCTTCTCAGGTTATGAAAATTCAAATTCAATTCTACCAATATATTTTTGTTTGTTTTAGTTTGTTTACTGTTTGCCTTTTCTTTTGATCAGTTATTAGTTACTTTGGTTTTTCATCATAATGTTCTTTAATCAAAAAATGACAAGGATCGAAGAGATTTATAGTTGATATCGAGCAGTATAATTATAATGGAGCTTATTGGTCTGTGTATTTTCTTGTCAGTTCAGGACCACATTAGCTCTATCAGGACTTGTTATTTTTATGATTCTTCAGAAATTGGTTCAATCATAAGATTCGAATTAAAACCTGTCGGGTTCATGATCTGAATCACATCATATATCATAAGGCTTTGAAACATTGTTGAACATATGTTCTTACACTTTGAGTTAGCACCATGTAACCATGACCATATAAGCTGCTATGCCTGTTAATTTTTTTTATCAGCAAATATATATGACCTGTTAATTGTACATCAATTTCATTTGATGAAGATATACCCTCTGCATGGTTTGAGATAACATGTTGATGATGTTCCAAGCAGAAGTCAACAACAAATGTTTAGACTAAGGTGTTATGAGAAAGAAGTTAACATTCACATTTTCCCTGGTGTGTATCATTTATCCAAGTTTAATGTAGGAGGAAAAGTTGTATGTTTAATGCCACCTCAACATGAAGTTTCAATAAATAGACAATTTATTTTTCAAATTTGAAAAAAAAAGGTCACAAACATAAGTATGACAAAGTGCATATTT
Source organism: Nelumbo nucifera (assembly GCF_055504915.1). Taxonomy (NCBI): domain Eukaryota; kingdom Viridiplantae; phylum Streptophyta; class Magnoliopsida; order Proteales; family Nelumbonaceae; genus Nelumbo; species Nelumbo nucifera. Next base: position 66,367,644 of record NC_142654.1, on the reverse strand, counting down.
TCCATTGTTATTTACAAAACTGCAGTTAAAACTAAAACCACATTACAATTATCACAGCATTAAAGAAATATTGAAATAAAAGGGAGGTTGGTGAGTGGTGGTGGAAGAAATTTACTTGTTATCTTCAGTAACACCCTCAGTTCTCCAAATTCTTAACAAGACAGCAAGTGAAATTGCACATTTCAAAGCCTCCACCTAATTTGAAACAGGAAGGCAGGCATCCAAGGGTCAAATAGATGCACATGGATTTAAATGCTTTGATAACATTTTCAACAAGGTTCATTATCCACTCACCGAGAAGTTTGCAGTAGTCACACTGTACTCATACTTTCCAGCTCTTTTAGACCAGGCAATTAATATTGCCTGTGAACTCGTAAGAACAGTTAATGCAATTGTAACCATTGACCTATAGCAATAGAAATGGAAATAAGAAATCAAAATGAAATGTCATTCGAGACTTCTCGGTAGCTCTTACTTAATCTTCCATTTAGACCGATCACTTGAGCTCACCAAGGCAGCCATGTTATGCACTGGAACTGCATGATCAATAAATACTATAACAATTACTAGAAGACAGACTGGTGCATCAAAGCCACAATAATATAAACAATTTAGTCAGTTCATGCTGTCTCAAGTTCAAGGTTGAACTGTAAAGATAAAGCACACCACCTGAAAGAGGCTTGCCACGCAAAATTTCTATATCGGCTTCACCTGCATCCCCATCTTTATCCTACAAGTTACATCATTGGAAAACCGAAGTCAATCACAATTCACAAACTCCAGAACAGCCTCGCAAGATTTAAGCATACTAAAGCTTCAACCCAGTTAAACTGATTGGAATGGATAAAATCAACGACCAGCATGCAACATAGAGTTCCATGCAACTTCACAGCTTTAAATTCATAATATGACTAAATCAAATTAATGAAGACAGAATTTAAACTGAAAATGAAGAATGTTAATAAAAGGTCAGATGAGATTTAAAATTTTCTAATTCCAACCAAATCTCAGTGCCGGTACTGCAGATTCAATAGAAATAAACTAACCAAAGGAAGCCAGATTGAAAAGGAAAGCTGTATAAGCAGGGTTAGATTTGAAATTAATCAAATGAACCCAGATGTAGACTAAATCAATAGCCATAAGTTAGGAATAAGGACTCCATGCCTTGCCAAGAAAGTGGAAAACAACTTTATAGTTAATTTAAGCTAAGTTTCACCCCTTGCGTTGTTTGCTAAATCAAGTTCCAATTCAACAATACCCCGGCGACAGCATGCTCCGTAGAAAGTATACAGTGCAATGAAGTATACAGTCCAAAAAACTGATCAACTCAGAGCTTCACTGTTTTTAAAAATGCACAAAGATGTATACAGTGCAAAGTCGATTTTTTTAGGAAATGCAAAGTCGATTTGAATAGCGCACAAATTGCGAAAAAAAAAAAAAAAAAAAAAAAACAGGATGGATAAAACGAAATAAAAATTGTAACTAAACTAAGTTTTAAATCAACGCACAGAAAGGAAAATATCGAAATTAACACCTGATCCTTGATTTTCCTGTACTCCATTGTGAATCCAAAAGGCGAAAATGCAACCTCAGCGAAGATCTCCTATTCTTATTCTCTTCTTGTTAGTTCTTCTTGTGTGCTTCTCCAGTGATGCAGATGCTTTCGCAATTCGCAATTGTCATCGACACTTCTTTATTTTATGAAAAATGATATCAAGGACCTTTGTATTTTGATTAATGCCAAATCTTACCCTTTAAGTTGTAGGAAATGGGTCCTATGTCTACAAATTTTCTTAAAGTATAACGGGTATTCTCATAATTACATTAAGCCTCCCAGTGTTTTGATAAACTTCAAATCTTACCCGCTCGCATGACAACCCCACACGCCCAGCCCCCCAGCCCAGAGTCCGGATTTTCTCACAAAGTGTGCCTCACACCGACCTCACTTTATGTCTTAGCCGGGATATTTCCCGTACTTATATTTATTATTTATGGAAAGATGTTCTCAATAAAAGGTGGGATGTGACCATAAAATTAGTGTGAGGCACGCTCTACGAGGAATAAATCCCAATTCCCCTACCCAGCTTCTAGCCCAACCACCCTGCCTGACTGAAGTTAATATGTTTGATAAAATATCTCTAATGTTATCTTTTTTGTTTCCCAAAAATCCAAGGGCATATGTTTGATAGTATGTTTGGTAATACGATTTGATAATTTGATAATATGTTTGATAAAATTTCCCAGTGAAATTCTATTAATGTCAGAGACCAAGGGTTAGGACTGGCACTATAAAGATTTTATGTCCATGTAGACTTAGAGAGTGCATAATAATTGTTTCTCGAGATGAAAAGGATGAGAACTTTGGACATGAATTTTGTGATTGTCTTTATTATGTAAGTTAAATTTAGGGGATATATACATAATTTCTCGGGGTTAGGAGGAAAATTGATAACATGTGTTTCGTTCTTGGTACGTAGTACGTCTGAATAGAAGATATAACTTCTTCTTGTGTGGAAAGATGAAGACAAGATTTGTCTATGTAGAATTGGGGCTTATGGAATGTTCACATCCAAACAGGCTAGCACAAAAGGCAAACAGTTTTGGGTTTGTGTCATGCCTCAGGTAAGATAACTTGTACAAAACTATTATTAACTTAGATCAATCAACCTACCAAATCCCATTTTATTATCTAGGAGTAAGATGGATGTAAGTTCTTTTCATAAACACCTTCAATGGAGAAGCCTATTATGCAACACATTGTAGTGTAGGGAGAGTAATCATTAAAGGATTAAAGGAGATGGATTTGGACCTTTTGGAAGCAATTAATGACAAGTCCTCTAAACATATACTAAATAAAGTTATAACAATATTTTTGAGAATGACAACTTAGATAGAATGTCTGAATTTTATGATAAATTGCTAAAGCATATAAAAATTGTGTACATCAAAGATGTATAATATGTTGGACACCCTAATATGTTTTGTTATTGTTGTAAAAACTGGTTAACAAATAACATTTGAACTCTTTAGCTTTTAAGTGTATTGTTGTGGTTGGTTTGTTAAGTTCTTTTAGAGCTCCTGTGTTACATAGTGTATAACATTTGAACTCTGACCTTAAAGGTGTAAATCAGGCCGTGTAGTGGTCCATGGGCTATGCCACAGCCTGATACAATTGTATGGGCCGATGGAATGTGTTGGGTTTGGGATTTCAGGTCAATGGGCTAGATCGACATGGCCCGCACTATCATGTCGTGCCACCCGTGGCCCATGGATATATATATTCCATTTCATTTGGAAAATGCAGTCGGATGTTTGGGGTAGTATAAATGATAAGGGGTGGTAACTCATATCACGGGCGGAAACTTTGTGCAGAGTTCCATCCTAGGTAATTCAGTCTTATGGTTCTTCATTATCTGCATATGGCCTTTTCTTCCTATGTGCACATTTTGTCTGGGCTTTCAGTTTAATGTTTCTATATTTAGCGGCCGTGGTTATATATATATATATATATTAATAAATAAATGTTTTAATTTTATTATACTATTTTATTTTATTATTGTATATAAGTAATTGTATACATTAAATTTCATATAAAATTAAGTTTTTTTCAATTTTTTTTAACTAAATAACTTTGGCCCAGTCTAGCCCAAGGTTCAACCCACAGACCAGCCTAACCCGATCTGACATGGGCTCGGACCGACCACCAAAATATCACAAGGGAGGGAGGCACGGCCCATAGACCATGCCATGTCAGCCCAGCACAGCTCGTTTTACACCTCTATCTTACCTACATGCAAGTTAAATTCCCTTAAATCATTGAGCTTGGATTTAGAGCTTACAATTCCTCTTAGACTATTTACGTTCCCTTTAAACCATTAAACTTGATTTGGAGTTCGGAAAATCATCCACAATAAATAAATTGGGACACCCAATTAATAATTATTTCCTTTTCATTACTTTAATCCCACAAAAATGTGTAGTAAAGCATGGAAATCTATAGAATCAAAGGATTAAGGCCACGTGGGTGCACACTGTCATTGCCCTGGCAAAATAAGGAGTTAATAGAGGGCACCCTTGTGGGGGGCCAATGAGGTCCTCTTGGAATAACTAGTGGGGTCCTCTTAGAAAATCATCAAATTGGGTACCCAAGTTGTAACCCCAGTTTGCTAATTTGATTACAAATAGAGTCCTTACAATTAAGCCTCACAGAATGTAGGCTATAGGAACAAAGAATATTCCAAGAATAAACCTTTCATGGTGTTGAATATTTAGAATGAAATGTGTATGAGAAATGGGGAACTTAACAACAGACCTTTCCGGGGAGAAGTTATGGGTGCCACAACTATTGTTCCTACCTTTAGAGCTCTCTTTTCAGAAAGAAAGTCTTCAAAAAGCATCATCGCTATCCTTTCATCAGTAAGAACAACCAATAACCTAGTGAAGTATCATTTGTTGACAGACACCAAAGTTAAAACAAGTAGTTTCAATGTCTGTTTACACCTGTATGAATATCAGCAATGGTCTTTTGAATATCAACATTCCTTGACTTGATAAGAAAACCAAAAGACTAATTCTATTGTGATGCATGGATCTAAATATATCAATCAGCTAAACTCTATTGGATATATCAAAATTCCTTGGCTTGATAAGAAAATGACATCGCATAAGAAACCCCACTGAATATATTGTCATTCAAGTAAAACTCTACTAATATCCCATAAGTTTTTGGCCATTGCCTTAAGAAACCTTATTGAATATATCATCCAAATAAAACCTTACTAAATATATTATCACTAATAAAAAATCATATGTAAAACCTTATTGTATATTATCCTTGATAATAAAAGCATATGAAGACCTAGTATCCCACAAGAAAACTCTACTTAGTCAAATATATTATCAGTTAAACAAAAACTCCATTGAATATATCACTCAAATAAATAATCTCAACCACTAATATCCCATAAGAAAACCTAGACAAGTAAGCTTCACTCACTATATCAATCAAATAATTAAGCTTATTCACCAATATCCCATTAGAAAACCTGCATAAGTAGGCTCTACTCATTATATTAATAAAATAATTAAGCTCTATCACTGATATCCCATTAGAGAACCTACACAAGTAGGCTCTACCCACTATATCAATCAAACAATTAAGCTCAATGACTAATATCCCATAAGAAAATCTACACAAGTAGATCATGTTGGATACATGTATGCACCCAAGTCTCATAGGGAAATTGTATAAGTATATCACTCAATTAAATCAGCTCAAACATTAATATCCCATAAGAAAACCTACACAAGTATATTATGTTAGATACATGTATGCATCCATGTAGCATAAAAAAAAAATCTAGTGAAATCTTTTCAATGTTGTAAACTTCACTAAAAAATGGAAAATTTCCACATTAGTGAAATCTTTTCAATGTTGTAAACTTCACTAAAAATTGGAAAATTTCCATATTATCCATAAAACATAGTGTACACATTGAACCACAGTAGAGTACACAATATAAACATCAACTTACCTGTATATAAACAACTAGAGCATGGGTCTATCAACTAGCTAAAGTATGCAATTTACACACCATCTTAAAGTAATCCAGTCACGAAAGGGTCATTCAGAAAAAAAAGAAAAAAAAAAGAAAAAAGTATTGAGTGGGTTGTCATTATATACTAAAAGTATGGGGGTGTGGATTTATCAAATAGCTATACGAAAAAAAGTATGGTTTTGTCAATCCATGGCATTGTCGAATACACGATAATTAGCCTAAGATTGTGTCCATGGAACTGTCAACTATGCAAAAAAATAATAATAATTGTCCAAAAAAGTATAGGGGATAATGTAAGACCATCAACATTAAAATTTACTCAATGATAAAATGTTCTCAATGTAAGTGTAGGTGGGTAGGGGGTAAGGCAATAATTAGGCTTCGTTTGGTTTGTGGGATGGGGATGAGAAAAAGGGAATATTTTGAAAATATATTTTTTTTCTTTCTTTTATTTTGAGAGAAATAAAGGAATGGGATGAGAAAAATGTGGAATGTCAGATCTCAACATCGTGGATTTGGGGTCGCATCAAAACTGTGCAGCCCCGGTGGAAAATTTTGAGAAATCACTATTACAGGTACCAGTGACGCCGAACAAAGGAGGGAGAGAACTAGTGCCTTCCCTGTTACCATCGGCGCTCTGTGCAAGGGGCAGAGGAGGTAGCGGTGGCAAAAAAACCTGTGCGAGGAGCAGCGGCGATCTACTACCTCCCCTTCCCCATTTCGAACCCGGAACCAAAGCAGCAGCGGCGGCACCCCCTCTCAGCCACTCCCTTCCTCCCTCTTTCCTTTCTTCTTCTCTTCTTCTTCTCTTCTTCTTCTCTTTCTTCTTCTTTCGTTCATTGTCTAGTACCTCCCCTTCCCCGTTCGAAACCAGAAGCAGAGCAGCGGCGGCACCCCCTCTCAGCCACTCCCTTCCTCCCTCTCAACCACTCCCTTCCGTTCTTCTTCTTCCTCGTTCGAACCTAGAAGTAGAGCAGCGGCGGCGATGACCAGGATCATTTACCCTCTAGTACCTCTCTGTTCATCATCTTGGCTTTCCGCCAGCAAACTACTGCCTCCGATGGCATTGTTCGCTTTCCAATGGTGACTAGCGGCACTGTACATTGTCTTCGCTTTTCGCCCACGAACAATTGTTTGTCTTCCTCTTGGTGAAACAACACTTTTCTCATTATTTTCCCATATATAAAATCAAACAATGGAAGTGTAAATCTTTACACTTTCCCATCTCATCCCACCCAAATCTTCCCACAAATCAAACGGAGCCTTAAGGTCTAACTAAAAGATGATAGATGGCCTTGGGAAGAAGGGAGGAAAAGAGAAGTTGCAAATGACCGGAGGCTAAGAGTAGAGTATGGCAAAGATTATGATAGGGTGATATGTAACACATGAGGTGAGCTTCAAGCCTCTTGTATTTATAGAGAAGAACCACTTAATCAAATAGGAAGTCACGTAATAAGAAAAGAGACTTTCCCCAAAGGGAGAAAGTTTGTTAATTGGTTAAATCTACCACAAAAGGTTCACAAGTAAGGTTTTACCACATGTCACTATGGGGATCCCCAGATCAAAGCTCCCGCCCTTTCTCTTGGGTCCGCATGTGAGCATGGACTTAGCTATAGGCCTACAGCCCTGCTTCTGGAAGCCTCTCCTACCTTAGATATGTAGTTGAAGTGTTGACACATTGGTTTGTCATCGCATCTCTCTCGGTAATGGTAGGTTACTATGTTGCAATGGTTTAGTGGTGCTGATTTGTAGTGTAGAAGATTACTGCACTAATGTATTAAGTTGTGGACTAGGTAATGTCCAGGTTAGGCCCGGTTATGCTGCGCTAGTCAACGCATTTTATCATAGTTGTTCCCACCTCCACCTGTTGTAGTTCAAGGGTGAAAGTAGAATTGCACTGTGGGGGGCTTCAAGTTATATATTAGTTGCAGTGAGAGTTATTAGCAATTTATAGATGCAATGAGCGTGCATTGTGGTTACTTGATTGAGGGTTTTTGGTGCATTTTCCATAGGGCCTAAATCTACATACTTACTAAGTCTGTCAACTATAAACCATATGTAACCTGAAAAAATCAATGTTCTTCACTTTTGGGCCATGGCTGACATTATCTAATTTCTTGCTTGGATTATTCTTCGACCTACACATATTAAAAATAGAATTAGTTATTGTAAAGTTTAAGCCTTAACTTGATATATAGCATAAAATTAGCTTGAGGGACCACATGGATAATGCAACCTCCCTCTATCACCCCTCATAGGTTGTTCATCCTGTAAACAATACAAAGAGATTAATGTATATTACAAGTCTTAATTTAGCATATAAAATAATATTAGATGAGTGGGGAAACCTGTATATCTGGTGGGGGATCTTGCATCGCATGTTTGGGTTAACCATACTCCCTTTACCTCCCCTGTGGGAATTACTAGTCCCCCTACTCATACTACTAAGCCTAAGCCTAGTAGGACCATGAACTACACTAGAAGAAGAGCCCACTACATATGTTGGTGGGTTACAAGATGCCATGCATGGAGGAAGAAGTCACTTCATGTATTTATATGTATGTTTTGGATAATAATAATAATCAAGGTTCAAAGTATCGATACGTATTGATCCATATTGGTCGATATGTATCATTTTGGGACCCTTTGATATATCTCTACAATGGGTATATCGGAGGTTTGACTGGTTCAGGGGGTAGAGGAGACTTAAACCGGCCCCTTGAACTGATTGCAAAAAAAATAAAAATAAAAAAAGGGCTTGAAAATGTGTATCGATTCACTTGATACGTCGATAATAATAATAATAATAATAATAATAATAATAATAATAATAATAATAATAATAATAATAATTGCTAATTAAAATTCATATAAAGTTAATGACATTAATAAAACTTTAAAAGTAATTAATTAAAAATGAAATTAATATTCAAGTGAGCTAATTTTATTAGATTTAGACTAGTTCAGCCCAATTTTAATTGTCATAAGACTCTTACTGCACCAATTTTACTTGACAAAGTGTGTACTTTTCATGGGTCCCTAGTAGGAGATTATAATTAAATACTCATTTGGGAAAATTAAAGCATAACTATTTCTGGGAAAATTTTGAACAACCCAAATAAGCTATTAGTTAACCAATCAAGGGCTTGCTCGTTGGTGTGTTAGTTGGTTTATTCCAACGATAATGTAGAATCGAATCCTGCAACCAGCATTTTGGGGAAAAGGGGGTAAAGGGGAAATTATTAATGGTGAATGGCACCGAATACCAAAAAAAAATGCTATTAGTCTGGGTTTTTTGGGAGGGCTGAGCTGATGTTTCAATTAAGTTCCCATTTGGTAGGGCATTCCTACAATGGTTTCTAGCATAGTGGCATTGCAAGGTATAGTTCAGATCTAGTCCCACAGCCATTGCAGCCATGCATTGGGAACATATATCTAGTCATTCATGTGGTAAGATGTTCCCCATGTACGTTGTTTGCAATGGCTATTGGGACAAGTTGTTGGGACCAAATCGGAATTATTCAAGGTAGGCCCCACATGAAAAGCCAGGAATATGTGTTTGGTGAAAACCCTAAGGCTGTGTTTGTTTGCAAGGCAAATTTATTTGCACTTATGCAAAACCATGATAGTACAAATGATCTCGGTGCAAATTATGATTTATTTTTGTTTCAAAATTTATCACATTTTTGTTTGATTGTAGTACAAATGAAATAAAATAAGACCTAAAGCAAAATAAAGTAAAATCTAAAACAAAATTAAACCAGAATTTGCATTCCCATACATTTGTATTAGTACAAATAAAATTGTATTGCAACTAAACACAGCCAAAAAGTCAAAAGAACTTTATCATTGAGGTAAGAAATCCACTTTTAAGTGAAGCTAGTTTGGATAGCTTCTCTAAAGCTGCTTAGTCAACACAATTCAATCAGCATAGTAGCCCTCCGAAACAGGCTCTAAGCTGGCTTAATTAGTTGCTTTGAAGGGCTCCAAGTAAACTATTCAAAGAGGCTAAAGTGGACACAAACATCCAGAAGCTATTTTTCCTCAGCCCTCCCAAATTGACATGTAGTCATTTTTAGGGTTGTTTGCTTCAGCCTCTTTAGGCTCCATTTGGGAGGGTTTGAGTTGAAAATTCATCTAAATTAGTTTGTTGCTTTGAGGTAGAATTACAATCTAACTAAGCTCTAACCGGTTAGTTTGGGCTAGAGTTCGATTAGACTTGAATAAAGTTGGAATATAATCATGTTCGAGTCTCGAGTTAAGTTTTAATTAGTTATTCGAACTTGAACTTGGCCAATAAGAAGTTCAACTTAAAAGCTTGTGAGCCTAGATCGATTAATACATACATACACACGTATGTATGTATATACATACATATATTATATAAAAATATATTTTTACATTCTACATATAATATAAAAATATAAGAATGTGTTATATATTATTAAAATATATTATTTATATTTATAAAATATAAAAATATATGTATTTGTGAACTTTCAAGTTGAACTAGAGCTCATTGAATATTTAATCCAATAGAGCTCAAACCAGGAAATAGATTTCGAAGATTGAGCTCAAACTTGAAGTCGAACCTAATAGTATTTTAACCAAACTGAGACATGACAAGCAGTTCAGCTTGGCTCAGTTCTACTGCACCCCTACTTTGAGGTGCTTTGATGAAGCTATTCAGAGAGGTGAAGCAGACAACGAGTGAACAATTGATTTGGGCTTTTTGAAATTTCATCAAACATAAGCTTATAGATTGTCCATGTAGGGCCTAGCTTGGAAAGCTAGAAGACACTTCACTTCAGCCCTCCCAAATGGGCACTAGTGCCTGATTGAGAGGGCTTCAATTTTGATTGAGCTGTGTTGAGTGTGCCACATGGAAGACGCTACTGAAACTAGCTTTACTAAAACGTCAATTTCTTAGCTGAATTAATGTGTACTTGGGCTTTCGGGGTTCTTCACTAAATAAACCTTTTAACCTTTTCATGTGGGGTCCACTTTACAAAGTTATAAGTCCCTGCAGACCTCCCAAAGGGGTCCACCTTACAAAGCTATAAACTCAACCGTTCCAAATGGGCATTTCAACACTTTTGTAGCTATTCAGTTTGGAAAGAGTACAAGTGCAAATATGTACGGTATAAATACATATATTTTAGATTTTGCATTCTACATATTTGTAAACACTTTTGTAGTTATTCAATTTGAAAACAATACAAATGCAAATATAATATAAGATTTTGTATTCTACATATTTGTAAACATTTTTACAGTTATTTAGTTTGGAAAGAGTACAAATGAAAATATGTACGATACAAATACATACAAAATATAAGATTTTGCACTTTACATATTTATAAATACTTTTGTAGCTATTCAGTTTGGAAAGAGTACAAATGCAAATATGTACGATACAAATACATACAAAATATAAGATTTTGCACTCTACATATTTGTAATTTATACTCCTTCCAAACTGAGCCTAAAAATTTGTCAAGTGCAAATGGGAATACAAGAAAGTAATGACCAAAGAAGAAAACAAATGACTTCATATATTCCAAGAAGAAATAGACGACTTTATACATGTAAACATGAGACTTTTAGTTTCAGGCAAGGTTTAAAGTACCAGAAATGCTATGCGTATCGGAAAGGTAAATTTAAAAGATGTATCGGGATATGCTTTGGATATGGATGAAAAATTAAGATACGCATGAAAACACATGAAAATGATATAAATACTTTAATAAATCATAAATAAACATCACTATCAATAAATATAATGCTTAAATGAACTATTTATACATAAGCATCACATGTTTTAATGGGTTTTGTGAAAAAACATATTATAATCAACAAACGGGAACAAAAACATACTATCTAATAAAGTACTTAATTCAATTCCAATCTTCATGTTCCAACTTCAAATTTTAAATCTATTATAATTTACAAGTTCAACATTTGAATCCCAATATGATATTTACAACTTTACATGAATCACATAAAAATACAATTATTATATAAATTACTCAATTTTAAGTGTTAATATGTTAGTAAACTAAATTTCAATTGTTATTATGAAATAAAAAAATAATTATTTTTTCAATGATCATCTAATACAAATATTCAATTAAACAAATAATAATTGTTTTCATATTTTTGAGGCCACAATTATATTCACATTCAAATTATAGATTATCACATGAAATATATCAATAACTTTTATTTTGTATATCTTTAAATATTACTAAAAATTCTTTTTAATTGTTTTAAACGTTTTGCCAAGTGTTATCTAATCCAATTAAACAATTATTGAATCAAATAATTATGTAAAATTTGTAATTATTGAATAAAATTTTTTTCTGTATTTTTAAATTATTATTTATTTTTATTCAAATAATTATTTTGCATGTTTTATTTTAAAAATTAAACAAATATTTTTTTTGAATGACTTCATGGACATCTATTATTTTTATTCTAAAATTAATAATTATTTTTCATGTTTCATTATAAAAACTAAATAATTATTTTGCACTTTTATCCTAAAAATTAAATTAAAATTAAAAAAAGTAAATATGTAACAAAAAAATTGAATGGATTTATGGACATAATAGATGAAATACTTATTTTGCATGTTTCATTCTAAAAACTAAATAATTATTTATTTTATTCAAATAATTATTTTGCATGTTTTATTCTAAAAATTAAACTAAAATTTAAAATGTAAATGTATAGCAAAAAAAATTGAATGGGTTTATGGACATGATACATCATCCATATATTTACTATAAATATTTATTATTAGAATTTAAATCATAGCAAAAAAAAATAGAGAAATAAGTAAGTATTTATAATCTAAAAATTAAAAAATTAAAAAAGAAACAAATTAAAGTTTTCACATGATATTTCAGTATATTGATGTCAGTCTTACCTCTACAACATACTCAACCTATAGGGTTAGATCATGTAAAATCGAAGAAATTATTTATATATTATTTCAAAAATTAAAAAAAAAATCAATTATTTAGAAAAAATTTCAATTGATCTATGGACATGGTAGATCATCCATAGGTCTACAACATAATCAATTTTTAGAGGTAGATCACAAGAAAAAACCTAAAATATTCATTTCTTTCAGATTTTTTACTATTTTGGAATTTCTTCAAATATTCACAAAGATCTAAATGTAGGAGCAAAATAAGTGGGATCTTTTGCACAAGAATAACATATCAACATACACAAAGATGTTTTTAAGCATCCAAACTAAAAAAACACAAAAACATTAGCTGAGATTGTAAAAAAAAAACTGAAAAAATACATATTTTCGCTCATTTTTTAACAGTCTTGAAAAAATTGTTGGATCTTGCAAATTTGTAGATGTTTTGGTGGAATTTAGCTTGATTTCAATATCTAGGAATGGTATGAAGATTTTTAGAGGGTTTGGGGAAGAAAGAGGACTTTTGAAATGGGTTTAGAAACCCTTTTTCGAATGAAGATTACTTTTTCCGCAACAGTAAATTATATCACATTGTATTAATCAATATGCTACCAATACGGGCATGATACGCTTTTCGGCACGATGAAAATGAATGGTACTAAGGATTTGGTACTGTTCCCAGTGCTGGAACCTCAAAGATACAATGATATGTATCATAACAAAATTTTGAACCTTGGTTTTAGGTCATGTATAAAATCTTCCAATCCAACAACCAACATCTAACATGATAAAAAGCTTATGGGACCAATCAAGAGTGAAGACGTCAGTAAGGTTTAGGTCCTCTGTTTACCTTGCTCTCTACGTGGCATATTTTTAACCAAAAAATATCCATGGCATATCTTAGTTGGAGTCAAAATGACACTCACCATCAAGTTAACTTTTTTCTAGGACTGTCAATGGGTTGGGCTTGCTCAAGTGTTGTCCCGATTAACAATTGGGTCTGTTCTAGTTTTTGTTTATCTCGAACCAATTCATACTTGGAATCAATTATTTTATCAAATATATATGATATTTTATTTTATTTATACTTTTTATTATATTTTAAGTTTAAAATGGTAAATTTGATAGATAATAAATAAGATAATATTAGGGGTGCTCATCGTTCGGTTAATCGAACCGTGGACCTTTTTCTTTAACCAAACTGATAGCCGAAACTGAATTGAAGCCAATTGGTTAACCGGTTCGGTTAACCATCGATTCAGTTTGTCGGTTTTTCAGTTTTTTAGTTTTTACAATATATATATAAAAATATATAATAAAAAATTATAAATATATATAAAACATATTTATTAATTTATAATATATATATAATATAAAAATATATGTATATCGGTTGGTTTGGTTAAATGCTGGTTTTTTATATTGGTTAACCGAAACCAAACCAGTACCTTCAGTTTTTTAAAAACACCGAACCAATTGGTTCGGTTTTGGTTTTTCGATGTTTTTGCTCACCCCTAGATAATATTAGTTAAAAATGTTTAATGTATTAACATATTAATAATTTAATATTCTTATAATTTTTATTAATGTTATTTTATCAAAATTTAAAATTTAAGTTCTTATAAATAACTAAATATTGTTTTCAGCATAATTGGGTCTATGGGGTCTAAATGGACCCCAGTATTAACCACGGCACGGTTATGGGTTTATGATTTTGAATTTTTGGTTCGATTAATAATCTGTTCGAAATTGGTACCCGGCTGGCCGGCTCAGACCCGACCGATTGACATCCCTGATTTTTTCGGTCCTCTGTTTCCTCCCTCCAAAAACCACTTAACCAAGTGATGATCCAATACGCTCGCCCAGTCGTCCTGCCGCTTGGTCACCGCCAATGTATCTGGAACTCTTCCCTCTCTCTCTCAATGTGTTTTCCGTCTCTAACAGGTAAGTCGAGACTTGCTTTCCTACGGGTTGACATCCCTCGATTTTTTCGGTTCTCTGTTTCCTCCCTTCAAAAACCACTTAACCAAGTGATGATCCAGTACGCTCCCTCAGTCGCCCTGCCGCTTGGTTCACCGCCAATGTATCTGGAATTCCCCCCCCCCCCTCTCTCTCAATGTGTTTTCCCTCTCTAACAGGTAAGTCGAGACTTACTTTTTTTTTTTTTTCTTTCTAGTAAACGTTTTAAAATGTAGCCGTTATAGGCTTTCCAATTTCAAAATCCCAAATCTTAATTTAAAAAAATAAAAAAGAGTAAGAAAATACTGAAGATTCTACCGAATCTATAATGGCCAAATCTACTCGTTGTGCAGCTTGCAAATATCTTCGTAGGAGGTGCTTACATGATTGCATTCTCGCCCCTTATTTCCCTTCAACCAATCCAGAAAGATTTGCTTGTGTTCACAAAATCTTTGGAGCCAGTAACATTACTAAGATGCTACAGGTAAGCAGATATTTAACCATTAATGAGTTAATGATTTTTTTATTTCTTTTTTTTTATATTTAGTGGGAAATATAAGATTAAGAGGAAAATATTTTCGTATTTGATGGTTTTATAAATACTTTTTTTGATCTATATATTTGATTTTGAAATAACGCGTCCCTATCATTGTAGTTAACTAGTTAGTCACAATACCAATACTTATTGGAGGTGAAATAAGCAACTACTGCCAAGTTTTTTTATCTGTAGTTGGCTCCTTAAAAGAACTAGTTTACATTTTCAGAGTTGATGCTCTCTTCATCATAGTGACCTAATGTTTCGATAGAGTTACAAACCCATTTTGAACTTTTCTAGAAATGCTTATTTCATCAATTTTGATAGATGGCATTTGTTTCTTCTTTGGTTGGAGCAGCAACTACCAGTCCATCAACGTGCTGTGGCAGCTGATTGTATGTCCTTTGAGGCAGGCACAAGGGTCCGAGACCCAGTTTATGGCTGTGTTGCAATTATATCTCAATTACATCAACAAATAATCATCACTCAACGTGAGCTTGCGGAGACACAGGGCCAAATTGCCTTCTATGGTGCACAACAAGTCCAAGATCTAAAGCAGAAGACCCAGAGCCGAATTCAGTACAATGAAACCATGTGCTTCAATGCAAGCCAACAAGACTCCCTTCACTTAGACCAGTCCATGCTAGACTTTTATCGAGCACCAGGTCTTCTGTAATTTGTTTCTTGTTTACTAATAAGTGTTGGGTTTGAGCTCCAAATGTCCATTCTTCCATAATTTACTTGTCTTGTAAAGCCTTGGTTACAAGTGTTAATAAGCTTAGTTATTTTTATATGAATGTCTTTAGTAATGGACAAATAAGTCTTAAGTGATCTGATTGTGAATGTCATAAAATCAGCAAATAACACAGGCTGGACAGTGCTGCTTAAAGAAAAAGAAGAGAAAAGAGGCTAGAATGTGAATTTTAAATGTTGACAAAAATCAAGGAAAGTATATCTGGGAAAATGGTTCAAGAAAAGATTGCCATGGGTCTGAACAAATATAAATATGTTTGCTAATAAGCCTTGAGGATTTAAAGAGAAAATGATCTGAAATTTAGTAGGATAAATTGGATTCCTTAGAAGGTGTAAGTAAAGAAGAAATGAAGGCTGTTACATGGATTTTCTTTTTTGAACAAATAATTGTTCATGCATGAAAAATATCAATAAAAAATAGTGCTTGCATGAAAAATAGGTGTAAAGGATAGAGGGGAAGGTCAGAATTCTGGTGGGTCTATCATTAATACTGCTATGAATGATAGATTAGCGAAACAAGGAACTAGAGGATTACTATAGATTTGAAATTAACTGCAAATTAGTACAATATTGTTCTAGACCAAGATAAATACTTCATTATCTCAATGAAATTAAGGAATTTTGGCATCATTTTCAGTAGTGGTTAATTAGATGGATCTGAAGGGCAATGAGTACAGTATTGGCAGATGTCTTACCAAACCAGCTATGAAGAGGGCATTCTTATGTAGCAAAAGATGAATGCTTTTGTTAGAGTATTGGGCTGCATGAGCACACCCACATGCACAGTGTTCTGTTTTGGCTAATGCAGTTAGTTACACTGAAGCATTAAAAATATCTGCACCTTCATGGGCTTGGCATTAAAAATATCAAACAGTAACACTGAAGCATTTTATTTTTTATTTCATTGCTCATACAATAGAATATTGAGTGGGTACATATAGAGAACAACGTGCAGTAACTCTTTGATCTTTAAAGATAAAAAGTCCTTGGAGTCCACTCAAGTCATGATTGATTGAATCTTCTAAATACCATGTGGCATCTGTATGATTAATAAATAATAATGTATTAGGTAGATTAGAATTAGAACCACAGTAATTGGCTGGGTTCATATAGACTTGTTTAAACCAGGTTTTGGTTCCACATATTTTGATCAATGAAGGATACTATATTAAAAGTTTAAAACAAGAAAAAATGAAAAGTATACAGATTATATAAGTAAAAGGCCATACAATGTCTAGGAAGAGAGAAATATGACTGACCACAACCAAAAATTCCCCATGCACCATTAAGTACAAATCCTTTCCCACAATAAAATTCAAAATCCTTCAATTGAGCCAAATCTCTTCCCAGAAGTATAAAACCAAAGACAAAAAGCATCAGGTCCTGAAGTGTTATCCCATCTAGAAAAAAGGGAAAAAGAATCCACAAGCTGCCTTTTTTTTGAAAGATAAACCAGAGAAACACTAATCAAATAAAAATAGTACAAATTAGATGTTCCAACCAAGATGATGGTGAATACCACCAGCATTTATCAGCTACAAAAAAAAAAAAAGCCCTTTGAGCAATAACATGGGCAACGAGAGTAGCAGTTATCCAAAAACTGTCTGGTCTCTAAAACATAGATGACAACCTTCACATAACCCTAATCATGCATTAAAAAGCATCAATGCAATGCCAATGCCCATAGCTTACAACCATGATGACAACCCTATGAATTATCCAGTTTTCCCTTTCCACCGGTACCTGTTTCAGTGACCCTTAATGTAGCCATATGTTTATTAATCCCTTCTCTTTCTTGGCTTGTGGAACCAATTGAGCACACAGACTGGCTAAAAACCTAAAATTTATTTTCATCTAATTAAGGTTTGAATTTTGCAATTTCAGTTTCAAGGAAATTTTGTTCTTCATAATTGAAAATATCAGGAAATTTTTAAGAAAATATGAGAAATCTTGTAGCTTAGTTCTCAGCATAAACACTACAAGAAAAAGGGCTAGGCCAGCGGTTTAGAGCCAGCAGCCACAAAAAGTGTTGGCCTAGATGTGGCTATTTTCCTTTTCATCTTAGATGACTTTGCAATCAATGTGTGAATTCATTGAACAATGCATGTATTTTTCGCAAAAAAGCCAAAGCTCTGTTATTGTTCACCAGATAGCACTATGCTGAATACTTGTTTGTCTCTGTGTGTTGTGTTGGGGGTGACACCTTATCACCTCTTCTTTGTATTACCTTTTTCTCTTTTAATAAAACATTTTCCTTTAACAGAAATAATAAATACTTGTTTGTTTCTGTGTGTTGTGTTGGGGGTGACACCTTATCACCTTTTTCTTTTTTAATAAAACATTTTCCTTTAACAGAAAGAATAAACTCTCATTGTTTGACTGGCTAACCCCACAAGTGACATCTAAACCGATACTTATTTATCCAAACAGTGGTGAGACTTATGACCCTGATCGCAAGGAGTGGATAGTAAGTTCCCTCTTAACCCTTTCTATTAAATTGTTACAAGTTACAATATTTTTGATTTGCAACACTAAGGATATTGGCTTGGGGGGACCATTGATGTTCTTTGAATAGGACATGAATTGTGCTCCCAGGCCATTCCCCAAGCTCACAATTTGTTTTTTCTTATTATGTAAAACTGCCATATAATTGGACAATTAAGTTGCAGGTTTTGTATCTTTTAATGCATTTTGTCCATTTGATGGATAGTACTAGTCATCTACTTCTTTTTGCAATTTTACACAAGGGCCACCTAGGTTTTGACCTGTAAAATTCACTCACTAAAAAGAAAAACCATTTCTCTGTGTAGACAAGAAATTGAACCTTCTTGCCAAGTGTCCAACCTGGGTACCTACCCTCCTATTGGTGTGAGGTTGAGCTCAAAATCCAGACAATCTAGTCTACAATCATTATCAACAGTTTTGGGCAATAAGCTTTTCAAGTTGGGATCCTGCTATGCATACTTGGTCATATCTGATGATGTGTGACCTGGTCACTCCTAGCTGGAAGTGGCTACGCTCGTAGCTAGCAGCGGACGAAGCACCTGCGAGGAAGAAGGTGAAGAATTCCTGGTGAGCTCTCTCGACGGGAACACTCTGATGCTTAAGTCAGAACTCGGTGGAGAGCTGGGAAAGAGAGTTGTAGAGAAATAAGCTAAGAGTGGAGATGCACAATTACCTTTGCCCATGAGGGGTCGGGGTTCTTATATGCTGATGTCCTGACAAATCAAGTATAACCGCCTCTAATTCTCTGCTGCAGCCATTATTTTCCAGGGCTGAGCTGGTGGGCGCAGGTAACCGTTGCAGGGTACGGCCCTGCCAGACAGGGGACACTTGTCAGGGCTTGGCAGGCACGACGCCGCCTGGCCAGAGACGTGGGAGCAGTCTCCAGATCTGGTGGGTACGGTTGTCAGGCGATACACCGAGCTACCTGGTACCGAGCTACTGCTAATATGCCGAGGTGCTTCTACCCGAGGCAAGTCTTTGAGGCGGCTACTTAGGTTTGGGCAGGAGCCTACTGGCGAGCTTACCTGAAGTGCCTTTAGTTCGGGATGTTCCTTACCCAGGGATCTTAGATCGGGGTGTTCCCTTCTTGAGGAGGAGTTCGGGGGCTCCTTACTGAGGAGGAGCTCGAGGGCTCCTTACTGAGGAGGAGCTCGGGGACTCCTTACTTGGGAGGAGCTCGGGACTTCTCACTTGGAGGGACCTCGGGGCGCTCCCCCCTTGGGAGAGAGCTCGGGGTAATCGGAGTACCACTTTGCCACGAGTTGCCACCTGTGCCGAGCTGTCAGGCTGGGTCCCAGTGAGCTCATTAAGCCGAGTTGTGGCCAGGTTGTCGTGCCGAATTGTCCCTTATGTCGAGTCATGTCCATGTGTCCCCCTATTGTGAGGTCGGGCCAAATCACCCTCCATCAATTGCCCCCCACTCCCCGTGCTAGGGGTCTTGACCCAGTGCGGGGAGTTCACGGCGTGACGGGTGGATTTGGCTCGAAGTTCAGGCCGTCCAGTCAAGCAGCTCGTTGGTCGGACCAGTTCGCAGCTCGACTCAATCAAGGGTAACCCGAGTCGCATACAATTCACGCTCGGACGTCACGCGACTTATAGACTCCGCGGACGTCAAAAAGTGCGCTAAACTGATTTCACCTCGGGGGTCGTGTAGCCGCTATGTCTGAGCCAATTGATGATGCGTGACCTGGTCACTCCTAGTTGAAAGTGGATACGCTCCTAGCTAGCGGCAAATGAAGCACCTACGAGGAAGAAGGTGAAGAATTCCCGGGGAGCTCTCCCGGTGGGAACACTCCGATGCTTAAGTCAGAACTCGGTGGAGAGCTGGGAAAGAGAGTTGCAGAGAAATAAGCTAAGAGTGGAGATGCGCAATTACCTTTGCCCATGAGGGGTCGGGGCTCTTATATGCTAATGTCTTGACAAATCAAGTATAACCGCCTCTGATTCTCTGCTACAGCCGTTATTTGCTAGGGCTGAGCTGGTGGGTGCAGGTAACTGTTGCAGGGTACGGCCCTGCCAGACAGGGGACACTTGTCAGGGCTTGGCAGGCACGACACCGCTTGGCCAGAGACGTGGGAGCAGTCTCCAGATCTGGTGGGTACGGTTGTCATGCGATACACCAAGCTACCTGGTACCGAGCTATTGCTAATATGCCAAGGTGCTTCTACTCGAGGCAAGTCTTTGAGGTGGCTACTTAGGTTTGGGCAGGAGCCTACTGGCGAGCTTACCTGAAGTGCCTTCAGTTCGGGATGTTCCTTACCCAGGGATCTTAGATCGGGGTGTTCCCTTCTTGAGGAGGAGCTCGGGGGCTCCTTACTGAGGAGGAGCTCGGGGGCTCCTTACTTGGGAGGAGCTCGGGACTCCTCACTTGGAGGGACCTCGGGGCGCTCCCCCCTTGGGAGAGAGCTCGGGGTAATCGGAGTACCACTTTGCCACGAGCTGCCACCTGTGCCGAGCTGTCAGGCTGGGTCCTAGCGAGCTCATTACGCCAAGTTGTGGCCAGGTTGTCGTGCCGAGTTGTCCCTTATGTCGAGTCATGTCCACGTGTCTCCCTATTGTGAGGTCGGGCCAAATCACCCTCCATCAATATCCTTTGTGTATTTTGAAAGAGAGGAAATTTTGGTGCTTCATTCATTAAGTGCTTTGACGAAAATCTCTCTTCTAATGCTATATAACCCCTTCTACCCTATGCTGCCTTCATTTATCAGCTGTGCATTATCATCTGGTTCTGAAAATGTGAAATGAAATAAACATGTTGTTAATTACTAGTCCTGATCATATTGTGACAAACTGGTTTAGATGTTGGTTGATGTAATTAATCACATCTTATTTGCCTTGCCGTTGCTCTTTTTCCATGCAGGAATCTACTGGAGTGTCAGATGAAGATTTTATTTCACATGTAAGTAAATGGTGTGAGGCCGAGGCTTCCCTCATAGGAGGCTGCTGCAGGACAACACCAAATACCATTAGAGCCATATCTAGAGCACTATCCAAGTAGTCTTCTGTCTTACCATCGCTACAGTAGTAACAATTCACCAGCTTAGAGTCCTATTTTTAGAGAGAGAGAGATGTAAATATACATCAAGGCAGAAGTAGAAAAGGGCTGGAATATGATGTTTTCCTTGTCGCTTGTTTTTTTAGGTTGCTTGTAACTCTGGATTAACTGTGAGGTTGGAATTTTACAAAAAAATTTCCTAGTCTCTACTTTTTCTCTTCTTTTTCCTATGCTATATATTCAAATCTGGATCTTTAGCCTTTTACCTTCTTTTAAAAAGGTTTTTGTGGTCAGGACTCGGGAAATAACTTATTCAAGAGATTTATTATGTAATGTGGGGTAGTTTAAGTAGCCGGAACAGGGGAGAATCCAACACGGAAAAATCTAAGAAGAACGAGAGGGGGAGAGTTTTGGTATTGCTGCCGCTGCTGGTTCGACCGGAAAAAGAAATGAACAGTGGTGAACAGTGCTCTAGAGGAAGGGGATGATGTACAGTGAGAGCTCGTTCCCGATCACCACACCGGGAGGTCATTGAACCGACTTCTGAAGGAGGTGACAATGCTTCTATTGAACCGATTTCTGGGAGGTCATTGAACAATAAGGGAATTTTAGGAATTTTAGGAATTTTAGAATAATTACTACTCACATGATGTCACATGTGAACGAAGTGTGATGGAAAATTAATGGCAATGAAGGTTTTAGACAATTTTCAGAAAATTTAAAGGTACTTTAAGACAATAGTTAAATAGTAAGGGTGGAGTTAGTCAATTAACTAAACAGTAAGGGTAATGTAAGGAAATTGCCCTAAAAAACAGAAAAAAAAGAATTATACTTGAAAAAACTTGTTTTAATATATAGCATAAATTTGAGATTTAATGGGATGAGGGAAGATGTTATGAGCATTGATCATTGGGGGAAAAGAGAGAATGATCTTATTTGCAAGAGAAATAATAGGTTTCATTACATTTCACAAACAATTAAGACCTAAGAGGGTTTTTATTTGAGTAGTGGATGAATTTAACTGGAGATATTTTTTATATTTTTGTAAATTTAATTTAAAAAAAAGTAACCACAGGTGTGAGAAAATGAGAGGAGGGGGAGGTCTGTGTGAGCTTTGCGGTGAGAGGCCCCCTCACCTCTCCTCTTTGCTCTTTCTATTATATATACATAGATATAGATTGTGATAAGTCTACCTTTTGTAGCAATAAAAGAATTTTCTTTTGAGAAAAAAAAAACAATAAAAGAAAATTATGAAGACTTAAGTGAGTGCTTAAAAACCCACAATCTTCCGGTTTGGGATCAACATTCAACAGGAATAAAAGTGGAATAATGAACAGTTTTCTATGAAAATCTAACCTTCCCTAACCAAGTTCATTAATGTAACCAACGTTCATAGGTACAAGTTCAGGGGCACATTGCATCTATAAAACAGAAGCAAATAAGCAGGAAAAGAAAGCAAAATAAGCCAATAACCATAAAAAAAAATAAAAAAAAAAACCTAAGCTATAAGTTAACTAGGTCCTCTCTTGCCAATGCTTCTAACCAGTCAGGGCAGGGACGAATACAAGAGCCTCGTTGCACCAGAACTTTCCTAGCCAGAGCATGCACCGCCATGTTGATTGTTGAGCTTCCTGCTAACAAAACAGAAGGAGACCGAAAGCACCTCAGCTAATCCAAAATCTCCACAAAGATCCTGACTAAATTCAGAGTCCTTGATAAGCCCAGAGCTTTCAAAATGGCTAGAGCCCATTAGCCTCAGCTTGTAAGACTGTCCCGCAAGGACCAAAACTGGCTGGCAAAACAGTCCAATTGTGGTTTCTGGCTATGATCCCATAGCTTGCTATGGTCGAACTCAAGAAACCTCCATCAATGTTTAACTTGGCCAATGTCCAGAGTAGGGGTGCAATTTTAGTGGGTTAGGGTTGGGATTTTGTCAAAATTTCAATGGTCCAACCTGAAACCCTAGCCCGAAACAGTGTAAACTGTTAACTTGGGTCAACCGAGTTGCACCCCTAGTCCAGAGGGGACCAAAATGGGGAGTAGGGCTTCCATCATCTCTAGATATTGAACCTGGCGAACATGGCTTTAAACTCTCTATGACATCTTCACTTGTCTAGAGATAAAGTACTTCTAGTATATATTTGGCATCGATGCTGCAGATACAGCACCATTTTCTCATGGTGCTGCTGATGTGTGGGTTGGAAGAACCATTTTCTGATAAAACGGTGTATTTTTTTGTTTGGAAACGTTACTTCCAGGTAGAATATTTCCTAGAACAACAACGTTTTCTGTTTGGTACCAATGCTCTAGGAAACGTTTTCAGCACTGGTACCTATTATCCAGTGCCACCTCATGTCCATGTCACTGCCACCTCATGTTCCTGTTGGCAGCAACGAGCTGCAGCTCCAGGAAACGCCAAACTCGGCATTGCTCCAAGCCATGCCTTCCCAATTTCCAAGGCATGGCTTGGAGCACCGTTTTTTTATAGAAAAACAGTTCCAAACAAACAGGTGTTTCTTGAAGCATCATTTTTCCGGCATGGCACTGATGTGTTGTCATTTTCTGGAGCAACAGCATCGATGCCAAACAAACGCCTAATTAACACCGGTTCCCAAGCTGGAAACGAATGAGCTTGAGAAAACTCATGCACACCGGGCTGGCCTATTTATCACCAATGAACACAGGCCCCATCTGTACTAAACACTGGCATGTTCACTCATGATATGTAGTTCAGCCTGGTGTGCATGAATTTATTTGCAGCCAATCCGCTCCCAAAAGCTCAAATGAATGATTGAAATATGAAACACGAGTAAGATTTAAGAAGACTTTCAAACATGACCTACCTACTTAGGCCCAAGCAAACCTTCCAGGCCAAACCTAGTTTGAACTATGCTGGTCCAAGCCTAGCTTTGGCTTGGATTTGCAAAGTTGAGCCTTGATATTGAATTGGAATGGGCCCAAGCCCAAATCATGGGTTTCAATTGGGCCTAAGATTGGCCCTAAACTTAGCCAATTCATCCAAGCTATATCCCTCCCCAATTTTTATTGGAGAGAGTTGAAAATAGAGAGTGAAAAAGGAGAAAGGAAACAGAATGGAAGTAGGAGTTTTTAAACTGTTGACTATTGAAGAGTTGTTGGAGGGGGGGGGGGGGAGTTCTCAATTGTAAAAATCGGCTTTCAATGCTCACAACACCCTGTTCACATCATCCGCACAGCTTTTTATAGCCATACATTGGGAATATCTCTGTATTTGTATGCTTTTTTTCATGGGGAGATATTCCCAATACAAGGCTACAAGAGACTGCAAATGATGTGAACACTGAATCTGATTTCTCAATTGTAGACTATTAGACATAGAACTCAGAGGGATTTTCTCAATAGGCATCATAAAAGTGGAAACCATTCTTGTATAAAAAAAGAAAAAATCCCCGATTAGTACCCTATACTTTGGGCCTAGTTCCACTTTGGTCCCTGAACTTTAAAATGCGATAATCCAATACCTGAACTTTCAAAACATGACAATCTAGTACCGGCCGTTAAATAGTTGTTAACCTGTCGTTAAGTAGCACTTGAAAAAGACATAAATATCCTTCGAGTGTCATCTAATTTTCTTTATCAACCATTTGACAAAAATTATCAGTCTCAAATCCTTGCCTCTTCTACTCAAGAAAGTTGGGGTCACCAAAATGCCCATTCAAACATGACCCCAACTTTTTTTGATGGAAAAGGCAAAGATTTGGGACTGTTAATTTTTTATCAACGTTTAGATAGTTGATAAAGAAAATTAAATAACACTCGAAGAGTATTTGTGTCTTTTTTCAAATGTCACTTAACGGCTGGTTAACAACTAATTAACAGCAGGTACTAGACTATCACGTTTAAAAAGTTTGGGTACTAAATTTTTGCATTTTAAAGTTAAGGGACTAAAGTGGCACTAGGCCCAAAGTACAAGGTACTAATCAGGAATTTTCCCTAATAAAGTGGTAATAATCAGATGGATAGATGGATTTTCATCAAAATTCACTAAGAGAGTTTAATCGGTGAAAGACTTTTCAACATTATAGATTTATCCTTAAAAAAGTGGT
The DNA here is from genome assembly GCF_055504915.1 of Nelumbo nucifera. NCBI lineage: Eukaryota > Viridiplantae > Streptophyta > Magnoliopsida > Proteales > Nelumbonaceae > Nelumbo > Nelumbo nucifera. The sequence goes on along the minus strand of NC_142654.1, from coordinate 66,342,317 downwards.
AATAATCAGATGGGTAGATGGGTATATATTATACATATATTTATATACTTTTTAATTTTTTATCATTTTAAGCACAATGCGATAAATGTAACTTAAGTATAGGTCCGATTTAAACCCAACATATAAGACTTTGAATCGGATTCAAATTTAAAGGTTTGATAAACGGATCAAAGGCAAATTCTATCTAAATCCAATCCGATTAATCGACTGAAATTAACCTAAGGACTTTGTTTTTCCATAAAAGAAAAGGGGTGCAACATGATGCAAATGGGCCCAACAATAATGGTCCGTTCTAAGCATATAACATGGAGGCCAATATGGCAACAGAGTAGTTATCCAAAACATCGGCATCGGATAATAATTCTCTTGCGTGTGTGCATTGAATAGAAGGGTGCATGTGCGTGGGTTATGGTGCATTAAATGAATGTTGTCTTTTTATGAGTTTCCATGTCCCATGAATCATGTGTGCATGTTGTGAGGTAGGTTGCAAATTTGCAATAAAAAAACAACGTTTTTAAAATTGAATCGAACAACAAATCGTTCAGGGTCCGGTTTTTTGGGTTAAACGGTCTGACGATGAATAGCCCATTTTGACAAAAAATGAGAAATTAAAAACAGTTAAAACTGTTGGATGGTTTGAACAATTCGACTGCTCAAGTCAATGATTTAGTGATCAAATCAATGATTTTTGACAAAATGACGACTCTGAGATAAAACAGAATCAATCAGATGATTGGTTCTCGATTTTTCCGATCTGACCGTCCAATTCAATCTGTTTTGAAAACCATGCAAAAAAAGATCCGGCATTCATGGCTTTTAAGTGACTCCACATCTGCTAGAAACGAGATGTGTAAAACGGGCAATGCAATCAGTGTTCTAAAACCATTCAAGACGTTGAACCATTATTCTTGTAGGTCAATAAGTCAGTGATTCAACAATATGGGTTAATGGGTCTATTTATCATGTTATTAACAAGTCAGTCAGGGGGTCAATTTACGATGTTATTTTGCTTAGTTTGTTCATTTTTTTCAACAAAAGTTATAATAATATTATAATTTATTTTTTATTTAATTGATAATTCAAAATCAAATTTAATTATTTGTCGATTAACTCATTAATAATGTCATAAGACAGACTAAATATAACTAAAATATAATGCTTAAATCGGACTTGGATCAGTTTGTTCAGTTGAGAATGTCATAAAAGTTCTATTTCCATTTCGCTTAACAAAATCCATGCATGACACAAGTCTTAAGTCTCCAGTTTTTTGGGTAAATTACAGGTAGATACTTGAGTCCAACTTTGTTAAAACTAACATTATTATGGTGAGGATAAAATTATAAAAATGCCTAAATTCTGATTCTTTTCACGGTTATTCATTGTTCCATTTAAATTCTTTTATTCTTTGTTGAAAAATAAAGAAATATAGAGATGATTTCATATGAAAAGTAAAATAAATTAAAAGATGAGTGAGCAAAAGAAAACCTAGACATGATCACTTTTGTAATTTTGCCCTCATTGTAACGTTAGTTTTAACGGAGTTTGGACTTAAGTGTATATATTTTCAAAATATTCATTGTACTAAAATGTTCACTTGAAAGTTCAAACCCTCAAGTGTCATTTCCCCAAAGTAAAAGTACCTATTTGTAATTTACCCTTTTCTTTCTCCTTGTTAATAGGCAAATAGAAGTACGGGTTTTCTTCTCATAGAGCATACCTCACACTGACCTCACAGCACATTGAGAATATCTCTCGTACTCAATGGCAGATCCATGTAGAAGCCACTGTAGACAATTGCCCCAACTTGAGATTTGATTATATTTTATATGTACATGAAAAAATTGATTATAATAGAGGGTAAAATAAAATTTGATTTCTTAAATGAGGTATTTTTTAACGGTTTTAAAATGCCACTTACAAAATTATCTTTAGTTGAATTTATAAAAGTACTTTCGTAAAAGTTCTTTTATAAAAGTACTTTTATAGTGTTTTATTAAAGTATTTTTATAAAAACACTTTTATGAAAGTACTTTTATGGAAGCACTTTTATGAAAACACTTTTAAGAAAGTACTTTTATGAAAGCACTTTTATAAAAGTACTTTTATGAAAGTGCTTTTACAAAAGAACTTTTACGAAAGTACTTTTATAACAGTGCTTTTGTAAAAGTACTTTCATAAAAGTACTTTATAAAAGTGTTTTCGTAAAAGTGCTTTCATAAAAGTGTTTTTATAAAAGTACTTTCATAAAAGTTTTTATAAAAGTACTTTCATAAAAGTGTTTTTATAAAAGTAATTTAATAAAAGTACTTTCAAAGGGTATATTTTGAAAATTTGAAAGAAAATGAAGACAAAATAGTCACAAATGCTTATTTAAGTGTTTATTAAAGAAAAAGACTACAAACGCCCAATATAAAATAAGTGCTTATTTAAAAAAATAAGCACTTAAAAAGTTGGGTACCAAATGCAAATAAGTGTTTATTCGAATAAGCACTTGTTTTTATTTAAGTACTCCCAAACATGGCCTAAATGTATGTGAAAAGATATTTTTTTTTCTAGCATTACAATTTGAGGAATAAAAAAGCAGGAGAGGTGGGGGATTTACTTTGCTTAGGGATGTCAACAGGTCGGGTTCGGCACAGATTTGCCTCAACCCTAACTTGACCCTACATTGCCTCAACCTAAGCTCGACCCGACCCAACCCGACTTAAAAATACATAGTTTCCAAACCCAACCCGACTCTATAGGGTCTAACCCAATACCGACCAGATCTGACCTGTAGCATTTCAGTTGTATTTTTTTAGCATGTTTGAAGACCTAGAATCCATTAATTTAAGTTAGGAAATTGTTTTATAGATTCTAAGGTGTCACTTTTCCCATTAAAAAAAAAGAAGAAAATGAAAACCAACATATAAACAAATCTTAAACTCTGAAGCTATAGAGTTAGAAGTCAAAAGTTGTAAGAATAATTTTATATATATGTAGGGTATCATGACCCATTGGCGCAGGTCATCCAAAACCCGAACCCAACACGGGTTGAAGAACCAAAACCCTAATCCGACCTTAAAGCTAAATATATTGACCTACCCATTGACGTCTCTAACTCTGCCTCTCTTTTCTTAGGCTGCATTTTGTTGTAGTGCAAATCTGAATCAGATCCAAAATTTGCACTAGGTCCAATTTTGCAGATGTTTGTTTGTAGTTATGATTCACAGTTTCACACTCCTACCTCTTGATACAAAATGTATACTTTTTATCTCATTTTGCATATACTAGCAGTGTAAATTTTGCATCTCAAAAACTAATTCATTCATCATATAAAATCGAGACCACATCAATTATCTGTCATATAAAGTGGAGACCACCACATCATCTTGTTTCTACCTCACTCCCAAATAAATAACATTCCTCCTACCTCCTTTTCATTGTATACAAGAGGACCACATCACTTTACTCCCAATGCTACTTTTCACAAACCAACAAAACAAGATAAAATCTCAACTCGCAAGCGTTTACATTAGTGAATCAATCGAGAGTTGATTAATTTATTTCAGTATTAACGCAGAATCAAATCCCACAACCAATACTTCAAGAAAAAAAGGGTAATAATACATAACACCAATACCAAAAAAAAAAAACATTTACATCGGTGCAAATGAATATACATATTTAAAGTTAATTGAATCCAAACACAGCGATATGATCAAAAGTACATATTTTAAAATTTTAAAGCAGAGTTTTATCCTTCGTAAGGCAACTAGTGTTATATGGTATGGCTACAATAAACAATAAAACATGTGCTGAGATTCTCGACATTTTGAGATGAGGACAACTAAAAAAAGTTAAAAAACCCTGTATCTCCTCTACTTTACTAAATGAGAGATTCTTTCCTTATTTTAACTCCATGACTAAAAGTTTAAGTATAAATAAGTGTGGGGACTCAAAGATGGTATCTGAACCATGAATCAATAAAGTGGGAAATGAGCTTCACTCAAAGCAGAGTCTTGAAGGAGACCAGGATTTTTCTTCTAATCGATTTAGCCTATGTTTGTAATTTTCTCTCACCTTACCAATAAAAAAACATTAATAAAATTTATGACAAAAGTAAAGATAATTTAATTTAAGCCTCATTCCTTTTGGAGAAAATTGGTCAATTTTCTTTATGTTCCTTTATTAGTAAAGTATAAGTCCCACCAAAACAAAACTTTTTTGTGTATCACTAAGATGTTATTGTCAAAATTAAAAAAAAAAAAATAGAAATCTTTTAAGAAATTCTCGCACTAATCCATTTGATTTAATAACCGACTTGAATCGGAACTGCTTTTGCCATGGGTTTCAGGTCAGTGCTTCGATCATCTGGTTTGAATGGATGGCTTTTGCCATTGGCACCGATGCGTTTGCCTTCAGAGCTGTTTTCAGGGAAAATTGTGTTGTATCTGTTGGGCCGTTTTCTGAGAAAATGGCTTCTTTTTATTATTTGGCATCAATGCTGCCACATAGGATGTAATTTTCTGGGGAAAGTTACCGGTTTTATTTGGTATCAATGCTCTATAATTGTTTTCAGTATTGGTTCGCATGTCCAATAGTTTACTTTACATAATGCCATGTCATGGTACAGTTGGCAGCAACAGTTCCAAAAATGACAAAACACCAAATTTGACATTTTCTCAAACCACACTTTCCCAAATTCCAATGCATAGCTGTTTTTCCGAACAATGGTTCCAAACAAAACTGTGTTTCTTGGCACACCATTTTTTCTTATATGGTGCAGACGTGGAATTGTTTTCTGAAACAACGGGATCGATGCCAAATACCGCCATAATTACCTAGAGGGTGTTTGGTTCCGTTTACGTTTATTCAATAAACATTTTGTACTTGTGTGATTGCAAAACCGAGAAACACATTTAATGAAAGCGTTTATGACATATAGGTGCCAATAGGCACCACATTAGCAAAATGCCGATAAACGCCTACCCATTTCAAGAAGCTCCAAAATGAAGCTTCCTTAAATGGGAGAGGTGCACAAAAACCAAAGTTTTTGCAAATTTTGGTACACATAAATGCAATTAATGAGGCATTTGTCGATGGGGTGCCTATGTGGCATCGTTAATAAACATAAACATAACCAAGTGTATGTAAGTGAGAATGAGGGAAATGGAATTTAACAATATTTTTTGCCTTATTTTCTTATAAATTACAAGAATAGCACTCTCCACCAATTCTTTCTCTTTTGCTTTTTTTTTTCTTTCAAATTACAAGAGTGCCATACTCTTTTATCAATTCTATCTCTCTCTTGCTATTTTTCTTTCAAATTACAAGAATGTCACTCTCTCTCCTACCAACTCTCTCTCTCTCTTTTTCTTACAAGTTACCAAGGTTTAAAGTATTAGAAACACAAGGTGTATCGAAAAGACAATTTTAAGAGACGTATCGGGATACGCATGATTATAGACAAAAAATCAAGATACGCATAAATATGTTAAGAAATTCAAATAAATCATAAGAAATATATTATTAACAATGCTTACATGTTTTATATGATTGTAAATAAGTCATTTAAATGTAAAAAATCATAATTTAATTTTTACATAAAATGTGACATATTGAGACAAAATTAGTAGTTGTTGAAAAATGATGGAATAACTAAAATGTGAAAAAACAAAAAAAAAAACTAAAATATGAATGTATACACATCAATTTTCATAACCGATATAATTATCTTAATATTTATTAATATATAAATTTTAATAATTAATTTCAGCATTTATTAATAAGCACCACTAAGAAAAGAAAAACAATTGACTTAAAACTAAAAATGCATGTAATTACATCAAACAAATTGGACTGGTTTAGTGGCAAAATTATGTGCATTAAAATCTAGTGACTAGGGTTTGAGTCTTGCTATTGTTAATATTTGTAATTTTTACGAGATTCGGTATTAAATTTAGATTAATTGAACAAAGGGAACCGAAACGATTCGATTTGTATCAGCCGATACAGATTCAGAATGGCCCGATATAGGCCCATATTGCCCGATACATACAAAAAGAAACGAAACACATGAATTTTACATGTTCCGTGTATCGATTTCTTATGGAAACCATATGTATCAATACGAGCCGATACGTTACGATATTTTAAACCTTGCAAATTACAATAATGCCATCTCTCTCTCCTTATAAATTACAAGAATGTCACTCTCTCTCCAACTGAGGGAGACCTCAGTTAGGCATCTCGTCTACTAAGGGACCTGCAATCAAAGGTAGTCGAGTTCGAGCCGAGCCGAGCTCGAACTTCTGAACTCAAGCTCAAGTCTCTAATTCTAATTGAGCTCAAGCTAGACGACACCTCGACCACTGAGGGAGACATCGGCTTGACACCTCAATCACTGAGGGAGATTTCGACTTAGCACCTCGACAACTGAGGGAGACCTCAGCTTGGCACCTTGTCAACTAAGGAAGACCTTAGCTCAACACCTCACCTGCTAAGGAAACTTCAGCTCGACACTTCAATAGCTGAAGGAGACCTCAATCTAACACCTCAGCTCGACACCTCGAATAATTAAGAGACCTACGATGAAAGATAGCCGAACTCGAAATATTAACTTGAACCGAACTCAAATTTGAACAAGTCTGTAATTCAAATATAGTTTATGAGCGAAGCGAACCCGTCCAACGCATGGCCCCGTCCGTTAGTCTTATAAGTAAATGCATTTCTGTCAAATGAACAGGACCTAATTAAAGAAAAAAAGTTTAAATAGGATCGTTTTGGGGGCTTTAGGTAGGTACCCCAGCAAATCACCTTATGTGTTGTTATATTCCTGGTTTTATGGTTACTTGAAATAGCCAAAATTGAATTGTCACTTGCCAGCATCATCATTCATCAACGAATTGTCACTTCACTGAAAGGTGAACCGCGCCGCATTGATGATCCATCCTCATCATCCCCATCCCCTACCTACCTTCACTTCACATCTAATTCTAATCCAATTCACCCAGGTTAATTTGTGATCTCTATTCAACCATCCTTCTCTCGGCGATCGGATCGGATCGGCATTGATCGTGGATACCAATATAACATTACCGGTGGGTGACACAGATCATAGGTGCAACCTTTTTTGCTAGACTCTCGACATATGGTATCATCACAATTCACAATTATTATAATATAAAAATGGGAAAATCTATGACTCTGATAATAGAAGCGAAAGTGAGTGAGGACTGACTACTGAGGAGTGTTTGACGATTCACTTGCGTTTTTTGAGTTGGGTTGGGCCCAGATCCCTTCCATTAAAAATTAAAATTAAAACTTAAGAAGTCGTTCAGTGGGCCTTCAAGTAGCCTAATCGCGTAGGGTAATTGGAGACAATTCCAGCTGGATGTGGCTGGCCGACCTTGGACATGGTTCAAGTGGATGTGATACGTGTCCTTTAAATAACACGTGGACATCTTTTCTTTTCTTTGCCATCTACTTCCTAACCAGCACCAGCATTGGCTGTCCGTTGGTATCTTCATTGTCGAATTGGGATCTATTTTAACACTTATTTGATTTGAATTGATGCATTCGATTTGACACCAGTCCTACGGTTAGAACAAGCAGGTACCAAATAATTTATATTTAGGTACTGAAGAATTTATGTTTCGTAGATGAGGTTGAGCGTTGTGATCACCATGTAATGACGTCAATTACAAAGATTCCCTTGTAAATACCTCTGAAAAACCTATTGAATTTCACTTTACCATAAATACCTCTGACTTTGTCAGTATATCCACTGAAAATTTTTCATTAGTATCGTGTACCTAGCTAGTGTCACTTTTGATTACTGATTTTCAAAATGTGCCAATCCAGTTAATCGACGTTAAGTGATATTTAAAAATTTTATTAATAAAAAATAAATAATCTCAAATCCTTATGACTAGTTAACGAAATGTATTAAATTAGTATATTTTAAAACTTTAAATACTGAATTATCATATTTTAAAATTTAGGGACTAAAATGGCACTAGGTCCAAAGTACAGGTAATAATCAGAAAATTTCCCTTTCTTTTTATCTTTTTTGTTAAATTTTATTTAACCGAAAATATCCATTTTCTTCAATGAAACCAGTTAAACAACAAACATCATTTTATTGGCAAAAAAAAGTTTTCCATTCATTTTACTCACATGCACGACTTCATCTCAAAATATAAAATTATTCATTCTTTTTTCTAATAAATTAAGAAAAAAACAAATGAAACCATAAATTTATATCTATCAAAAAAACCTTTACCATTTCTTTAAAACTTTGAATATTGAATTCAACCAAAAGTCTGAAAAGATATATTGGAGCAAATGAGCAATCGAGAGGGACTTTAATGTTATAAATAGAAAATTGATCTAATCATAAATCATTCAAATAAATAAGAAAAGGGTGATTTAAAATTTTTAAAAAATCTTAAACAATTGAATAAAAATGTTTTTATGAGGAATTTGTTGCAAATTGAAAATTTAAGGGATCTTTGTTGTAAATAAAAGTTCATGCTGTATTTATCATTTGCCCATATTACATGAATTGGGATCTACTCCTCACACAAGGTGCCTCACAAACTTCCTCACAGATACATCCCACTGTGCATTGGGAACATTTCCCAAAAATAATAATATATAAGTATAGTAAATATCCCCAATGCACGGTGCGATGTATCTATGAGCACCATGTATAAGGAGTAGATACGGTCATTAGGAGTCTTTATATTTTAGCCTAATATTCTTTTAGTTTCTCAGTAAATTGTAAAATCGGATGACGATTAATGAGTGCGTGCCAGGCCAGAGCAGTGCGCAAGGACTCGTCTCAAACTGGCATTGCCACTGACAAGGGTGAAATGGTCATTATATGGTAGAAATTAGGGCAATTCTGGGACATGGATTCATCTCCAATAAGAGACGAAGATGAAAATTGGGAAAATTTTGGATCAATACTCCGTACTTTGGTTCAAGTGACAATTTGATCCCCAAACTTTAAAATGTGATAATTTAGTATTCGAACTTTTAAAATGTAACAATTCAATATCCGAACTTTAAAATGTGACAATTCAGTACCTACCGTTAACCAGTTCGTTAATCAACCATTAAGTGACATTTGAAAAGTCAAAAATGCCCTAACAATGCCATCTAATTCTCTTTATCAACCATCCAAACATTAACAATAAAATGAGCAATCCCAAATTTTAGATTGAATAGAATAATTTAGAATTTGGAACCGTTCATTTTATTGTCAATATTTGGATAGTTGATAAAGAGAATTAGATGGCCTTTGAAGAACATTTTTAACTTTTCAAATGTCACTTAACAAGTGATTAACCGGTAATGGATTATCACATTTTAAAACTTCAGTTACTAGATTATCGCATTTTAAAATTTAGGGATCAAATTGTCACTGAAGCAAAACTACAGGTACTGATCGGGAATTTTCCCATGAAAATTCGATGTTGATGTTTTTGTTAATAACGGGTTGGTCTTAATCGTATTCACACGGTCACGGTTTTCTTTCATTGATTGTTCAGCAAAACAAAACAAACCCAGTAAAAGAAAAACCGAAGTGGGTGTAAAGAGCAGTTGCAGTGATGGAAATAGCTGGATGTTTTGAGAAAGATAAAAAAATTAAAAATTCGCAGGATTTCGGGAGGGAGGAAGGCATAGAGGCTTACTTCCAGCTGTTTCGACCTGTATACGTACACTATACATATGCAATCTTTTGTTTGTGAGGACTGAGGAGCAGCTTCAGACTCCAGTAGGATTCTCATGCCACAGTTCTTTGTGGTGTAAAGGAAATAGAGGAACACAGAGCAGAGCTTTCACAGAAATTAGGCAATTTTGTAATCCCGTTTTTTTTTTTATTTTTTTAAGAAAAATGGGTGCGCCTATTCGTGGTCATCCGTTTTTAGTTTTGCTGTATTCTGCCGTCACACAGTGTAGTTTTTACTTAAGTTGTTCTTAGTCTTTCTGGTGCGAAGAGTTCCGATTCATAGGTGCTCTTTTTTGTAATTTGTGCAGTATAATTTGTTTTTTTCCTTTTTTTTTCTGATCTGGTTTTTTGTTGTTCAGTTCATAGATGTTGGATTTAGCTTCCCCAGATTTATAACGATAGTTCCTAACAAGCATTTCAGAAATATTTCCAAGGAAGCTGAGGAAATATTGGAGCTGAATAAAGAGTGTTGATCTTTTTTTTGTTGTTTCCATGTGGAAGGCTTATTCTAGAATGGTGTTGTTCGGTTAAAACTGAGTTTATTTAGTTATTATTTTTTTTTTCTGACTTGGATTGTGTGAATTTTAACAACATGGGTTCTTCTCTACAATCCGTCGATGAAGTTGTTGAAGAGATCATGAGGATTCACAGATCCCTACCCACTCGACCTGGTTTAGATGAGGTTGAAGCTGCTAAAGATTTGATCCGGAACGTTGAGAAGGAAGAACAAATGAGGTTGGATGCTATTTCAAAGCAGAGAAAGAGCCCCGAAGTCCCAGAAGAGTTGTTTTTTGTATTGCAAGAGATGCAGAAAAGCTTGGTGTACTTTCAGGGTAAAGAGCAGAAAGGAGAAGCTATGAAATTGCTGGATCTCGAAACCGTTCATATTTTGTTTGATGGATTTATTCAGAGAGCATCGAAATGCCTTACTTCTCCCTCAAATTCTAGCCAAGTGGAATACTCTAATGGTTCCACTTCTGCAATTTCAAGCAATTTTTCTACAAATGGTCTCAAAATTTCGGTCACTTCTGTGGCTTCCTCTGGGTTATTCTCTGAAAAAGAATCGGTAAGAAGTTCTGGTCTGTTTACAAGAGATGACAATTATGTAAAAAAAGCGAAGTCAGATTTTTATGTTGATGGAGTTGGAGCTGGAGTGACGATCCAATCTCGACCCGAGATTGTTGATTTCTCACTCAAACCTCCAAGCAATTCGGGTAAGTCTGAATTTCTTCTTTGATTTTGGGTTTTCTGTTGTTTTTTCCCTCAATTTCCTTGCTCGAAATGCCTGTATGCCCTATAGTGTATAGATGGGATATATTAAAGGGTTGGGACTTCTTTTATTTTTTTCCTTGAATTACGTTAAAATGGGTATGCAGAGTTCCGATATTTCAGATATACATGCAATTCTTTATCTGTTTGTTGAAACATGCCATACATCTTAAAGAATTTGGTCTTTGAGAGTGTTTGATTATAAGGTTCAAATTATTACTATTATGCTTAGCATATCCTTATAATTCTTTTTAACCATGATTTCTGTAGGTCAAGAGGGTGAGAAACTGAGTTTGATAAAACTAGCCAGTTTAATTGAGGTATCTTCAAAGAAAGGAACACGGGATCTGAACCTACAAAATAAGTTGGTGGATCAAATTGAGTGGTTGCCTGAGTCAATAGGGAAGTTATCGAGTCTGATCAACCTTGATTTATCTGAGAACCGGATTGTAGCACTGCCAGCTACAATTAGAGGTCTCTCTTCCTTAGCAAAACTTGACCTGCATTCTAACAGGATTTCTGAACTACCTGAATCCATTGGAGATCTCTTTAGCCTGGTCTATCTAGATCTGAGGGGAAACCAGCTAACCTCTCTACCATTTACATTTGGTAAATTAGCCCGCCTTGAGGAGCTTGACCTGAGCTCAAACAGGTTATCATGGCTTCCAGATTCAATTGGAACCCTTGTCAGCCTGAAGAAGTTGAATTTGGAGACTAATGACATAGAAGAAATCCCACATACTATTGGCCAGTGTACATTCCTCATGGAGCTCCGGGCAGATTACAACCGGCTTAAAGCCTTACCAGAAGCAGTGGGACGGATTGCGTCACTAGAGATTCTGTCTGTCAGGTATAATAACATTAAACAACTGCCTACCACGATGGCATCCTTGTCCAACCTGAAGGAGCTTGATGTCAGTTTCAATGAACTTGAGTCTGTGCCTGAGAGCTTGTGCCTTGTAACCACGTTTGTCAAGATGAATGTAGGAAATAATTTTGCTGACCTGCAGTCTTTACCAAGATCCATTGGGAACCTTGAAATGCTAGAAGAGTTGGATATCAGCAATAATCAGATACATGTCCTTCCTGACTCTTTTGGGATGTTGTCACGGTTACGTGTGCTTCATGCTGAAGAAAATCCTCTAGAAGTTCCACCAAGGCATATAGTAGAAATGGGTGCACAGGTACTGTTTGCTTTTAGTCTTGTGGTTTCACATTGCCACTCATAGTCATAGTTGTTAAGGTATATAGGTGATTCTAGGCAACAGTGGAGTGCTTAGTCGCCTAGGTGATAGAATTTTATAAAATAAGAAAATCAAATTCTAGGTTAGCTCCCTAGTTTTATATAACATTCATCATGCATGCAAATTAAAAAAATAGCAATGCTTTTTATTCATCATCATCATCCACACCTTATTCCAACTATATGGGGTCGACTACATGAGTCCTGTTTCGCCATTCCATTCTGTTTAATGTCATATCCATTATTAAAAATTAAGAGCACTTAAATCATTTCTAACTACCTCTTAAATCATGTTTTTCTTGGTCTACCCTTAGCCCTTCTAGCCCCTTCAACTTGCAACAAATCACTTCTTATGGCCGCTGGTAGTTTTCTATGCAGCAATTCTTTTTATTAACAATACTATAATATAATAAGTATTTAATAGAGGAATTTCATATCAAATTAATGGCAAAAGAAGGCTATAATTTTATATCAAGAAAAGTTTAGATAGAGAGCAAGAAAAAAAAAACAAAAACAAGAAGGGGTAAGTTGCTGTTCTATTTAATATAGGAGAGAGAGTGTAGTCCTAGAAAAAGAGAAGAAACATCTTCTATCATTCTCTTTCTTTCTTTTTTCTCTTCTCAAAACCCTAAGATCGCTATCTATCTGACCTCATTAGTTTGGACAAAACACATACTAAAAATGTGCAGTCATGGTAATAATATTCTAATAGGGCACTCACATCCTCCTTATGATTTTTGTTGCCTAGGGTACCTAATCACCTAGATGGACACCTTGTTGGTATAAGTCAAGGTATAGGGCTAGGCACCTAGTCGCCTAGGCAATGCCTTGAGAACTGAGGGTCAATTGCTTCTTTCTGATTCCAATCATGGTCTTGTGCTTTCAGGCAGTTGTTCAGTACATGGCTGAACTTGTTGCAAAGAGGGGTATCAAGGCACAACAACTAAAGCAAAAAAAGTCTTGGACCCAATTCTGCTTATTTTCAAGATCTAATAAAAGGAAGCACGATGGTGTGGATTATGTGAAAACATGAAATTTTGGAATCTTCAGAGACACAGAATGTGACTCAGTCTGCCAGGTAAGTTCCTTTGAGAATTGCTCTGTCCATCCCACCACTGGCTAATACTTCTAACTTGATAAAGTGTACCTTATCTTACCAATTTTGTATTATTTATTATTTTGGTTATGTTTATTTATGCATATTGGTGATGATATAGCATTCTACCACTATGGTCACTTGATCAATTAAGTTTCTTTAGTAATTTTACTAAAGATGAGGCAAATTATAACATACTTAACTCCTCATGCAATCTTGTTGCTCCTTGTTCAAATGCTTATAATGTACTTACTTTCTTGCAGATGAATTCAGATGTTCAGTGGAAACTATGGTGCTTGGTGTGACAAGCTCCTCAGACCATAGAAGCCAAAGGGCTACCTAAATATGGTTATCATCTGTGCTTCTCGTAATGTAGACCACCTCTCACGTTCTCATCTTTTTCTACTTCACCTGTATCTTTACTGTTCTTGAATTTAAAAATGAGATGTACTATTGACTTTAAGCAAAAAAAGAAACCTAAAAAGGAAAAAGGAATGTTGCATTGCATATCCATTATTTTAAGCTATATTTTTTCACCCTGTGCACCATCATATGTTGCTGTCTTTTCTCATAGATTGTGATATTGTTTCCTTTCTCAGGGCTAGCTTGAAGTTTAAATCTGATTAAATGATATTGGCGCCCATGGCCTTAGAACATCCATATGCATTAGGAGAATGCATCTGAAAAAAAAGGATGGAATCTCCTATCTTGGGAATGAATCATGGCTAGGCAGCTGAACTGCATTGAAGGAGCCCTCATCATTATCACATCAATGGAATGGATAAAAAACAAGTGAAAAATCCTCACATGATAAGCTGCTTCTCCTGAGTCCTGATCATCTAATGGAGCTGATTCAGATGTTTAGTAAGAGCTGAGGACTTTCTTCTTCTTAATGCTCTAGGAGCCAATGTGGTCAGTATAGCTGTGGCTAACACTACAACCAAAATTCTGTAAATTTGTCATGTCAATAAAGGCCTCAGAGTCAGCTTGAAACTCAAAGTTCATAAATCTACATTGTGGCTAATTATTTCAAGCAGAGCTTGACTTTCTGGGTTCATAATGTCAGAAAATCTAGAGACTTGGGATATAATACTTACTGCTGGATCTTCTTGCACAAATTTTAGGAGTTAGGGTTAAGTTTTGAGTGGTATATTTATTTCAGGATGTTGTAATTTCCAGTTAAGTTTTCTGAGGTATTCAGAGGTAAAATTTGACATTGTTGAGTTTCCATGACTATGCAATCATGTCTCTCATTTTGATTGTTAAAATATGAATGAATTCCAATTTTGTACTTTGCTTCTCAGTTGATGAGTATGGCTATTTATCTTCCCCAAATTTTAATTTCTAATGTTATTATGCATGTCCAGATGTACTTATACTATAATATATATTTCACTAAGATTCAATGGGGATTGAGAATAGTATTTTGACGGGTTTCATGTAGGACATACATACCTAATGAATCTCAATTCCCTTCTTTTATTCCCATTCTTCTTATTATTTTTTAATAAATTTCAAGCTGCAATTGGATCAAGATTGATCTATCTCTGAAACATTGCATCAAGCGTTTGCTTGAGCTTCTATTATAATCCATCCATCCATGAAATATCACACGAGTACATTACCACAATACCACCTCCATTAGCTATCCTATATTAAATAAATCAAGCCAATAACAGTAGAAAAAGTAGTTTTGGTATGTTAATTAACATATGCATGCTTTAGTCACGTTTAGGGTTGTTAAATATCCAGATCAACCTGAAGGACCCAATCCATCTCAACTGTTTTACATAGGTTCTGGGTTTGGATTTTGAGTTCTAATTGTCAGTTTTGGGTTTGCATTTTTTATTCCAATTATAATAGGTTTAGGATTCTGCAAAAATGAAACTGAGACTGTTAAGGTTGTAAATGGATAAGGCCTTAGGTTTAATATGGGAAATTTAAAGATATGTAAGAATAGTGCAAAAGATGATTGTGTGGCTTATGCTTAGCAGCAGGCTTTACGATTCAGGGTACTTGAAAAGGGGATCTGATAGTATGTTTATTATTGTTTTGTTTTTTTTTTTTTTTGAAAAAGATGGTGTTGTAAAATTATAGAATTTTCTCCTTAATGGTTTAATTTCAAGTTCTTACAAGTTAATTGTAAAGGTGTTAATAAAGAGGCTCAAGTCGGTGATGCAAGATGTGGCCAAGTCCTATTCAATGATGCTTGTAAAAGGGAGGCGAATTGTTGATGAAATGCCAACTTCTGGGAGGCTTAGAATTGCGGAAGTGGGACTGATATGTAAAGATATATATATATGTAAAGAAAAATCTTGAAAAGGTGTATAATCACATGGAATGAGGCTTCTTAGAAGAAATTATGAGTTTCTGGACGAAGAGACAGTAAATATATAAATGCATATCTTCAGTCTCCTTTCTCATTTTGCTGAGTGAGTAGTTCACATATGAAATTGTTTTTGAATTTCTAGTGGCATCAGGCAAGTTGGGAGTGGGAGGGGGAGGGGGGGGGGCACTCTTTTCTCCACTATATGTTACTTATTGATTTAGCAATGGAAATTCTCAATTCAATGACAATGATAAAGCTAGCGGAGCAGTCAGATTTCATTGAAGACTTTCAAGTCAATATGCTCTTACTCAATGCATTGGTGTTTCTCAAGGCTTTAGTGGATCAGATGCTTAGCCATAGTGAAATTAAAAAAAAAAATTGTGTTTGTCAGGTTTGATGGTGAAGTTGAACAGTAGTACTAATGATTGGAGTGGAGATATAGATGGAGCTTTTCTTAACAAGGAGTGTGTTGGTGTGTCCGGATGTCTTGGAAATTTTCCATTTACTTATTATTTGGGGATTCCTTTTTTTTTTTTTATGGGCATCTGGGGATTTCAACTGGACTTAAAGATTTAACCAGTTCTAATGGACAAGTGGTTGTGGATAGATGGGAAAGAAGATAGGCTATTCGAAAATGCAGATTTTTTTTTTTTTTTGGGTAAGTCTAGTTTTGTATCTATATACTGCAAAGTAAAGCCCTTTGCATTTGATCATGCTGAAGCGATGCAACTTTCGATGTCTCTTTCCATCTTTTCCTTTTCTTTGGCTCGGTCTCCTTTTAACTTCCTTTTTATTGTGTTTTAAACTTTTGGCCTTGTGGGTCTCCCTGCAACAGATCACTGCCGCCCTTGAGAAAAGCATCCCTTCCACTGATAAGTAGAGCCCGAGAACCCGAGTCTCTTACAGGCAAAAACTCTGCGTGGACTGCATTAATAACATCTCACGTACATGCTTGTTAAATGGATTATATGGTGTCATTTTGACTATGAAAAGGAAAATCTAAAATAGGACTATGAGTGCTATGTGGGTTGGGAAGAAATACATAAAGAGAACTTTTTTTTTTTTTAATTGTGGTTCATTGGATATTGTATGCATTGAACGGGCAACAGGGGTCAGGCTTAGAGAATGATCGATTAGATGAGGTGGGGGTAAACCGGGTAGACCCAACCCTCTAAACTCTGTTTTCTCTCCCAAATCTCAAACAAGTGGGTCGTCAATGGGTTGAGTCTGATCCGAGCGTGGTCCATGTATATCAGTCCTGACCTTGTTATATGTTGGTTTCGAACCTTCTACGGTCAAGGTGAGGTACATGTGGTTCTAGTTGACCCACCAAATAAAGAGAGTGTTCTGTAATATGGATGAAAAATTGGGGGGTGTGAACTGGTCTACAACACACTTTCTGGCAGGGATCAATTCACACTACACCACATTCTACAACTGTTCTGAACTATGGACAAATTGTGTGGACTGGACTAGTTCACACCCATAGTGGTGTTTTGTAGGCGTGGTGTGGACCAATCCACACCATACTTTTTGATTCCATGTATCTCATTTACATTTATGAATGATCTACGCCAACATTTTAAAAAACGACTCGGAAATAAAACCATTCTGGCCACTGGTTTCTGGGTTGACGGTTCAATCGTCTGGTTCGAATGGACGGTCGGTTTTGACAAACAAATTAAAAAAATAAAAAATAATTAAAAATAGAAAACGGTAAAAAAACCGTTGAACGAGTCGATTGCTCGGGTCAACGGGTTGTTGACTTTTTCAACGGTTTTTGGCCAAAAACCGGGTTTGGGGTAAAATGGAACCGCTTGCCTGGATGGTTCCCAGGCCGAACGGTCCGACCATCTGGGTCAATGGCGGTTCGAAAACCTTGACCTACACAATTAGTCATAATTATCTAATTTGTGCATTTTATATGATAAATATATTGAAAATGCATCAATGAATTAATATTAACCAATAAATATTAATTTTTTTATAAAAATAATAGTACAATAATTAAAAATTTTAGAAAATATATTTTAAATATTACTTTATTGATAAAACATTAAAATTTTAAAATAATAAAAAAATCAAGTAAAATAATTAATATTTTATTAACAAAAATATTAAAATGTGAAACAGACAATAGGGTTTCAGCCTTTGAGGAAAAGTGTGAAGTAGGGGATCAAAAATCAAGTGTGGACAGTCCCTAACCACAAGCCACAACCTGTAGAACGGGTGTTCATCCCGTGGATGGGACCGAAATCTTGAACTTTTTTGTACTACAAGAAAGGAAGGAGAGAGCCCTAAGGTGTGTTTTTGGAGGATAACTCTCAACTCTCCAATGCTTAAGTTAGTAAATGGACGAAGAGACAATAGATCGAGCTGAGGTGGCTGGATTGATGAGAAAAGTAAAAGGATGGAATAAATGCTGAAAGAATGTTATAATGTCTATGTTGGATTTTAATCTCATTAGAGATTAAATCCAATGGGGTTTGACTGGTTAATTACATGAAAAATTACACTTGCATACATGTCTTGAAAATAACTTCTTTTCTTACTAAAAATAGTTTTTAACTTGTCCCACATTGGAAAATTATAAGTTTTGTTTTGGGCTTTTTAATAGGAGCTGATTTACACTCCTTGGATAAAGAGAGGAGAGTATGGAGGCTTGCTACTGCGCAATGCGTGTGCACATGTGTGTGTGGCCCAATGAGGCACTTTAAAGGCTGACTGTTGATGGGATCAACGGTCACGATTCGATCAGGTGTGATCAAGAGGCACCATTCAAAGTTAACAGTCATTAATTGTTAACAAAAAATTGTGATTGTTCAAAGTCTTTTCTGAATTAGCACCTTCATGATTCTTTAGAGATTATTTAAGGAGCACAAATCAAGCATTTGCACACACACAAAACAATTATATAAAATCACTTTATCTCTCTCTCTCTCTCAGTCCGATTTGCTACTGTCTCATAGAAGGTTTCTTTGGGGAGTTTTTCAACTTTGCTAGTTGCAGATTCTCGTCCAAGGCTCTATTGTATCCTAAGAACGGATTTGCCTGTAACCCAACAACAAACTCAATGAAACTGAATGGGGGCAAATAACATTCTAAAGACAATGTCTTCAGATTCGCCTCAAAGCTTCTTCTCCAAGTTTTAGTGGCCCCATTTCCCAATAGTGTTTGCTCTTTTCTAGGGGTGTCTCACCTATTTATAAAGGAGGTATCATGTTCACTAAGGAGACGACTGTCAAGTCTGACCTAAGCTTCTCGGTAATTGTCTTTATCAAGAATAGTAAGAATGTACGTGCGCTGCATGTGGCAATAATTATTTTTTTTTTCTTTGTATTTTAGCCATTTCTATCTTTACTAACAATAATTCTTATTTTTCAAACATATTTTTGTTTAATATGAAGAATATATAATATTAATGCATGTTCAATTTTTTTATAAAATTTATAAAAATTTTATATTTTATTTTTATTATTTTAATTTCTGAGATAATAAAAGTTACTTATTTACCAAGAGGAAATGCAATTCCAATATATTGCTTGAATATTTGGTTTTTAATATTGTGGTCGAATCAATCATGTATGTGTATATATGAGCGAATAGCTCTCCATTCTGGACATTCCGGTGGACATGTACTACCCTTCTTTGTCTAACCGTTTGGCTAGATATTGAAGGGCAAAATTGCAATTTTCCATTCTGTTCATGTTGCTGTGTCTGTTTCGTTGAGACACTCTCCCACTACGTTCTCCCTCTTCGATTTCTCTCTCAGAACCGAGGAAGAACATTGCAACTTCCACTATTTCCGATTATTTTGGTATGTTCTCCTTCTTCGTTTTCTCTCTCGAAACCGAGGAAGAACACTCTAACTTCCACTATTTTCTTTTCTCCTAACCTCTCTTAAATTTCTCCCTGTTCGGTTTCTCCTTCAAACCCTTAGTCATTCGTACCCTATCCTCCACGAAGACGTTATCTCCCACGAAATGGCCCATTAGAGGATGAACTCTCCCACAATTTCTCTCACGAACGGGGAGTGCAGTTATCTCGAGATCTATATAAATGGAATTTGTCCATGCCTTGGAGTACACACAACTTCCATTTCTAAAAGAGCTACTCGACCAAAGAAACAGGGGATTTTCGAGAGGTAATGTTCTGCCGAATCTTGTTTCAAATGCTTCAAAATTTTTATTTTAATGGCAATGATTATCTACCAGAATAATGTATCTATGGTAAATATCTTAATTTTATTTATTTTTGGATTGGAAATGATTAAATATCTTGCAATTGTAACTGTCTGTATCTTTGATGCAGTTTATGCTTAGTTTGGCTTTGTGTGAAAGGTTTGGACTTGTCTCCTTATTTTAGGAGTTAGATGACAAAGGTTTGAACTTGGCAATGATTATATACCAAAATAATGTATCTACCCTTCAGCTTTTGTAGTAATAACCATAGACTTGCAAGTTGTCCATTATTCTGGTAGATATTCATTATTGGGTACCTATCAATTAGTTGGGACATGGTAGATCCGGTTCAATTTAACATAATAATTTATAGGTGAGTGGCAAAAAAAATGAGTGCAACATGTTTAATTTTATATATATATTTTTCTCCATCCAATGTTCATTTACATTGTTTATTTGTTTTCTTCTTTACGATGGGATCACTGCCTGTTGTATCTTTGATGCAGTTTGTGCGTAGTTTGGCTTTGTGTGAAAGGTTTGGACTTGTCTCCTTATTTTAGGAGTTAGATGACAAAGGTTTGGACTTGGCAATGATTATCTACCAGAATAATGTATCTACCCTTTCCCAATAGTTTGCACTTTTCTTGGGGTGTCTCACCTATTTATAAAGGAGGTGTCGTGTTCACTAAGGAGATGACTCCAAGTTTGACCCAAGCTTCTCGGTAATTGTCTTTATCAAGACTAGTAAAAATGTACGTGTGCTGCACGCGGCAATATCAAATGATGATGATGATAATAGTCAGCAATCAAATGACCTTATTGGTTGAACCATTAACCTATTTAACCAGGAAAATGAACTATGATTAAAACATTAACTCATTTTTTTTCTTTGTATTTTAGCCATTTCTATCTTTACTAACAATAATTCTTATTTTTTAAACATATTTTTGTTTAATATGAAGAATATATAATATTAATGCATATTCAATTTTTTTCATAAAATTTATAAAAAATTTTGTATTTTATTTTTATTATTTAATTTATGAGATAATAAAAATTACTTATTTACCAAGAGGAAATGCAATTCCAATATATTGTTTGAATATTTGGTTTTTAATATTGTGGTCGAATCAATTATATATATATCATTAATATATAATATATAATATATATGATATTTATTATTTATTTATAAATATGTTATTTATATTGCATATTTGTAAACTTCTTATATGATGAAAATAGTTGAAAAATACTTATATTTTTTTGTTTTTCTTTATTTCAGCTATTATATTTTATTTTCCTTTTAATAATTTATTATTTTTTAAATTAAATCGGGTCGTATTAGATTCGGGTATCCAACATCTTGATCGGATTCAGATTCGAATAAATATTTATGAGATCCGATCAAATTTCCGGATCGAATCGAATTCGAATATACCTTGATTCAAATCCGATTCGATCTGTTTGCATCCCTACCAAATCACGTGCCTACAATGACCTAGTTAATTAAATCATTAAACCATTTGACATGATTAATGGGGTCATGTGTGACATTAATGCTCTTTATTTTTTATCCTAACTTGTATCCCATTTCTATCATTAATGAAAATAATTCTCATTAATGTGGAGGCAATATCAATCCTTGAGAAATTTCACTTGAAAGGGTACTACTTAGTTCTAAGTTCTAGTCTTTTTGGATGATGATTAATCTGTTCTTAGGAAGTTTTTACCCTTTTGTATATTTTCTTTTTCTTCATTAGGTTTGTACATGGAGACGTGAAGCCAGAAAACTTTCTACTTGACCAACCTGGAACTTTTGATGAAAAGAAGTTATTTTTCATTGATCTTGGTTTGGGTATGTTGTCTCTAAAATTCTGATTTCTTTCTTATGTCCATCTCCTTCAGAGAGGCTCAGTTTTCCTGAGATCATGTCACAGTTGAAGCTGCCCTCTCAAGAAGTTAAGAAACTGCTACATTCACTTTCATGTTCAAAGTACAAAGTTTTGATTAAATAGCCAGATAATAAGGCTATCTCTTCAAGTGATGTATTTGAATTTAATTCTATGTTTACTGATAAGATGAGGAGAATCAAGGTATGAAACCTTTTCTTTTCCCTCCAAAAAGAAAACATTCCTTTTCTATCTATTTCTGTATTTATTTTTGCAGTTTGGCAAAGCTTTGGTTCATGGTTGAACTTGCCAACAAACCCAGTGCATATTTTGATCCAACTAATATATTTTGATCCAACCCAGTGCAGTCAAAAGAAGAATGGTGATGGGTTGCACATGAATATGTAGTGGACTATTTCTTTTTTGAAAAGTTTATTTTGATAAGAAGTATATTTATTTATATTTAAAGCAGTAATGAATTCCCATCTCCTGGCTTTACTTCTACTGTTATTGCTGCATGGGCTCTGCTAAAAGATACAGAAACCATTCCTCTGCCACCACCAATTAGAATTTGAACAGAAAAGAAGGAGAGGTAAAAACATAAAAAACATGGTAAAAGAAACTGGGGAAAAGAAGGGAGAAAAAAAAAACAAATCCTTTTAAAATAGGAGAGAGGTATGATTATAGATTATTATTTCTTATCTGTCCTTAAACATATTGTGTGGATCATGGAGGTCCAAAATTCTTTGTTTCACAAATAGACCTTAATCATTTTCTGCAATTTTGTTGTATTTCAACTTTGGAAATTACAAAAAAAAAAAAAAGTTAAATAACAAATGTTAAGGAAAAACAAACCAGGAAGGAACTAAAGGAAGAATAGTTTGCAACGGCAATGGGGATTCTTCTTCTTTCTTCTCTTTTGCTGGCATTTTTGAGGAAGTCTGGTCTCATATATGAATACAGTTTTCTCATATAATGTAGTGGGACTACATCCAAATTCAATCCGCTGGCCTCCGGTGACGGAAGACCCTAGTCTCCTGTTTGTAGTATTGGCTTTCCTTGTAGATTTCAATAAAACAAACCTATATGAATGGCTGGCTTTTCTTTCCTACCCATGATCCGTCCATATCCGGATAATGGAGTCGGGTATTGATTGGAACCGTATCATGCTGCTTGGCTTGGATGAAGAAATAGAGGGATTCTCAACAGCTGATCTGGTCATTTGTAAGTAACTAGGTTCCCAGACATGGAATTATGGGGATCTTCTGATGGGTTGTTTATCAGAAACAGAAAAAGAAAAGGTCATCCTGTCAACCACCCTTTTAAGGCCAACATTTAAGCCTCAAATAACAATCTAAACTTTTCCAAAAACGGAAAAGAAAACCTCATTCAATTTTGTAAGAAGACTGAGATGTCTCCAGCTATTTAGTATTTATAATACCCGTGAGACCCCTCCACCCTCTCTATAGCATCCTTTGCCGTGTTGTACTTTGCCTCCAGTCTCCAGAGAAGGGAAACCAAACCATGATTCTCCCAACCGATCTCTCCACATTCCATCCCGTTTTCACTTGATACCACTCCACTTACCAGAGACAAAAGTGTGAGTGAGTGGGTGAATGGGTGTTGGGTGTCGAGTGTTGATACTTTTTCAAAACTCATGAGAAGATTGATGGTGCTCTCATGCCGCTAATTAAATTTCTTTCTGAACTCATGAGAAAATGCTTTAGTTTACATAGGAACTTTCCCTATAAACCCCACAAGGTAGAGAAGCTAATTAAATTTCTTTTACAACTCCACAAATTTAAATTTTAGGGGTCTAATTTTGATGACTAACTGTTTCCATGATATAGGGAGTTAATGGACCATTACTTATTTCCTAGTTAATGGACCACTCTGCCTCTACAAATTCAGTTCCTGTCATCCTGCTTCCTGCTTTACCTTCATCTAATTTCTATTACTGTTCGGTCTGCACCTTCACTTCTTCAGGACAAAGATGGTGAAGAGGAGTGAAAATAGCTCATGTCAAGACAAGAAGCCTTACTTCTTCAAGATTTTGCTACCGGGGCTCCCCACCCAACAATTGGTACTCTCAATCTTTTACTTCTGTTAATTCATTTCCCCTTTTCTTGGCATTTCTAGTTTTTAATATGTGAAAATGCTTTACTAAAACTGAATCTGAATGATGAGCTTCTTTTCTTTTTTTTCTTCTTTCTCTGTTGTTTTGTAGCGGATTCCTCCAAATTTTACGAGGCACATTTCGAAAAAAGCAGCTGGAAGAGCAATCCTAGAAGATCGTAGTGGTTATCTTTGGTTCGTCAAATTAAGATAGACTTCAAGTGGCATATATCTAGGGGAAGGGTGGCAGGATTTTTTAGTAGATCACTCTATACTAGATAATGAATTTTTACTATTTCGATATGATGGAAATCTGATATTCAATGTGAAGATAACAACAATTAAATTGATAATTTGCAACAGTTAAAGATAACAATTGCTTGATTGTTGCTACTTCAACAACAGTTTGGAAAATCTATGCCATAAATAAGCAAAAGAAACAATTGTCTAGTTGTTGCCAATTGTAAATTGACAACAATTAACATGATTGTTGTATATGAACCTTTGGGGCAACAATTGCTTGATTGTTGCTTGTTCAACAACAGTCTAGAAGGATTGTTGCCTAAGATGCTAATTAAAGACAAATTTTCACAATTAACATGATTGTTGTATATGAACCTTTGGGGCAACAATTGCTTGATTGTTGCTTGTTCAACTACTATCTAGTAGGGTTATTGCCTAAGATGCTAATTAGAGACAAATTTTCAATTGTTAGCAGGTAGTATGATTGTCGTAAAAAAATTACATGGGCAACGATTTTTATTAATTGTTGTTGAAACAAAAAATTTGGCAACAATTTCAATTGGTTGTGGCCAAACACTATTGCTGCCAACAATTGGTCCAACTCTTGTGAATAGTATATTTTGCAACAATTGATTGTTGTTAAAAAGTTTTAACAACGGCTTCGCTAACCACACCTTGTTCACTTGTAACTAAAACATTAGGCAACATTTTCTCCTATATTGGGAACAATTTTTTACTGTTGCCAAAAACCAATTTTCTTGTTGTATGAATATATAATATTATAGAATGTATCCATCTTGTTCACTTGTAACTAAAACATTAGGCAACATTTTCTCCTATATTGGGAACAATTTTTTACTGTTGCCAAAAGCCAATTTTCTTGTTGTATGAATATATAATATTATAGAATGTACCCAAAATTATCTACAAATTTCTACAATTTCTAGAGTTTTATGTATTTTTTTATTTAATAATAACATCATGTGTTGATCCATTTGACATAGATAGTTGAACCACTAATTTGCCACTTGGATGGAAAAACCATTTTTTCTTTTTCAGTTGATTTTAAATCATGTATTACATTTTCATCATCAAAAAATGTAATTCTTATTTTCGCATTTATTTTTGCACGTGCCAGTATCAAATGATGATGATGATGATAATCAGTAACCAAAGAACCTTACTAGTTGAGTCATTAACCTATTTAACAAGGAAAATGGACTATGATTAAGACATTAATTCATTTTTTTCATTGTATTTTAGTCATTTCTATCTTTACTAACAATAATTGTCATTTTTCAATATATTACTTATTTACCAAGAGGAAACACAATTCCAAAATATTGTTTGAACATTGGCTTTTAAAATTGTGGTCAAATCAATTATTTACATATATATTATTTACATATATAGTATATATATTATTTATATATAATATATATGTTATTTATTATTTATTTATTTATAAATATGTTATTTATATTGCATTTTTGTAAACTTTTTATATGATGGAAATAGTTGAAAAAATACTTATATTTTTTTGTTTTTAATTTATTTCAATTGTTATATTTTTCTTTTTCTTCTAATAATTTATTACTTTTTTAAAAAATTAAATCAGATCGTATCATATTTGAATATCTGACATCTTGGTTGGATTTAGATTCGAATAAATATTTATGAGATTCAATTGAATCTTTGGATTAGATTAGATTTGATATGATTTGCTTGCATCCCTACCAAACCACTTGCCTACGATGACCTAGCTAATTAAATTATTGAATCGTTTGACATGGTTAGTCGGGTCATGTGTTAGACATTAATGCTCTTTATTTTTTATCCTGAGTTTTATCCCATTTCTATCATTAATGAAAATAGTTCTCATTAATCACACTTTTTTATATGATGAATATATAATATTATAGAATATACCCAAAAATATTGACAAATTTCTACATTTTCTAGAATTTTGTGTATTTTATTATTTAATAATAACATTCATTTGACACAAATAGTTTAACCACTAACCCACCATATGGATGGAAAAACCATTTTGCTTTTTTGTTTGATTTTAAATCATGTATTCCATTTGACTCGGAATGTTATGACATCATAGATTGACCCACAACTAACCCACCACTTAGTTATGACATCATAGATTGACCCATTTGACCCGGAATGTTAGATCATTGACCTACCTACCATCTAGATATGGAAATGGTTTCATTTTCAAACTAGTTTTAAATTTTGCATTTCATTTATATCTTTGATAAAATAATTATTATTTATCATATTTATTTTTGTTTATATTATTAGTATATAATATTATAGTTGTGCCCAAAATTGTTTCATTTTTTGTACTATTCTATTTTAAAAAAATTATTTTTAACTATAAATCATGGGTTAACCTATTTGACCTGAAATGTTGAACCACTAACCCACCCCCTAGATAGGAAGATGGTTTAGTTTCCCATCGGTTTTAAGTTGTATATTTGATGTCTATCATTAATAAAATTATGTATATTTTATCATAATTATTTTTTAATATGACAAATATATAATAATAGAAATGTGTCCAATTTTTTACAATTTTTTTCAATATTTTTTGTATTTTTTATATTTCTTAATTTGTATTATTTTATTATGACATCAAGAAATTATCCATTTGATCCAAATGGTTGAAGTACTTACCCACGACCTAGATGGAAAATATGATTTCATTTCTAGGTTTATTTTGAAAATATAAAATTGCATTATATTAATAATTATTGTGTATGGATTTAATAGTGGAAATTAATGATGATAAACAAAAGTATTTTTTATATTTCTAAATTTGTATTATTTATTTATGACATCATGAAATTATCCATTTGACCGAAATGGTTGAACTACTTACCCACCACCTAGAATAAAAATATGATTTCATTTCTATGTTTATTTTAAAAATATAAAATTTTATTATATTAATAATTATTGTATATGGATTTATTAGTAGAATTTAATGATAATAAACAAAAGTATAAAAGTTGGATTCAATGAGAGAGAATGTGATTTATTTAATGACTTAAATGTGAGACTTAATGAGATGTAATTGAATATACTGAATGGTATTTTTTTAATTACATTTTTTCCCTTTCAATAGAGATGAATTAAATCCAAGAGGAGGGGTATTTCAGTAAAAAATCCAAAAGACAATACCTCCTTATTCATACTTTTATAAGTAGTATAGATAGATTTAGGCATGCTAGAGGGGTTCGGATGAGGTTGGTCAGTTCGGTGGCTGGGCCAATTTGGGTCATGAACGAGTTCCTTGATTGACACATGGCAGCGTAGGATATGGGCCACATAAATGGGCCTTATCACATAAATTTAATTAAAAAGTGATATTGAATTATTTCTTACAAATAAATTTCAGCATTCTATCTCTCATTATTGTGGAGTACATGATATCCACTTTTATTTTTGGACCCAATTTCAAGTGGGTTGTACATATATAGACTAGAATTGGACTCCCTTTGGGAAATGCGGACCCTAAATTGCTTATTGCTGGCTATCCGAATGGGTACCAGCCACCCAATCAAGATGCAGCACTATTTTCTCAGAAAACGGTGTTGCTAATGTGTGGGTTGGAAGTATCGTTTTCTGAGAAAATGGTGCCTTTTTTTGTTTGAAAAGTTGCTGCCAGGTAGGATGTTTCCTGGAGCAACATCAACGTTTTCTGTTTGGTATCAATGCTCCAGGAAACATTTTCATCACCGGTACCCATTATCCAGTGCCACATCACTGCCACCTCACATCCATGTTGGTAACAACGAATTGCAACTCTAGAAAATGCCAAATTCAGCGTTGCTCCAAATTATGCCTTCCCAATTTCTAAGGCATGGCTTGGAGCCCCATTTTTTATGGAAAAACAGTTCCAGACAAATGCCCATTTTTTTTTCAATATGGTGCTGATGTGACACTGTTTTCTGGAGCAATGGCATTGATGCCAAACAGACGCTAAAATGAGCTTTGAATGCATCTACAATCCATCAAGTAAATGGATTAGGTGGGTTATGTGGGTTGGGTAAAAAAGTGTATACATACATATATGAAATTTGGTTAGTGGGGGCAGACGTTATCATATAATCATAATATTTGAATAATTAATTAAAATAGAAAAATGAAATTAAAATATTTTCACTCTAAACATTTTATGACAATTAGAACATTAAGGTTGAAGCAAGATTAATAGAACTCGTAAAATTGAATGACAAGAAAGTATGAAACAGAAGAGAGAGAAACTGAAATACTTGTTTTTTACTTCTTTTTCCTTGATAAGCTTATTTTTACAGTTTTTTTTTTGGAAAATTAACACCAACAACAAAGTGGAAAAGAAAAACCCCCCAAACTTTTTTTTTTCATTCAAGTTTCCTCAAGGGTGCTCCATTTGTGCCCTACTTTTGTGTATTTATTTAAGATAATTTATTTTAAAATAGCTATTCTTTTTCTCTAATTGGCTAGCCTCACCTCTTAGGACTCTTAAAATTTCTATTTTGACCCCAACTAATTTATTTGAGTGGGGGCATTTGTGAAAAAAATTAAGTTCATTTATATATGTATACAACCTTTTCAAATTTCAGTGGAGGCAATTGCCCACACTAAGCTCTACATAGATCCGCCCATATATATATACTAATAAACATGTACATGCATTTACACGTGACAGTATATCCAAAATAAAACTATTTACAATTCATGGACAGTTTTTGAATAGTTATAAGTGGACAGTTTCTTAACTGTCATAAGTGCACAGTTTTTGAACAGTTATAAGTGGACAGTTTTTGGAGTGAGGGTAAAAATAAGGGTAAAAATATAATTTGCTCTTTTATTAGTAGTATAGATATAGATATATATAATTTGCTCTTTTATTAGTAGTATAGATATAGATATATATAATTTTTTTAAGATAAAAACAAAGCTTCTATTAAGTAGAGAGGTCTTTTACAAGAGATTCATGTACAAAATCAGGTTCAAAAGACCATGTGTAGATAGGGGTGCAAATGGATCGAATCATGATCCGATCCAATTCGAGATCTGATCCTATTTGGTTGCATTTGGATCACACCTGGTCGGATCATCGGATTGGATTCAGATCACCCCCCCTATCCGATTCGAGAAGATTTGATCCAATGTGTATATATTTATAAATATAAATATATATATAATACATATATATATGTTATTTATTTATTTATAAATATATTATTTATATTGTATTTTTATAAATTTATAATATTATTTATTTTTTTATAAAAACATGTATATATATGACGAAAATAATTTAAAAATATTTGTATTTCTTGTTTTTTCTTTATTTAAATTAGTATACTTTATTTTTTATTTTAATAATTTATTATTTTTTAAAGAAAATAAGTTAGATTAAATCAGATCAAAAGATCCGATAGGATTCGAATAAGATCCGACCGGATTTGACATGAACAATATCGGATTAGATTCGAATATACCCTAATTCAAATCTGATCAGATCTGTTTGCATCTTTATGTATAGATGCTTTGAATTATGCAAGCAAACCATGCTAAGCCATATGCTACTTAGGCCGCATTTGACATTCCTCATTTTAAGGAGTTATCTCCTTTTTGCATTAAAATGTCCTTATAAACATTGAATTTTTAACAGCAAAAAAGAAATAAATACTTAAAATAAGGAATGCCGAATGCAGCCTTACTTTGAGAGTCTCCTTACTTTGAGAGTCTATTGGTGTGTAGGAAGGAGCATTGAGCAAAGGACGGAATTTAACTCCTGCAATCCTCCATGAGAGAGGGCGGAATCTTCCACCCACAGAAGCTTTACTAATGCAAGACAATCACTCTCAATCTGAATGTGGGAGATATGTAGCTTCCTGAAAAATTGGAGAGCGTGGAGGAGAGCATAGTGTAAGGCTGCAATTTGGGCCAGGTTGGCCTGAACCCAACCCAAAAAGGTTGGGTTGGGATGGGTCGGGTTGATGTTCGGGTTAGGGTTGAAATTCATGAACCTGACTTTACTTCGGGTTGGGTTAGGATTGACCCCTTAGCCAACCCGACCTAACCCGAACCCGACTCTATAGTACATGTCATATATAAATATATGTTATATGTAATATATAACATACATTGATTTGTTTAGATGCATGATATTTGTATAGCCCCCACCACATAGTATCATGTATTTCTTTTAAGATAATCATTTCACTTAATCCTAATAAGAAAGACTAAAACCTTAATAACATTATTTTATGTTTTTTGAAAATTTTATTCTTCATCTCTCCTTTATGTTGTTTTTTGCCCAAGAAAGATCTATCGTAAGTCATAACTCATAATAAACTATAGTCATTTCTAACACTTATTTTTTTTCTGAATTTTGTACTAAAAGAACAAAAAAATAACGTCAACAAACAAATATTAATGAAACATAGGATTAATATATGTAGTGAAAGTTGAGTTAAGATCTAAAATCGAGAAATTCTATGAGGTTTTAAAGGATGGGAAGAAGGTTTGGTTGGGCCCAACCCAACCTAAAATTGACTTTGGGTTTGGTTGGATTGGGTTAGGGTTAAAGGAATTTAGTTAGGGTTAGGGTTGGGTTGGATTGGCCTCAACCCGACCTAACCTGGCCTGCCATTAAGGATGTCAATTTGGATGGATTGGACGAACCAACAAGACATTGTATTGGACCAATCTGGTCCAAAATATTTATTAGATTGGATTGGAGTTGGTCCATCCATAATAAATTTATTTTGAATTGGGTTGGACTAAGCCAATATCTGGTCCATTGATATAAGATAAGAATATAGGTGTTAATGGACTGGGTTTGAGTTGAAACTAATTTAAATCAAAATGAATTTAAACATATTAAATGGTCCAGATATTGAATTGGATCGATCCAAATTGATCAAAAATATTCATTGGATTGGATTAGATCTGATCCAATTATAATGAACTCACATTGGACTGGATCAGATTGGACCAAATCCAATCCAATTGACACCCCTAATTGCCACGAGACAATAGCGCACCAAAAAAGGAGATGTATCCTCATTGCAACCCACTTGTCAAACCATTCATTAAAAGAAGTTATATATAGTCATTATCGGGTCTACTTAATAATGGTTGCATATGATTCGTGTATTGGATCTTCTACATTCTCATAAATCTTATATATGTTTTTTTATTAATTATATATTTTTATAATTATTAACTAATTATTTAACTAAATAATAGCATATTAATGGATTTATATATGTAGCAATCTGTCAATGCCACATAATGTGTCTTAGACAATTGATTGATGCATTATCGATAACTATTTAACTAATTATTTAGCCAATTTCGTGTTGTAACCTTATTTGTTTAATATCTTTCTTACACATTCTAATGCCAATATAGGCATACCCCCTTGGCACAATTTTATGGAACCATGGATCATTATAAGGGTAAAACAAACTTTGGAGTGATTTGTGTTGGCTAAGTAAAAGACTGATTTGTGCCCAAATTCAACCAGCTATAACTAATTAAAGGAAAGTTGAAGTCGTTCTAACAAAACTATTAGCACGACACTTTGAATTTTAGTAAATGAACTTGAGTCTAGTCTAGTAAGCTGAATTTGAAGTAACTTTAAGGGGGTGTTCTTTTTTTGGATTTTTAGAGGGGGACCAATAAACTCTTACTGAATTTTAGATTTATGTGGGGACCAGTGAAAGTTTATTTTCCTGGGTACCCATCTCCTAGGTGGGTAAATTAACTTTCCCATCTAGGGGGAAATTGCCAATACTTGGATGGGGCAAAAATACCCATTTTAATAATGGAATTTTTATGGCTAAGATTATCATTGCCTTATTTACATGGGAAATAAAAGAACATGGGTAAATGACTTACCGAAAAGCGAATGGGGCATTAAGTGGAATATGTAAGCATGTAGGTCAGTAGGTAAACAATAATTCCATTGGATAGTTCCTTCTGGCTTCCATTGGTATAGTTGGGATTTGCTAATGGATTTGGGGTGAAGAATGGCTTATAGTACTGTTCAGTTTAGTTGCAGATATAGTTGATTTACAAGTAGAAATTCTAAATTTGCATTTTGTATGATAAAATATGAATACAAGTTGAAGGTAGACGAAAAGAGTAACATCTACAGCTACCCCAGCATATCGAAGGATATACCTTCCAAGAGAGATGCCATAACAATGATAAGGGAGGCAAAGCCTTGGGAGGAAAAGTAGCAGTAGCAATGGTGGCAATAACAATGCTCTCAAAGACCCTCAACTGTAACAAGGATTCTGTAGGAACAAAGATGAGTTCCTTTAGGCCAATTTGTTTTCTTTTATTTTAATAAATTCTTCTTTTGTATGTAATTTTTTTTCTTGTCAAATTCTGTTTCATGGTCCAAGATGGTTCATGTTTAGAGAATGATGCATATATGAAAAAAGGGTTTTAATACTTTCAATGATTATCAATACAAATCTCTATTTTTTATGGATTTAAATTATTAGAAATTAAAAGATGAACTTGAGTTATAAACCAATTACTTTGCATAAAGTGAATGTGTAAGTGGAACCCATAAGTGTTATTTTGCACAAATGAAAGTGTATGTGGGGCCCACAAGTGCTAAATGTGCATTTGGATGTATCTGTGGGTCCGCCACATGACATTTCAAAGGTGTATTTTCATTTAGATGTTCAACACTTATTTGTTGGGCTATATATGCTTATAGTCTTCCAATCTTTTTAGCTTTAAAGAAGATCTATTAAAAAAATTGCAACCAAACGGTTTTTGATCTTTAAATATTTAACCATGAAAGCTTGTCAGTCTTTTAAGGTCTTCAGCTTTCGGAAGATCTTCTTAAAAAGACTTGCCAAATGTCTCCATAGTCTTATTTTTGAAAAAAAATTATAAAAAACAGATATTTTCAAAAATAAAAATACACTTTCACTTTCATGAGGTCGATGGGTAACTATTTGGTGTGTAACATATACATGGAAATCACCTATACACCCTCTTGCAAATGCAGTTTCGAGATTCTATCATCATAGCAACCCACATTTTAATTATTTGGGTTTAAAATATCAATAGAAAACAAGAATAAGAAAGGTGAGCTAAAATCCACTCAAATAGAACTATCTAAACATTGTATGTTGAATGGAACATAATATCAAACTATCAAATGGAGACTAAGTAAGGATTTAATAATGTGTTTCTGGTTTCAATTAATTATGAAACAAGAAATGCACTACATAGGCATGACCATGTTTTCTGGGCATTTATGTCCTCAATTTAGTACACTTTGTAGTAGGGGTGAGCAAATGGATAGGTTACATCGAAATTCAAATGCAACTAACCTTGAATCGGCCTTTGAACTAACTCTACCTAATCTAGGAATGTTTTAGTTCCAAATTCTTGGAACCAATTCTAATCCGGGCCAATTCCAAGGTTTAGGGGTTTATCCTAACCAAACCAATACAAAGAAATGGTCATGATTGGCCTTATTGGAACCAACCTTGTCTTGAAACCAAAGTTGTCTTAAAATAAATCCCAAAATACTTTGAGGATGTAAAGATTTAAACCCAAGGATTTGTAGTTACAAAAATTATGGTATCACTTAACCATTGAGACACTTAAAGAGTTAAAAAAAGAGGTTTAACCAATTTTCTTCAATTTAATATTTGAATGTGTATAAATTATAATGATAAGTTGTGCACTATATCATTATCATCATCATCATCATCATCATCATCATCATCATCATCATTATTATTATTATTATTATTATTATTATTATTATTATTATTATTATTATTGAAAACCATGTTTTTGAAGAACATATTCCTTTTTTCTTTGGGGGGAGAGGTAAAGAGAAAACAAATCACATGGGTAAACCTTGAAATCGGCCCTAAAACCGCCAACGCTAAAACCAACCCTTGAGACGGTCTTGACAGGGTAGATTATGGTTCCCAAAATCTGGAACCAAGGTTCAAAATATCGATATGCCCGATACGTCGATATGAGCGTATCGGGCGAATCGATACTGTGTTTTTTTTACATTTTTTTATTTTTTTTTCTAAAACCGGTTCAAGGGGCCAGTTTAGGGCTCCTTCGCCTCTTGAACCAGTCAGACCCCTGATACACCCACTATAAGGGGCGTATCGAAGGGGTCCCAGAATAATACGTATTGGTCGATACGTGTCAATACTTTGAACCTTGTGTAGAACCAACACATGCAGGATAAATTCCATGTTCTACTTGGAACCAAACCAAAGTGACTCATGCTCATAAGTCTACTTTGAAGAAGCTGCATATAACAAACAAAGTGGCCATTTGTGAGGGTTGAAGTGCAGCAGCTTCTACCTTTCTAAAGTGGGTGCATTGGAACAACTTATAAGCTGTGTTTGGTAAATAAGACAGAAAGAGCCCGAATGAGCTGTACCTCAGGCATTTTTAAAGTTGTCTGCTTTAGTCTCTTTAAGTATCTTATTAAGAGCACTTTAAACAGCTGAACCAGATTAACTGAATATTCAACTAAGTCCTCCCAAACGGACCCATAATTACATAACCTATGTTTGTGAGTTGTGACAGATGACTTAAGGCACTTAGGCTGTGTTTGGCGGTGTGAAGGAAAAAGTAGGAAAAAGAAGGGAAAGGTAGTAAAACCTTCATAAATAGGTTTCCCTACCTTTTCCTTCTTTCCCTACTTTTTCCTTGAAACCAAACAAAGCCTTAGCTGCCTAAGAATAGAGGTGTAAATCGGGTCGGGCCGCTCGCTGCCCGGCATGGCACGGCACGAAAGCTCACGAGTCTTGCCAGGCCTGACACGAAGGTCCGTGTCGTGCTGGGCTGGGGGTTCGTGGTCCACAGGCTGGCATAGTCCGCCCAGAATATAGCCGTTGGGCCCTGGCTAGTTTAAGCTTTTAGGGGGTTTTTTACAGAAATACCCCCCAACAGCCATATTAGGGGGGTATTTGTGTATTTTGCTTATGGGGGGTTGAAAAAATGACATAAATACCCCCCAACAAATATATAACAACTACTTTATGGGGGCTTTTTGGGTAAAGTTATAAATAACTTTATAATGACCAAAATACCCATCCCAACAACTAAATAACAACTAGTTTTTTGGGTATTTTGGACAATTGAATTATGTTCAATTCCTATAAGTAGCCCTATCCTCCACCATTCTCATCACACTAATTCAACATTCTCAATTCTTTGCAATTTGAGTAATTCTGATTAACTGATTGTTTGATTCTGCATTCTCCAATTCTCAAGTCTCAACTTTATTGAAGTTTCAACTTTTAACAAGAAGATGGCTTGCTCAACCAGCTCAAGTATCTCAATTTGGGAGGCTTAGACATTGAAAGGCTTCAACCGTTGAAATCAAGTTGGGATTTTGAACCGGCAATCTGGGTAAGTCGAATTAGATTAATTTTTATCATTTTAGAATTAAAAAAAAAATAATCGGCTTTTCTAAAAACCAATTTATATTAGTTGCTAAGTATAGTACTTTTATATTATACATGCAGAACAACCATTTATATTAGTTGGTACTTTTATACATGCAGAACTTGCTAAGTATAGTATATTATACATGCAGAACAACCATTTAAATATTCACAAGAAAAATGAGACAAGAACTTGCTAAGTATAGTATACATGCAGAACAACCATTTATATTAGTTGAATATCCAAAGCTAGAAAAACGGTTAGGTAGTTCTGTAAACCCACAATACAAAAAAGTTTCTAGGAATACTATAAGAACTTATGCTTTAAAATTTTTTTTATTCATATAAGCAAAATTTAATTTCTTTGTTAGAAAATCTTAATTCTAAAGTTCCAATTACTTCGAATATTTGGACATCCAAATTTAATATTAGTTATATTTGTGTTACCGGTCATTTTATTGATGAAAATTGACTTTTGAATAAAAGAATTTTCTTGAATGGCCACATAGTGGCTCAGCTATTGTTGCAAGTATTTTAAATAATTCGCATGTTTATAGAAAATAATTATTTTCTCTTTGTTTTGATAATGCAAGCAATAATGGTTCTACAATAAATATTTTAAAATCTCAATTAAGACAATGCTTAAATGGTAAATTATTTCATATTAGATGTGCATGTCACATCTTAAATTTATGTATTCAAGATGCCTTGAATATTATTTCTACTCATATTTCAAAAATTAGAAATTGTATTGTATATATATATATAAAGTTCAGGGGCAAGAAAACAAGAATTTAAATATTTATGTCAAAATTATGGTTTAAAATATAAACATTTTATATTAGATGTAAAGCATAGGTGGAATTCTACCTATACTATGTTAGAAAGTTGTATATCTCATAAACACTTTCTTTCTGATTTTTATAATTCAAAAATGCTAATGATATGATATTTGAGGAAGATTCGGAAATGGCAGTCTGTATAAGAGATTTTTTAAAACATTTATATGATGCAACTAATGAATTAGCTAGAATTTATTATCCAATTAGTTGTAATTTACCTTATCAATTAATGGTAATTAGTGATTGTTTTGCAAAATATAGAAATAATCCACAATTTCAATGTATTTTTGAAATAATGTAAAATAAATTTAAAAAATATTGGGAGAACATTTCTCCCCTTTATTGTTTAGCTACAATATTAGATCCTAGGATTAGGAAAGATGGTTTATATATTTTACTTGAATCATATTGTGAAAATATGAATATTGATATAGGAAATAAAAAAGAAGAAATTAATAATTTATTATTTGAAATGTACATTTGTATGAATATGAAATTGTAGGAAATATTCCTACAACTTGTACATCATCTTCTTCTACTTCTGACCTTGAGCTCAATAGTAGAAGAGAAAAACTTTTTTATTTAATAAGTAGAAGGCAGAAATTTGCTAGTTCTACAACAAGTTCATTTACTGAACTTAATTTTTATTTACAAGCAAAATTTTCTAATTTAGGTGAATGATCAAATAATTTTGATATTTTAGCCTATTGGAGTGAACATTCGAAAAATTATCCAATTCTCGCTACCATGGCACGCGATCTACTAACTCCTCCGATGTCTACAATTCCATCGGAGTCTTGTTTTAGGGCAGGTACCAGGGTGCTCGATGACAAAAGAAGTTGCATGAACGATGAAAGCATCACTACAAAAAAAGAAAAAAAAAAAAGGAAAAAAAAAACAGGTCATAAACTACATGACCGCCAGCATTAACCTGCTGGCGAACTACCGGCGGTCTTTCTTTCCCGGTATAGCCACCATCGGGGAAAATCATGACCGCCAACAAATCTGTACAAAACCACCGGCCTAGGTGGCATCAATTTGGGCTCTTAAATTAAGTATTGTCGACAATTTGTCAGAATTGCTGGCTTATCCTTTATTACACTAGCAGTCATAAACCGCCGATAAAGTAAAAAAATAAATAAATAAATTTTAAATATATTATAAATACCAACATTACAAACCGCCGGTACAAGTAAAAGCAGACCGGTGGCATGATTTTCAATTTACATGTGTGCCAACAGTGTAAAGCACCGGCGTAGACATCAAGGACCGCCAATGTAGGTTTTGGTAATAAAAGCCATACTCTTTTAGGCAGCAGTTAGAACCACCGGCTTTAGTTTTGTCAAAAACTGGCCTGCTCCTTCAACGAGCAGTCTGGACCGCCGGTTTAAGTTTTGCAAAAAATTGTCCTCCTTTTAGTGGCGGCCTAAACCGTCAGCTTAGACCATATCTAAGTCACCATTTAAGCCTTATGTATAGCTAAACTGGCGATTAGATGACCGCCGGCTTTGATCAATATATATGTTTTTTATAATATATTATTTTCAACATTTTTTTATATCCACACTTTATTGATCCACCACTATAATACATAATACACTCTTGCAAATTGATATATGAAAAGTTAAACAACTTAAATAAAAGTTTAAATGTAACACTCAATCTATTAATATAAAGATTGATCATTATAATATCGAAAACAAATTGTTCAAATACAATTTATTGATCTATGACAATTTATTGTTCCTTTGATCTCTGACTGCTACTGCCTTCTTTCCCCGATCTTTGGCTTATACAACCTTCCTCAGATTGTTCATCTTGCTGGAATAATTGGAACGTTTCAAGGCAATCATCTGATCTGAGTTGAGTTTGATGAGAATGCAATCAGTGGAGCACATGCCTCTGATGTCATAGGCTTCTCTGTAGGGAGAAATATGGTCTTAACCTGCATGACCAAAAGCAAGCAATACCACCTTAGATCAGAAAAATGAGGCAATAAGTGCAACTACAATTGGAAGCTGTAAGCCTCCTGTGTAAAGCACAATATCTATGTATCTCCTGTATGCCTCCACCTGTTTCATTAATTAGCATGTCGCATGGAGAGCCTCCAGCACTTTTTAAAACATTGCCTTGAAGATGTATGCAGCTGTGAAGCTGTGGTCGTGAGATCTGACATTGATGTGGAGATACACAATATAATTGTCCATCAACTATATATGGGGTTCCTCTTTTAATGTTTACTTGTATATTCTTACTGCATGCTTGTTATTCTTTCATAGCAATCAGCAAAGAATTTGCTTGCATCCTGCACTTCCAAAGGCAATCCGGGTTTGGTAAGTATATGCTTATAATTATTCTTACTGCACTTGTTCATTTTTGTTAATTATATGTCTTATTTTCCCAACTTTATATTCACCAGCTAGATCGAGTTTCAATTTTTCTAATACATCTGAACAAAACCACAATGCTTTTTCCCCCAAAATGTGGCACCACAGATCACCACACCACTTTTTATATTGAATGCAGCCTATGATTCTTATCAGGTGAGGTTCTCCATCCCGGCCGGCCCAGTTGTCTACCTAATTACATGAACTACATTCATTCAGCAATAGTACATTCAATATGATCTGATATATCATTGTTTGATATGCTTCCCATGCCAATTTGCTGGTTTTAATGAATCCCATTTCACTTGATTATTGGGATGTAAATTTATATAGTGTGGGTATATAAGTGTTCATTTCTACTGCTTATTTTTTATTATAGGTAAAGAATATTTTGGCACCTGGTATTGCTGATCCCCATGGGACTTCGCATGACTGCAAGCTTGATATAACAAAGTGTTCAGCCACTCAACTTCAAGCCATACAAGGTCACTTTAACCCCTTCTTGTGTACTTCTATTTTAATTTGACTACCATCTCACCTTGTTCTGTTGAGCAAAGCGTTCCCTGCCAGTTTACAAACAAACAGCCAAGTTACTCCAAGACATAAAAGATGGAAGTGATTTTTGATAACTCATCAGCTTAAACATACACTCACATTGGTAACAGATATGGATACTAGGTGTTGAAGATGGTGAGGTAATAGAAAATAATGGGCTAAGACATCCTATGTGATAAGTAAAGAATTTGATCTTTTTCTTCTCTTGTTGAGCATAGTATAAGAACATTTCATTCATGTACTCAAAATAAAACTAATAAGCTCAAAGAAAAGAAAGAAAATTTTGCATCCAAACAAATAGATACGTGGAATGGTAATTCCCTAACTACTTGAAAATTAAGGACTACACAACACCTACCGTCTATGGGTTGTGTCAAGTTTTATTGGCAACAAAGAAGAATCAAAAACAATAGGAAGTCTTGAACTAGTCAAATTTACATCACAGAACCAGGAGGCTGAGATTGTATGGCAAGACAGGTAGGGCCACCACCACGACCAATACTCCCACCATGCCCATGAAACAATGTAACTTTAATTCCATATTCATTGCAGGCAGCTACAACATCCCCTTGAGCTTTGTACAGTTCCCAAGCAGCAGTAAAGCGGCCAGGACTTGACAAACAGAATCACTATGCCTTTCTTAATGTAGTACATACCTCTTGGTGTCTATTATGGTTTTTTATTACATGATCCCGGTACCAATCAATGGATAACAACTTCCCGATCACTGAACCAGCCCCTCTCAAGTCCTTCACAGTTTCAAATAGAGGGACAACTCGCAACCTGTTTCAAGACCAATTTAACTAGCATTCATTAAAGCTCTATACATGTCTAAGAATTCAATATATGCTTGAATAAAATTTGAGTTGCAACAATTCTAAGGCACCGTGCAATTTTTTGACACATACTCTGCACTCAAAGAAAAAGGTATAGTGCCCCATGTCATATCTTAGTTGGTTTTCTTTAAGTAAAAGAAAAGTAAAACTTCTTTACTAGTTGGTTTTTGTTTTATTGGAAAAGCTATTAATCTCTCATCTAAGAGACATTTCCTCCCTGGAAAAAGCATTAAAAGCAAAGGAATGATAGTGATTTACTTTTTCTCCTAGAAAAAAAGTTAGAAAGGACAGGTATCACTGAGCAAGTCCTCACCTTTTCAAGTCTGACCAAAAGGTGAAAGAATAAACAACAAAGGGGGAATAACTCAACTCATGTTGAAGAATCTTATTACAAAACAAATTTTCAAAAAGATGTCAAGGCCTAGATTAAACCTGGACTGTTGAGATATACTTTCTCAAGGATTTTCTAAATGAGATTATAGAAGAAGCATGCAGACATAAGAGATCAACTAACACGCCTCTCCCCTATGAGTCATCATTAAATGCCTCCTTTATGTCAAAGTTTTGGCACACATTAGCTCCACCCATATTCTACTTTCAGTTTAAGCTAGGTCTGAGTGTTCTAGAAAGGAATTAAGTATCTTTGAAAGCTCTGTTATGAAGCCATCTTCAATTGTTAGAATACTTTTAGCATATCCTTTGTAATCATACTTTCTTCATTTTCTTTATCAATTATTTTCCTATTTTTTGAATTATTTGGATAATTTGATCAAACTCATTCTAAAGAGAAGAACCCCAACTCTCCAAATTGCCGGCATACCAATATCAAGTTAAATAAGAAAATGAGGCAGGGATTTTCTTTTGAGGGGACCAAGTTAAATAAGAAAATGAAATAGGAAGTATAGAAAGTAGGGTTTGGACAGAAATGGGGCAGGAAGTATGAAAAAGAACGAAATGTATACAACAAATCTAGCAGGCAAGTATATTACTAACAAATCACTATAGCAGTTCCTAATACACCACAATTAAACTCACAGGAAAAGCTGTAGAAAACAGCTTGTGCTAAAACTTGAATTACACAAGCTCCTGTTAATCTTAGATACGATCAATCAGTATTTAATTTAATTCACCTTTCTCAACTTGCAAGGAAATCTGGTCCAGAAATTTTGCCTTCAGGGGAGGTGGGAAGGGCATAACAGAGTATACCTGAAGTGTGCCACCGGAGCTTTGGACTCTTGAGAAGATGGCGATGGTTATAATCTTTATCAGAAACTGAGAGAACAATTTGAATAGTCATAAGAACAGTTCGAATAGTCATAATTTCCGAGCAAGACACTTTCATTTCTGTCATTATTATAATTCTTATTGTTATACTTGCCAAAAATAACCAATCCAACAACCTGTAAATCTGACCCCTAACAATCATTATTAAGATTAGTCCTGCATCACAAAGGATGGGCATATTCCAATTATAATAGCATTGATGACTGCATTTTCCTTGAAGATAAATTTGTGACTTTTGTAAGATACACAATATTGTAGTCATATACTAAAGCAGAACACTGAGCACAAAAAATATCAACAGCAACTCATCAAAAAATAAAATAAGTGAAAAATACCAGCAGAACACTAATTTGGTTCCACTAAATATATAAAGATTATCATTTATTTAAGTATAAAAGCATAAGAAAATAATACATATTTCCACCAGAGATAACTTTGTCAACAAGCAAATATGAAGTATACCAAGTCAAAATCAATGCATAACATTGCCAAAGTCGCACTAGCAATAAATAAGTACTTTATTTAAGTTCAAACTAAAACAATCATAATTGTTACTAGATGACATGGGCCTATCAGAGAAGTGTACCTTCTGACAACTGGTAAAAAGAATCCCTCAAGTGAGGGAGATCCCTTACAAGTTAATATGAGCTTCTTATCCCACCAGCACTAGCACATCTTAACCAAAGATAAAAGTTAAACCAACAATAACACACCCTTGGGCAAGGCAAACTGTGGATCCATTAGTCAAACATTTTGACTTTTCTGTTGACCAATATGACAGTTCATTATTCCATAAACTGAATCTTGATTTAATTAAGGTCCTCTCCTGATTTAATCTTCCTGAAATTTTGAGGAATCCTTCTTTAAAACATACCCAAAGCTCAACTCAGTCCAATGGCTGGATTGAGAGAAATTAGGCTCACAAATTCTACTCAGAATTTGGAGTATTCTTTTTAATGACATTCTTTTACACTCTCCTCTCTAGTTTCTTATTTTTTTACTTTTATTCGATGCTCACTGAAATAAATCTACATCACTTTTATTCCTCCAGAAAAAGCATATCTTCTGGAATACCTTGTATCTCTGGTTTTTTCCCTCCATCATCCGCAAAGTAAAAGTTGTATATTGGAAACTTTATGGAAAAAAGTGTTGGCAATGCAGTGATATGGCAACTAATCATTTCATTCTCCCAAGATGATGTTTTTTATTCTAATGATATGTACTGGTAAATATGTGCAAACTGTTTTTTTTTAGAGAGAAAAGGTTAACTTTCATTAAAAGAACAAAGGATGTGCAAGAGGATAATTGACAGCCATACTAGAGCAGGTTAACTTTCATAGGAATATTCTCAGGTCTTATTGGTGTCGTGAGCTCTACTAGAGCAGAATTGATAGCCATACTTCATGGACTAAAGTTAGATAAAAAGGTTTAAGAAGAGGAACATTGTGCTGGAAAGAGATTCCATGACTCTAGTAGGCTATCTGTCTGAAGAATGATATGGCAATAAAGATACGTATTAAGAGAACTCAAGCAATTAGCAAGGGAGTTGGTTGTTTCAGTTATTTGGGTACTGAGATCAGCAAGCTATATGGCTGATTCATTTGCAAAACAAGGGGTTATCAGGGAATGAATGTAAGGGGGGGAAGAAAACTATAGTTGAAGTAATAGTAGTGGTAGATGGTGAAAGCCAAGGTTCATGTACATAATATTCTTTTATCATATTCAATAACGAAGAGAACAGGTTTGCTTCATGGGCCTATTTTGTTTGACTGATCTTGCCATAGTAGGTAGGATTCCATTGGGCTGAAAGACATGAGATGCAATGTGAAGTGGTTTAGCTCTGGTCCAGACTCTCAAAACCACATATGAGCTTTGGCTTGAAAACATCCAGTACAACCAACTCAGATTGAAGTTGAAAAGACACCAAGTCAAATGAGGCCTTGGGTGAGGCTATTTCTTTGCACATACACTTTTTATAAATATTTTGACTTTTGAGTTATCATTTTCTGGAATATGATTTGTATATTATATAGACCAACAATTTTTACAAAAAAATACATAAATAAATAATTGGTTATAAAGGTGATATGATCTGTTGAGTTCTGCCCTAGGGTGAAACTTCTAATGGTGCATCTAGTTTTATTTGGTTATTTGGTAGTGCAAATTGGATGAACTCAAATCCTCTGCACCATTGGTGCAGAAAATTTTCTGCATCATACCAATAGAAATTTGCTATGCCAGTCTGTACTTTTCCATTTCAAAATTAAAGTAATTTTTCAAGATGGTGTGTCAGATTGCTATTGGCTGGCGGTGCAGAGGACGTGAGTTCAAATTGGATGAGTTAGTTAAGGTTTATGATCAACCCAAACCTAAGGATACCAAACCCAAGATGCTAACTCTTCAACTTTAGTACTACTCAGGGTTGAGTTAAGTCTTGGTTGGGTTTGTCTGGCACTCTGGTTTAACTCAGATTTGGCTTGACTGGGGATGTCAATGGGTTGGCTTTGGTACAGATTTACCTTCACCCTAATCTGTCCCTCCATTGATCCTACTTGAACCCAACCCATCTGTTAGATCTAATGGCACACTAAAGTCACCTTGTAGTAGGACAACAATTTTGGAAGAATACATTGATTTCTTTGTTTATATATCAGTATTATTTATCAATTCAGTATTTTTTTACTTAGCTTATGACTGATTTTTATATGTTTTTGGAACAAGTGAAATGATCTCTTGAATGGAGTTAGAACTTTCCGTGACAGTTTTCTACTACTTTACCGAAGTATACTCATCGGTTGCTCAAAGGAGTCTAAAGAGATTTTGTCAGGTAATTATGAACACCA
This sequence comes from Nelumbo nucifera, assembly GCF_055504915.1. Lineage (NCBI taxonomy): Eukaryota > Viridiplantae > Streptophyta > Magnoliopsida > Proteales > Nelumbonaceae > Nelumbo > Nelumbo nucifera. The sequence continues at coordinate 66,298,010 of NC_142654.1, read as the reverse complement.
GTAAAGTGTCTCCTTGCATGTAAATCTATTCAAACTTTTGAATATTGGCTTCAAACTTCTGTTTTTTTCTTTTTTCTTTTTTCTTGCATATTTATCAGTTCTCTGGCCAATTTTATATGCATGGCATTCTTTCATTTTATAGATAGGTTCTAGAGTATCACCACCATGCTTCTAGGTTTAAACTATGCTAGACTTAGGCATATTGGTAGGCTGGTTCTTGGTGCTTGCCATTTTTTTCCTCTTATATTGTGTTTGGTCATCTATCTTTAGCAGATAGGACTGTGAATGTATTGATCGATCACCATGTTGGTTGATGCAGATTAGGACATACAGTTATACAATTAAAACAATTTAAGCTTTCCAGCTTAAAATCTTGTAAGTTATATAACAACATTTCGAAACTGGTCCAGACCAACTCCTAAGTCTATGCAATTCTGAGAAAACTCATAATACAAACATGGTAAGTCATCGCACTAAAAGTAAAAGCTGGACTTGTAGGGCAAAGAAATAAATGAGTTGCATTAAGTAGCTTTTTGCCATCAATCCCTATTTTAATTAAATGAAAGGTGAAAGTGCAACTCTTAAGCTCTATCTCTATTTAATAATAAATATTTTGCAATGCATTTCTAAACATACATTCTTAAAGTCAAGATAAATTTCAAAAACATATCTAAAACACGGCTTCATGAAAGTAAGATACTAATATATACAGGGGTTCTAGAATCCACATTTACTATTATGGGTTAAATAACCTTAATTATCCAAATAAATAAGCACACTATTATGGGTTAAATAACCTTAATTATCCAAATAAATAAGCACATGTATTCAATTCACACAAGCATCAATAGACAGAAATTCAAATTGAGTAGCGGAAATGGAGTACCAGGAATGAAGCTCAGTTGAACTCTCTGTCTTCACCGCAAACTCTCTGGCTTCAAATCTTCAAAACGGTGGGTATTCAATTGAACTCTCTGTGTACACTGCAAACTCTGGCTTCAAATCTTCAAAACGGTGGGGTATTCACAAGTTCATTGCTTCAAATCGACCTCTTTGAATCGGTCGAGCATTCAAATCGACCTCTCTCAATCGATCTAGAATTCAAATCAACCTCTATGTTCGGGGCTTCAACTATTCCTCGCTTCATAGTTCTCCGAATCGCTTCCTCGCTTTATAGTTCTCCGAATCGCTTCACAGTTCTAGCATTGAGAATGAAAGACACGAAGTAGTTCTCTGAATCGGTCAAGAGAAAAGGATATATAGGCTCGAAGAAGCAAGAAGATAATGGCATGAGATTAGGGATTTAGTTATCTGAATTGGTGGAGGAATTTTTTTTTTCGCTTCATGGAGCTACACAAGAGGGGTAGCCCATCCCCTTTCCCTTAACCCCCCAACCCCTGGTGGCAGCGGGATTTGATCCCAGGTCACTACTCTGACGAGTCTTGATCCCAAGTTATTACTCCGACGAGTCAGAGAACCTACCAACTGAGCCACCATCAGTTGGCGAATTGGTGGAGGAATTGAAGAAAGATGCATATTCTCAAAGAAACGAAGAAGGTAATGGCAACGAGATTCATGGAACCCAACATTTTTTTAGCGAGGGATTCGTCGTTTGACATTAACCCCCCTCTCTTGGCGCAACTTAACCGTTTTGGCGGGACCCCTAAAATTATATCTCAATTTTTATTATTTTTAATTTTATTTGTCAATAAAAAAACGCCGGGATGCGTGGTGTGTTATATGATCCCTGTTTTAATTAAAATTTGACCGCCGGTTCCTAAACGGGTCATCTTTTGTTCGAATTTGCCTATCTTTTCCGACACTAGATAAAGCCGTCGGAAGAAAACCGCCGGTCTAAGCCATTTTTTTTTCTAGTGCATAGACGACGTGTATCTACTTTAAGGATTGGCTAGATGTAAGAGATAGATTATAAGACAATGGAGGGCATGATATTACACCAGATATTTTACCTGAAGCAGATGATAAAAGTCATGAATGATGATTCATGAATTTGACTAATTGTATAGAATTTTTTATTTTTTCAAATTATTGTAAACTTTTTTAATTTTATTTAATTTATTTGATATTTTTTTAATTTTTTAACAATGTAATTTTGTAACCATATTGTATTTTTTATATTTTATTAATTTATTCCATTTTCATATATCATTCATCCAAGTATCCAATGATCCAATCATTGTATTTGTAATTTGTACCGTTCAAATGTAAATGAAATAAAATTCCTATTTTCTTTCAATTTGTTATTCCATCATTCTTATTTCAATTTAGTTAAGTATTTTTTTTTCATTTATGTGTTAGATAACTTAGATTTCTCATTTCTTAATTTTTTAAATAGTTCTCAATTCCCAAAATTCAAAGGAAAGTTAAATATTTTAATTTTACAATTTTATTTAGAATCCTGTAGCCCAGTCCAAGCCCACGGCATGGCCTGCAACCCGGCCCGTCCCATGGGCCCAGGCCAACCCCCAAAATTCCCACCGAGGAGGGTGGCATGGCCCATAACGGCCCACCTTTTGCATGGGCCGGTCTAACACGGCCCAATTTACCCCTCTACCTAAGAAGTGAAGTATCCGTGAAGAGGTACATCAAATGAGCCGTTCGAAGAAGCTTAGAAGCATGGCTTATAAGTTGTGCACGTGGACCCCACATTCAGACAATCGAAAGCTGCTGCGCTTCAATCTCCATTTGCGAGGGCTTTTGGACTTGTGAGGTAGGCCCCACCCCCACCCCCACCCCAGACAGCATATAAACAAGATTAATCAAAATCCAGATAGCCCATATTTGATTAACCAAAGCTTCAGCCCTTAGAAAGGGCCATCACTCTAGCTTGAAGCATTTAGGCCGTGTTTATTTGATTTAGAACATTAATATAATTAAATACCCCATTTTATTTAGAAGAATGGCATGCACCCATACAAATTATAACCTATTAAAAGTTTTTTACGTTAATTTTTTTTTTTTTTGGGTTTTTATAGTTCAGTCCATCTCAAAAATCTGACCCTACCGTATAGGTCAGATGAATCCTACCTGTAGATTGATGTTAAATTCATGAACAGGATGAGATTTATAGGGGACTACTAGTAAATTAGAAAAGGCTGTAATTTCAGATTTCTGAGGTGGATTGCAGTCCACTTATTCATTTAAAAAAAAATACAATTTTGAGAGAAACAAGAGAAGAATTTTCATGAATAAGCTTAGTATTCCTCCTCAATTATATAAGGTGCTTAGTTAAGCCTTGGTCATCATCTTCATCCTGACCCACCCTCCCCACTTAGTTCCCGACTGAAATCAGTAATATTAGCACTCCTTTGTTTTTTATTTATTTTACCATTGTTGTCGGCAGTCGGCAGAGGGAATCAACAGTTCAGCCAAATGGCCAATGTGGTTGGGAAAGAGAAAAAATGGGTTTTTCAGAGAGAGAGAGAATGAAAGGCATCCACATTACTCTACCGACAGAAGACAGCTAGCTCTTCATGTGGATGAGCCACCATCACGGGTCTCCTCCATAATAAAAACGGTGTTTGTGTGTACAACCCAAACCGAAGACTACGTAAATAGAACAGGCCCCCTTATGGCCTTTTTACCCCTTCACCCTTATCATCCATCATAATTCTATTCTATGTTCAACCAGAAAACCAATAAGACTACAACCAACACAACATCTCTCTCTTACTATCATCTCTTCTCTGATCCCTTTCTCTTTCTTCTTCTCCAGCATAGCAGAAACGAGCTGAGGCATGAGCATGAGTTCCTTCTTCGAGAGCATTAAGAAGCCAAGTTTCTTCCCCTCCATACCTACCGACGACTACGAGTCCCTCCCAGTAGTGTCTCATACAAGCCCCAATGCTGGACGTGAACAAGGATTGCGTCGACGACTCTCCTCTCTCTCAGTACTCGCAATTCAGCCCATATCCACTCATGCCGCTTCCTGGAGCTTTGCCCGATCAAAATCCATGTCCTCCATCGGAGAGTCCGCCGGCAATTCCGTGAGGAAATGGTGGGACTGGGGATGGGGTTGGATCATATCAAGAAAACCCGCATTCGCTAAAGATCTGGAGATGAATGAAGAAGAATCGGCAATGCTGGGTTGCCACAACAAAGGCACCTGGAGACATGTCTTCTATAAGGTGAGATCCGAGTTCACAAGGCTCGTGGGCTCCAACAATGCTGCAGGTTTACCCTATAACTCAAATATGTAGTCACCAGCACCACTCCATCACTTACTGATAAGTTGGCAAATCCCACTGAAAAGAAATAAGCATATAACATTTCAATCATGGGAAGCGAGAAGCTGGTTAAATAATCAAGATCAAATTCGGTCAAATTCTCTCTTTATTTTGTATTTTATTTATTAATTATATGTGGAATTTTGTTGGGTGGTAAGTAAGTTCCTTCTATAAATATAAATGGGTTTGTAAGATATGTATTTGGTAAACTGAGAAAGCATTCTTCTTGACAGAGAGGGGGTGCTGGTTTGGGAACAAAGGTGGTTATTATTATATTTTAATTAGTCTTAGATTAATGTTTTTTTTTTGGTTTTCTGAACAAGATGTGTAAATGAAATAATGTTGAATTGTGAATCACAACTTGTGATATTCCTGTTAGGAATTCTCATGGAAAGTGATATTCTTGTTTATAAATTGAAGGGTTCTCATATAAGGGCTGAAGTGGCTGAATTGAAGCCATTGGCTCCTCTCCTTTATAGCTGAAGTAGTTTAATTAAATGCAGGATTGATTAAATTTAATCCCAAATACTTTTTTTGTTATATGATAATTTTATTTTGGGTAAAATACAAAATCCTCCCCTGAAATTTCTGACAATTATAATTTTATTTAGCAAAACCTTCCTTAAATTTTTAAAGAATTGGGCAAAAACCTCCCTTCCGACAGAAAACGTTTATACTTACAAAATTACCCTTGAGGTGTCATTTAAAGATTTTGTAAAGTAGCATGGCGAAAACACGTATCCAGCCTCCTCGGTGTTATTTGGTCCTTTGAGCTTGTCGGCGAAGAAAAACTGATTTTTCCCATGAAGCATCCATTATCTAACTATTTGTCGTTATGCTTGTTGAATCTTTAGCTTATGGAGTATTTCTTTTTCGTTAATGCAAGTGGGACGTGTCGATGTTGCAAATAATAAAGGGATCAATCTCTATACTCTCTGACGCCGGTCTAATGGCCATGTTCTGTGTGTACCTTTGTATAGATAGTTATATTACAATATTAGAGTCAGCCTGAGCGTTAGCCGAATACGAATGACCGACGTTAATAACTTATTAACGGTCGCCTGTGCTCAAACGTTAGTTTCTCAGCCATTTGAAAATGACAAAGAGAACATGGTCATCCAATTTGTGGGCTGATGTAACACGATCTAGCTGTTCCCTGTTGGAGGTGATTTAGCTTTCAGGTGGATGACAGACTAAGTTGATCTACAAGAAAAAGATCAGAGAATCCAGGGTTGCTAACCCGATAAGGTCACTCCGATGCTTAAGTTAGTAGACTATTGCGAGCTAAAAAGCTTTAGAGTGTAGAAAGCTAGAGAGCAAAATAATCACACGTACCTTAAATCTCCGGGGGTGGAGCCTTTATATAGTTGAGTCCTTGCGGGTTTCGTGAATCGGTTCTAGGATCTTTGTCATGATAGGATCCGTTTCCGCATTAAATGGAAAATGATGCTACCGGTAAGGTTCATCAACTCCGCTCGAATCGGTCGAGGAGATAATGCTAGCTGTTACGTGACGTGATCCCATGAGGCCTAGGATCCGTTGGAGGGGTTTTCGGGATCACAACGTAGTGGCATATCGGCATCTCTGAGCTAATGTCTTTTAAGTCCTGAACTGGGTTGAGTGTCGAAGTGCCTTGACATCGAGGTGTTCTTGTTGCGATCTGATACCGAAGCGATCTCGTTCCGAGGTGGCCTTGTCCCGAAGTCACTTTAGCCCGGGGTGGTTGGTTACCCGAACTCGATCTGCTACGGACTAATCATGATAAACTGAGTTGTCATTACTTGGTCAGGTCGTATCCACGTGTCCCCTCTTTAGTAGGATTGATGGGATTAGTCATTTACTACAAGCGACGACTTCCTTTGGATGGCAATAGCCTGTGACATTTCTGGTAAATTAAGAGGTGTGTCAATTATCCCAGGTCCATTGAGCAATATGTGGGACCAATGATTACGTTTCTTGTGGTCCTCTTGATCTTGTGTGGTCGGCTCCATGACTGAAAATGCACCGATTCAGTTATCCGAAGAAGGTCTCTATGACTGAAACTGCACCGGTTTAGTTATGGTGCTCCGGCATGTGGGAACTTGGTTGCAGCGATCGTCGTGGTCATGCGTTTTCTAATATGCCCAACTGTAATGGTTGCGGCTTCCATTGCTATTGGCTTACGAGGCCATCTCCTCCACATCGCAATTTTACATGTCAAGCTCCCTCAAGGGATCGTCCCTTTCGTCTTCGCCAAAGAGTATAACATTCATCTAGCAATAAAGTTCAGATTTGATATGTTGTTAATTTACCGTGTTCAAAAATTGATGTTGTTCAACGTTTAAATCTTAGGGTGATGTTTGGAATGTTAATAGTGTTGTCGATCACATTGGTTTATTACCGTGTTCAGAGATAGATGTTTTAACGTTACTCGAACAAAAGAAAAAAAGGCGCAATACAAACAAGCGTCGATTTTCTCCGGATTTGGGTGTGTGATAAGGGCAATTTCGCAAATGTGGATGAATAATTTCGTAAATGGTGATGTTTTCCGTCTGAGTTAGTGATGAAAGGAGATTTTTGTCTAATTATTTAAAAATCTAAGGGAGATTTTTGTTAAAATGAAACTATAGACAAAATTTTTATGATTATTAGAAACTTTAAGAGAAATTTTTGTATTTTATTCTTTTATTTCAATCCACTAAAAGACAAATCAAATAAGCTATTCAGTTGAGTAACTTGATCCTTTTATATAATAAAATGTGTGGTGCAAAAAATAAATAAATCCTGTTAGAGTGTTTGTGCAATTGGCAGTTTGAGTGCAGATGGGCCTCAATTGCATCGAACCCGTGAATATGGACTTCGTTTTGGTCCCATCACTTTGTTGGGATGGGTCCCATGTCCCAACCCATGAGCTACGACACCATTGAATCGAATGATTTCGTCCAGTTTAATTAAAGCAGAGTCCTACTTGATGGATCATTACAATTCCCTCGCGTCCACTTATTTGAGGTTCATTCACCGACAGAAGTCCATACAACATACAAGTAACAAGATATTCTTCATTAAATGGGCCCAGCGTATATGGGCCATCCAAAGCAACCCAAGTTCACCACCGTACTTACGTCCATTTTTGCAATTCACTTCAATTAACGCTCTTTTTTTGTTTAAATTCACTATAAGAGGGGAAGAACTCTTTTTGATCTACAAAATCTAATATTGCATCCGTATTTAAGGCTCCGTTAGTTTTTATTTATTTGGGTTATGATTATGTAAGTGTTTCTTAGGTAAAATTTATGGAAATAAGTAAATTTTTAATATTTTTAGGTTATGTTTGGGAGTGCTTATGTGAAAAATAAGTGTTTAAAAACAAGTGTTTTATTCAAATAAGCACTTATTTACATTTGACACTCAACTTTTTTAAGTGCTTGTTTTAAAAAAATAAGCACTTATTTTATATTGGACATTTGGTAGTTTTTTTTCTCCAATAAGCATTTGTGACTATTTTGTCCATTTTCTTTTAATTTTTCGAAATATACCTTTATGAAAGTACTTTTATTAAATTACTTCTATAAAAATATTTTTATAAACACACTTTTACGGAAGCATTTTTATAAAAGTAATTTTATGAAAAACATTTTTATGAAAAGCACTTTTGTGAAAGCACTAAAGCACTTTTATAAAAGTACTTTTACAAAAGCACTTTTGTGAAAGTACTTTTATGGAATCACTTTTACGAAAGTACTTTCATAAAAATGCTTTTACGGAAGTACTTTTATGAAAGAACAGGTACTTTTATAAAAACACTTTTTATGAAATCACTTTTATGAAACTACTTTTATAAAATTCAACTAAGGATAATTTTATAAGTGGTATTTTAAAATTTAACTGGGGATAATTTTGGAATAAGCACTTAAAAAAACTGGAAATTTAGGCTTAAAAAATAAGCCCTTACTTTTAAAATAAACACTTATTTTGGGCTTATTTTCTAAACACCAATAATTGCTTAATGGTGTGGTCCCCACCCAAATAAGCACTTATTTCAAATAAGCACTCCCAAGCATGGCCTTACACACTATCAATTACCCTAGTAAAGAAAGAGTGAGAGGGAGACATTGCTTATAGAACTCAACAAGTGCACAAGTACATTGTCTCAAGTGTCCTCGTTTACCATGGGATTCAGTATAACTCCAAACGCAAACACAGGTATTGTAGCCAATGTACCAATTGACCAACTTACCTCTTGGGGCATAAGTGGAAATATCACATAAATGTTATTCATTGGTGTCATTTAGTTTGAAAATTACAACATAATTATAAAAATATAGATTAGAAAAATTAATATTGGTCTTACATCTTTGTAATTCACAATCTATTATGACCTATTTTATTTCAAAATCACTATCAACTTATGTTGTTTTTAATATGATTTAAGAGATTAAATGAGGTCTTATTTGTAAACAGTAACCCACTTTAATTGGTATTTATTATTTATTTGATTAATTTATTTTGAGTTTTGTATGTGTGTTTTTTTATAGGGAAATTGTCTCAAACTCACTGTGAGTTTTCAGCATTTCTCTTAAACTCACCATAACTTTTCAAAATGTCTAAAACTCACCATGTCACTAACTTGACATTAAATAGATTAACGGGCATTAATATATTACCATTTTAACCTTCATAGAAAAATATAAAATATATACAAAATAAATTAACGGGTGTTAATATATTACCATTTTAATATTTCGACATGAAAAATGAAAAAAAAAATATTTTCAAACATAAAATACATAAAAACATAGAAATTAAAAAATATATAAAAATTATAGAAATTGCAAACAACATAAAAACTTATTTTCAAATTATAGAAACTATATAAATTGTAAAACAAAATCAGAAAATAAAAATTATAGAAAAAACACAAAAAAAAATTATAGATTGTAGAAAATAGAAAAATGTAAAAAACAGAAATTATAAAAAACATTGGAAATTATAACAAAACATTAAAAATGTAAAAAAAAAAACAAGAAAATCGAAAAATGAAAAGACCATTTTTTCTCCAACTCACCATTCAAGGGTAATTTGGTCATGAAAGTTGTTATTTATGCTGACATAGATACCTCTGTTAAGAAGCATTAACGGTGCACTAACGGAAGGTGAGTTTTGGAAAATAAAAACTTGGTAACATGGTGAGTTTTAGACATTTTGAAAAGTTGTGGTGAGTTTAAGAGAAATGTTGAAAACTCATGGTGAGTTTTGTAAACAGTAACCCACTTTAATTGGTATTTACTATTTGATAAATTTATTTTGAGTATTTTATGTGATTTTATAAATAGCCACCTTTGTAGCACTTCAAAGTGGATTGAATGTGTTTGAATAAACCACTTATAAGGTAGTTATTCTATTTGAAAGTGGAATTAACCACTTTTGAGATCATTTTTTCTAAAAAAATTGGAGTGCTACGCATCTGAATGGGAGGGACTATTGTGTGACCACATTCCTATATAATATATATATGAGAAAAGAAACTCTGAATGAAACAAAACATAGAGATAAACAATGAAATATAATATTATACTAAGGCTGCAATTGATCTTTATTTTAAAGACTTATCTCCCTTTTGTTCTTAACTGCAAAAAGGAGATAAATTCTTAAAATAAGGAATGCCAAATGCAACCTAAAAAGGTGGAATGGATGGCTTGGTCCACAAGAAATTAAGACCAAATAATTTGTGTGTGCAAGGTATTTAGTTGGGGTTACATTAATGTGAAGCCACATAAGCACAACCATGTTTGGTTTGCTACTTTGGGCCTCATTTTTTTATTTTTAATTCTAGGCAAGAATGAATAACATTAGAGCATTTGGTTACAAAATTCTTGCCATGGGCCTCATTCTTTTTAGAATGAAAAATCAACCCATAGCACAAGAATTGAGGCATCATGTAACATGAAAAATAATCACACCCCATCTTGCCCATTTTAATTCTTTAAAAATATTCTGTGCCAACGGTCATTAATCACCATCCTAGGTCTACAAAACCACTACCATTAATGTTTATTGGTGGACTGTTGTGAAAGCTTATGCCAACGGGCATTGATCGCTAGCCATCCACTAGTAAACATCTATGCGGCAATTTTGGAGACCTAGGTTGGCAGTTTATGGCTACTGACACATTTTTGTTTAAGAATGAAAATAAGCAACATAGGGTATTGGCCAGTTTGAAAAGAATTCATTTTTAAGATAAAAGTGTTTAGTCCGTAGCAATATTTTCTCATTCTACCCATTTTATTCATTCTTATCCATTTTAGAATTTCAATAAAAATGAGAAAGAATGAGAGCTGAACCAAACATTGGTTGGTTCATAGCAATATTTGTGGATAGAAATTCGTCCATGAATGCAACCAGATGGTTCATAGAAATATTTGCTCATTTTAGAATTTCACTTTTTCAGAAGTGAAACAATATTGTCTTCAAAAAGGAAAAAAAAACGTGAAATTAAAAAGGCATCAAGACAACTTACAGGAGATGGGATAAAATATTGGTTTAATGTTCTAATCACAAGGTGAAGCTAACCTAATGGGATGGGCGAGAAAGATGTCCTCAAAATTAGTGATCCAGCTATTTGGTGAAATAGATTGAGACAAGATTTTATTTTCTTGTTTGCAGTTTGTTTCACTCCATCTAAGCCCAAAAAGGGTTTTTATGGCCTCTATAACTAAGGGTGATGGAATAAGCATAGCAGAGACATGTTTGGTATCATGGTCATTTTGTTAGGCAATGTATATGTATATTTGGGTTTTGTATACACTTTTTATTCATAGGAGGGGTGCAATTTGGGCTAGCCCATTTCCAAACCCATATGCCCCCCCCCCCCCTACAAGTGGGATTTGATCCCAAGTCTCTGCTACAACCAACAAGAGACCTTACCAACTAACCGGTTAGCACCTTGCTAACATGAGCCAACTTAGTTATACCTTACCACAAAAACTGAAAAGTAAAAAACATTAATACCATTACAAGAAACTTTTGGTAATTTTCTTTGTAATGATAACTTTTCACAGAACCCAAAATGTTTAAAGTAAGCATGTATTTTATAAATGCTTTTGTCAAACAAAAAAAAAAAGTATATGATTAAAATACCACACCTACATGGTGCTGAAGTGGAATGCTTATAAAAATAAACACTTATGATACCAAATACCTACTTGAAATATGGATGGGCCTGAAGTACTAGCCCATGGTTGGCCTCTCCTTTCTCCTTTCTCCAAACCCCCTTCTTGCATTCTCCTTAGTTCTCTATCTCTCTTTTATCCATTACCCCTTCAATACCCTCTCATTAAGCCACATCAGTAAGGCTCTCCTTGATCCTATTAGTTCCCACTTCCTAATTACCTAAAAATCTTCCTAAAATCTCTCTCTCTCTCTCCCTCTCTCTAAAACCTCTCCTAAATCTTAATTACTTTCTATTCATTTACATGTGTCATTTAGAGATAGACATCTTAGGATAAAGAGACAATTTGAACTATTTATGGGTATAACATACAATATGGGCTCCATGTATTGGCATTACCCATACTATTGCAGGTTAAACTCAATTAATAATAGTAGTTTACAAAATTAATTAGTTAGTTAACTAATGTTAGTATTCATTTAATTTCCATTTAATTCATCTTATATCTTGGATCCAATATTGCTGGCATACTCAAAATGCCATTAATTATACACCAATACTTGTTAAATTTCTCTAACATTTTCAATGCTATCTTCCTTGTAACCTTACATGAACATCTAAGCCACTGAGATAATGTTATTCTGATCTCACAAACTTTGGGAAAATATAAATTTGTTGTGGGATACTTAGTTCTTGAGAATAACTTAGTCACATTATAAAACAACTTAAACCTCCCACAAATTTCCCTTGTCAACTCTCATTCTTCTTCACTTGGCAAATATTTATATTGTGATTCACGTTGCCTTAAGCGAGATAAAACATCCTTATAAATCAAAGCAGTATGAAGCATCTCATATGTTGAATTCCATATGGTTTTACAATCAAGAGACAACTTCTTACTACTTTGAATTTGCAACAGTTGGGATGTTTCCACAAACTTTTGTTCTCTTTTGGAGGTTGCTTTCCAATACACAATATTGTCACGAATTTTTTCAATGGCATCTCCAATCACAACTAATCCATCTTGTATAATCAAATTAAGTATATGTGCATAACAACGCATATGCAAGAATCTTCCATCCAACATAAGTGAATTCATAGAAAGCTTATCTACAATATCATTGAAAATGACATCATTTGTAGTGCAATTATCAACGATAATTGTAGATAACTTTCTATCAATATTCCAATCTAAAAAACATTCCACTAACATATCTACAAGAACATCTTTTGTGTGTGGGCAAGGCATATAAACAAACCTATAACAATAGATAAAATAGAAAAAAAAAGCTAAACAACAAAAGTAAATATAAAAAATGGCAAAACTTACTCAAGAATACTAAATACTATACTATTAATGAATTATTATATTAAAAATGCATACCTTATAATTCGACTTTGTAAAACCCAATCAACATCAATGAAATGTGCTATAACGGCTATAAACCCTTTCTTCTAATTATTAGCAGTCCACGTGTCAGTTGTGATGGCTATTATGCTCTCATTCTTCTCCAACAACTTAATTGTCTTTTTCATTTTTTGCTCAAAAATCTTCAGAATATCTTTTTTAATTGTATTTCTCGAAACCACTATAAATGTAGGTTGTAGACTATATGAGTACATCCTAAGTCCAATGTGATTGACCATAGAGAGAAGATACTCATGTAGAATGATCATATTAGCAAGTATCTCCCATTGAGTTTTCTAGATCAAATGTGTTATATGTGACTTTAAACTTTTCATCATTCTTATTTTGACTTGCCCCAAAAAATTGTTGCCTTATATCCTGTTAATTACGCTTTGGGCACCTATGCAAATGCTCGTGCAAATGTTTAGTTCCAGTTTTTAATTCCCCACCAAGCTTCTTATTAAAGTAATTACAAACTGTATTGACTTGTCCATCAATAGTTACTTTTTTAAAATGTTCCCATACAATAGAAATGACTCTCTTTTAGATGGTGCCTCTAAAGTTGTGGTACTTGATTCAAGACATCAAAATTCAAGACTAACCTTAAAGAAAAAAATATATTTTATAAGTAGTTAAAAAATGTTAGACAAATAAACCTAACCCTAACGGCCTAACCCAACCCTAAACCCTAAAAAGGGTTAGTATAAGGAAAAATGTGATCCATTCCTATTTTCATCACTCATGTCTGGAAACAGATGGATAGATGAAGTGTCACTCTCCTTCTTTGTGAATGGAAATAAGCAATGTGTAGAAATTTTATTTCTTGCATGACCAAGCATAATGTTGAAATTATATTTCTTTAGTCGTCTCCCTTAAATTGATCATCAACTTGGATAGATTAAAATCTATTAAGAACTAAGACTCTAATAGCATCTTTTTAAGTTTCTTTAAACTCTAGGGATTCTCAACATTTATATATTTTCTATAGGGGAACCAAATTAAAACTTGAATGGCCCGGGCAGCAGATTTTTTTAATGGAAAGGAAAGCTTTATTGATTATCTTGTTTTTAAATGCAGCAGATTACCCTGTACATCAGAAGCAAAAATTGCTCTATATACCAGCAAATGAACTAAGAAACAAAAAAATTCAAGGTATTGATTATCCTGTCTTTTAATGCAGCAGATTACCCTGTACATCAGCAGATAGAATTGGCAATCACATGCCATTCAACTTTTTAGAGAGTAATTGAATTGGTTTCATTCACAGCCTATAATGGGAATCTATAGATCTAGCAGTTGGGATTTCAGAGAGTAGCTTAAGACATATTGTTACTTTTAACCATATTGTAGCTCAAGGAAAAATCCAGTTACCCTGGACAACAAGAAGGATATTTGAAATATGTTCTTCTTGCTGGAGAGAAGATTTTCTCTGAGGTTCTGTCTGCAGATTGCTGCATTTACCACATGCTTGTTGCTGTAAAATATTTGCTTTCTTAACTCATTATCTATGAAAATTCTACAGATTGTAGATCAAGCACATGCTACCATTTTAGCAGGGGGCACTCCGCACTCTGCAGCCCATAGAGGAGACAAGGGAACGACTATTCCCATGGTTACTGCCTGAACAGTTGAAGTTTAGTTTTTGTAGAAGGAGCTCTGCATGCATTGTTTTAGTTTTACCGTATCTTATTACATAGTTTACATGCTTCAGGGATGTGAAAAGTTGAAGAGGAATGAGGGAGTCAGTCAGTGAGAGAAAGGAAGACGTGTGATTTTTTCCTTGAGCTCATTTTCGGCTGTGTGATAAGAAAAAAACAAACTGTAAATCTGTAATGTAGAAACGAATGGACAATGAGAGTACCGACTACCGAGAAACACAAAAGAATGAAGGAAGAATGGGAAGTCTGCTACTACTTCGGCGGCGGTGCCCGGCGGTCGACAGACAAATGAAGAGCAAGAAAGATCGAAGGAAGATTGCAGATGCAGACTGAGAAGGTAAGAAGTCTCGAAGATGAAGAGTCGAAGACTGGACTGAAGGATTGTAGAGTGCAGATTTAGATGCACCTCTGTGCTACGGTGGTCGGCAGCCGACGCTTCCTCTGTGCTACGGTGGCGGCAGCGCCGGACGGTCGGCGGTTTGCGAAGGTTGAAGACTTAAAGGACTCTGAGTTTCTTAGACTATAGCTAACTGCGATTCTGTGAAGGGTGAACTGTTGAACAGTTGAAGGAAGACGAAAAACAGTAAACACTAAACACCGAACGAAATAACTCCTATTAGGGCTAATACGTTTTAAAAAACACACGTATATATATAAGAGTAAATTTGTAAATAACAACCGGGGTCGGGTCAGGTTCGGGGATTTATAGGAAGACCCCATCCCCGCCCCGTAGACCTGTTCATGGGTCGGGTCGGGCCGGGCCGGGATCGGGTCGGACTTTCACACTGTATTAACAGATTTTTCTAAGTCCCGAGCCCGAGCCCGAGCCCGGCCCAACCATCGGGCCTACAATTTGGGCCCAAGCCCGGACCTATAAAAAGACCGAAGTCTGAGCCTAGGCCCGAGCCCGAAATTTAGCCCATACTGTTACTATTGCTGAAGCCGCTAAATAGAGAGAGAGAGAGTGAGTGAGAGAAATTATAAAGAAAAGAATAAAAAATGTATATATTAAATTATAAATATATATTTTAATAAATATTATATTATTTATATATTTTATATAATATATAAAATACATATTATATATTTTATAAAATATATAATGTTGAATCGGGCTGGGCTTTTTTGACAAATCCTGAGCCCGACCCAAAACACAGTTGGGCTTACTGTGTTAGGCCCGAGGTCAGGCCTGCGGGACTAATTACATGACCAAGCCCGACTGGGGTGCGGGCCAGGCCGAGTTGGGCCCTCGGGCTACCCGACCCATGAACAGGTACACCACCCTATCCCTGATTTGGGGCAAAAGAAAATTCCCTGAACCCAACCCGTATGCATTTGTGACCGAGGAAAATCCGCCCTGTTTTGAACGGGTCAGATTGGGGACCCAATCTTGTGGGTAAAATTGCCACCCCTATTTAGAAGGTCCAACCTTCTACCGTCCAATTATACATTGGGCTCTACTACATCCCTATATGTATTCTACTACATCCAATCTCTTTATTTTCTCTAAATCTAGAAATGGGTGTCTCTGAGTTGGGTTGAAGGGGTCTCTACGGCTCTTAGCGATCCCACCAGTTATGTTATAATTATTTTTCTACTTTTTAGAATTTTATTAAATTTATTACATAATTTCTTTATTTTAACTATTTAAAATCTAGTTATGTTAAATATTTTGTTATTTAAAATACTTAGTTATTTAAATACTTATATAACATGTAAAATATTTAAATTTTAAAATATTAATTATTTATTGAATTTAATTATCCATAAAATCATAATTTATACTATTATTACATAATTTCATTATTAATTTTGTAATATATTAAATTATTATTAATTCGAATATTATCTTATAATTATTTTTCTACTTTGAAGAAACTATTTAAATTTATTACATAATTTCGTTATTTTAACTATTTAAAAACTAGTTATGATAAATATTTAGTTATTTAACTATTTCAATAATTAAATAATATGTAAAATATTTAAAATTTAAAATATTAATTTTTTATTGAATTTAATTATCCATAAAATCATAATTTATACTATTATTATATAATTTGTTATTAAATTTGTAATATACTAAATTATTATTAATTCCAATATTATGTTATAACTATTTTTCTACTTTGAAGATTTTTTTTAAAATTTATTACATAATTTCATTATTTTAATTATTTAAAATCTAGTTATCATAAATATTTAGTTATTTAAATATTTAAATAATTTATAAAATATTTAAGTTTTTTGTTATTTGAATTTTATTTATTTAAAGTTATTATATATTATTAAACATTTGAAAAACATTTAAATTGATAATCTGGAAAAAAACATAATTTAAATTGTTAGTACATAATTTTGTGATATATTTTGTAAAATAAAATTATTTATTGTGTTTTTAATAAATATTTTAGAGTTATTATATAATTTTGTTAGAATATTTAAATAATTTTTAAAATTTTTAATCAAAACTATCTTTAAATAGATATAGATTAAAAAGTAGAAAGAGGATAAATAGGAATTAGATATAATTTAGGAGAAAAATTCTTTACTAAATTAGAGACAATTTAAAAGATAAATAAAAATTAGAGATAATTTTAGAGAAAGTGAGACAGTGAAAAAGATATTTAGTAGAAATTTTAACAAAAGATATTATTTTAATTATTACGATTCAAAAATAACGAAAAAATTTCTAAACTCCTTGTTTTAATATATATACAATCGCCCGAACAAACACTGTTATCTTATTCGAATCCGGAACGGCGGCGGCAACCCCTTCGCCTCTGGTCTCTCCCTCTCTCTCTTCTTCTTCTCCTTCTTCTCTCTCTTCTTCTTCCTTCTCTCTTCCCCCTTCTTCGTGTCATTCTCAGACCGCCTTCACTCTGTTCTCAATCACATAAAAGATTTGCAACGGCGGAGCTTCCCCTTATCCTCACTCGAATCTGGCGATTTCTCAGTCGTTTTCAGTCCTACTATCCTTCCCAATTTCTTTTACCCACTATTTCGTTGGGATTTTTAACGTTTGGGTCATTGGCCGAATCCCCTGCGTCCTATAAACTCGCCGTTCGAACAGAAGAAGCTACAGCAGGGGCGATCGGCGATTTCGTCATCAGTCGAGAATAACCCGGTGACCGGCGATTCCCGTCCTTTCACTTCCATTAGTTTGCATACAGCCATCCACGAAGTTCATCATTGTGCGGGGGCGAACAATCCGAAGCCGAAACAGATTGAACCCCCCTGTTCGCTGAACGATTTCAGGCCCAAACATCTACAGGTAAGCATTTGTGCTCATACTCTTGTTCTCTCTTTTAGCTATTTTATCTTATTATTTTTTTGTCTTACCATAGTTGGAACTTGAAGGAGGGAGACCGCCGATAGAGCTGGTAAGGAGGTTTCCCCAAACCAGCTCCGGTAAACTCTCAGCCCCGATTCAGCCCAGTAACCATTCATTTCTCATGCTGTATTAAGTTATTTTTTCATGGTATATCCTATCTCCTTTTCTAGAAAGACAAGACTGCATCGATTTAACCATTTTGAGAACAGATTTACCTTGTTCTGGTTTTAACAATGTTAAGAATCATTTTTTTTTTCAGTTTCAATGAATGTTAATCCACCGAACCCTAGCCCAGAATCAGATGCACCCACCTTTCACTGCACATCGGCGTCCATGAACGCGGAAGCCGCCGGCGGCGAAAGAAATCAGTCGGCGGTCATCATCGTAGTTTTTGGTGCGTTCAACGATCGTAGTGGAAATCCTTTGCTTTGCATACTTTAATCATCTCTTCATTCGAATCCTTTGCCTTTCTTACTCTATCCTGCAACTCCTGCAAACAACAAACAAATCCAAAAATCCGTCAATT
Organism: Nelumbo nucifera; assembly: GCF_055504915.1. NCBI lineage: Eukaryota > Viridiplantae > Streptophyta > Magnoliopsida > Proteales > Nelumbonaceae > Nelumbo > Nelumbo nucifera. The sequence goes on along the minus strand of NC_142654.1, from coordinate 66,279,690 downwards.
CTAATAGACATGTATCGGCTAACATGCTGCATCGTTTGCAGAGTAATTGTTAAATTCTCGAGAGGGCATTGGAATCTCCGACCGGACATAGGAAGGTGCACGTTGGTTCATCCAGAAGTCACATCGAGCCAATATGCACCTATTAAACGCAAGACCTGGATCAAAGAGCCAGATCTTTCCCCAAAACAATTTGAAGGTTTTGATTACAAAGAGATTTGGTTCAGGAAATTTTAATGTTCATGATGTCTCCAATGTAGACAAATTAGAAATAGGACGATAAATTAAAACCCTGAATTTTGATTTTCAAACCAATTTCTAGAATGCAGCCTATAACAACTCGATTATCTCTTAAATTTTGGTGGAATCTGATGAGGGCGGATTTTGCCCTCCAATTATATTGTGACACATGGCACCTTAGAACAATTAGGTGACACCCGAAATTACTTTAATAATAACTTGTCTTATCCAAGTTGATGGTGTTCCACCTGACGGTCTGGCGGCCTGGCACAAGCATGACTTGGCACAGGTGTGACTTGGCAGCCTGGCCCTGGTGTGACCTGGCACAGGCACGAGCTGGCAGCCTGACACAGGCACGAGCTGTCAGCCTGGCATAGGCACGAACTGGAAGCCTGGCACAATCGCGACCTGGCACAGGCACGACCTGGCAACTTACAAGACGTGCTCACCGACAAATTCAATATGCATATCCTAACACTCCCACGATCCTTGGAAGTTGGCCTACGTGTCGAACGATCCGGAGGGTGGTCAACGTGCATGGCGGTTACCTCCAAAAATCTCGGATATGGTGCGTGAAGCCCGCACCAAACAATGCCTATATAAAGACACCAACCCCACGGGCAAGGAGATGGCAAGTAAGTAAGTAAGCATATTCCAGTTCTCATATTTTATGATTTTTAGCTCACAGTCTACTATGAGAGTACTGACTTAAGCATTGGAGCGACCTCGCTGGGTTAGCCACCCCGAGTCCTCTCATAGTTGGTTCCATGCAGGACTCTAAAGAGCAAAGAAGCTCGTCACCTAACCTGCCCATCTCGGCACCCGGTCAGTTCGGCACCTGCCTGTCACCTCACAGGCAACTCAGCACCTCTCAGGCAACTCGCCACTAGGCAACTCGGCACAAGGCAGTTCGCCACCATGTAGCTCACCACCAAGCAGTTCGCCACTAGGTAGCTCGCCACCAGACAGCTCGCCACTAGAGAGCTCTACTTCAGCCTCTGAATCACAGGCCACTTGGGAGTAGACGTCACTGACGAGGTACTTAGCCAAAAAATTGATACATCACAAAAAAATTGATACATGACCAGGAACGGTTACATCATTTGGCGCCGTCTGTGGGAATCACTACAAAAAGCTAAGTTCTCCTCCTCTAAAAAGCTAAGTTCTCCTCCTCTAAAAAGCTAAGTCCTCTTTTTCTAAAAAACTAAGTCCTCATTTTTTAGAAACAAAAGCTCTCGCTTTATACTTTCCATTTTTTATGAACTCAAAGACTATGCAGGGAGCTAACAGATTAAGCAACTCTACCAACTTTATTTTCAATTCAGATAAAACCCCACCAATCCTCTTCGTGAGGTCCCTTCTACAAAGATGAGCTCTTCGTGGCTTTCGTGGCTTTCGTGGGAGTTGGCAGCCAACATACTACATGGGTGCCCTTGCTGGTCGAGCCTTTCAAGGCTCCCGTGTGAGCTGGCAACCCAAAGTTAGTAGTGTTGCCCCCGAAGGTCGAGCTCCTAGTAACTTCTTGTAGGAGTGGGTGACCGGCATTACAAGGCTGATGCAGCACAATCATAGCTCTAAGGCGCCCACCCGGTGGTTAGCGCGCGACCCGGGACGGCCTCCGCAAGGTCCGACGCGGCCTGGTAGCCTGGCGCGACTTGGCGCAGGCATCGACCTAGCGGCCTGACCAGGCGCGAATTGACGAACCGATAAGAGGCTTCCTCATTACAAGACCCAGTCGCCTCTTCGACATGGGCAAAATCAAGGAGCGTGGACTACGAGTCGCTCCCAGAGCCTAAGGGCTAAAATATCACATAAGACCCAATCACCTCTTCGGTATTGGGCAAAATCAAATACCAAGAAGAGTGGACTTCGAGTCACTCCCAGAGTCTAAGGGCCAAAATACCAAACTAGCAAAGAGCTCCTCACCATATAAGACCCAGTCGCCTCTTCGGCATGGGCAAAATCAAGGAGTGGACTACGAGTCGCTCACAGAGCCTAAGGAATTGAATTGACGCTTATGAGCTCAACTAATTATTCATTCCGGGCCAAAAGGAGAAATCTACTCCCTTCGTCGAGTTACTTTTGGCTCGGGAGTGGGGGGCAAATGATGAGGGCGGATTTGACTCTCCAATGATATTGTGACACATGGCACCTTAAAACAACTAGGTGACACCCGAAACCACTTTGGCAACAACTTGCCTTAACCAAGTTGATAGTGTTCCACTTGGCAGCCTGGCGGCCTGGCCCTGGCGCGACCTGGCACAAGCACTAGCTGGCAGCTTGGCACAGGTGCGACCTAGCACATGCACGAGTTGGCACAAGCGTGACCTAGCACAGGCACGAGCTGGCACAGGTGCGACCTGGCAACTTACAAGACGTGCTCACTGACAAATTCAGCATGCATATCCTAACACTCCCACGATCTTTGGAAGTTGGCCCAGTGCCGAACGATCCAGAGGGTGGTCAACGTGCATGGTAGTTACCTCCGAGAATCTCGAACCACTTAGACGACCTCGCAGAAATCTCGGATATGGTGTGTGAAACCCACACCAAACAATGCCTATATAAAGGCACCAACCCCAAGGGCAAGGAGAGGGCAAGTAAGCAAGTAAACATATTCTAGCTCTCATACTTTATGATTTTTAGCTCGCAGTCTACTATGAGAGTACTGACTTAAGCATCGGAGCGACCTCGTCGGGTTAGCCACCTCGGGTCCTCTGACATTTGGTTCCTTGCAGGACTCCAAAGAGCAAGGAAGCTCATCACCTAACCCGTCCAACTCGGCACCTGATCAATTTGGCACCTGCCCAACACCTGGTCAGTTTGGCACCTGCCTGGCACCTCACAGGCAGCTCGGCATAAGGTAGTTTGCCACCAAGTAGCTCACCACCAAACAGTTCGCCACTAGGTAGCTCGCCACTAGTGAGCTCCACTTGGGAACAATCGTCACTGACGAGGTACTTAGCCAAAAAATTAACACATCACAAAAAAATTGATACATGACCAAAAATTATTACATCAGAATCATGTCTGTCAATTTCACCCGCTTACTACTCTTCTCACTTCTTTCGTATGAATTATCTTCAAACGCTTCCTCAATTCCTTGTATCAAAGAAACTTATCTCTCCACTCAGATACTCAGGCAACGTCACCTGATGGAGTCTTTAAAAGGAATTGACGAGCATTGGACGAGATAATTGAGGGGAGGGAGAGCGGGGATGGTGGATTTCTTCCTGCTGTCGGTGGCTTCTGCGTTCATGGACACTGGTGTGAGTGAGTGGCTGATGGATACTTGGTTTGGTGGAGGAGAATAAAAAATGAAAAGAAGATCAAACATCCAAGTTAATTAAAGGTAGGATAAATCTCTTAAATTACCCTTACTATTATATACTGTTTAATTATTGTCCTGTGGATCCTTAAATTTTATGATAATTGACTGGCTCTACCCTGTTAATATTTGTTAATATTCTGTCGAAATTCATACGAATTTTTTTTAAAACCCAACTTTGACCTTCATCCCTCTCCCTTTTTCATCATCCCTCCATTGGCAGTGGCGGAAACTATGAAACTGGCGGTGGTAGTGGTTATGCAGGTGCTGCTAGCAGGGGCTATGGAGGTAGCGATGGTGGCGGGGAGTTGAGGCAGTGGTGGCGGTGGTGGAGATTATGGAGGAAGTGGTGGTGGAGGTTATGGGAGTGGCGGTGGCGGTGGTGGAGGTTATGGGAGTGGCGGTGGGGGTAGTGGAATTTCCGGACGGTAGTGCGACGGTGAGAAAGGTCGGAGATCTCAAATCTGCAAGGAGAAACCAGATCTCAGATCTGGCTACCGCCTCACCGTATGGGGGTTTACGGAGGTCGCCGACAGCATGCAGTGCGGCAGCGACGGCGCGGACTTCGGGGTAGCGGAGAGAGGGGTGATCAGCAAGGAGGTTGTGGACGGGGATGATGTTGAAAGGTTCTTCATGGTCGTTGGCTTGTGGCAGGGTGGAACCGTAGCCGGAGATAGGTTCCGGACCACCACCGCGAGCGGCGGCCGCAGCTGGGCGCTGTCTGAGGCTCATAGCATCGGATCCGCCGTCTTACGTTTGTGTCTCTTTCTGCTGCTAATTCCTTGCCTTTCTGTCACAGATACAGAGAAGCGGGGAGATGATGAGTACTGTTCTGTATAGAGGGAAAAATTAAAATTAAAAGACCTGGTCCCGCACTCCCGCTTGGACTTTTGCATTAATTTGGACAATCAACTGTGGCTTTCAGTAAAAAAATTAATGAAAGTTCACCTGAAACTGTGAAAACTCTTCCGGTGATTAATAGATTAGACTTCAAGATTAATAGATTAATCTTCATAAATCCAGTTGCAGATGCAATGTAAATCAGAATCAAGTGAAAGAGATTTTCATGGACGCCTAATTCGAGTGGCAACGGAGGGTTGAAAGAATGTCTACGATGACGCCAATGGTAGTTTAAGAATCTCAGATGTCAAGGATAAGCAAAGGAAGAATATCTCTTTAATAGCTCGGGAGCTCAACGGAGGGTTGAAAGAATATCTAATCAAGGATAAGCAGAGGACGAAGGAGAGAGAGAATAGAAGAGGGGATGAAATTTGAGAAATAATAGAGGATAAATTTGACATTTTGTTTCCTTTTATTAGCACTTAACACGTTGACAGTAGGGGTAATTTAAGAGATTTACCCTTAAAAGTTTAAGCTTTTTTGGTCCTTTTGTATCTGGTTTAACCAGACACGTTTAGCTAACGGGTAAAGGCCCATTAACGTTAAACATTTTTAATATGCTGACGTGGTCATTTTTTATCGGCAGGTTCACGCTTTCCGTGAACCCGTGGGTTAACAGGATGTGTACTCTGTTTTAGATGTATGCAACATGTGTTTCACTTCTTTAACTGATGATGTTTGGTTTTTAGTTCTGAGAATCGGATTGAATGGTCGCCGGTTTTTCTTTCTTGAGATTGAGATAAATAATTGAGTTACTTGTTGATTAATGGAAAAAAAATTGTAGAATGGGATGGAAGAAAGGATAGGTGATAGGGAGTAAATCAGATTCGAAAATGGAAGATATAAATTATAATAATGAAAATAATAATAAAAGGAGAAAAAAGAATAACATTAAAATTTACAGGTAGGGAAAAACAGGTTTGGGGATTGAGTCCAGTTGCTTAATTTGACAGTTAGGTCACATTTGTTGCCTCATAGGTAAAAAGGAGGAGAATAAGCCTTTAAAAAAAAAGAAACAATAAAAAAACTTAAAAAATAAGCTTGATAAAAATAATTAAAAAATATAATAAATAAGTGACTAATCCAATAGGTAACGGGGCTCCATAAGAAAATAACAAAAAATGAATAAATAATTGATAAAAATAAAAGGAGATAAAATAAAGAAGATAATAATAAAAAGATAAAAACTAAAAATAAAAATAAAAATAAATAAATAAATAAATATAGGGAATATTTTCTTTTATGTTGATTTGTTCTTATCTGTGCTTGATTGTTTGAGATGTCCTGTGAGCCCCACCTATTAGACCTGGGAGAGGGGTGCCTAACTCTCCGAGTCTTACCTGGACTAATTCAGGCTGTTCAGCCAGTGCCTTGGGTCATGAAGTCATTACAAATAAAAAATGATTTTCTTAACACCATTCCCGGAGGATCCATCACCTCTATTTCATTTGATTGATGGGTGGCGACTCCAGCCCAAGTGAGTCATTTCCCGACACTCACATACTTATAAAAGAAATTTCAAATTTTCATTAACCTCTTTCAGACCATTTGAATTTTTCGCATTCAGCATTGCAGCCATCACAAAGAATAGTAAGATAAAATGATCATTTTATGCTGGACCATGTGTATATCTAGCCTTACACTACCATATTGCAACAGGCAAATCTAAAAAGAAAGGGAAGAAAAGAGGATTTAATGGAACCAGAACCTGTTGATACTAAACATGCTATTCCTAGGAAGGTTTGTTTTTATCCTCATATTTTATCCTATCTGAAAATGGAATGGTTTATTCTCTCCATGTTTTCTAATGAGTTGTTTTTTATGTGCCACAGGTCAGATATGCACCAAAAGCTCCTCCTCGTAGAGCACCCATTCCCGCTGCACCTAAAATGTAACATTATGTTGTCATATTGCATCTTCACATGCCATTCGTTATTGATTAAATCCAATTACCTACTTATAACCTTTTTTTGGTCTTGCCTACTTACAGTGAAGAAGTTGAGGATGTAAAGGCTTTTCAAACAAGAGAGTTACTGCGGCGTGTCAATGTACTTTTGTTTTTCATTATTTTCATTATAAGTATCAATTTCCTTATGTTTGATGAATACTATGTTCCTTAAGTCTGTGGTGTGATTTGCTATTGTGCATTTCTAGGAAAGTTCTGTTAATGGAAGGCCTAAAATGGAAAGAAAATGTAAGTTATCTTCTATTGTTTTTCTTATGATGATGTCTGTTAATACTGCATTAAGTTTATAACTCCAATACTTTCTATCCTGGTTTCTAGTTATTTCTTTTCTTTACTCGACTTAATGTTGGTAATAAAGTTAACTATAGGATTTGATGAATTATTCAATGTGACACTAACTTGTATGACTCACTGTTACATCTGTATGGGCTTTATTATGGCTTAACCCAATGGTACTTCTCTTCCATTCCATCTTCCCAATAGATTTCAATTTTCTAGCTTTCATGCTCACTTTTCTATCCTGAATTTATGTATCTCCAACAAATAAAAGTCTTTTAGAATTCATACTGCTTGCTTCCTTTACCCCCAGGTAAATTTACATTTTTAATGATTACGAGGTAATGATCTCTTTAAAATGGTTGTGGGTTCAAAACTTCAGCAACATATCCAAAGATTTCAGATTATTCTGATGTTGAACGTGGATTATATTTTACTCCATTTGATGATCTAAGATTACTGCATCAAGCCTCTTAGTTCTTGTTCTTTTGACTTCTTCCTATTTCTCTAAATAATCTTATTGAGAATATTGTAAGAATCATTTCTCCTTGTGTTTCAGTTTTTTAGATTCACTAATTAGGCTTTTGGGCATGTCACCCATTTTATTTTGATTTGATAGTGGAAGATTTGTTGACATTCCTCTACTATGTATTTTTAACAATGTTCTCAAAGATGTGGCTATTCTTATCCAAATCATTGTATCTCTTGATAAACCCCCTTTCTTCTCAAATGGGCATTACAACTAACTTAACATGCTTTCTGCTAAATCAATCTCTTCAAGGACAAATTAAGATCCATCACCAAGAGTTGTATGCATGTAAGAGTTGTCTAACATTGGTATAATTCCATAACTTTAGAATCAAAGTTTTCTTGATCCTTCTCTTAAACACAAAACCAACTACTCAATTGAAATCATCATTTAATACAAAATTCTATCCTATCATTTGATACTTAACTAGGTTGTCAAAAAAAATGATACTAAACTAATCACTTAGAAGATATCAATAAGAAAAAAGTTCAGTAGTTAGAAATTCTTGAAAACAACTTTTCTTACTAAAACAGGAGGCTAAACAATTTCATGGTCCATGGCCATCATCCATGTGCATGTTTTTGGTGTAAGATCCTATAAGAACATTGCTTTGTTATGTGTTGGGCCAGATGGATGGGGGAGGTTAAACTCATAAGAGGGACCTCCTTGCTTAGCAAACAATTAGTTAACCAATAGAATTCTAGTTTTGAGCCTCCTTAACTCCATGCTATGTATTCTTAAAGGAAGGGAAATTCTAGCAAAAGCATGGATTAGAGTGGGTAAATGGTACTACTTTATTGATAAATCAATTACCTGTTCTTATTTCTGGTTTTATTACTTTCAGCAGGACCTGCACAAGTTGCATTTGGTTTTGGACCTTCATCAAATTATTTTATGTCATATGGCTCTTCAAAAGTTGGTAGTAGTAGTAAATATCAAGGTTTGGGTTCTGATGGTTAGTACACTTCCTTTTGTGGAATTGAGTAACCAATGATGCTAAGGAATATAACCTCTGTAATGCATTTTTGTAGATGGAGTTCATTCATCAGCACGTAGAATGGAGAAAGAATACAAAGAACCCTGGGTAAGCAAACACTAACCTGGCTCCATTCCCAAAATCTCATAATGCGTTTCTCTCTCTCTCTCTCTCATATGCTATCTTACAGTTTCCCTTGATGGCTCTCTAGGACTACTACTCTTACTATCCCGCTGCCCTTCCTTTGAGAAGGCCATACTCAGGAGACCCAGGTAAGTTTGAGGCACATCTCAAAAGTCACATTACTTTAAAACAGAAAATCTAGGGTATTAGAGTTTAACATGATATTTCACTGCACCCATGGGGAAAGAAATAGGGGACACTTTCCTCAACTACATTAACTTTGTCACATAGCTACTATCTTTTGAGCACTTGTTTATAGTAGGCAAAAAAAAGTGTCAAAAGATGTAGCGTTTTCTTGATGCACAATGCTAGGCTGCTTTTGTTTGAATGTAAAAGGGATAGATTACAAAGTTTTTGCTATAGAAGGTGTGGGAATCTAACTAACAATTTTTAGTAAAAAATTGTCTCTTTTGCGTTCAAGCAAATGGAAAAAACCATGTTGTAAGATTGCTCATATTTAGCTCCATTACTTTCAGTACTTCTTGATGACGAGGAATTCGGGGAGGCTTCAGAAGAAATTGCTTATGATGAAAGTTCTGTAAAGTTAGCTACAGAGCTTGACTTAATGGTTGGTAATGATTAAAATGCAAGATCAAATACAATGTTACAGGAAATATTTAGAAGCCTCTTAAATTCTTGTTCAATTATTGACAGGAAGAGAATAAAGAAGCAAGGATGATCTTCCTTCAGCTACCGTCATCTTTGCCCCTAGTTAAGCGGTCAGCTACAACAAACAATGATGGAACCAATAGTGGTTTGAAACAATTCAGAGGTGGGGTTTCTTCAGAAAAGCCCTGCAAATTGGAAGAGTTGCCTGTTGGATTCATGGGTAAAATGCTAGTATATGAAAGTGGTGCCATTAAGCTGAAGCTCGGGGATACCCTATATGATGTGAGTAAGAGTAAATGTGATAGTTATAATCTTGGATCCACTTTCATGTTTCTTATATTTGATTCAAATAGGTTTAGTTGTTTTTAGTTTGCCTTTATTGGCTCTATATATAGATATATAATTCCAATCTTGATTACTGGCTTCTCATTGTAAAATAAAACTTCGAATATTTTTATACCTTTTTTTTTCTAGGGCTCATTGAACCATGGGGCTATTTTTATTTTTTCAAATCGAACTACTATCACTAGTTTCTGGAAAACCATGAACCAAAACTGAACCGAATCCAATCAGTTAACTAGTGATCAGTTTTTCAGTTTTTTTTTTTATATTTATAATATATATTATAAATAAATATATAAATTATAATAAAATACTATATTATATATATAGTGCATATATATTCATTTTTAATAGGACAAATTTCTTAAACTACCCCTATTGTTTAGCTAATTGACTAACTCTACCATTACTGTTTAACTATTGTCTTAAACCACCCATACTGTTTCTAACAATTATCATCGCTGTTAAATCATAACGAAAATAATGAAATGTCCCTTTTTCCCTCTCTCTCTCTCTCATTCTTCTTCCCCTTCATTCTCCCTCATTCCCTCAGATTAAAACTCAGCAATAGCTCCTCCCCGTTTCGGTTTGTCTTTTCTTCTTTCTCTCCCCTTCTTTCCGTCGATCCCATTTTTCGTCTCCCCTCATTCCTTCTCTTTCCCTTTTTCTTGTATCGTCACTATGGCGGATTTGGATCTGGCAGTCCATCTCGTCCAAATTAACCACTCAAATGTGGGGTTTTCATGAGGCATGCTCTGAGCACCACTTGTTTAGAGGTCAAGGTGTTGTTGGAATATCTTCCACCACGAACCAGCCCTGCTTCTCAACTGATGTAACTGCCTTCAACAAGATAGAATATCCTTTATTGCATTGTGCTAGGATATTTGGGTTGCGAGCTACGGTTGCAATTTGCCTGAGGAGTATCTACAATGGGTTGATCGACTATGTCTTGGAGTTCTTTTTTACCTGTAGATTGCATGGATATTGAGGAACAGAGGGTGATGCTTAATTCCTTGTTCCATGGGTTTAGGGACGCAAACAGATCAGATTTGAATCAGGGTATATTCAAATACAATCTGACACTGTGCATGTCAGATTCAATCTGATTGGATCTGATAGGGCTCGATCTGAATTTGAATCCTATTGGTTATTCAGATTTGATTTGATCCGATTTGTTTTCTTTAAAAATTAATAAACTATTAAAATAAAAAATAAAATATACCAATTTAAATAAAGAAAAAACAAAAAAATACAAATATTTGTAATTATTTTCCTCATATATATACATGTTTTTTATAAAAAATAAATAATATAACAAATTTATAAAAATATAATATAAATAATATATTTATAAATAAATAACATATATATAATATATTTATATTTATAAATATATAACACATCGAATCGAATAGGGGTGATCCGAATTCAACCAAATAGATGATCCGATCCTATTTGCACCCCTAAACGGGTTTACCTGGGTTTACGGGTTGTCACCCTCACTATCTCTCTCTCTCTCTCTCTCTCTCCCCTACTCTTTCACTTCTACTGTTTTGCCATTGCCACTGCAAGTTGCAGCGGCAGATTTAGTAACCCCTCTTTCACTCTTCATGTGTGTACAGATTTTGACAGAATGTTAACAGATGCTAATGGTAAGGGTAGAGTTAGTCAATTGTCAGAAATAATAGGGGTGGTGCAAGATAATAGTTAAAACAGTATGGGTGGAGTTAGTCAATACTAAACAGTAGGGATAGTTTAAGAAATTATCCCTTTTAAATATATAGATAATATAAAATATATATGAAAATCATATACAACACACACACACATTGATATACCAGTTGGTTCAGTTAATCATTGATTTTTTATATTGGTGAACCGAAACTGAACTGGTACCTTCAGTTTTTCAAAAATAAACTCACCGGTTCAGTTAACTGGAATTTTTAATTCGGTTTTGTCAGTTTGGTTCAGTTTTTTGGTTTTTGATGATCACCCCAACTTTCTTCTGCATTCCATTCTTTCTTGTTGCTGTGATTAGATATTTATGTTAATAAAAATAGAACATAAATTCTTATACTTTGAATTTTATATGGTTGTAAAAATCAAAATGTTTTTGAAAACTTTTTCATAATATTCTTTGCAATTCTTATGATATTAACCTATAGGAAGATAAAGTTGTAGCTCCATTTACTCCTTGCCATTTTTCTTGTCATTTCTGCTACCCAATAGGAATATATTTTGTCCTTCCACCAAAAGTGTTCTACATTGTTCAACGACCAAGTCTTCCCAAACTAGTATTAGAAAATATTGCAAGTATCTGAATTTTTGTTATAAGAGTAAAAGTAATTCAGTTTTATTGTGATGGACGTACTTAATTTCTTGCTTTGCTTGCAGGTTTCTTCGGGCATGAATTGTGTTTTTGCTCAGGATGTTGTTGCAATCAATACTGAAGAGAAACACTGCTGCATTCTTGGCGAGCTCAACAAGCGTGCTGTCATAACTCCAAATATTGACTCGATCTTGAATAGTATGATCGACTCAGATTAGTTTTTGCTTGGTTACAAGAGATTTTGGCTTCATGAAAGAAACTCAAGATTTAATAGTTGAGGAAAATTGTATACCAGCTTCGTAGTGCCTTGTTTCTACCACAGTAGTAGAATGGACTTGTTACAGAAAGCCATGACATTTCTTCTTCCTTAAGCTATATCATTCTTTATTCCTTAACCATAAATAATAAAAGTTAGAAGTCATTCATTTGATTCAAGAAAAGTTCATTAAATGCCTTGCTTTTTTTTATACACAAAAGAGGCGTGTTGGAGTGGTAGGGTTTCATTCGTGCTTCTCGTCCAAGTCATTGCCCTCTCACAAAAAGACAGTTGAAGATCATTTTCCCAACTCGTTTTAAAACAGGAGTTGAGTTCTCTGATTGTTTATGTTTGGTAGATGACAGTTTAAAGCAAGGTTCAAAGTATCACGACATATTTTTGAATGGAATAATATTATAGGTTGGAATGGTATAAATCCTTCAATCTAAGGCCAGTCCATGGAAATGCTTTGGTTGGATCGAGTTAAACATGCCCAAGTTGCTGTCCTAGCTATAAACATGGTATAAATCCTTCAATCTAAGTTTCTTTATGGGTTTGTATCAGATGGTCAAGGTTGTCAAATTGATACTACATTTAGGCCTTGTTCATTTACATAGAGGCCATTTATCCGGATAAGTGTATTTATCCATGTTCTTTTATGTTAAATTTATCTGGGTAAATGAGATCTTTCAAATTTCTCATGTTCTTTTGCCTCGTCCACTTTCCCAACTAAGTGATTAATTTTCTATGTTTTGTCATTTTTATCCATGGGTCCAAGTTTATGCTTTTTGAATTATATTTTTTTAATGGGAATTTTTGACATATTATATTTTGAGCATTTACTCTCCACTTGGAAACTTTACCAAGTGGATGAAGGGTAACACTTTCCGTGGTAAATGATACCTAGGGGAAAGGCATTTACTGTGGGTCTCACCTAATTCCTGAAAAAGAACATGTGAGAGTCGGTCAATGGGAATCAAAATTCCATTAATCGACTTTCCCCCCTACCAAAATCCATGAAATGAAATGAAGGAGGCCTTAGTATTGTATAAAATATTTAATTAACCCTGGGTTTTGTGAAATTGAGTAATTATGCACTCATTGTTTGCAAAATGACTTAAAAAATATCCTTAGGTTTTCTGACAATTGAACACTACTACTGTTAACTATGGGTGAAAGAATAAAATATCTATTTTACCCTTCAATTTCTTCAAATTTTCAAAATGATATTTTTAACCTATGACAACCAAGAAATGGAGACATTGAGGGACTTTTTTATGGCCGGACAGAAAGAATACTATGCGGTTCTGGGCTGCGTTTTCTTGTAGGACATTATTCATAGATCGAGACAGATAACAACAAATTTGTTAGTGAGCGTTGCATCTGTTTTTCCTTTAGCCTAATGAAGCAATGTCGTCTTACCACCAGTGGTGCACAACTTGTCTCCGTCCAATCAAGAAATGATTTGCTTTCTCTAATTCTTTGTTTTCCTATTTGTAGAAGCAACAACTAAAGAAGTCTATGACGATCAAAAATGACTGCTCATAAAGAGCTTAGTTCTCATGTAGAACAAAAAAGAAAAGGCTTTAATCTAAATTACAATTCCTTTTTCTTACCAGATACGTACGGTCTTCTCCGGATTGTGCATTGCGCTTGCGACTATAACAAAAGGCAAAAGCAAAGGAAAAGGAAATAAAAAATAGAACGCAAACCAACACCAAAGACCTCTTCTTACGTGAGATTCAATTGTGTTTTGGTTGCCGTTCATTGGCATGGACCTCCTCCGTCTAACATAACAGGCTGAGAGTGTTGGGTTTCCCTAGCTATGATGTTGGAGACACCACTCAGAAGGGAAGATCACATGTCTGTCCCACAACATCCCCGTCGTGTATTGGGAACATCTCTCAATGATGACATCATCGGTTCTGGTACTATCATCGAGAGATGTTCTCAATACACAGTAGGGATGTGCTGTGGGACATTGTGGGGCAACCCCTTGTGGGGCGGAGATGTGAATTCGAAGGAAAGGGTCTACCAAAGAAGACCAAAAGGGGAAACTAGGGAATTTGGCAAAATAGTCTATTCATTACATATGAGCTTTACATTTTTATAGCCAATCATTGGCAATCATAACGATAAATGATTACAATCATTCCATGATCTCCTAATATTTTAGGGATAAGTGGACTACGTTCCACCTCAGAAATCTAAAATTACACCCCTCCTAGTCTACTAGTAGCCTCCCTATAAACTGTATCCTGCCTGTGGATTTGGCATCGATCTACGGTTAGGATTCATCCACTTGTATGGTGGAGCTAAGACTTCTAGGGCCAACTGAACAATAAAAACCCCAATATTCTAACGGCCTGGCATCTGCTAACTATTTGGTGGACCAAGAAGTCCTGGATTTTGGAGGAGACACGTGTCCCTGGGGTGGAGATCACATGATAGCTCCCCCTCTCTTCGCAACAACCTTGTCCTCAAGGTTGACCTCTAGGAAGCACTTGATGAGTTCAACCCAATTTTCCCACGTGGCATCAAGTTTAGTTGTCCCATCCCACCATATAAGTACCTTTTGTTACAACTTGATTCCCCATTTTGATGATTTGCTTGTTGAAACTGACCTTTGGAATGGGATGTACAGTTCCATCTGGAAGTAAATGTGGTAAAGAACTTGCCTTGATTGCATGCTAGCCCAGGTGTTTCTTTGAGTTCCTCTTTGACTTGATGAGCCTTCGTGGTGCATGAGACATACATCAGGAGAGTAGGAGGAACCCATATACGACCTAATAAGGGGTGGTCCAAGCTGAAGTGGTAGGTGGTATTGTACCACCATTTGGCCAAGGGTAGCCATCTCTCCCATGTCTTTGGTTGTTCGCTGGTGAAGCATCTCAAGTAGGCTTCCATAATACAATTAAGAGCTTCAGTTTGTTCATCCAACTAGGGGTAATAGGCTAAGTTCATCTTGAGTGTCGTACCTTGGAGTTAAAGAGTTCTCACCAGAAAGAGTTGGTGAAGACTGGGTCCCTATTGGAGATGATGCTTTATAGCATTCCATGAAGTCTAAATATATCTCTCATGAAAGCCTAGGTTGATGTGCGAGAGCCAAGAAATTTCCATATTTTGATAGTCGATTAACCACCACCGTTACAATTGTCTTCCTATTGGAGGCTGGCAACCCATCGATATATCCTGCTAGATCTTGTTAAGAACTAGTAGGGGTTATAGCAATTCGGGTACCGACACATTCTCCCCTTACAACACTAGAAAACTTCACATTCTCACACCCACATTTTGAGATCTTTCTTATAGCCAACTAGTAATAAATTTCTCTCAATCGTTGTGATAGTTAGAGTGGCCACCTGAGGGACTAGCGCACACTTATTCGAACAATTTGAAGTGGAGAGGCGAGTTCGGACCTAACATTATTTGTCCTCACTTCCATAACTCATCTTTCTAGACCACTCCCTTAGGTAGGTCCTCTCCTTGCTCAACCTTTTGAACAATTATTTATAGAAAAGGATTCTCCTTGGTCTCTTTCCTAACATCCTCAACCCTTGTGGAAATCAACACCGATATGGAAAAGCTCTCACCTTCAGGGACTCTAGATAAGAAATCGGCCACTATGTTCTCCCTCCCCTTGTTCACCACTTCGAAATTATACCCAATCAATTTACTTAGCATTTTCTATTGTGCAAGGGTGGCTATCTTCTGTCATAACATGTGGGAGAGACTTTGATGATCATTCTGGATCTAGACCACCTACCAAGGAGATATGGCCTCCATTTATGTATTTCCTTGACTATGGCTAGAATCTCCTTCTCATATTTTGATTGATGTAGGTTGTGCCGGCTGAGGGCCTAGCTGAGGAAAGCAATTAGTTGACCATCTTGTGTTAACACCACCCCTAGGGATGAAAAGGGGCTCGAACTAGGTCGGACAATCCCCTATTGAAACATCTCGCGCACCATCTTTTCTATGACATTCTTCTAGCAATGGACGTACCAATATGTTCAAACATTGCAGAGTAAGGGTGGCAAAATTCCAAGCCACTATGCATAGAGATTGTAGCCATTGAGTATCCGAGACAACGACATATCCTTGTAATGGCAACACAAAGCAATCAGCAATAAGATCCAAACCATTAACCTAAGTACACACCTATTAGAATTTCCCTGATCATTGTAGCTTATCACTGTTAGCCACCATTACTTGAAATCTAGTGGAAAAGGTGATCAAAATTCCAGCCTTCTCCTGTACCCGTGGGTTGATAAAGCTGTGGGTCGAGACAATGTCACAATGAGTATGGTCAAAGGATACCCATTCACACTTCCCCTAACGTTCATTGTATGTGGTGATGTATGTCCCAGGATGGCATGCGGAAAAATCTTGGGTGAAGGTTCTTCTACCACTTTTCCTCCTATGTTGTTGTTGTTGTCTTCCATTATGACATCAATCCACAGGAGTTTCTTTGTTTCGCTAGAGTCGGACATCTTACCTCATGTGGTGGCCGAGGAGCAGCGGTTGCTGGAATGGCTATCAGTGGTTGAGGCTTTGGTAGATCCCGCATAACCGCCTACTGCTTTACCATTGATTTTTCTTCCTTGAGTTGAGTTAGGCGAAAAGCACAAATCAAGGTGGTGGGCTTGAACTTTTCCACACCTACCCTGATCTCCAGCTTAAGGCCAATCATAAAGAACCCCATGAGATAGCCTTCGTTCGATCCACTAGACACACACAACAACTTCTCTTGGTACTCCTACACAGTCCTTGTCTAGACTAGCTTGGAGATTCAACCAGCATAGTTCATTTCCTGTTGTTCAGCAAATTGCGCATCCAACGTGGCTGTGAATTGCTTCCATGTCGGCTACGATTCAAACTCCTTAAGCCACCCATACCACTCTACCACCTTGTCGTCGAAGCCTAGACCAGCCATCGTCACCCATTGGTCCTCTAGGATCTCGTGGATACTGAAGCATTGTTGGATCAACAACAACCACCCGTCGAAATTGTTGCCATTGAATCGGGGTAGGTTTAGTTGGGCTGATTATGGAAATCCGCCCATTGTGCCTACTGAGTTGCCCAATGGATCCTTCCCCTTCAAATTGTCGCCCCACAAATAGTTCTTGAGGACTCTACTCCTCTTGTAAGACATTGGTCGGAGTTGGAGAGGCTAACCACCTCAAAATCTCATCAAATTTGGAATCCATGCTTGTTTATTGTCACTCCAGGTTGTTAACTTGATCCTCAATCTCCACCACTCTTGGTTCACTAGGACCTTGCCACTCGAATACTAGAATGGCACAGACCTCCTCCCTTTTGACGGGCTAAGAGTGCTAGGTTTCCCACATCTATGATGTTGAAGACACCGCTCACAAGGGAAGGGTCTATTAAAGAAGACCAAAAGAGGAAACTAAGGAATTTGGCAAAATAGTCAATTCATTACATATGGCCTTTACATATTATAAATACTACAATATCAGAATAAGATAACTCCTAGCTAATAAAGGAAATTCAAGATCAAGAAATTACATAAAGGCTCTACTAATAGAAAAGGAAATTACTAAGGCTCTAAATTTGATAGGAGATTCCAAGGCTCTAAGTCCTCATGAACTAAATGTTGGTTTTTCAATAAAATGTTGGGGGTATTCCAAAACATTCGATCATTGGAGTTGTCAAAGCCTTAAGGATAACTTGGGATCTAAACAAGAACTTCCTAACTTTAATACCCAAAGTTGAGAATCCTAAAACCCATGATCAATATAGACCAATAAGTTTGTGTAATATCATTTACAAAATTATTGCAAGAATTCTTGTTAATAGACTGAAGCCTCTCTTAAGAACATTCATATTTCATACCAATCTACTTTTGTGCCTAGAAGGCTAATCACTAACAATATCCTTATTGCCCATGAAATATTTCACCTCATGTGGAAAAAAATAGCAAAACAAGTTATATGGCTTTGAAAATTAATATGGAGAAAGTTTATGACAAATGGGAATGAGACTACATAAGAGAAACCTTAGCTAAATTTTGTTTTCATGAAAAGTGGATAAATTGGACTGTGAAATGTGTGACATGTATAAGCTACCAAGTAAATGGATCTTCTACGATCTGCTTCAAACCTAGTTGGGAAATCAAACAAGGCCACCCTCTATCACCTTACCTATTTGTATTATGCACTGGACCTTTAACTAAGCATTTTGATAAAATGGCAACTCACAAAAATGAAGGTATAGGATTTAAAACCTCAAGAACTAGGCCCGCAATCTCATTTTTGTAATTTGTGGATGATTATTTAATATTTGCTAAGGCAAATATATGGGCCTGTCATCTAGTAAAAAGCACCTTAGAGGTCTTTGCCAAGGCTTTTGGACAAAACCCAAACTTCCAAAAATTTCAATAGTGTTCTTGAAAAAATGTCCCTAAAAGATGCTAAAGAATCCTAGTTAGACAGTTTTCCATCCCAAGATCAAATGATGAAAGCAAATATATTAGAGCTCTTTTGATTAAGCAAAGAGTCACTAAAAATACTTTCAAGGAATTTCTTGAAATGGTTAAGGGTTGGAAAAAGGAAAACCTTATCTGTTGGAAGTAGAGTCACTCTCCTAAAAGCTGTTGTGGGCAACATAGCCCAATATGAAATGAGTATATTTGTCATCGTGAAGTGACAGTTGAAGAATTGGACAAATTGTAAAAACAATTTCTTTGGGGAAAGAAGAAATCAAAGAGAACATTTGCTCATGCGAATTGGGATTTAATTTGTATAGATAAAACCAAGGGAGTGCTACGAATAAAAAATTAGCCTTAGTAAATATGGAAAATCTTATGAAACTAGGATAGTTCAAAGATCAAACTACGCGATTTAAACTTAAGTCTCCAACTATACTTTCTCCTTCAATTGTTTCTTGAAATATATTATTATTGTTAGTGATATATTTGAGTCTTGGTCAATTACAACAGCTTTATAGAATCACCATTTTGTCAATGATAGATTACTAAGCGACGCATTTGATATTGCTTGTGCTTCAAGTTTCTCTGCCATATAAGAGAGAGCTATTAGAATTCCGAACCCTAAGGCTATGTTTGGTTTGAAGGAAAAAGTAGAGAAAGGAAAGAAAAAGTAAGGAAAGCTTTACAAGTCCTGTATAGGTTTTCCTATATTTCCCTTCTTTTCTCTATCTTTTTCTTCAAACCAAACATAGCCTAAATGATTATTACACTAAACTTATAGGTACACCCATGACCTACCCTAATCCAACCCTTTTTTATTTGACCCATTATCATCCCCCATCTTAAATGCATGGATTGGGTCTATAAATTTGCATTTCCTAGGCATAATATCCCAATAAATCTCTTAAGTTTGCCTTCCATTACTCTTTTGCAATATTGATACATTGGACCTTGGGCATAAATTTTTTTTGAAGTTCATAATTTTGAAGAAAAGAAATATTATTTTTGAGAAACCTATTAAACTTCTACATTCCTCCCTAGTTGTACCAAACATTGTAAGGAAAAATGGTTGAAAACATTTTTGATGTGGCTGATCTGATAAACAAAAAACTAATCCACACTATCTCTTTTAAATATGATTATAAACTATTCAGGACCGTGTGATGCACGGGCATTGTTGTAAGAAATTGAACTAGAAGGACTTTATATGATTCCTTATAGGGTTAATTAAGTCATATTAAATCCATCACAAGCATTATTTTTGTGGTACGCATTGTTTGATAAAGCTGAATTAAATTTCATTAAATGTTTATTTTTAAAAATATTTATTGAGGTTGATTATTTTTAAAAATATTAAATCCACTGGTTTTCAAGTTAGTGGTTTGATTGTCCAATCCCAACAAACATCCCATTGCAATTTAAAAAATAAAATAATTAAAATAAAAACTGGTCAAAAATCATTGTTCGGGTCAAATGGGTTGATGGTTTGATCACCTAAGTCAACAGAATCATTGATAGTCAACAGTTTTGGCAAAGAACAATTCTAAGGTGAAGTGGAACCAATTGTTTGGACAATTTCCTAGTTGAATAATCCGTCCATCTAAGTTGATGGTGGTTTAAAAACCATGGATTATAAGATATTATGTATTGTGTAATTTTTATACAATACATAATATTAAATACTATATTCTTTTGATAGGAAATATAAAATATTACATATAATATATATTTTAGGTGTTATATTATAATATTTATATATAATATAAAAGATAAAATAAAATAATATATCATACACATTATCTATTTGGGGGTTAGTTTTGGGCTTGGGATTTGTTGGACAAATCATGGTTTCTAAACCGTCATTGGCCTCTTTTGGAAATTGTTCAAGCAACCAGTTTCATCTCACCCCTGAACTATTCCTTTGCAAAAAATTGTTGACTTGGTCAACAACCCATTGACCCGAGCTACTATTATTGATGTGCAATTTCAATTATGATGTTATGCTAAGTTTACTACTATGAAGAAATTTTAGTAATATTAGAGTTTGTTATTATAAATTAAGTATACAATTCTTGTAATTAATTTTACAATTATTATTGTTAAAATTGAAAATCAATAATTTATTTTGATTTTTCTATTATGTTAATCATTTTTAAATGGAAATTAAATGAATACTAACATTTAGTTAACTAACTAATTAATTTTGCAAACTACTTTTATTAATTGAGTTTAACATGCAATAGTATGGGTAATGTCAACACATGGGGCCCATATTGTATGTTATACCCGTAAATCTTCAAATTGTCTCTTTATCTCTAAATGACCCATGTAAGATTTATGAGAGAGAGAGAGAAAGAGAGATTTTAGGAAGATTTAGGAGAGACTTTAGAAGAGAGATATTTTAGGAAGACTTTTAGGTAATTGGGAGGGGGGGGGGTGGGTTGGAGAAAGGAGAGGCCAAACATGGGCTAATATTTCAGGCCCATGCCATATTTCAAGTCAAGGTTTAAAAAATTGCAACGTATTAGTCGATATGTATCGTTCCAGCTCGAGTCTGTATTGGATACTTTGAATGTATCCGAATATCTGATACATATTGTAATATTAGATTCTCTCTCTCTCTCTCATAAATAAGCCTATTTAATAATTCTTTGTCTCTTTAATAACTCCTAATCCCCTGTAATAATTACCTCTCTCTTAATTAATTACTACATTTATGACAATATTTAAATTCAAATTTTAATTTGATCCACCATAATAAATTCGAAGTTGATTTGTCATTAAACCAACCTATTTAAAGCTACAAATAAGAGAGGTAATGAGAATTGAATCCTAGTAATTTGATTGTCATAAACATAAACAAACCACTACACCATATTCAATTGTTGATTATACTTGTATGTATTATTATTCTTAAGCAAATATTTTTCTTCTTAATAAATGTTCACTAATTAATGTTAAAATTGATTATTAAAATTTATATACTAATAAATATTAATATGAATTATATTGATTTTCTGAAAATTAATACACATTTCACTTCTTCCATTATCTTCGACAATTACCCATTTGTCCCTATATCTCACATTTTATATAAACTATTGAGGTATTGGTTTGTATTTTTCAATAACTTGTTTTCTTTATAATTGTTTAAATAACTTATTTTAAGGGCATATAAAACTTATAATTATTGTTATTATTGTATTTTTTAAGATTTATATAAGTTTCCTAATGTATCCATGCGTATCATGATTTTTTTGTATGTATCCATGTATATCCAAGGCGTATCTTGAAACATCTCTTAAAATTGTCTTTCTAATGCATCTTACGTTTCCAATACTTTGAACCTTGTTTCAAGTAGGTATTTGGTATCATCACTATGTAGGTGTAGTATTTTCAGCACCATGTAGGTGTAGTATTTTAATCATATACTTTTTTTTGTTTAACAAAATCATTTATAAAAATAAATGCTTACTTCAAACATTTTGGGCTATGTAAAAGTTATCATTACAAAGAAAATACCAAAATGAAGTTTTTTTTTTTTCCGTCATGGCATTAATGTTTTTCACTTTTTAGTTTATTTGGTAGGGGTATAACTAAGTTGGCCCATGTTAGCAAGGTGTCAACCAGTTGGTTGGTAAGGTCTCTTATTGGTTGTAGTGGAGACTTGGGATCAAATCCCACCTGCATCTGGGTTGGGGGGTTTAGTGCCTTGGAGTAAAAGAAAAGTTGGCCAGTGTTAACATTTTACATTGTTTTGGACTTTGGGCCTTTGGGCTGGGGCTATTCAACTCACCCAAATTGCACCCCTCCTATGAAGAAAAAGTGTACACAAAACCCAATTCTACTTTCATATTTTTTAGACATATACATTGCCTAACAAAACGGCCATGATACCAAACATGTCCCAAGTTCTAAGCTTATTCCATCACCCTTGCTTATAGAGGCCACAAAAACCCCTTTTAAGCGTAGGTGGTGTGAAACAAACCACAAACAAGAAAATAAACTCTCCCTCGATCTTTTTCACCAAATAGCTGGATCACTAATTTTGAGGACATCCTTCTCGCCCATCCCATTAGGTTAGCTTCACCTTGTAATTAGAACATTGAACCAGTATCTTATCCCATCTCTTGTAAGTTGCTTCGGTGTCTTTTTAATTTTATGGTCTTTTTTTTTTCTTTTTGAGGACAATACTCTCGTTCCACTTCTAAAATTAGAAAATATTGCTATGAATCAGCTATTTGGTTTGCATTCGTGGATGAATTTCCATCCACAAATATTACTATGAACCAGCCAATATTTGATTCAATTCTCATTCTTTCTCATTCCTACCCAAGATGAAATTCTAAAATAGACACTAATGGGTAAAAATGGGTAGAATAAGAAAATATTGCTATGAGCCATACACTTTTATCTTAAAAATGAATTATTTTCAAATTAGCCAATGCTCTATGTTGCTTATTTTTATTCTTAAACAAAACTGTGTTAGTGGTTATAAACTGCCAACCTATATAGGTCTCTAAAATTGTCGCATAGATGTTTACTAGTGGATGGTCGACGGTCAATGCCCATTGGCATATATTTTCATTGCAGTCTACCAATAAACATTAATGGCGGTGCTTTTGTAGACCTAGAACGTGAGTGATGACTGTTGGCATAGAATTTCTTTAAAGAATGAAAATGAGTAAAATGGAACATGATTATTTTTCATGCTTCAGGATGCCTCAATTTTTGTGCTATGGGTTGATTTTTCATCCCGAAAAGAATAAGGTCCATGACAAGAATTTTATAATCAAACGCTTTAATATTATTCACTCTTACCAAAAATAAGCAAAAAAAAAAATGAGGCCAAGAGCAGAAAACCAAACATGACCTTAAGATAAAAGGCTTTTGTCACGTAAAGTGGTGATGTGGCAGATTCTTCAGTTGAGCCATAAATTACGAAGTTACGAAACCTTAACTCCCTTGCCGTGCCGGACCCGTCGGAGTGGAGTAGTATTAGAACAGTCCTATGTCATTTCATCATAGATTTGCTATGCTTTGTGCACGAGCGTATTCGACCTGTCACGTCATTTCCAAGTTTCAGTAGCCTCTGCCTCTGCCTCTGCCTCTGCCTCTGCCTCTGGCAGTGGAGCTTCATCAATGATCTCAATCGTGTGAGCGGTGACCCCCAGCCCTAACGTGTTCGTTGCGCAGTTCAGACTTCAGAGGTGAGCGTGCCGACCGCTCATCAGCGCTGCGCTTAAACATCGGCTGATCACCCAATCCAACCAGAACCAGGCAGAAGCCAAGCAGTAGCAAAGCCAAGCACAAGGCATCCCTCAGATTGGATAATCCACGGACTCATCGAATGGGCCTCCCTCTAGTCTCTAGTTCTCTACTACCACAGTCACACAGACCCTACATCTTGCAAAAAGGATCTGCCATCCATCCGTCTAATTTATTTACAGCTGATCTTAGGGGTGTCAATGGACTGATTTTGGATTGGACTCTGTCCAAATAAAATCAATTTAGATAAATTATATGGACTAATAAGACATATTGAATTGAATCAATTTAAACTTAATAGTCTAAAGTATTTATTGGATTGAACAGACCTGATCCATTCATAATGAATTTATATTGGATTGAATCGGATTGTGAATTGGAAATTAGAAATTAGAAATTTCGTTTGATATCTACACTTGGTGGGCATTAATTCTTCTACTTATAATAAATATAATGTTAATAAAATGGGCTGGGCTAGGATTAATTAGTTCATACCTAGCCCACCTGCTTCAGAAGAATCAGAACTAGCCCGAGCCCACAGTTTCTCTTTGGTAACAATTTAAGCAAGCCATATTATTGACAACAAAAAAAAACAATACATTTTTCTTAAGGTGATGTTTGGTTTCTGATTCTAAAAGAGGTTATCTTATTAAATTTTTTTTTTTTTTTAAGAATGACAGACATTTTATTGATTGAACGAGACAATACAAGAGAAGAGGCTGTCATGTACCACGATATGTTAGTATTGATGTGTGCATGCATGTACAATAGATTGGTGATGCATGGAATAGAAATTTTCATCCTGAAACCAGCTGAGGTGAGACGTGAGACACGAAAGCAACCATGAACCAATCACGGCCTTAAAGGCATTACAGGCTGCAGGCAGTCTGGTCTGGTCTGGTCTGGGCCTGCCGACCACGGAATCTTGGATAGGGTCCATTAGCTGAAGTTGGCAACCTACAATTTTGTTACTACTGTAACCGATTGACCATGCATCCATGATCCATTGAATCATTGACAGCTCTTGGGCCAATCAAGTAACCAAATTGGACTACTTGTTGTGATGTTCGACCTCTTGGCTCTTCCTCTGCCATGCCATGTATGGGCATAGCTTCTTCTGGGTCGAAAAGTCCAGACTTGGCCCATATATAAATATATGTATATTATAATAATAACTACCGTACGTCGTCCACACACCATCTACACAGTGGGTGGGTCCCTCACCAACTGGACAATTAGACAATTGGGATCTCCCTCCACGTGGCAAAAATGGGTCAGGGTCGTGCAGGGAAACTCCCTGCCGCTGCCTGGGCCCCGGCCCCGGCCCCAGTTGTGGACGTGTTGATGTAATTAAGAGGAAATAAGTATTCGAATCCAACTGTGAAGATGGTGTGGACCAGACACCAGAGAATATCATCTGCTTGCAACAAGCAACTGATTACGACTTTTTGGTCGGTCATTTTTCATGGAGAGGTACGGATTAAAAAGGGGGTGTGGATTAGATGGATTTGCAGAGAGATCGATGTGGGGGTGGTCGTCTATATATGATTGAAATAATGCAAATTCCTATTACTTATCTTTTTATCTGCAATTCTGCATTGGCACGCACATACAAACACCCACGTTATTATATGAATTTTTTATAATATTAACTACGCAGAGTTGGAGAGGGAGAGGGAGAGGGAGAGAGAGAGAGAGAGAGAAGAATTGAATGAAGGATCTGACTTTGCTTCATCAACTCCATTCTCTCTCTCCTCGGGGGGTACTGTTACTGTAAAAGCAGGTGTGGCGGTGTGGCAGTCCGTCCTTCCAAGTTCCAACTGAACACTTGTTATTTATTACGCTTCACCATCCAATATGCCCTCCCCAGTCCCGCTCACCCAACATATAATATTCATCTAATTTCCTTCCAATGTTTTAAAAATACGACCCCAAATAGAAAATCAATTTAGCCTCCAACAGCGGTTCGACCTCCAATCTGAATCTGAATGAATGGTCCTCAAAAAACTCGTAAACCATCAAACCCATCCAATACCCCAGTCTGTCTAGGAGACCCAAGCCAAGATCTAGAGTGTTGAATTAATTAGCCCCGGTCCGTTCGATCACAGACCAGAGAGGGTGATGTGGGCAGCAAGTGGCACTACCCCATGTGATGTGTGTAGTGTAATGTATTCTGACACAAACGTTTGCTGGGTTGTAGTTGCAGCTCCAATCTCCAGTGTCCTCCGCTCCGCCCATGTGACGTGCGTAGAAACACCCACCCACCGCCACCAGGCCCACAACCTAGCCTTATGTAACCCCTATCCCTAATAACATTAATACAAAAATAGGGGAATATATAGGAATAGGATGACGATTGTTAGGATGTCCCCGTGTGCATTATTAAATAAGGTCGACAGATTTCTGTGCAATGAGAGAGAGATTCGGATACTTATCTCCTGGTTAAATCACTCACTCACTACGAAGGCTGAAGCAACGCTAACTTAAGCCTACGCTGAACAGTCTCAAGACCCTCCTTAATTCACGGATACTTGGTCCCATAAACACTCCAGGTAGAGGCGTAGCGCAAATCCTCTCTCTTTTTATTACGCTTGGCGGGTTTATGTTATTAAGAAACATCACCGTTATTTTCACCTATAATATTTTTTTCTTTTTAAATTGATGTTATCATTACGCAAATTTCTAAAAATTTAACGTACTCTTTGAAGAGGGATGGTCGACCTCCTTGGATGCCTGACCTTGGCACTCTTAGACCTTGCGGGGCAGTCCTGGTTAATGGCTAGCATGGCTACCAAGGTTCCTCATGGGCACACATATGCTCATGGAGATTGTGCATGGGCCAGCATTGTGCCACCGATACTCAACGGAGGTTTGGCATGTGGGCCTGGCCTAAGCATGACCCTTCACCACGCCAACCCCATGTCCAAGCTGAATGAGCTACCTCGTTGCCCATAGCGCAAAGGTGTGTTCTGGTCCAATGGTTGCCTATCATCATTGGCATATCAGGTGCCTACATCATCGGCATACAGGGGTCCCTCTCATTGGTGCCCAGTCACCCCTCATCATGGTCGTCCCCCTTTAGCACGTAAGAGGCACCTCCCATGAACCGGCCAAAGCCAGTAGAGAGCCCTGGCCATGCGAACTAAGGTCATGATCTAGTGCTACTAAACTTGGTGGAACCATCTCATCGGGCAACTCCTAGCCCTAAGCACACATAAGGCTTGTCCTGGCCTGCCTTGGCCTAGATGCCGCACGAGTTTCTTCCACTGCAAATCTATCCCCGTGACACTCTGTCCTCCTCTATCTTTAACCCCTATTACAATTTACAACTACAATCTCTCTCTTTCTCTCTCTCTCTGTTAACTTACACACCCTGTGCTGAGACCGGATATGCTCCTCACATAATGCATCTCATGCCGACCTTACAACATGTCCTGGCCGTTCATCAGGAATATTTCCTGTACTTGTATTTATTATTTATGGGGAGATGTTCTCTATACATGGTTGGGTATAGCTGTGAGGTCGGTGTAAGATGCACTCTATGAAGAGCATATCCCAATTCCCTGTGCTGTACATTAAGAAAAATCCACTTTTAACCACTAATTTTTGGATAGAAAAGAATAGAAGGGATTCATGGAATTTCGGCCAATACCAACAAATGGAATGGTGTCATTGCTGTTAAGGTTCAAAATTTCGATATGATACATCCTATATCACATCTTTTGGGTCCCAATATGCCTATTTACAGGTGTTTCAATACCTCACTAAAAACTAAAAAAATATGTTTCCACATGTATCTAAGTAAGCTTATACCGATATATAGAAACATATCGATACTTTGAACCATGATTTATTGTGCATCTACGTGTAATAATGCACAATTTCAATTTTGTGATTTTATAACTGATAATTTCGTGTTCCCTCATCTTTAGTCATGCCATCTTTTTGCTAGGGGTGGATTCGAGCCGAATACTTGGCTATTCAAGCTTTAGCTCATAGCAAGAGTACTAGCTCGAGCTCGAGCTCGTAAGTTCATGCTTGGCTCGGCTCAAGAGTTCGTAAATTCAAGTTCGACTACAAGTCAAGATTTTTTTAAAAAAATAAAAAGTATACATATAAAAATAATATTTTTATTTTACATACAGAAAATTAAGAATTATAAAAATTATTTATTATTATGCATACAAAAAATAAGAATTATAAAAATTATTTACTATTATACATAAAAAATAAAAATATTATTATATATAATAAAAATTATTTATTTATTATATTAATCTCATGAAACGAACTTTACTGAGCTCGAACTCAGCTTGATTAGCCAATGAACCTATGTATTAGGTTCAAGATCAATTTAAACTGAGCCGAGTTAAACTCAATGATAAACTCGATTCTAACCACCCCTACTCTTTGTCAGTCCGGATCTACTGCCCACACAAACTCTACTCACGTCTACCTACATAATATTACAACCACGCATAAAAAACATTTCATCCTCCTACATAGTAGTATGCAGGATTCAGGGGGTAATACTATGTGAGTAGACGTGGCAGAGTTCTCGTGGGCAGGTCATCCGGAATCACTCTTTGCTACATCCCTCCTTGGAGTCTCAATAAATGCTTTGCCGTTCATAATTTCGTATCTGCGTATTTTAGTATGTTACGTGTTCTATATGATAACTTGCGCGTTTACAACTCCCCACCGCTCCAACTTGTCTCAACCAAACGACGCTCAAGTGGAATCCAACATCCAACGGTTAGCTTCTCGGCCTATAAAAATCTGACGGTTCACTCCATTAAAATCTGTCAGGAATTATTTATGTACGGAATACTACCCCATCATTTATTACCCTTCCCATCCAATTTGCTGTCTCTCTCTCTCTGTTAATAGTCTGTTTGCATTTATTTATTTAATCAAGTTAGTAATTAATATATATTTGATCACCAAAAATCATGATTTAGTTATGCACAATCTGTTTGCTTATACTTTATACTACTTGGAAAACCGCCAAGAGTTGAACTTTTGTTTTCGAGCTTTGGACTGTGGGAACTCGAAAAGAAAAATAAACCAAAGAAGTGTTTCAGATTTTGTGCTTTTGGGCTTTAAATGCACAAATCCTAAAGTTTCTCCAAACAGATCGTCGATATCCGTTGCTTGTAGAGTTGTAGTTGTAGGGCAAAACAAATGAAGCCCAAAAAATAAAAATAAAAATAAAAAATGATAACCCAGTTAAGAGAGAGTGTAATGATACAATAATGGCTGCTGCTGTGGTCTATTTGACATGTAGTAGTAGTTGTAGGCCTTTATATGCGCTGGGACCTGGGAATCTGGACTCGGAGAGGAGAGAGAGAGAGAGAGAGATAGACTGATTGAATTAATAACTAAAACAAAGTTGTGAAGATATCGTTTTGTTTTGTCTCTGTAACATTTGTGAATTCCATTACTATCAGCCAGCCAGCTTAAGTCATATTATAACATGGATGAACATATGACCCCATGACCCCCCCCCCCCCCCATTCGGTTCAGTGTGTCTCTAAGACAGTCCCAGGTCCTGTGGAGATGGGTTCGGATTCCATCAAATCCGGGTCCTGTTGGAATTAAAACTGGTCAAGCCAGCCAATTAACTTACAACACGGGAAGGAAAGAATCAAAGAACTCCGCTGTATCCAATTCCAACCGGGTCAAACTATAACCCGTCGGTAGTGGGAGGGACCTGACCAACCTTGTTACGCGTCTAATTTCATCAACAGTAGTACTATAGCGAGTGGAAAGCCACAATCTCTTCTGCTGCTTCATCTTCTTCTTCTCCTGTGTTTTTTTTTTTTTTTTGTACAAATCTACAAGACTGAACAGGATTTATTATTACTGCTAGGTGGTGATGAGTGATGACGATAATCTCTTCTCTCATTTCCAAGCCGGCTGTTGTCCTCGTGTAATTTCTCTCTCTCTCTGTGAAACTGAAAAGGTCGTCATAAGTCATAACATGCTCACACACGCACGCATAAATCACTGCAACCAACTCGACATTTACTCCTAAATCCTCTTTTTTTCTTAGGTTTAATTTCTATACTTGTTGCCTGTTTGGGGCCCTTTCAAAGTTTCAGGTGCACTTTTGTAGGCCCTCCATAGCTTTTAATGAACCCAAATCTGCCCACCCCTTATTAATAACTTTGCCCTATCTTCGGTTTCAGTGCTTCTCTCTATATATATCTCCGCTCATTCGTTTACATTCGCTTTTACCCAACAAACATACTCTCTCTCTCTCTCTCCTCCCTCCCCCTCTCTCCCTCTCTCACTCGATAGCTTTTTGCGTCGTGTGCAGAGAGTAGCTAGCTAGCCAGTCACTGCGTCGATGTTGGCCATGGAAGAAATTTTATGCGAAGTGCATGGAGAAGACACAAACGAGCAAGGTTTGCCTCCAGGGTTTCGGTTTCACCCAACTGATGAAGAGCTCATAACCTTTTATTTGGCTTCAAAGGTATTCAAGGGGAGCTTCTCTGGTGTCGACATTGCCGAGGTTGACCTTAATAGATGTGAACCATGGGAGCTTCCAGGTATGATTGATGAGGAAAGAAAAGGACCAACAAAGGAGTGGTATAAATATTCTCTGTGTTGTTTGCTTTTGTTTCATTATATATATGGTTTCTTTGGTTGATGGGTTTCTCTGTGAAAACTGTTTGTCACTTGTGTTCCGTTTACATTGAAGATCTAATCTGTAAACCAGACACAGATTAGGATTAGGAAGCAAGTGTTTCAACTTTCATCAATTCAATGTGATCATGGTTATGGGTTAGTTTTTATATGTTGCTGGTATGTATTGAGTCTGGTTTTCGAGGGCACCATTGCTAGCTAGAATGAAAAATAGACATATTGGGCACCTTCTTTTTCAGTCTTGTAAGACCCACAAAGCTGTCTTCTCCTTTAATTCCTTTCCAATAAAGGATGATTTTTTTCTTTTTTCGAAGGCATAAAGGATGATTTATATCTTCACTTTCTATATCCGCAACGCATGTATGACTTAAATGACTTGTCCCTTTTCTAACATATGATATGATCGAGGGCTTCTTTCTTAATAAGTTGGGAGAACTTTCAAGCAAAGACTTTTGAGAGATGTTTGTATTATTATACTTGTAGCCCCCCTCCTCTCTCTCTCTCTCTCTCTTTATGTCATACTTTGTTTATATTTTCTGTCATTGTCAAGTGCATGCACTTGAATTCTACTTCCCTTATCCTCAACTATCCATATACTTAATTATTCGATACAAAATCCATCTCAAAGTTGGGAAAATTTTCTGACAGAGCTCATGGATAAAACAACCATAACCAAAGAGAGAGAGAGAGAGAGTTAATTTCTTATAGCTTTGTCTTGTGTTATTTATGTATGTAACCATATATTATCTTTTTCTCTTCTTAATTGTTTCTCAGACATAGCTAAGATGGGGGAGAGAGAGTGGTATTTCTTCAGCCTGAGGGACCGAAAGTACCCAACCGGGTTGAGAACAAACCGAGCAACTGAAGCTGGGTATTGGAAAGCCACAGGCAAAGACAGAGAGGTTTACAGTGCTTCAAATGGAGCCCTACTGGGAATGAAGAAAACCCTAGTTTTCTACAAGGGCAGAGCTCCCCGAGGCGAGAAAACCAAGTGGGTCATGCACGAGTACCGCCTCGATGGTGATTTCGCCTACCGTCACACGTGTAAGGTACATACATCTTCTCTCTCTCTCTCTCCCCCAAAACCTTAACTCTCTCTACACTCTACAAATCTATATGCGCCTCGGGCTAAGTAAGCAGTTGATACAAAAGACAAAGTAACCTGCCCCCATTGATGAATATATATTATATTTGTTTTGGGTTTTAATCTTAGGGTATAGGTTGACTTGTTCTGATCCTTAAAATGGATAAATGAAAAATGAAAACTGCTCTAATCGGTAGTTCAATTGCCATGGTTGGTTCATGGTTCGGTTGTGCTGTGCAGGAGGAATGGGTGATTTGCAGAATATTTCACAAGACAGGAGGAGAGAAGAAAAGCCCATTTTTCCAAGCTGCTCACGGCTATCTCATGGAAGCTTGTTCATCGTCCCCGTCGACTTGCTTGCCTCCACTGCTTGAACCCCCAACAACAGTGATGGACGTTCAGTCCTCGATACAAAGCCTCCAAAATAATTACTTGATTCACCAAGAAAATGGTGTCAAGAATCTAATAAACCCAGTTAGCACACAGACCCAACTTTTCCCGATGAGTAGCAGTAGCTTATTAAGACCCTCCTTTTCACCCACTACCATAAACCCCAACAACCCATCGCACTCCATCCTACTCAAGTCGCTCCTCTCACATCAAGATTGCACTTTGAAGCAAGCCACTGTTCAGAAACAGTGCAAGACAGAGTCCAACTTTTCCCATTTTCAACCACTAGATGCTAACTTGCACTGGGTGGATAAGATTCACCAAAACCCCCTGTTTATTGAGATGGGTGTGGGTGGTCCGGGTGGAGGAGGAGGTGGTGGAGGCCCTGGACCTGGAGGGGGTGTGTTGGGGTTCACAGCTGTTGCAGACACTGTTCATGAGATGTCCACTTCAGTTGCTTTCAACAGGGCCGGCTTTCAGATGATGCTAGATCCTCCCATCAGAGGCGCTGGAGAATCTGGACCCTAAGATCTTTTATATACGTCCATAGAATCTATTTGCTTGTACTGTTACTGTAGATGTGTAAGTGTTCTTTATATGTATGTATTTTGGAGATTTTCTGCACTTTTTACCAGTTATTTTGTAAGATGTTTGCCTTGGCCTCTCTCTCTCTCTCTCTCTCTCGTAAACTGATAAACACACACAATCTCCAACTTTGGGTTGGATATTCGAAACCCTGTGAAAGTGGAGAGGGTCTGTGATGTGACATCAACGATGGGATTGGGGTATTATCATTTGACGTCACCATTTTTTTTTCAGATTTTGATGATTAGGATTGAGGAGGGGACTTTTGCATGCATGCACGCGCAATGGGCTTTTGTTTATGGCTGGGGATCTGCCCCCTTCTGCAAATTGGGATCACCTTCACCCTCTCCACACTCCAAAATCCAAATCCGACTTTTTTTTTTTGAAGGTTTTAGAAGAGCTAGCAGTCAAAAGAAATAGACGGTGTTTGGTTCGGATTATGTTTATTGAGTAAACGTTGCGATAGAGGATATTTGTAAAAGCAAATATCAAGTTCTGTGCTCCCATTCTACGAAACTTCATTTTGGAACTTCCCTCCTTAATGAATAGGAGTTTATTCGCACTTTTACTGATGTGGTCATAAACACCCTCGTTAATTATTTATTTAATAAACATAAACATAATCAAATACATACATAATGAGCTTTTATATAAAGATCTTGACAAATCATAGATCGTTTGATTAGAGATGCATCTTTCCAATTGAAAACGGGTTTTTCTACGTCTTTTCAGGGTAAAGTCTTTTGCAACCAAATGGAAAAAAAAAAACAAAAATACGGACTATCAGATTTCTAAACAGCCAATAACCCATGCAAAAAGACACACCAAACCGGGCCTTAGACTAAATAGAGTAGATTATAGAGGGAGCAAATAATAGAAACTAAAGATCTCCTCCCCCGATCTGTGCAGCAAGCCTGAGCCTGTAGTAAGAAAGAACCCTCTTTCTTTGCACAAAGAAAAAAAGAAAAGAGGATGAATATACAGTTTTTTTTATCTTTTTTTCCTTGTGTATAGGAATTCATGACGTCGATGAGAACGACATGAACGCGCTTTGACATACGATTTCATCATGCCTTGTTTGGGGAACAACAAAAAAAAAAGAGTATGCTTTTTTTTATTTTCCTTAGCTCTCATGAGTCATGACATGCATGGGGGATGACAGTGGTGTTGGTATCACGATGCCCCAGAGTTCAAGAAGATGATGATTCTTCCGAGTCATGACAAAGTCGGTACGAAGCTGGCCTTTGCTCTACACATGGGCTTTTTTTTTTCCTTTTATTTATAAAGATAACAAAAATAATCATTCAAGGAGGCTCGACCACACTGAGATTGAGTGAGATAGCTGCTGTAGGCCGTCGTATTCTAAGAGGATGGATTCTTAGGCTATAAAGGTTGCATCTTTTTTTCAAGTGTAGTGCAGCAGTAGTTTCTGTGGAGTGTGGACCCTTCTTCACTTTCTCGTCTCAGTTCTAACTTCTAACAAGGAATATTGGTGAAGTTTATTAATTATCAACAAGAAGGAATAATAAATTAAATAAACAAAGACGTCACAGGTTCATAGAAAAGCCCAACTGGTCGGACAGCGGTCCTTAATAAGTGGGTATCAGATCATGAGTTAAATACCATGAATAAAACAAGTTGGGTCGGAGGGAATTGGGATCTTCTGCCAAACAAACATGTTACAACCCTTTACCAATTTGATCTAACACCACATGTGTGGTATGCAATCTTGCTGGTAGATTGTTAGAATGTATTTTGTTGGCAGATGATCCAGACTCGATCAAAGGTAGATGTACAAGTGGGGTACCTGATTTGAAGTTTTTATATTGCATCTGGCATGCCGGGTCAATTCAAATTTTGACAAAATCCCAACCCAAAACTGCCCAATTTGCCCCCATAATCGGAGGATGGCTCAGGTGGATTGGTTTAATATATATATATATATATATATATATATATATTCCAATCAAACAGTGAGAACTGATAAAGATCAGCCATTCCATGCATGGCCATGGCCCATGGAGGCATGACTTGGGAAAAGAAACTGGAGACCCTTTTACCAATGGAGCTGTTTGTCACTTGGGAATTTAGCTCATAGCAACCCAGCACCAGCAGCAACCAAAGATCACATCCATGCTTCAACAACAACAACAACAATGCTTCAACAACAACAACAACAATGCTTCAACAACAACAACAAGGACTAAGGCTGAGACTGACCAAAGCCAAAATGGTAATCTCTTGGCATTTTTGTTTATGACATATTTAAACGTGAAAGAATGGAGCTTTGTCAGGAATCTATTCAATGGAATCTGCCACACATCAACATATAATATACCCATGATGACAGTTTTTTTAAAAATAAAAGTAAAATTGGAAATATTTAAAAGGAAGAGGCGGGGTTACTTCTCCAATCAATTGTCAACGGGTACGCCCTGCCCATTGAGCATTGAGAAGACAAAAGCATTACTAATTAAGTGGTACACTTCTCATCAGTCGTCCTGGGGTGAACACACAAAGCTAATCAAAGTGTTACCAACGACACCCCTTTTCCAATTCATTGATTTATTACTAGCAGGGTAACATCTTTAAAAGGACCAGAAGATGATCAAAGAACGGTAAGATAGATTGCCACTTTATACTTTTATAGTACACAACATCTAGAGGATCTTCAGGCTGTAAGCAATCGGATAATACACGGATACACCAGTTGGACACACAGTAAAACAAAAAGATAGAAAACAAAATATAATAGGCAACAAATAGAAAAACTGAAACGAAAGCACAAAATTAGAGGGTTAGGGGTCTTTATTATTATTATTTTTATTATGGGTTGTTTCTTTGGTGCTTTGTCCAACCCAAATGAATTTTGAGTCCAGAGTCCAGACTTTGGGTTTGATGACTTGATGAGCAGCCATCTGAGGTGTACAGTACAACAACCAAAAGGCCCAATTCCAACAATGTCTTAAGGTTCTGCCATATACATTATTTTGTCCCCATTTACACTTTTTTATTATGCACCTCTCAATAAACTTTATGTCAGGTTTTCTTTTTCCACCGGTAGGTAAGCGGTTCTAGTGGTCACTGGTCAGCAGTTAGCAGATGAATAAGGGTTTTTGAACCTGGGCTGCCTCCAATTCCATCTCCATGGTACGAACCCCCCCCAGTCTACTTTACCAAAGAATACAGGTTTTAAACCCCAGCCACAGCCAGCCAGGCCTATGATACGAATCCCCAACAGGTTTTACGAACTTGCCACGCTGCCACCTTCCCCCTCCTGATTTTGTTGCTATTGGACATTTACTTTTACATCGGCATCCAAACAATCCCTAATCTCCTGTAAGGGCTCTCGTTTGGCAAAAATCGTTGTGCTTGTGTGGCGACCAAACAATGCACACGATCTCTGGCTGGGAACACGTGGGAGGTGTTCCTCAAAATTAGGGAAGTTTCTGACACTACCCCCAATGCGTTTTCTGTTTCTGGCATTTACAATTCCGGAACAAGAAAGGGCCTTCGCCCCCTTAAAAAAAAAAATCGGCTACAACTACAAATGTTGGTTTTACACACTCGCTGTAAGTTGTAACAAACAGTATTTTGAGAGACATGGGCTTTGTTGGTAAGTCCACATACTCAGAGATACAGGTCAAATCGCAGTAGATGTAGAATACACCCCAACTCGCGAGAATACACTGTGATGGTGATGGTGCTGACACGAGATGACATTCTCATACCCAATTGAAAAGTCAAGCACTACTTGTATACTGTGATTGATTTGGAGAAGCCTGCAATTCATCAGCTTATTCGTGAATTCAAACCCAAAATTGCCTAGTTTGACCTTGTATACTTGGCCAGCTAAGCTCGCTATTTACATTTGGCTGCAAACTCTAGGACTCAAATATGATCAACAAAAAGTCGAGGGCACACATCAGATTAAAAGCTCATTTATGTTTCTTCTTGATACAAAGGCATGAACTTAAGTCTCAATGTTATTCAAATAAAGATCAGCCCAAGCCCAATTATCCAAAGAGGAAGGAAAAAAAGTCTTTCTACTACATTAAAGACAACATGAAGAACCTTGGAACAAAATATATTATTGCAAACTTTGAGAACAGATACTGGGGCATTCAAGCATTTGTTGATCCATGGTATAAGTTCCTGCTAAAGAAAAAAAAAAAAAAAAAAACATCATTATTAGGTGCAATTTATGGCACCTACTGATAGGAGAAATAACATTTTTCTTTGTATTGGAGGACATGCTCCTATTCAGAGAGGCCATAAGCCTATAACAGCTGCAATCCAAAATTAGCACCCACCGGATCATCATAATCATGAGAGAAACAACTTTTCTCAATGGTTGAAGAAGAAAGTCCATACAACAAACCAGAAAGGATGCACCAGAGATTCAGACAACATGCACAACTGTTTAGAATATATGAATACTTTTCAAGAGAAGATGACAATAAAGAGTCTGAAAAGCTACTTGTGCAGCTGAGCAATAATAAAATAATGTAGCCAGGTGGCCATATGAAACTTTTAATTTATTTTATTTCAAACTGTACGGATTTCACTCAACCCATCCTGACCAAACCTCTGAACGACCTCACTAAATAATATACTCAGCGAAGGCTATATTTGCCAATGTTTCAATATTACTCGACTTGATACGGTAGGGTTAAGGCAGCCTTACTACCGAACCAAATCCAGTGGCATCCCTAGCCAGTTAGAGCAGTTCAAGTTCAGTTTTTCGGGGCGGGGGGAGCCCTTAAAGAGAAAACATGTAATGAATCAAAAAACAACAACCTTCCTTCGCAATAATGAATTTCTAACACCAAAAAGAAGCCTACCAGTAAGAAAAAGGGGGTTGTGACCACATCAAAAAACCATATAACGGATTTAGGTCAGGAAATTCCATTAAAAGTTGTTCAAGGATAACACAGATGGCAGGAGAATGTACAGTAGACCACACTTTAGCCCAAACGAGCCTAATTCCAGGTTGCAGAGCAGTCTCCATGTAACCTAGGTCATTTACTTTAGAGTTTAGACACTGTTCCCATACTTACTAAAACCTACCCTATAGTTTGTATATTACTAAAACACCCAATAGTTTGCAACTGTTTTACCTAATTGACCTTCCATCGGCAACTGTTTGTATTTTCATTTGGGAATGGTCACATGGCATCTTAAACAAGTAGAAAATGTGAATAGACAGGGGCCCAAAGATTTTTATTCCAGAAAAATACCCCTAGCAGCTCTCATATCAACCTTTTATGGAACAATTTTGTCAAAATCTTACGACTTACGATATGATTCATGATTTGAATCATGAATCCCAAGGGTTTTGATTCAAACCTTATGTCTGAATCCTTTTATGCAAAAATCTTACGATTTTTGTTTGAATCCTATGATTTGATTCATAAATCTTACGATTTCTACGATTCACTACGATTTAAATAAATTCAATTAAGAATTAGTTCTCTACTTTGTTATATTTTTGTTTATATCTAGTTTTGTCAAGGGATTTTTTTTAAAGCCCTTACTAGAAAATGATTTATTTACATTATTTAAGACTAGAAATTGAGTTTATTTTCCATCATATATTGGTTAAAAAGCCATTCATTATATGTGGATTTGTTTGACTTTCAAGTCAAACTTGATTATATCACCTCAGACTTCTATAGTATAAGTGGTAAATTCTATTATTTTAGGTACATATATGGTATATATAGATTAAAAATAAGGGAAAGTAACTTTCCTAATATATGTTTAACCTTTTAATATATCTATATTTAATTTTTTGACAAGTTTATAAAAATAGAAATAATCTTACAATTTACGATATGATTCACAATTCGATTCGATTCAACTTTCTCTACGATTTACGATACGACTACGATTTTCAAAACATTGTTATAGAAACAAAACACGGGCAAAATTAGAGCTTGGCTACACAAACCCTATCACCCATTACACTCTATCAACAGCCAATTAGCCATGTCCAAAAATCAAATAAAGTAAAACATCATAAACAACCTCCCCAAAACCACTCTGGATCTCCTACCCACAAACCATTCCCACACCCATACCCACAAGACACCACTGCTGTGTATTGGGAACATCTCCCCATGAGAGACAAGAGACATATTCCCAACGCACACCTGCAGTATTCCATGGGTATGGATGTAGGAACAGTTTGTGGGTAGGTGATCCGAGCTAAGTACCAAACTAATTCTATGACCACTCTATTTTCTTGTGGAACCATAGGAAACAGAATTATTAAAGAATAAAAAAAGGATTTTCCTCTTCAGTTCCAACAAACTAACTAGTTCTAGATATAGACTCAACTAAAAAAAAAGGATTTTGGGGAACCTTCTTGCCTGAAGACCCAAGTTCTAATCCTCATTGGGCATGCCACCATTATTGATCACAAACAAAATAACCAAGATACAGTTCAAGGTTCTAGCCATAGGAAGTGGTTTACATCAGAGGGAGTGATAGACTGATACCCGGATACTTGTGCATGCCTAGTGTACTTCCTTGGATACTGCACAAGCACCTTTAGAGTATATTTTACAGCATTTAACACTTTTAAAATGTGAAAAAATATGTGTTTTAACAAATCATAGTATAAAAAATGTGTATAAGTTAGTGATTTATTTAAAATTAACATGCATCCATCTATTAGCAATGTGTACATTTTTATTAAAGAATCATCAGTTTTAGTCTAGAAAGTTATTTTCAATTAATTCAATTCATGATATACCATATCAAATTCATTATTAATTTATTTTATTAATAACATATAATATTCTCATTATTTTTAGTTTAGTTTATTGCAGGAGTAAATAGAATACATGCGATGTACATTTAATAACAATAGGAGTGCAAATCAGGGCATACTTAGGATTGGAGACCAAGAGATACTTTCCAGTACCTTGGTTCAACAATACATAACAAGGGAGAGATTGAGGAGGATGGTACCCATAGAATTGGAGCAAGACAGGCAAAATAGAGGGATGCATCTAGAGTCTTATTATGCGATAGTTGAATATCACTTAAACTAAAAGAAAAATTCTATAAAACAGTTGCAAGGCCAGCAATGCTATATGGAGCAGAACATTGGGCAGCCAAAAAGCAAAAGGAGAGAAAATAGGCTTAGATAGTTCGGTCACATGCATACAAAAACCACCTGCAGCACCCATAAAAAAGGCAATCAGTTACAAGTTGAAGAGGCTAGAAGAGCTGGGGCAGACCAAAAGGGGCATGGGCCAAAGCAGTAATAAGTATTAAGCACTCATAATTTAGCAGTGGATATGGCATTAAAAAGAACAGAATGACAAAACAGGATTCATGTAGCTGACCCCATATAGTTAGAACAACGCTTTGATGATGAAGATGATTTTAGTTCTATTTATTAATGTTAAATTCAATCTGAGTCCAAACTAAATCTGATAGTAAGATTCAATTTTAATTCAAATATTTAACATATCAATTTTGGAGCAAGGTATATCTAATATGATCCTATGTTTGCATCCCAAGACAAAATCCCATTGAAAAGCACTGTAGTCTAAACTTTCTTGCATGCGTACAGTTAAAACTTAAAGGAAATAAGTGGTTTTGATTTTTTTTTTACTTCCTATAAATTTCAAGATTTACATACTTGAATATTTATCAGATGCTCACCAGTCACTACCTGGGTGCAGAGTTGGAGTCAATTCCTAGCAGGTCTAATATGGACCCGAATTTGATCTGTTTATGATCGCATCCAAAGCTTGCAACCAGGATCCTACTAATCAGGGGCAGATATTTAGATATCTAGTAACCAGGTGCTGATTGCCACCATGAGCTGTTTTCCCCACTCCAAAACCTTCTGAGGGAGTTGTGTTTCTTGTGATTGATCCAGAGACATAACCAAGGGAAGCTTATAAGGATGGGGATTCTAGTTATAAATCTCCCATGGACTCAATATTTAATAGATGATTTGACCTATATGATGGAGTTGAATGAAGAACAGGATTTGTGTAAGCCAACCCCAAGTAGTTGGGATAAGACTCTTATGCTTTTTTTAATTAATTAAGGCTCAATTTATTTTATATAAAGCATATGCAAATTATAGTTTCTAAGTTTGTCATTGGTGGCCAGATAAATGTGAATGGAAACTAGCATGAGCATGTTCAGACAGTTGTGGCAATTGGCAAGAACAGCTCTGAAAAGTGAACAACCTCAAGTTTTTATGCTACCATGCTAACCAGTTAACCACAGTTCTTACCTCTTAGTTTACTGTTCTACCAAAATTTGAAAATATACTTTTTTAATTAATACCCTTTTAATAGCATCTAGCTTCACTAAGCTGAGTGCCTTCTGCCTTGGACAATAGGAGGCCTCATTCTTCAGGGGTGCATTTGCATTTAATTACTTTATCTGATAATAAACATTTTTAAAAAAATCCAAGCCAATCAAGAAGCGACTCTGCATAGCCTGTCAGAGTTCAAAATTTATCAACTGAAGGGGCAGAAAGCAACTTATTAGGACTTAAACATAGGATTGACGATCATAAGTAGTAACATGAGAAGAGCCCATTTAAGACCACCATCTTTATCATTCATCAACTACAAAATTCAGAAAAATGAATTGAGAGGTCGTTAACTTTTTTCCAATTTTGGAGCCAATTAGTAATAAGCACAGGGATTCTCATGGATTTTTCCATTTGATTATCATTGTTACCCCAAAAGAATAGCAGACTTAAGCATATCATCTCCAATGCGCATTTTAGTGTATGTATTTCTCTTTCATGTTAGTCAACCCTAGATTTTAAAGCTCGAGAGCCAAAACTAAAACATGAATCCGGATCAGCTAAGAACGCAATCCAGTCTAAGTTTAACAAATATATGATATAGTATAACCTATATCTCTGTTCTTTTCAGGTTATCCTCTGCTGAGGAATGATTTTTGGATTCTGCATTTTCTATAAGCAACTTGTAAAAGATTTGGTTGATGATAGAAGGGATATAATGTGTTTATGTATAGTTCGATCACACTCACCACATTATGGGCTCAATCGGGTCTGGAATTAACTCAGATAAAATAGAAATTTCGGCCTTCCAAGACAATCCTCTTACATTCAATTCAACAGCTCTAAATTTTATAATAGTTGCAGTACGATAGCAAGCCAACGTCTTATAAGACAATAAATGGATGGATCAAAAGAAAAGAGACGCGTTTACCAGTTCATGTAAAGGATTTATTAAAACCCTAGTAACAAGATCATTTACGTCTAAAATAAAAGACCAACTAAAACCTATAAAAAGAAACAGAAGGTCGAATTCACAACCCCAAAACCAGACTGGACCATGGAAATTTAAGAGAAAAGGATCGAACCTTGATAAAGAAGACCAACGCTCTACTTGGCATTATCCTTCTTGTTGGGGTCCTGCTGCGGGGAGTAGATCAAAGCAGCAGCCATTGCTCCCGGAAGAACAACAAACCTCGCCAGCACTGCGAGCTTGGCAACCAAAGGCTCCCCTCTCATAAACGCCATTAAACCTTTGCAGCTGCCTCTCTCTCTCTCTCTCTCTCTCTCTTTCTCTCTCCCCTTTTAGCAGCAAACAGCAATAGTGACTTGTGAACAATGCGTTCAACGTCAGAACTCGAACCATCAAAGGTTAAAAGTGGCAAGACGCAAGCGAGATTTGGGATTAAAAATCTATTAGACATAAGTGCCCCTAATCTTTATATAAAATGACAATATAATGGATCGGTCGCAGGGATGCAAACGGATTCGATCCGATCTTCTGATCCTATCGGTTGTAGGGATGCAAACTGATAGGACTCGATTTGAATTTGAATCCTATCGGTAAGTTGGACCTTCGGGTCTGATCTAATACAACTAGTTTTCTTTAAAAATTAATAAATTATTAAAAAATAAATAAAATATACTAAGTAAAAACAAAAAATAAGTATTTTTTAATTATTTTCATCATATACACATATTTTTTATAAATAAATAAATAACATATATGTGTATTATATAAATATATATACATATATTTATAAATATATCATATATATCGGATCGGATAGGGGGTGATTCAAATTCGATCCAAACATTAGAACAAGGGGTGATTCGAATTCGACCAAATAGGATCGGACCTCATATTGGATCGGTTCATGATTCGATCCATTTGCACACCTAATCAGTCGGTATTTCTGGTTTGCTAGTTATGGCTAGACTTGTTAATGGGTTGGGTAGCTAGATGGCCCGGCCCGATCTAAATTGGGCTTCAACAGAATTTCAAGCCCGCAAGTTCGGTCTCAGGCTTAAAACACTAGGTTTGAGCTTGACTTGATAATGTATTATATAATAAAAATATATTATATATATAATATATT
Source organism: Nelumbo nucifera (assembly GCF_055504915.1). Lineage (NCBI taxonomy): Eukaryota > Viridiplantae > Streptophyta > Magnoliopsida > Proteales > Nelumbonaceae > Nelumbo > Nelumbo nucifera. The sequence continues at coordinate 66,236,941 of NC_142654.1, read as the reverse complement.
TTTTCTTTATTATTCTTCTCTTTTTTTCAAGTAATAGCAAGATCTTTCATTATTTTTTTTTAGGTTTTGAGGTCTTAATATAAATAAAACAATTTTTATTGAATAAAGAAAAAAAAATCTTTTCCAATTTTCTAGCCGAGCTCGAGCTTCGAACTTCATATAATGGCCAAACTTGGGTTCAAGACCTAGGCCCAATGGTTAGGCCGGGCTCAGGCTCAAACCTGAGTATATTCTGTTAATGTGGAGACAAAGCACAGCCCAAACCTGACCTAACCTATGAATAGGTCTAATTGTAGCACAGTCCGAAACCACTCTTTGCCCTTTGCCCTTCCTATCAATTCAATCATTACAATATCTCCCTTGTCATTCAAGGGAATATGTTCCCAATACATGGTGGTGGAGCTAACAATTTATAGGGGCGCTGAAACCGTCAAACCACTCTTTCTCCTTTTTCTCTTGTTACTTCCCTCTCCATTTATATTTTAAGAATGGGGATTTGCTATTCACAGAGCACACCTCACACCAATCTCACACTCACAGCCCCATCCCACTATGCATTGTGAACATCTCCCCATGAATAATAAATCAAATTGTTTCTTAAAACAAAAACACAAAAAATATGTTCATGGTTGTACGTGTGTTTTCTGTTTTTAAAACTGAAACAAAAAACATGTTTTTGAATCTAGTTTCAAAAACATAATTTTACCTGATTATTTAACGTCATGTTCTATAAATCATATAATTTGTATACTAAAAAATGTTTTTTTTTGTTTTAAAAACCAATATTTTGATGGTTATTAAAACATGAACATTTTTTTTTGAAACAAAACTGATGAAGGAAGATTTGACCCGACCCCTTGGCCATATGACACGTGGAAACAACCAAGAGTGACCTGGCAGAAGTGCCAGCTCAGCATGATAGCGGGCCCCACAACCCGAGCTCTGAGCAAAAAGTCCCGAGCTCCCCCAAAGGGGGAACCTACAACTCGGGCTCCGAGCTGAAGAGTCCCAAGCTCCCCAAAGGAGGAACCTGAGCTCTCCCTTCGAGGTCCTGAGCCTAACAAAAAGCACAAAAGGCAAAGACCCGAACTGCTCACCTAGAAGCAGTTCGGGCCACACCACTACCCGAGCTCAAGACTTCACCTCACACACCACTTCGACTCCAAGTGTCCTGACTGAACAACCGTACTTGACGACCAGGAGACCCGTACACGGAGGCGGCGCACCTGACTGATTAAAGGTCCGACACATGACAGCCGCCATCCAACGGCCAACGGCCACCTGCCACCGCCATCTCAGACGGGCAGAGGCGGCCCTGGCAGCTGGCAGTGGAGGTTATGACACCCGAACTATCAAAGGCATGGAAGTAAGTGTACATGGTGATTATAAAAGGCCCCCATCTCACAAAGAAGAGGGTATGTGATTCTTGCGCTTTCTGGTCTTAGAATTCCTCATTTCCCTTGCCTTCTGAAAGAGCACTAACTTGAGCTTCGGAGTGTTCCAACCGGGTTCCTCCCCGGAAGTCTCCATTTTCTTCCTTGTTTCAGGCACCTCCAATCTCGTCAGAAGTGAGGTAAGCGGCAACTAGGACCGACCGGATTGCGCATCATCATTTGGCGCCGTCTGTGGGAAGCTTTCAAAAGGCCTCCCCAATCCTTTAACTCTCTCTCTCAAAGAAACTTTAGCTTCTATGGCTTCCTCCAGCAGCAACAGGCACAACGTCGACTTGAATGCTGTAGGGGAACACCCTCAGTCCGCCACCATATGCATCGGACAGTTCACCGTCCCCCTCTCAACGGACGGAATCCCTAGCCTCAATGCACCAAGCATGGTGGCACCTGTGAATGTTCCCCTTCCCCTCCCTATCGAGACAACTTTCGTTGAACCTACTGCTGTCCCTCTAACGACTAGCCAAAACCAATTCAATGACTTGATGCAGTGCATGCGGGCAATGCAAGCCCAAATGCAGCAATTCCAGCAACATCAGCTCCATCAGCAGCAAGTATTGCACCACATTTCTCAATATCATTATCAACAGCAGTTCCCCCAACTAACTCTAAAACAACCACTACTCCCACCTCGGCACCCTGCTCCAAAGCTGGCCAAGCCCCCCCCCAGGGCGGGCGCCTTCACCGAGGAGGAGTCTCCCGACTCCAGAACCCCTCCAAGAGCCAGGCCTCATCCCCGTGCAGGAGGAAAAGACTAACCACCCCCGCCTCGCAGCCCGCCGGTGGATCGGGAACCTCCTTGCTAGTCAAGTCAACACCTCAGCACTCTCAGTTCGAGCTCCTGCTCACAGAGAACCAGTTCGGCGTCCTGGCAGCGTACTACCAGCATTCCAGGCCGATCAACCTCGGCAACACCGAGGCAAGTAGCACCAACACCAAGCCCTCTAAGCAACAGCAGAGACGTCGGTGAAGTGGCCGAACAACCACCCGCATCCTACCCGAGCTCCGAGGTAAAGAAGAAACAAGCTCGGACGAGGTAAAAGTTGCCCCTATTCTTCTAGTCCCTTCCCCCCTGTCATCAGAACTCCTTGCAGTCCCCATGCCCAAGGATTTCAAACTCCTTCCTCTAGACAAGTATGACGGGTCTTTTGACCCCAATGACCATGTCGATGCTTTCCAGTCCCAAATGCACCTGGCAATGGCCAGTGAGTCTTGTATGTGTGTGGTGTTCACTACAACCTTCAGGGGAGTAGCCCACACCTGGTACAGGAACCTGGCCCCCGGGTCGATAAGAAGCTGGACCCAGTTCGTGCAGGTCTTCACCGCACACTTTGTTACCAGCAAGCAGTGCCCCCGCACCGAAGAGAGCCTCCTCAGAATAGTCCAGAAGGAAGGAGAATCCATCCAGGGCTATATCAAACGGTTCAATGACGCATGCTTGCAGATACCACGCCTAGACCCCGCAGTACAGCTCGCGGCAGTCAAGAGGGGCGTGACACACAAGGAGTTCAGGTGTCACATGGTAGTCAACCAGCCCGCAACCGTAGCCGAGTTCCTCAAGTTCGCGGACAAATTCTTAAGAACAGAGGAGGAGATCAACCAAAGGACTGAAGGCGGGATCGAAAAAAGGAAGAGGGAAGGCGAGCCCTCCAACTCAAATGACAGGAGGAAGAAAGACCCAGCTTGGGTGCCGAAGCCAAGACAGTCGTTCCGAGCTCTTTTAGTAGGTCGGAAGGACTACACGCCCTTAAACGCGAAGCGGGCCGAGATCTTAATGACGATCAAAGACGCCCCGTATGTGAAGTGGCCACCTCGTCTGAAGGGAAACCCGAACGAGAGGAATAAAAACTTGTACTGCAGCTTCCATAGGGACTACGGTCATAGCACTGAACATTGTAATAATCTTCGCGATGAGATAGAGGAGCTTATCCGTCGCGAGTACCTACGAAATTTTGTACAGCATAATAATAATAATACTAGTAATAAGACAGGTCGGTAGGGGGAGCATAGCAGAGATGCTCCCGAGTCCAGCAGTCGACCAGCCGAACCACAGAAGCAGCCCCCGGAGGAAAGACCAGTTCAGGGAACAATCCACGTGATCGTCGGAGGATCAATCATAGCAGGATGCACCTCGGCAGCAGCTCGGGCATCAACCCGGGAGGCCGCCAGAGAAGAACAAAATCCCCCAAAGCAGCCTAGGACGGAAGACCCCATATTCTTCACCGTAGATGATGCGTGCGGGGTCCACTACCCCCACGACGATGCACTTGTCATAAAGATTAAGATCAATGACTTCGAAGTCCAATGGACACTCATTGACTCCGGCAGTTCGGCAGACATCCTCTTTAAAGCGGCCTTCGACAAGCTCCAGTTCCGATAGAGTGACTTGAAGCCCGCGAACACCCCGCTGGTCGAATTCAGCGAAGAAGAGGTCAGACCCCTGGGAAAGGTCACAGTACCTGTGGAAGTCGGCACGTGGCCTAGCACGGTAAGACTCAGTCACGATTTCTTGGTGGTCGCGACCCCCTCCCCCTACAATCCCATAGTAGGTCGGCCGATCACCCACGCTTTAAAAGTTGTGGTGTCCACTTACTATTTGGCCATGAAGTTCCCAACGGACTTCGGCATCGGGGTAGTGCAGGGCGACCAGCTCGAGTCCCGCAAGTGCTACGTTGCCGCCCTCAAGGGAAAGGCCAAGGTAACCAGCAACCTCGAACTAGAGCGACCTACGGAACAGAACGAGGAGCGAGTTGCACCAACAGAGGAGACTGTTCCCATCTCTGTCTCGGCAGAGGACCCCGTTAGATTACTTCAGGTCGGGGCATCCCTTGAAGAACCCCTGCGATCCGAACTGGTGCGCTTCTTACTCAGTAACTTAGATGTTTTCGCTTGGTCCGCGGTAGAAATTCTCGGCATAGACCCTATGCTCATAACTCACAAGCTCAATATTGATCCTGTAATCAGACCCATTAGACAGAAGAAATGCAACTTAGCCCCGGAACGCTGGAGGGCGGTCGATGAGGAGGTCGAGAAGCTCCTCACAGCAGACTTCATAAGGGAAGTTCATTACCCGAGCTGGGTAGCCAACCCAGTTCTGGTAAAAAAGGCAAACGACAAGTGGCGCATGTGCGTCGACTACACTGACCTGAACCGAGCTTGCCCAAAAGATTGCTTCCCCCTCCCCAGGATCGACCGCCTAGTGGACGCGACCTCGGGACACGAGTTGCTAAGCTTCCTGGATGCCTACTCGAGCTACAACCAAATCAGGATGGACCTGTCTGACGAGGAAAAAACCACCTTCATAACCGAGTTCGGCCTGTACTGCTACAAGGTTATGCCCTTCGGACTAAAAAATGCTGGGGTGACCTTCCAAAGGCTCGTGAATAAGCTGTTTCAGCCCTTAATTGGCACGAAGATAGAATGTTATGTAGACGACATGGTCGTCAAGACACAGTTTTCGCATAAACTAATACAAGATTTGCATTCCGTCTTTCAAATTCTGCTTCAATTTAGCATGAAACTAAACCCAAACAAGTGTGTCTTCGGTGTCACCTCAAGTAAGTTCCTAGGGTACATCGTCAACCGGCGCGGTATTGAGGCCATCCTAGATATGAGACCACCCCGAAAAGTAAAAGAGGTTCAGAGGCTAAATGACAAGATAGCCACTCTGAGTCGTTTCATGTCTAAATCAGCAGACCGTTGCCTTCCCTTCTTCAAGGTAATAAAAGGCAAAGGGTTCGAGTGGAACCCGAACTGCCAGCACGCATTTGACGAGCTCAAGAAATACCTCGCCAGCATCCCGATGTTGACCCGACCCGAAGAGGGCGACGTTTTAGAACTGTACCTCTCAGCAAGCAACGAAGTGGTCAGTTCGGTACTGATAAAGGCAATAGATCGGGTCCAACGACCCATCTACTATGTTAGTAAGATATTGCAGGGAGCAGAAACAAGATATCAAGAGATAGAAAAGCTAGCCAATGCGGCCCGCAAACTCCGCCCGTATTTCCAAGCTCATACCATCATCGTCCTCACCGACAAACCCTTGAGGCAAGTATTGCTCAGGCCCGATGTCTTTGGACGATTGACGAAGTGGACCATCGAACTCAGTGAATACGATCTCCAGTACAAGCCCCGAACCGCTATCAAAGCTCAAGCCTTGGCGGATTTTGTTGCAGAATGCACGTTCAGCTCCAAGGTCCTTAGTCCGGTTGAGCACGAGGCTCCAAGTTCGGGTGAGCTCGGTGCTTCCAGGCCGGTTGAGTCCGAGCCCCATGAAATCGCACCCAGTTCGGTATCTCTCCTGGTTAGGCCGAATGCGAACTGGGATGAAGAGCCCTGGATCCTTCACGTAGATGGCTCCTCAAATCAGCAGGGCAGCGGAGCCGGTGTAGTTCTTCGCGGATCGAGTGGCACAAAACTGGAGTACGCGCTACGCTTCGAGTTCGCGGCATCCAACAATGAGGCAGAATACGAGGCATTGATAGCAGGGCTAGCTCTGGCACAAGAGGTAAAGGAAAAACACATAGTTATCTGCAGCGATTCCCAGCTCGTGGTCAACCAAGTTACAGGGGAATACAAAGCCTGCGAGCTAGCTATGATCGCCTACTTGGCAAAGGTAAGAGAGGCACTACTTGGCTTCCAGTCACACTTCATCAAGCAAATCCCGAGATCAGAGAACACTGAGGCCGACGCCTAGTCCTAGCTAGCCAGCACCAGTGACAACACCATGAGAACTGTGTACATAGAGGAGTTACCTCAGCCAAGCATTCTCCGGGGGGCAGAGGAGGTCGCTCCTGTCGCCCAAGCAGAACCGAGCTGGATTGATCCACTCGCGAGCTTCCTGCTACATGGAACCCTCCCCATAGAACGCAACGCCACCAGGAGGGTAGAGCGTCAGGCAGCCAAGTACGTCATGATAGACGGACGACTGTACCGAAGATCCTATACGCTCCCCTACCTGCGCTGCTTGTGACCTCCCGAAGTCGAGCTCGTACTCCGCGACATTCATGAAGACCTATGTGGCGGACACTTGGGGGGCAGGGCCGTCGCTCAGAAGGCACTACGATAGGGGTACTATTGGCCTACAATGAAAACAGACGCCGTCGGGCTAATCAGGAAGTGCAAGAAGTGCCAAAAACACGCCAATATTCACCATCAGCCTGCCGCCGACCTCAAGGACCTCACCAGCCCATGGCCCTTCGCACAATGGGGTATCGACCTACTCGGGCCATTCCTGCCAGCAACAGAAGGAAGGAAGCTCCTAGAGTGGCAGTAGACTACTTCACCAAGTGGGTTGAAGCTGAAACTCTCGTAACCATCACAGCTCGAAACGTCCAGAACTTCTTCTGGAAGAACATAGAGTGTCGCTTCGGGCTACCTCAGGTGCTGATCTCTGACAACGGCAAGCAATTCGAAGACTCAAATTCCAAGAGTGGTGCCAAGGCATGGGGATCTGGCAAAACTTCACGTCGGTTGCGCACCCACAAGCAAACGGTCAGGCAAAAGTCACGAACAGAGTTATCCTCTGCGGACAAAAATCCAGGCTAGACCGAGCTAAAGGGTTATGGGCAAATGAGCTGCCCAGCGTCCTATGAGCATACCGAACTACAGAGAAGACCGCCACTGGAGAAACTCCCTTCAACCTCACCTATGGCACGGAGGCAATCATCCCAGCCAAAATCGAAATCTCCTCACTTCGGTTGAAAGCATACAGCGAAAATACTAATAACGACAAACTACGTACCAACCTCAACCTACTTGACGAGGTGAGGGACCTCTCATACATCAAAACCGCAGCATACCAGCAAAGGGTAGCTCGGTACTACAACGTCAGAGTTAAGAAACGAAACTTTCGCGTCGGTGACCTGGTCCTCCGCAAAATCATGGTACCTAAGCCCGGCGTTGGCAAACTCGAGCCGAACTGGGAAGGACCCTACCGAATAAAGAGAGTACTCGGGAGAGCATACGAGCTCGAGACCCTGGAAGGTAAATAGATACCCCGGGCATGGAACATCGTCAACTTAAGACGATTTTACCTATAAATTATCAAACTAAGCAGGCCATGAGTCGCTACCAGAGCATAAGGGCCAGAATGCCAAGCTAGCAAAGACCTCGGCATCCTAAGGGCCAGAATGTTGATCTAGCAAAGACCTCGGCACCCTAAGGGCCAGAATGTCGAGCTTGCAAAGACCTCGGCACCCTATGGCCCAGAATGTCGAGCTAACAAGGACCTCAGCACCTCATCAACGAAAGCAACTTGCACAAGTATGGATCCCGAGGTGCATAGCCCAGGGCCCAATTCAGCCTGTTAACTAACCTGGGCGGAGAATAGATTGGGCACATAGCCTTACTATGTTAACTCGCCTCGGGGCTTAAGTCTAGCAGCTCGAGCATATAGTCACTTTGGCAAAAGGAGAATATTTGCACAACACTTTTGAACAAAGAGTACTTCATTGTTAAATGATTGCTTTACAGTGTTTAAAAAGAAAAAACAAACAAAAAACACAAACGAGCTCACAAGCCCAGAGGTCAATCTTCCTCGCCTTCAAAAGGGACTCCGACAACACCCGAAGGACCCGCTTCATCTTTGGAATCCGCATCATCATCAGCTGCGGCAGCCATCTCCTGAGTGATGCACAAAGTGATTATGGCACTAATGTCGAGCTCGGGGTACGTGTTCCTTATCGTCGAAACCCCGTCTGTATGAGCCCACCATCATATCGTTGAAACGCGACGAAGCGATGTAATCCTCGACGGCTTTCACCTTCGCCTCCTCGACGGCCTGAGAAAAGATCTGAGTCTTCTCCCTAATATCTTCTTGAAGGTACTCGACCTGATGCTCCAGGTCCAACTTCACGTCGGCCATATGTCTCACCACCATTCCTAAGGCCTCTTTGTCCCTCCGAGACCTCGATAGCTCGGCCTGCACAGCACGGGAAGCCGCTTCGGCAGCTTCTACTCGCTTCAAGCCCCTCTCCGCCTGAACTGCCAAAGCATGGATAGAGGAGTTCACCTGCCAGAACGAGGACAAATCAGCTCAGTAAAAAAAAAAAAAAAAAACACTACCCCGACTTACCACCATGGCGTGAGTTGCAGCACGAGCGCCTATGAGATTTGTAGGGAGATCGACCCACTGCACGACCTCCTCAGGGCAAATGGCCTTCTTGCTTTTTCGGAGAGCGTACCTCGGCGTCAGCATGCTCCCAACCTCCTCGTGACTTCCCGAGCCCGAAGGCACAGCCCGGGTATAGGCAATGTCGGCATAGGGAGCCCCTGCCTCTTCCTGAACTGAAGGGGGCACCTCGGGCTCCCCAGGAGGCTCCATTCTCGGTGCCTCGGGCTCCGCAACCCGGGAAGGATTGGTGTGGACCCACTTAGCAGCTCGCTTCCTCCTTTTCATGCCAACGAACAAGTTTGCACCTCGAGTCTTCTCTGCCTCCATAACACCTGCAAAAAGGAGCTCGGCGTCAGAAGACGGGAATAAAAGCAAAAACAAGAGTATCTTCGTCTGAGCAAGAAACCTACCCGAACTCAGACCGGCCTGAATAAGCTTGTCCTCCGTCAGGTAGACTTCGCAATTGAGCCCTTGTCGGGCCCAGTCCTGGAGGCCCTTCACAGTATCTTCGTCTAATGCGACACCGGGGTCTGAAGCAGTCAAACCCCACTCAGTAGGAAACGGCCACCCCATAGCACTTCGAACCACGAAGTAGTCCCGCTTCCATGCCGGGACCTTATTTGGGAGATCGTGTAAGAGCTTGAAGCTCGGGCGAGGTGACAAGTAGTATGCCCTCCTACACCCGGGCAGGGGACCCGCTTGTTTCTTAAGCATAAGAATAGTAGAAAAAATTTCCAAGTCCAAAGGAAGGCAATGCTCACAGCAAATGGAGATGGTCCCGACAAGATTGCGGATAGAGTTCAAGTGAAGCTGACCTACAGTGACGCCGAAGTGGTTCATGACCTCGACGATTAGGGGATGGAAGGGAAAGCGTTTTCCGGCAACAAGCTGCTCCCAAAATATCACGATCTCATCCGGACCGTGCTCCCAAGGAAAGTCGCCCGAGGGTACAAAGTAAGTATACTCCCCGGGCAGGTTATACTGGACGATAAGGGACCAAAGCCTTTCGGACGTCATAGTGGAGGGTCCGAACTTATCTGGCACCCGACCTCGGCGGGAGGTGGATGCCAAACTACCCGAGGTGACTCGGCCTACGAGCTCTTCCTCGAGCTCTACCTCAGGCCCCGCCTCGGACACTAAGGCTGTTGGGGGCAGTAGCTCGATTTGTAGAACCAGCATCGGACCCCCCAGGAGACTACCTAAGCTACCCGAACTAGACATTGAAACAAAGGACTGAGGACTCACCAGGAAAAGCTATCGGACTACGAACAAGCGACGCGAGCTGACAGACTTGGACGCGAGCTCAAGGAACAAATGCTGAAAGATGATGGATGAAAGTGACAAGGGGCCCCCCACTATTTATAGCCACTGTACCCACACATCAACGACCAAGATCGAAACTATCCAACGGCTCCCCACGAAATCAGTTGCGCACTCCCCGAGGAAAAGACACTTTGCCATGCATTGTTTACGTTCAAAAATTTGAAATCGTTTATGCGCGTGAGCTACACGCAGCCCAGGACTGACCTCTGGTCGAACCAAGCCCACCCCGGTTGAGCCAAGAACAAAAGCAGGTCAGACCAGAGAAGTCCCAGATCGAGGCCAAAGTGTCCTGAGGCAAATCCACCTGTCATCCCGTGAGCTCCCCACGCCGGGTCAAGACCCCGAGCATGGGGAGTGGGAGGCAATTGATGGAGGAATATTTGACCCGACCCCTTGGCCATACGACACGTGGAAGCAACCAAGAGTGACTTGGCAGAAGCGCCAGCTCGGCACGACAGCAGGCCCCACAACCCGAGCTCCGAGCAAAATGTCCCGAGCTCCCCCAAAGGGGGAACCTACAACCCAAGCTCCCCAAGGAGGAACCCGAGCTCTCCCTTCGAGGTCCTAAGCCTAACAAAAAGCACAAAAGGCAAAGACCCGAACTACCCACCCAGAGGCAGTTCGGGCCACACCTCTACCCGAGCTCAAGACTTCACCTCACACACCACTTCGGCTCCAAGTGTCCTGACTGAACAACCGTACCTGACGACCAGGAGACCCGTACACGGAGGCGGCGCACCTGACTGATTAAAGGTCTGACACATGACAACCGCCATCCAACGGCCACCTGCCACCGCCATCTCAGACGGGCAGAGGCGGCCCTGGCAGCTGGCAGCTGGCAGTGGAGGTTATGACACCCGAACTGGTGATTGGTAGAGGAAATGACACCCGAACTGGTGATTGGCAAAGGAAATGACACCCGAACTGTCAGAGGCATGGAAGTAAGTGTAAAGGGTGATTATAAAAGGCCCCCATCTCACAAAGAAGAGGGTATGTGATTCTTGCGCTTTCTGGTCTTAGAATTCCTCATTTCCCTTGCCTTCTAAAAGAGCACTAACTTGAGCTTTGGAGTGTTCCAATCGGGTTCCTCCCCGGAAGTCTCCATTTTCTTCCTTGTTTTAGGCACCTCCAATCTCGTCAGAAGCGAGGTAACCGGCAACTAGGACCGACCGGATTGCGCATCATCATTTGGCGCCATCTGTGGGAAGCTTTCAAAAGGCTTCCCCAATCCTTTAACTCTCTCTCTCTCTCTCAAAGAAACTTTAGCTTCTATGGCTTCCTCCAGCAGCAATAGGCACAACGCCGACTTGAATGTTGTAGGGGAACACCCTCAGCTCACCACCATATGCATCGGATAGTTCATCGTCCCCTTGTCAACGGACGGAATCCCTAGCCTCAATGCACCAAGCATGGTGGCACCTGTGAATGTTCCCCTTCCCCTCCCTATCGAGACAACTTTCGTTGAACCTACTGATGTTCCTCTAGCGACTAGCCAAAACCAATTCAATGACTTGATGCAGTGCATGCGGGCAATGCAAGCCCAAATGCAGCAATTCCAGTAACATCAGCTCCATCAGCAGCAAGTACTGCACCACATTTCTCAGTATCATTATCAACAGCAGTTCCCGCAACTGACTCTAAACCAACCACAGCTCCCACCTCGGCACCCTGCTCCGAAGCTGGCCAAGCCCTCCCCCCAGGGCGGGCGCCTTCACCGAGGAGGAGCCTCCTGACTTCAGGACCCCTCCAAGAGCCAGGCCTCACCCCCGGGCAGGAGGAAAAGACTAACCACCCCCGCCTCGCAGCTCGCCGACGGATCGGGAACCTCCTTGCCAATCAAGTCAACACCTCGACACTCTCAGTTCGAGCTCCTGCTCACAGAGAACCAGTTCGGCATCCTGGCAGTGGACTACCAGCATTCCGGGCCGATCAACCTCGGCAACACCGAGGCAAGTAGCGACAACACCAGGCCCTCTATGCAGCAGCGAAGACGCCGGCGAAGTGGTCGAACAACCACCCGCATCCTACCCGAGCTCCGAGGTAAAGAAGAAACAAGCTCGGACGAGGTAAAAGTTGCCCCTATTCTTCCAGTCCCTTCCCCCCTGTCATCGGAACTCCTTGCAGTCCCCATGCCCAAGGATTTCAAATTCCCTCCTCTAGATAAGTATGACGGGTCTTTTGACCCCAATGACCATGTCGATGCTTTCTAGTCCCAAATGCACCTGGCAAGGGCCAGTGAGTCTTGTATGTGTGTGGCGTTCACTACAACCTTCAGGGGAATAGCACGCACCTAGTACAGGAACCTGGCCCCCGGGTCGATAAGAAGCTAGACCCAGTTCGTGCAGGTCTTCACTGCACACTTTGTTACCAGCAAGCGGTGCCCCCACACCGAAGAGAGCCTCCTCGGAATAGTCCAAAAGGAAGGAGAATCCATCCGGGGCTATATCAAACGGTTCAATGACGCATGCTTGCAGATACCGCGCCTAGACCCTACGGTACAGTTCGCGGCAGCCAAGAGGGGCGTGACACACAAGGAGTTCAGGTGGCACATGGTAGGTAACTAGCCCACGACCGTAGCCGAGTTCCTCAAGCTCGCGGACAAATTCATAAGAACAGAGGAGGAGATCAACCAAAGGACTGAAGGCAGGATCGAAAAAAGGAAGAGGGAAGGCGAGCCCTCCAACTCAGATGACATGAGGAAGAGAGACCCAACTCGAGGGCATTAGGATTTTGATAGTGATTTTATTGGATTTAGGAAAGAATGATGTAATCTTTGGCATTAGGGTTTCAACAAAAGTTCTACAAGAAGAAGGAAAGGATGAACCAACGGGCATGTTTACCCCAGAAAGAGGTTGTCACACAAACGTGGAACAGTTGTGGCCATACCTTGGGTTAGTAGAAAAAACAGAAGAAAGAGGTTAATAGGAGATTCACAGTCATTGTGGAAAGTTCATATTTCCTCACAAAATTTTCATGACACCCACCTCACAGCCCTTTTAACTACACATTAGGAACATCTCACCAAGTTCGGCTAAAGGGCTGTGAGGTGGGTGTGAGGATAAATTTCGTAAAGATGTGTTTGGAAGTAATGTAAAATATCATCAATGTAAAAACTTACGCCGGTTCGGTTTTGTCGGCGTTTGGATGGAGTATAAATCAAGATCGATGTAAAACTCCACTTTGTTTTAGATTTATTGGCATTTGGATAGAATGAAGTTTTCATCATAAATCGATGTAAAACCTCATCAAAAGTAAAGTTTTACATCGACTATCAATATAAATACTACACCAATAAAATCGATGTAAAAACTCAATGCTTTTCTCCACACTTTTCAAAGCTCAATGGCAACCTTTTTTACGGTTTGGTATAAAACCTTATCGATAATATTTTACATTGCTTCCAAACGCAGCCTAAAGAAATCCGGTTAGCGTTGCGGTGGAGACTTAGAATCAATTCATGCATTCCTGAATATATATATATGTGTGTATGTATATAAACATCCAGCTGTACATTGGGAAATATCTCCCCTACATTGTATGTCAAACGTATGAGGAGATTTCCTGTGATTTCCTTTACCGTGTGTGTGTAGAGTTTTATTTATTTATTTTTTTATTTTGGGGGGGAGGGGGGCTTTGTCCTTTTTCCTAAAGCTGGTTTTTAGTACTAATCCTTGGGGATTAAGAATTCAACATGGTTGGCTTCAATCTGTTCAAGATCTTATGTAGTGTGTTTTGATAAATCATGGTGATGGGGATGTGAATGAAATTCTGAGTTGGATTGCCCACATTGTTAACATATTATATTTGGTTTTGCAAAAACCGGTTGGTTTTCTAAGTTGGATTTTGTTTAAAATAAATAGTATATGTAGTATGTACTCAAGTTAAAGCTTTTGTTTTAGATAGAAATAAATTGAAGGTTCAGTCTAAAGGCAACTAAAGACTTAGGCTGCATTTGTTTGCAATGCAAACTCAAATATGTACACAATATGCTTATCCATTTTTCGGTACATGAATGTAAATATGGTTCATATTTTAAACCATTTTTTGCATTCATCCTATTTGTTTGAAATCAGTGCAAAGGTGTGAGCCCATCATTAACTACTCCAACTATCTTATTCTCCAATGCATCAAATTTAGTCAAAAAGTTAATTATCAAATGAATACAAATTTATATCCAAAAAGTAGGTACAGTAATGATCTCTTTTTAGAATACAAGTGTCAGAAAATATAATTTTACTTTGATAATCATTACTTTTTCACATTTCAAACAAACTGGAATGCATAAATACCCCAATTCAGTGTTTGTATCACAAACAAACCCAACCTTAAGGTGTGATGTTTCGGAAAGTTCTTTTTCATTTTTTGTGATGGAGCTTGTCCTGATAATTATTTAGGATACAATGGTTTATTATCCTCGTCATTTTTATTAATGTTACAGGGGCTTTGGTTTTTTTTGGTTGTGAAGTTCAGGCAGTTTTGGAAGCTAAGTTACAAGTACTCGAATTTTAGCGAATTCGGCTTCAGTCAGTGCAAGACCCGTTTGAGCATCCCAATGCAACTGATGTAGGGGTAAACCTGTTCTACATCAATGAGGAACCAATGGAATTATAAACGTCCTCATCTGTCATCTCTGGATATGTAAAACCTAGAATTTCTCTAGACCACAAAATGCAATCTGTGGAACGTCCCAATGGTAAAGATATACCGCATTTATGATCTCCCATGCGTTCATATCGTGCACTTACGATGAATTAAATTGCAGGAAACCAAAGAGATGCTGGACGCCATGAGAATGAATCAATAGTTTACAAGCAAAACTTAGACACTCAAATGGGAGAAGCATACACTCGGTGGAGTTATCTGAATTTTTTTTTTTTAAAAAAAAAGAAGGATTCATGCTCAATCTCAGAACCTTCATTCATACAAAGGAGCTTCAGCAGTATATCCCGAGGTTCCAAAGCTGGAAACCAACCAAAATTCGCATCTTTAAAGCCATCGCCAGCGTTTCTTCCCTAATGGCCTTGCTGTACAATCTGCCAGTATCTCCATTAAGAGTACAAGACTGTTAACAGTATGCAGAGGAGGATGCCCAATATAGAGGTGAAAATGCCATTTACTAATATTGTCAATTATCAATTAATTTATCATAAAGATGAGAACATGTCTACCCAGGGAAACTTCAGGTCCATACAGAGTAGACACTAAACTACAAAATCATAAAAAAGTGAAGCCCTTACACCAAAGTGATTAATGCGGATTGCTTTCTCATGGAAAATAATTGCATTTCTGTACCATTTATAAAAATGAGGATGGTACCAATTGTTTAGTCAAAAATCCTCATTTTACTTTCCCTTTTTACCATCTACTATTTTTGTTTTTTCTGTATTTAACTGTCATGAGGTCATATGCTGTCCATCAAAGTTTTTCCAACATAAAAAAAAAAAGAAAATGCAAACTATTAACATGGTTGTAGATCCTATAAACAATTACACATATGACATATAAGGACTGCTAAATGGTGGTTGGAGATCCCATAACCAATAATTTATCATTATTTATGTTTTTGCTGAAATCATATATCAATCAATTATTCTATAAATTCACCCTGATATTTAGAATAAAAATTAAAAATTCATGAACCTCACTTGGGATTAACATAGTGCATGTGAAATCATCTAAACACCAAAACTTGAAAAGAATACAAAAGACACCTCTTATTGAATTAATATTAATTTTAGTTAGATAATAAGAATCCTATTATGGGCTTAATATTAATTTAGGGTTTGTTTGGATACTTTTCCTATTTATGGGTGAAAGATAGCAGTAGACTCAATAAGAAGATTCAATTATATATTATAGTCATGTTATGGTTTTCTAGAAAGAAGTTTCACATTCAATGGACCTTAAGAAATATATCTTCTCCAAAGAAGGAATCATAATTAAAATTATATGAATGTTTAATTTTGATCAAAAGTGAAATATAGAAAAGAAACGCAAGAGCTACTTACGGGAAGAAACTTTCATATGCTTTTGGAAGAAAATAAAATAATTTAAAAATCTTGAAAACAGGACCTAGCCCTCGGTGAAGAGGAAGATAACCAACAACTAAGAAGACAAGGGCACGAATGGTGTGGCTGCATGGTTTTGGAGCAAAAAGCAAGAATAAATTTTGATCTGTTGTTTAGTTACCAAAAAGAATAAAAGTTCAGATCTGTTTTATGATCCATTGTTAAAAAAATCAAATCATTTTATTAAACTGATGATATCCAGAAGATGAATACCATGCCTAACCAGTGGTATAAATTGGAAAGACATACCCCATTTCATCACCTAAACCCAAAAGGTCTAAGTTATAATCTGTTAAGAACATTCATCATTAACATGTTGGTCTTGAAGATAAAAACAAACTAATCAAAGGCATTTTCGTTTGAGTGAGGGAAAGAGATAAATAGAGAAGTGAATTTGAAAGTGAAGATCATAACTAATCTTTGGAGGGAGAGGAATGGTGACAAGTGTTTTGAGGAAGAGGACAAAAGATATTCCGAAGACCATAGCTACTACAATTCACTAGCCTAGACATTGTATTAACTATTAAGGTAGGATTTTTTTTTCAAGTTGACATATAAATTTATTACATGTTTATAAGTTGAATACTGAGAAAGTGAACTCCCATAACAATATTCTACGTTAAAAATGGTTAGGTAGAATAAAGAAATGTTTTTGGCCCTCTAATAGTATCAACTTAAATATAGATGGGGGAAGTTTTCATGAGGTTAAAAGTTCCATAGTGCCCCAATCAAATGTGAAAATATTATATTCACTAAAAAAGTCAAAATATTATTATACTATAGTGTCTCCATCTTGTTACCAAAACCATTGATTAAAAGTTTTTTTCTTATGTTTCATAGGGCTACACAAATGGGGGTAGCCCATCCCCCATCCCCTTGAACCCCTAACCCTGGTGGCAGTGGGATATGATCATCAACAAGTGAGACAATTGACAAGGTATAGGATGCCAAATGCCACTATGGGTTTGGATTAGATTGTAGCTACTAAAGACCTAAATCCAAGTCCTTCCCAAGTTGAGGTCAATACCATATTTTCATCCCAAATTAGATTTTTGTTATCATACTTGATTTGCATTAGTGAATTTAATTATATTTTTAATTATTGATTTTTGCATTTATTTTCACCCGTGCATCGCACAGGCTTCTCAACTAGTATTTACTAAAACTCCAGAAACAGACTAGTTATTTGGCTAGTCGCCTATAAACTGTACATCCAACCTAAATAATACAAAAACATGAAAAAAAAAACGACGATGCAATTACAAAAGCTGATGAACGTGCAATGAAGGAAAATGAAAAGACTAGGTTATAAATATGATTGCATATAGTCATTATTAAATAAAACTAATGTAACTTGATCTCTTTGCAAAGCTGAGTAGAATCAGAAAAATGACAGGAAATATTCAAGTGCTTTGGATGAGAGAATTAATTTAAACACTATTGAGGCATAACATCCAATCACTTCTTCAACCAGGACTTGACATGTTCACTCTCCTTGATCAAACCATGCCATGTCACAAATAAAGTAATGTCTGGAGGTTGATTTGCTGGATTGACTACTGTAGCCGAATGCTTAGCATCTGACCATATGCTACCAGTATGTCACAGATATTTCTTTAATTTGGTCTATCCATTGAGCATCTTTAAGCTTCATGTCTTGGCTGATAAGATTGAAATGCTGACTAGAATTAAAAGCACTTGATATTTTCATTGCAAATTCTTTTTTTCCTTCTATTTTAGATTGAACCATGAAACTTATGTGCCTTCAGTTTCAAGAATGCACCACATCCTTCTATTTTCAATTATCAATATGCTCAGAAGGAAACAAATAAAACAAGTGAGAACAAAACGAAGGCCATTGAATATACCTGTACATGATGTGCGTAATCAATTGTTAAAGAGATCCTGGTGCAGCATCTCTGATGCTCATATTCAGACTGTTACGCATGGTTCGTCTTCCAATTCCTGCATTGCCCTTTTGCATCATAGCAACAAACTCACCATAGTCTATCCTGCCATCCTGAAAACAGCAGAATTTTGAATTTCAATCTACTCCAAAGTTTTTTTTTTTTTAAAAAAAAAAAGGATCATAAGAAACAATCAAGGCTTATTTTAGCCAAGTTAGAAAATACGTTGGTTAGAACATGCACCACCAACCTCCCTGGCTGGTTAAATGTGAAGTACATGTGATGCACTTGCAGAGAATCTGGAACCCATAATTTGACAGGTCTGACATTCACCAGCATGTGCTATAGCCAATGATGTTTCACCTGGGAAACATCCTAGTGGGAGACACTCTTGCATAGATAGGATGTAGTTGCTAACATGAATGAAACATGCCTGCCTTCTCATATGAAAATAGATTTTCTTTAAAGGAAAAAAAAAAGAAAAAGAGAACAAAGAAGAACAGAGAAGCATGGAGACCATTTATATCCAAATACAAAATGATGCATGGTTACAAGTTACAACCACACACACAGCTAAACAAGGTTGGCATCCAGATTTTTATATATTCCTTGTAGCCTAAGTGGTGTTTTCCTATATATAACCATTAAGCTGTTTCTACTTATCAGTTTCCACAAACTCATGTTAAGCCTAATGGATAAATTTGTTCAGCTGTAGATACAATTGATGATCTAACACAAAACCTGCATAGTTTTATAAACACCAGTAGAACGACATCTCTTTGGTTACTCCTGTGGATTATTTCATAGAAGGGGGTATATTTATCCATAATATGAAGAAAAGGGACCTTTTTTTGATGAATGACAAAAGTTTCATGGAATAGAGCAGTCTAAAAGCAGAAAGTGTACATTACTTACATTATCTTGATCAACTTCTTTGATAATATCTTCCACAAGAATGTCTGTCATATGATGATCAGCACATGCTTGCTGGAGCTCATCGACTGTAATATAACCACTCCCATCCTTGTCAAAGTATGAAAAGGCAGCAATAAGATGTTCCTCACGTTCCAGCTTGTTAAGATGAACTGTGGCAGCAATAAATTCTCCATAGTCAATGGTTCCACTGTTGTCCACATCGGCCTGAAAATGGTAAAACTCAGTGAGTTGATTCAAATTATAGTATTGAAAAACTCCTAAAACATTCTCAGGCCTCCTCATTTTGTGCGAGTGTGTGTTGAGGGGATTCGGGGTTGTTACTTTGTGTGTGTGTGTGTAACCACAGAAAGAAGGCACACAATTACATTCTCCCTTAACTTCTTTTTTTGATAATTGAATTGTAAGTTTCATTAATCAAGAGCATAAAGATATACAAGCAGCTCAAGAAGAGGCACAAGATGCTACCTCCCCTTTAAGATAAGGAAAATGGAGGAAGGCTTCAACTCCTACCATTCTACCTCCCCTTTTAGTTGACTACACTTTCTAAGACTAAACAAGTTAAATTTGCAGGGTAGCCCAATACAAAGAAACCCCTTGTTTAGCAAGAAAATCAGCCAAAGCATTTGCTGATCTTCCACCCATTGAAATCTAATTGTTATGTTCCTTGTAAACCAGTAAACCTTTTTTAGAGTCTCCTTCAATTAGTAAATTCTCCACTCCAGGTTGGTTTGCAATCTGTATCTCTTGTACAGCAGCTAGAAGCTCAGCTCTTGTAGAGTCACCTATTCCCACTAGTCCTGAAAATAAAGAGAGAATGTTGCTGTCTTCAAAGTTCAGCTTTACAAAACCCTTCATAGGAGGTGTCCATCTTGCTTGAATTCAAATATTCTTAGACAAAGTAATAGCCACTGCTAACCAACTCCTTTGAATATCATCAAAGAAGTAACTTTCAAAGAGTTTTAAAGATTTCAGCCAAAGAATTGCCTTTGTAAATATGCACTCTTTGACTTCAAATAGGCTTCTTTCCTTTTCTTGGAATATTCTGGCATTCCTTTCTTCCCAAATAGTCCAAGGGAGAGATGCTCTAATACATTTCAACATATCTTTTCATGGGCCACCCAAAGATAGATGGATTAAACAACATATTTACTTCAAATGACAAGTTCCACCCACACCCAAACAAAACAAAAACCCAATTCCAAATAACTACAACAAAGAAACAAAATATCAATAAATGGCACCAGTCCTCGTTCTGTGCTTTGCAAAGAGTACACCAAATTGGAGATAAACAAACACAAAGAAGTTCTCTTCTTTTGCAGGTTGCCCAAAGTATTAACCTTACCATTGTAAACTTCCTAGCAAAAAACAGCTAATTTAGGGGGAATAGGCCTAGACTAGACTTCTTTGACTAGAAACACCCAAGGAACAGAGTTAGAGCAAAGGGGTTTGAAGAAAGAAGCACAAGTAAAAGAACCTTTTGAGGTCAAGGTCCAAATCCTTCTATCAGGTTTGAGAGGGTCCGGACAAGTAGAGTCAAGTTCAAGTAAAAGTTCAGAAACACAAGTAGATTAATCAACCCTCAACCTTCTACTGAATCCAATAATAAGACTTCTTTCCAAACTCCCAAGTTACTTCACAAAAATAACACAATATTCTTCAGCCATAGCATGCAATAGCAACCATCAAGGAGCACAAATACAACCATATTTCTATGGAAGAAAATATTCTTACCGCATCCATAAGGGCACGGATTTCTGACTCCTTCATATTAGAGCCATATCTTTTCAAGCCAGCTTTTAGTTCATCAAATGTGATTGCACCACTGTTGTCAGTATCCATTGCCTTAAACATCTCTCTTAAACCAGCAATTTCCTCCTCAGAGAGTCTTTCAGCTATTACCTGATACCACACAGGAAAAAAAAAATCAGATAATCCAATAATAAGAAATCTTTCCAAAAAGAATGTCATTTATGATCTGGAAAGTAACGGAAATTGGCCAAGTATCAAGTCATATTTCAAAATAAATTTTCAAATCAGTATGTGGTGGAACAATTTTTCAAAGTTGGCCCAACTGGAATATACAATAATGATTGAGGAACCACCCAAGGAACAAGTAGGCCGGTCCATCTAAGTATGTCCTCATATCTCATATAATGTAATAGATTGCATCAAATAACCACTCACCCGCAAAGCCATCTTCTTTAATTTATTCATTGCAGAGAACTGCTTGAGGCGAGTAAGAACAGCTGGATCTAATGCTCTGTCAGGAGCAACACCATTTTCACAAATCCAGGGATGACCTGAATTTGACATGTAAGAGAAGTATTACATTACTTTGATGGAATATACTGATTCAAGGAACCATTTGAATCTAATGTATGAGATAACCATTAAAGCTTTCTGGTTTCCATGAACAAGAAACACTGGAGAATATTCAAGATTTCACAAAGATATCAGAAGGAATGATTGCAAGCCAGCTAGTGAAACTTAATAAGAAGTATTCCACTGTAGAGTATTATATAAATACAAGTAACCATGAAGACTAACAACTCTTTTTAGTTTAACAAACTTACATTCTTAATCCATATCTAATATAAGGTGGAAAATTTTCTATGCAACTAAAATCATAGTTTAAAATGTCCCTAAATTCCCTAATATTTCCACAACATGTTTCCATTTCCATGGGTAGCAACACAAAATTTTATTAGACTCAACACATTGCCCAGTGAACACTACCAGAACTATACGGAGTACAAGAGATAGTATTATAACATAAGTTGGTGACAAATATTGTAGATATGTGTAGTAGACATGATTACCACTTTGAGACAGCTCAATATTCATTTCAAACATGAAGCTAAATATTAGGTTTTGTTTGTAGATTATTCGGTTGATCGGTTAGAATCATTTACATTTTCTATAAGTTCAAATTTTGCTTTAACTCATTCTATTATGTAGTTTTGAATCTTTAAGGTTTTCAGAACATATTCTTTTGTTTATAACCTTAATTTCTTATCTTTGTTTAATGATAATGGAAGAAGAAAATAATTTAAAAAGGTTTGCCTATGCTTCTTTTATCATTTCATAAAATATCATTCTATATTTTTGCATATTTTACAATGTTTCTACCATGTCTATAATTTTTACAATATTTCCACACGATATTTCCAACATTTCTGACATGTTTCCTATATTTGGACGATCAATATTTCCACTAACATCAACATTTTAAACCTTGACTCAGGCTACAGCCAATAGGATATGTTTTAGAGGCAATGAAACTGTAGGGAAAAAACTTTCAGATAGTGAGGCACTAAGACGATATTTGCAGAAAACACTTATAACAAGCAATTGGTGGAACAAATTGGTGTGTGAAAGTCTACCTGATCATATCACTTCCATTAGATTTTCTTCTTCTGGAAACTACTACAACCACTCTAGTTATAAAAGATGGGCTCAAATCACATGAATTGTACATAAAGAAAAAAAAAATAGACTAGTGAATCAATGATCATCGAGAAAACGGTTAGGTCAGTCCAAAAATATGATAATTTCTTTTTTTTGAACCCGTTCACAGGTAGGTTCTTCTGATGAACCAAATTAGGGATTGGGAGAAGGGTAGAGAAAATAACATACATAGTACTTCATGAGCAGTCAAACGCTCAGAGGGCCGAGAACAGAGCATCTTCCGGATAAGATCCTTGGCGCTGTCTGAGATTAGTGGCCAAGGGTCTGATTCAAAGTCAATGACTCCTTTCAGCACTGCATCAAAAATCCCTTGCTGTGTTTCTGAAATCCAAACAGTAAAAAGTTTTTCAGTATAACGAGCACTAGGAAGTAACAAATCATGAAGCCTTGATATATCATCAAATATACCTGCCCAAAAAGGTGGCACACCACTTAGCAATATATACAGTATAACTCCTGCAGTCCATACATCTGCCTCTGGTCCATAATGCTTGCAAAGCACCTCAGGAGCAACATAATATGGGCTTCCAACAACGTCAGTAAATACTTGCCCTGAAGTAGCACAAAATAAATGTCAACCAGATGCTTGAAATCAAACTGGAACTGGCATAGGAATTGAAGTCCATGGGAAACTAGAAAGAATAACATCTAAAGAACATCAGTTGGGACAGAGCTTAGATGATGATGATCTGAAGAACAATTGTTAATGGCTGATTCTCCTCATACAAGTACCAATATTAAATTAAGAGGAATAATCATGAAAGTCTTCTACAAATTTCAATAGCATCAACCCAGACCATCCAATCAATAGGCCACAGCCTCAAGAAGTTAAAAAGCACACCAACCAGGTGATCAATTCAATATCTGCCAGTCAATTGTTCTTCTATAGTCTGAGACAGAGTCTAGAACTTAATAAAACAAGGATGGAAAAAGGTACTTTTAGTATGGAAATAATAGAAGACTGATGGCCTAGAAAGGAAAATCTACTGGATAAATTCGTTGAAAATTTTGAGAAAACAATTATGAAAGTTTGGAGAACACATATACTCCCACTAGATTTTTTTTTTTTTTTTTATTTTACCTGGCTTAAAGAAAACCGATAGCCCAAAATCAATGGCTTTGAGAGAGAAATCATCATCTTTGTTGACTAGCAAGAAGTTCTCTGGCTTCAAATCCCTATGCATAACCCCAAGCGAATGACAGGCTTCAACAACCCCCACAATAATCTTGGTGAGCTCAGCTGCCTTCCTCTCGCTGTAGTGACCTCGTTGAATGATCCGATCAAACAATTCACCCCCAGCACATAGCTCCATGACAATATGAACATATAAGGGATCTTCATAGGCTCCCTTGATGGTGACGATGTTCTTATGGCCTGATAGATGGTGCATTATCTGAATTTCCCTCCTAACATCCTCCACGTCCTCCTTGGAGATTAACTTCCTCTTTGAGATGGATTTACAAGCATATTCCTTACCCGTGGCAGTCTCCGTGCATAAATAAGTGGTGCCAAATTGCCCTTGCCCCAACTTACGGCCCAAGGTGTAAAGATCACGGATGTTGGCAGTCTTGTGACCCAACACATAATATGCCTGGTTGTCTGTTCCCCGCCTCATGCTGCGACTTTTTGCCGCTGGACTGATGAGAGGTGAACTTTTGTTTCTCCTGTGGTTTACTTTGCCGATTTCCCCAGCGATAATATGCTTGGCATTCAAACTGCTTGTCGAGTAGTCGGAGGTGGAATGCTGGGAAGTGTTCCTCCTAGAACAGCTGCGATCTATGGGCTCGTTGTAGCCCTCCAAAAAATTGTCTCCAAAAGATCCACGGCATGCGTTGCCCATGAAACAAAGACAAAACACCGGACCGACTTCACAGCTTTTCCCTCATTCAAGGGAATCTAATCAATAAAACTGACACAAAAATGGATAAAACGGAAACCTAGCTCAGTTTTATTTAAAGAAAAAACATCCATACTAAGAAGAAAAGACGAAAGAATCAATCTTGCTCGGACTCTTGACGATATAATATATTACCTCCAGCTCCAAGAAGGAATTAGGAAGACAACAAACAAATCCAGAGTCGGAAAAGAGAGCTATATAAATAAAGAAGAATCGTAATTCCAGATGATAACAACGGAAGATCTTGCATCAGTCAAACAAGCTACTCCGAAAACCAAAAGAGAAATCAATGATTTAGGGTTCTATTGGAACTGAAAAGCAATAACTAGAGAAGATAATCAGATTAGAGTTTTAGAGTTCAGAGATGGAGAAACCAAGACCTCTTACCGGCAGAAATGAAGAAATGGAGCCGACGTTCTGATTTAAAGGCGGCGATAAATGGGAAGGCACTTTCATGGCTCTTTTAAGTATCACGTTTGGAGAAGACACAGCATCTCCATGGACAAGGATTCCATTTTTGTTTATCTTTTGTTCTGGTTTCAGCTATTAACAAATTCAGCGGAACAAAAACAAGAAGCAGAGACAGAGCTGACCAGGTTGTGTCTTTCTCTTATATATACAAAAAATAAATATATAACGTGGAAATAAATAAATAAATAAATCGATTATTCTTTCTGCAACGATAAAACTGATGAAGGAACCGGAAAGCAAAGCCAAAGGGTGAAAGCCTGAAAGGGGGAAAGAGAGACGGAAAAGTTAAATTTTTTGACCGACAGTTTGGCAGAGCCTTTTTTTTTATTTTTTTATTTTTTTATTTTTTTTGTGATTTGTGAATTATGGAGAAACAGGAAAAAGAAATAGCGGGAGGGAGTAGATTTCGCGTTTTTCAGTGAAAAAATGGAGATCAATGGAACCAGACCAGACATACCTCGTATCATAGAGATATTTAGTGGAACCCGTCAAAAGGCTATTTGGATTTAGATTGATGGATGTATATGATTATCATCATCATCATCCACTTAGTTGACTAATTCCTTAATTTCTTGCAATTCCGATTAAAGATTTATTGAATAATTTTCTTATAATTATATAAACCTCCCCTAATTTTTAATCTCGACATAAACCTCCCCCATTGTTTTTAGAACATAAACAATTACCTCCCTTCCCCTTTCCAGTGACCAAACCTCCTCAACAATTTATACAAAGTGCTCCGCTCCATAGTAGTTTTGGCCATATCAAATGTCTCACTTTCGAGGAAGAGGCAGTGTCTAAATCGATTCATCGAAAGAAAGTATCAAATTGGTTAATTGTGTCTTCAAACCAATGTTTAAAATACCGATATGTATTTTAAATATCGAAAGGAAGTATCAAATCGGTCGATATGTATCATGCCGATGGTTTTTCAATACATTCTTACAGAGGTTGTATCGGATCAGCCACTGGTTTAGAGGATAGTTAGGCCTTAAACCGACCCCTCTAAACCGATTTCAAAAAAAAAAAAAAGTACAATTAAAAAAAACATCGACACAAGCCAATACGCCAGTACACCCTACTGACGTATCGGCCAGTATTGATAATTTCAACCTTGCTTCAAACTAATAGATTAGCTTTGTCTCGTGTTTGGCTGAATTAGCATAGGTTAACCATAAAGGA
The DNA here is from genome assembly GCF_055504915.1 of Nelumbo nucifera. Taxonomy (NCBI): domain Eukaryota; kingdom Viridiplantae; phylum Streptophyta; class Magnoliopsida; order Proteales; family Nelumbonaceae; genus Nelumbo; species Nelumbo nucifera. The sequence goes on along the minus strand of NC_142654.1, from coordinate 66,211,126 downwards.
ACTTTGAGTTGGCAAGGCACTTCCAGGTCAATTCAGATCGGTCCTAGACAACAAGTTGGATGTTTCAAGTCAATTGTTTTGATGTTGGTTCTAGTTAGCAGGTTGGTTGTGTGGGTAAAATGGACTTTTTGCTCAATTCTCGCAGATGATGCCAATTGCTTAATTTCCATACATTAGATACTTGGCACACTTCTCTTCATATAATGTTTCACCTTACTCTTAAAATCATCTTATCTACTTTTGATGTTAATTACTAACTTAGCCATTAGAGTCCACGTCTCACCCTGTGGCATCTAATGTTCTCTTTTGATCGTAGGTGTTCCATAGCAACCGAGGTGACACCCTTTCAGCCAAGATCTCTAGCAACTTCCCAATTCTATCCTTGTTGCAAATTTTGATTGCAACAAAAAAAAAAAAAAAGATAGTAAACGTTAGGTATAAAGAAAGACAAGAAATCTTATGTTGGCAAGAAAAATGTAAGCAAGAAGCTCATCAAATAGAAAAGCATGTGCACACATTGCTTGGATGGGCAAGCTACTTCCCATCCATGGCTAATGCTAGTACCTCTCAACATAGCCATGTTGAATAAACAGAAATCAACACTCCAATGTAGGTAGTAGTGCCATAACAACAATCTAGGCTTCTTGTAACTAATACACATTGGCTCTACCACATGCTTCCTCTATGTTTGGTCCTTCCATTTTTCTTACTAGAGAAGTATGGACAGGCCCAATGTAGATTTTTGATTTTCACTGTAGAACTATAAATATTCAAAATGTCAAAAACCCTCATTCTATATATCGATGCCGTCTGTAAATTGACATCAATTCCGACCTGACATCCACCTAACTGTAATTTGAGCCTAAAAATTCTGACCCTATGCTGAACCGTCATTCTCCCTTTTCTTACTCTTAAAACTTCTCATTTGCTTGGACCACCCAAAAATTTGTCGTCCGATTTAATCTTTTTGTTACTGGATGCTCCGTAGAAATCAATTGCTATTCCTTTCCTCCACCGAAAATCCCAAATCATATTTAAAATCAATTATAAGAGACGACTAGAAGCAGAGACTATCGGCATCTAAATGATGTTAGAACTATCATTTGTCATCATAAAAATCTAGTGAATGTTGTTGGATTTCTTATAGTCCACTAAGCTAAGTGAAAGTTTGGTTTCTCTACAACAGTAAAGTAACTTCTGTAAAGTTGTTAGGCTAAGTGAAGTATTGAACGGTGATGTTGGATTTTTTTGATTGTACAATAATGCCCTTATCATAATAAGGACATTTTCTTTCTTTCTTTTATTTTAAGACAAAGCATCCATAAATTACGAAGAATATGTCACAATGAGATCATGTAGGAAACTTGGCTCAAAAGGTTGAGTATAGACGTTTTATACATAGCAAGCAAACCTCGTTCGTGTGCCATAGGATTAGAACATCTACAAACAAATGATGAGAGTGCACAATAAATAAAAGAAGGCAACAAATTTCAGCATTACTGCCTAGGATGGGGCTGAGGGCAACAAGATAACTTTGCTTCTGGTGGAGGCTGATGTATGTCCCAACTAAGAGAAAGGAGAGAACACACGTCAAAGGCCCCAGGTGTTATTCCAACTGGAGCCGAGACTTCGACGGTCAAATCAATCAAGTGCTTGAAAGGGGTAGAACTGAGATGAGAGTTCAAGCGAAATCACTCAAGAAAAGAAAAGCTAGAGAGGAAAAGTAAGCTGGATGAATCTACCTTGGCACCCCCTTTTTATGCTTAGCCTTGCCATGGAGTAATAGTTGGAGGCAGTTAGAAGTGGACGACCAAACTCTCATCCAGCAGATGCCACGTGGCACCATCCCTGACCCTGCTATATGCGCCTATAATGCACCAAGACAGATATTTTTCGGGTTAATAAAAGCAAAACCTAGACTAATAAGCAATCACTTTTAACAAGGATTAATTCGTGATAAACCAAGTTCCAAAGCAAATCTCAACGCTTAGAGCAACGCATAAGCTGCAGCTGTTTCAACAAATGCCAAGGGTAATTTAACAGCTCTTGCAAAAACAGATTTCCCAGAATCTCTACTCGCACTTGCTTTGTTAGTAGAAGAACCCTCAATATGTATTTTAAGATAAAATCTGTCTCTCGCTTCCGACAACTGGTTTTCCTTGAGCTTCTAGTTCACTCTTCATATGAAGGGGAGTCGGTCAGTACTGGAACTGGAGTGTAATCACAATGTAGAGATTTAGAGAAGTGAGTACAAACTACAAAGATTGCCATAAAAGTAGCAGAAACAAGCTAATTAAACGCTCATCATATTGGAACTAAACTGTAGTATCTTTCTTGTTCAAGAGAGTGCATTCAGTAGACTTCACAATTGCTTTGTAAACATAGAAAGAGATCCCGATTCTGATGAACTTACAAACTTTATCGTCGTCAGTGGGTTCATAACGCTCACTGACGAGAGATGATAATGCCATTACAACATTCCTGGTTAGGTATTCGATTGATAAGCCACAAATCAACACGATTTAGTTTATAGGAATGCAGAAGGGTATCTAGTTATTGGGTTTTTGCCATCAAAACATAATCATCGTCCATTGTCCATAGTCCCCTCTTAAGCACATCATCTCTGGCTTCAGCAGTAGGAAATTAATCTAGCACCAAACAAGTTATCAATAAGTTCAGGGACTTCTCTTGTAACCTCCAACTACGAGATAAAATTTCACATAATGCATCTGATCGAACGGGTTGGCCTGTCAGATAAAATCCTTAAAATGAGATAGCTAGTGATCACAACCTTTTGTGGGATAGTGTAGTGTCGCCTTAATTCCTTCGCGGCTGCATGTAGTGGCACAGGGCAAAATAAGTCATCGAACTTAGAACGTAAAACAAGTTAATTGAGACATGGTTGGATGAAAGGAAAGACAGAGAAAAAAAAAAAAGCAAGTTAGATGGAGGTAGAAAGGGGGTATCATATTAAGGTGTAATCGAAGTAGGGATGGCAACGGGGAGGGTTATGTAAATTCTATATTCTATCCGCATTTCTAAACCTCCTAATCAGTATCTGCTCCAAAACTTGTAGCTAGTTGGGTTTTGAGAATCCAAATCCTCATGCACATGAAAATGCAAAACCCTCCCCCACCCTACCCTCTCCAGATTCAAGGGTAGGATTTGGTTGGGTTTAGAACCCACATCTAATTTCCTATTACTTATTGTTAGGCAATAAATAAGTAAAATAACACAAAATTACAATAAAATTTTCAATTATTTGATTAAGACATGTAGAAAACACATAAACTATCAATTATCCTTTACATAAAATTCAAAATATTATTAAATTCAACACGTAATACATAAAGTTTATATGCTTTCCAACAATATGCGGGTTGGGGAGGGCTGGGTTTAGCCTAATACCATACCCTACCTGTATAAGCACTGTTGCAGAATTCTAAAACCCATCTTTCAAGCAAAAAAACCTGCCTCATTAGAGAGGGTAGGGGCGGGTACCCACCGGGGAGGGTAGAAATTGCCATTCCTAAATCGAAGGAAAGCTCATAAAACAACAAGAGGGAAGACTCACATAAGGTGAGAATTTAGCCCAAAGCTTAGTAAGAGCATTTTCATAATTTAAATGCTTTTTCCTGAAAAATTAAAGGCAAGGAAAAGATAATCATATATATATATATATTAACTACATAAGAGGTTTTTGTTTGTGTGATGACATAATCCGGATTCAATCCTCACAGTGAGTGTTGTAAATAGGGGGTAAGGACTGAATCCAGCCTTGTGATAACAAGGGGAGGTTTATATGATTGTTGAAAGAACGAAGTTTTTTATGTTACCCTAAAAAAGCAATTTATTGATCCATGTAGTTTTTCATCTCTTTTCCTTAAAATCTTTGGTAGATATATAACTATAACATTGATAGAATCACAGAACTACATTTCAAATTTAAGAGAAAATTTTGTCCACCATCCATTTAAATGTAAAAATGATTAGAGATTAGGACTTTTTGTAGAAGCTGAGTTGTTTTTTTTTTTTTTTTTCGGGTGGAAATTCCACTTTAGTACCCTGAACTTTAGGGGTAGTGTCAAATTAATACTCAAACTTTCAAATGTGTTACTACAATACTTAAACTTTCAAAAAGTGTCAAGTTGGTCCCTGTCGTTAACTGGCCGTCAGTTATCTATTGAAAATGTCAAAACTACCCTTTAAAAGAAAACATTGTTCATTGTCTTCTACCTTGAGATTGAACCAGTTGAGGTGTTTGAGATTATAGATCTAGACTAGTGAAGTCATTGTCTTCTTCCTTTAGATCTGAAATGCATTATTGTCTAGTTATTTCTTTACCTTCAATTATTGTTTCCCTCTATCATATTTTTTCTCTCTTTCTTTAAAGATAACCGGTTCAATCTCAAGGTAGAAGACAAAAAATAGTGACTTCTTTCAATAGATAATGCAGTGACACGTTTGAAAGTCTAAGTATTAACTTGACAATACCCCTAAAGTTCAGGATACTAATGTGAAATTTTCCCTTTTTTTTCTTATTTAGGCTTAGTAAGACCCCTTTTGACATAGGATCCCATATCTAAGAAATGAAATATATTTTTTTTTATATGAAAGGTTACAACTTACACAATTTGCAAACAAATGTCAGTATTAACCAAAATACTCTATAATAAATTAATAAATCTAATAATATAGAAAACAATAAAAAATAATAAATGGACTGTATAAGCATTTTTCCCTGGCCACGTTTCTAGTTTCACCAACCCCAAAAATGCTCTGCTCTATAGGTTTAATGGGCTCCCATGTGGAGCTGACAATTCTGACCCCAACCCACTCATATCAAGACCGGTCACTCGACTCATTAGGGTCAGGGGAAAAGGGTCAGGGCGGGGTTAGGTCGTCGAGGTTATCCATTGATCCTCCGTTTCATTCTGTTCGAAATTTTTTCCTCCTTCAACCTTTCTTCTTATCATTTGGGTTTTTCTCCTCTGTATAGGGTTGCTAAAATCATTGAAGGAAGCTTCAAACCGACCAACGATTCTTGTTGTTGCTGTTCTTTTTGCCACCATTTAGGGCTCTGACAAGTTGCTACCACAAGCTGCAACCATTCTCATTACCACCGATTAGGGATCTCTTAGGTCGCTGCCGCCATTCTCATCGCCGTTCATAGCTGTTACAGAGCTTCTCCCCAAGCATTGAATCAACAACATTGGTGTGACCTAGCTGATGCTAGTGATTGAACAGAGGAGAGGATTCTGTGGTTGAACATAGCAGACGATGGCGGCGATTGAACGGAGGAGAAACAGGGGCGAGTAAAGGAGTAGATAACGTCGGCGAGTGAGACGAGACGATCTAATCCGGGAAGCACCGCCGTAAAAATATTTTAAGACTTTTATCATTTTTCTATATTTTACACTTTTTTTTTTGTTTTTTGTTAAATCTTTTTTAGTTGAAATGTATAATAAAGAACAAATGATTATTATTTTATCATTTTTTATTATTTCTGCAATTTTTCTTTTATTCTAATTCTAACCTTTGGCTGACACATGTATTTTTTGAAAACTTTTATTCTGTTATTTCTGGAATTTCTTTTATCTTTTTCTTGTGACTATTTTTTAGTTGAAATATATAAAATCTTGAATTCTTATTGTTTTATCTATTATTCTGCAATTTTTTATTTTTTGTATGAAAATATATTTTCTAATTTTTTTATTATTCTTTAAATAATTTCTATCAATTTGTGCATTTTCCTCCATTTTTTTTGTATTTTTTGCATTTCTTGCAATTCTTTTGTATTTTCTTTATTTTTTATGTTTTGTACAATTTCTCTTTTATTTTTTTATTTAAATTTTATATTATTTTCTAAGTTTTTTTGCATTTTCTAATGTTTTACGGAAATATATTTTTTTTTGTCATTTATTGTGCTTTTATGCATTTATTTTCATTTAAAAAAATTGATTTTTTTATGCTTTAATTTTTTGTTTTTGTAGTTTAAATTAGGGTTGTTCATAAGAAGACCCAACCCGACCAATCCGGTCTGACCCAACCCGAGTCGGCTGGGTTTTCTTCACCGGGCGGTTTTAGGTTATAAAAAATCATAAACCGATGATTTGGTTCGGTTTCAGATGAAAATCGAAACCAACCCGAACCGACTTAGTAGTTAGTTCCTAATTAGTAATTACAACCTACTTAGTTCTTCACTACTGAGTTCATCAAGAGGTATGTTGTAAACATTAAAGATGACCCAAGACCCATCACTCCATCGGTGAATGAAAAAAGAGTACATGAATAAATGTTTGCCTTAAATTTCATTATTTCACCACTACTTATCTATAGTAACAGAGAGCATCTTCTTAGCTTTTGTTGGACCCAGTCGGCTGCCGACTTTGATAGTTTGATCCATCCATTATATAGTTTCCTGCATATTGAAATCTTACTCTAGCAAATAGTACTCTCAAACTCTGCTCCCTCCACAAAATCTGGATCCATAGATGGGCCACAAAACATTAAGGAAATGCAGGTTTCCTTTGGGAATGTAGAGCCAGAAATGAACAGCAACTGAGTCACCACTACGTAGAGCCAAAGCCGATCCAAACCGATCAGGCCGGTTTTGCTTAACACATGGTCGGTTTCGATTTCAATTTCAGGTAACCCGACTAAGTTGGGTCAGTTGGAAAAACATCAGTAAACTGACCTAACTCGACCCGTGAACAGCTCTAGTTTAAATATATAGTTGTATGCTTTTAAGAGAAGTTTAGAACAAAGAAAATGTGAAAAAAAGGGGTCAAAAGGATGGGTTAAAGAGTCAATTAGAGGGTCAAATGGGTGGGTTAGGGTGGGTCAAGGTAAGAGTGGGTTGTGATCCACTTTGACCCACTAACGTGGGTGGCAAATGGGTTTGTGGATCAATATGGGTGGGTTGGTGTACCCACCCCACCCATTTGCCACCCCTACTCCCACGGAGCGTCCAACACAACGCCTCACATACATTCCAACTAGGGTTGTCAAGGGGTTATGTCTAATCCAATGGACCCAAACCAATTCGGGCAGGTTCTGATTCTAAGATCTGTACTGATGGGTCAATTTTAGTTCTAAAATCTATTGTCTCGATTATTATTGGTTCAGTACCAATTCTACCCTGTATTTATATATTGGATCCATCACATCAGATCCAATTGTTCTGAGAATCATCAATTTGATTCTGAATCTAAAATTATAAACCTAAAAGGCTTGATTCAGTTCTAGGGCTTTAATAACTAAGGAACTTGCATCTCTCTCTCTATCTCTATAGATCTCCATCGCTGGTTGTATGTTTTTCATTTTTCTTACTTACCAGCGCTTCCCAACTCCAAATACAGGAAGAGGAAAATTGAATTTTGTCCTTTGTTATGCCAATGGATAAAAAGTGATGTGGCACAGTGAAATAAATAAATAATCTTTTTAAGAAAAGATTTAAAAGAAAATGGTGAAATTGTTTTGGTGGGTCGGGTCGAAGGCCGCAGGCCACCATTGGACTATGTGAGCCTGCCTGACTTTGACCAAGACCAGAGACGTTCATTTTACCTCTTTTTTTGGAGTTTTTGGCTTCTTCTAAATGGGTCCAATGCATAATACACAGGCACAGCCACTTTCTCTGGATTTTTCTTTCAAATTTGAAGTTTGAACCATCCATCATCCATGTCGGCCAGGCAGTCTGTTTACGACAAAACAAAGATCTTAATTAATCATATTTTGAATGGTCTTTAGCCATCTACCACCACAACCACTGCCAATTGAATTCATACTTGCGCCCCACAGATGATTCGAATCCGATGCGATGCTGTTCATATCGGATTCGATCCGATTTGAAGATTTTGAATTTGAATCTTATCGGTGTATTAGATTTTTAGTTCTGATTTATTTTTTTAATTAATAAATTATTAAAAAATAAAATATATTAATTTTTTATATGTATTTTATAAATAAATAAATAATATAATAAATTTATAAAAATATATTTATAAATAAATAAATAACATATATATTGTATTTATATTTATAAGTCGAATCTTCTCGAATCAAATAAGAGTGATCCAAATATGATAAAAAAATCTGAATAAAGGTGACCTAAATTGGACCAAATAAGACAAAATTTCGGATCGGATCATTTGCACCCCTAAATTGTGGGGCGCAGATGTGATTTTTCACTACAAAACACATTAAATTAATCCTAATGCGGTAATGCCCATACTTACCTTGGCTGGTTGGCCTCACGTCAACCGTGAACACCATCCCAAAAACTCTGTTAGTCCATTTGCTTCTTTCTCTCCTCTGCACGCACCATTTAGGCATTTAACTAGCAACTAGGGGTGGAGCCAAGCCATTGCTATTTGGCTAGGCTTGCCAAGGCAGTATGAGGTTTGAGTTTGAACTCGATTCAAGCTAGAATCTTGAGTTTGAGATCGGTTCAAATAAAAAATTCGTAAACTCGAGTTCGGCTTGGTTCAAGATCTATTTGAAAAAATGTTTTATAAAAATTAAAAAAAAATATATATATATATATATATAAAATAAAAATATTATATATAATATTTTCTATAATTTTATATTATTATTATTATTATTATTGTGTAGCTATTCGAGTTTGGCTCGAGTTTTATTAGACTCAAACTCAGCTCGATTAATAAATGAACCTGTAAATTGGACTCAAACTCAAATCGAAATTTGATTGAAACCGAACTTAAATAGCTCGTAAAGAACTTGGCCCATAGCCACCCTTACTAGCAACACTACAAATCCATAACTACGTGAATTTGGTTTTATCTTAAATGGTGTTTGTGTTAAAATCATGTCAACCCGTTTAATATGATTTGACAAATGTATCAATTTTGACCTATTTGGATAAAATACTATTATGGTAGGTAATAACAACATCCAATGATTTTTATCAATTTATTTAACTGATGATGATGATTGGATGTTTATTTTACTACTAAAATCTATTTATTGTTGTGTAAACAAATTAATTATGTAAATTAGGTTTACGTGAGTTGTATCATGTTATCCATATAATAAATATGTCGTGTTCGAATTTTAAAATTTGATACAATTAATTAATCGAATATATAAATAAAAGGCTATCGGGCTGTGTTCATATTAACCCATATATGAACATATCTCGATAGGGGTAATAATAAATACAATATGTAAACATGAATTACCATTCCTATAGGCATTTAGAATGGTGGCCTCTCCTATAATAAACAACAATTCCCTATTTTTTTTTAAAGGTTGCTGAAAGCCACATGAATCATCCAATCCGTTGCCTAATTCGCTTACCTTCACGATCATATTTTAATTCTTTACCAATTATACGTCAATGCCCGTGCCAAATGTGCACAAACCCATTTAACTCCAAGACCCATCTGAATCGAAGAACCTCGAATGGGATCTAGCTGACTTCGACCCAGCGGGCCTTGTTCGAGTTGTAGTTTTATACGTACTTTGAATTTAACTATTTCGATTCCAATCAATGGAATCGGAATCTCATTTTTATTTTTGCTGGAATAATATTTCTCCATTTAAGAGAAATAGTCATTTCTTCTCCTTTTTAAAATGAAATCTCGTTTCAATTTATTCTAATTTCAATTCCGGTCTAAACCAAACATCGATCATTCTGATTATGATTCCCATTTCGAAAACAAACCAAACAGACTTTTCTTTTTTATGAAAAAAAATATTAATTACTGATCGGCACATTCTATGATGCAGAGGAAAAAGAAAAGGCTTGATTGATCTGACGGACGGCCGAATAAAAGTAAATGTTGATAAAAAAATGGGTGCATGTTCAAGCGAATAAACGGTGACAAGTCAGACTGAGACAGGATATGGTGTTAGCGTAGCACATGTGTGCATGTGCAGTGGTGGGGTCGCATGTTCAACACATCTGCGTGGGGCCTTTTTTTTTTTTTTTTGTGGCTTTGTGCAATGTGCAAGACCTAGGGAGAATATTCCCTACTGGGCTTTCGGCTTTCCTTGACCCATCCGTCTTAAATTCTTAGGAGGGAAATGGGCCAGATATCGGGTCCAGTCCAAAAAAAGTATACAGCCCTGCAATCCCCAACCCCACACACCTCCAATCTGTTTCTCCATGGAATCAATCTTGCGTGTTGTGATGGTCTTTTAAACCAAACATAATGGTCCCTTGAATCAGATGCTGAAGAAGATAGCGGGTGTGGGGGGTTGGGCCCCACACTTACGTATTTACTAAGTTATGGGCTTTTGAAACCCTCGTAGGAAACATGCCAAATTGTTTGAATTTGCCAATTCAATTCATTCAGTAGGTTTAGTCCACCTCCGGTAGGTAGGGGTGTCAATTGGACCGGCCGGGTCCAATATGAGTCCATTACAGACGTATGAGTTCCAATCCAATCGACGAATATTTTGGCCCACTTTAGATAGGTCCGATTCAATGTCTGGGCCGTTTAATCTGTTCAAGTTGGTTTTAATTTAGATTGGTTTCAACCCAAATCTGGTCCATTGACATCTATATGACTATTAAGTGTGGATTAGTCCAATTCAATATGTTTTATTTGTCCGTCCAATCCAAAATCATTCCATGGACGCCCCAACCCTACCAGTAGGTACATCAGCACTAATTTTCTTTTTATGGATTTAGCAGATTCATCAAAGAGATTAACAAAAAAATAAACAAACAATGATTTAGCTTTGATGTAAATCCAATATATACGTTTAAACTTTAAACTGCTTTAACGTGTTGTGTTGTAAATAAAAGTGATATTATGCCATCCTATTCATTCTATCTGATTTAGTGTGTGTTTGGAACCGGGAGTTTATTGAATAAATGCTGCCACATAGGCGGTACTTTATCATTTCCCCCATTATGTGAATCCATACGGATAGGGAATCTCAAAAGTAGACTTTGGTTTATGTGTGTGTTACTGTTAGAGAAGCTTTATTTTAGTGCTTCCCTCAATGGGTAGGCATTTATTCACTGCTTTGCTGATGTAGCGCCTAATAGTACCTATAAGTATCAATAAACGGATTCATCATTGATTTTCTTGATTTTTCAAACAAATCAAATATAAAACGTTTAATCAATAAATATCATTGGTTCCAAACACATAATTAGGCAGAAACAAAAAATATCATTGATGTAATTGAGTGGTGGTTGTAAAAATAACAATATCAAACATATTGACAAACACCACCCAAGTATTCACTTACCAAACAAGTAAATGAAATTATGCTTGTGATGTAATTGATTGGTGGTTGAAAAAACTAGTGGTGTAATTGATGAATGAAATTATGCCTTTTCTATTATGACTTTTGCAATGAATTGTTTGTTGCTCAACTGCAAAGTAACTTTTAGGCATGTCACATTTGTGTAAGAAACATTCCCTATTTCTTGCCCAATCTTTGATAGAAATAGATTAGAGGGCCCAACCAAATACCATTCTATTCATTTCTTACTCTTATCAGCCAGAAATGGCCACAATTTTGCCTTTCGAAAATGAACCAAAATCAGTTTTGCTTTTGCAAAATTTAAGAATGGAAATCAATGAATTTCTTGAAGATTGGCTGTCTGTTTTGAGGGAAGATTTTTATGGAGATAAGAAAGGGAGTCTGGATCTCCTGCCCACATTTATCGCAGTCATACATGGAAAACATCTCATCTTTTGCATAGTATTTATACAGGGGGAGATATTCCCAATTCACAGGGGGTGGTGTATTGTGGATAGGCGTGGGTAGAAGATCCGGAGTCTATGAAAAGATGGGATGAGAATGTTTCCAATACATGATGGAATGTGGTTGTGAGGAGCAGATCCCAATTCTTGACAAACATGGCTTATATAAGTTGTTTGGTTGGAGCCCACCAACTTCCAAAGCCAAAAGCCCCTGAAAACCCTTCCAAACGGGCACTTAATTGATAGTATCATATAATGTCAATGTTTAGAAATGGTATTGGTCCAAATATTTTAACCTTTAAAGGAGGGGAATGATGGTTAAAACATTAAAAGAAGTAGAGCAAAATTTTCCCAAAATTGGAATGTGTTTCCATCTTTTTCTAGGTTGTTCAAATAATCAACTTTTAGATCTAATCACCAAAACAAAAAAATCAAATCGTGTCTTTTCATTTACTCATAGTCATAGAGATACACTGATACACATAGCATATTTATTATAGGCCCAAAATCAGGCCTGGCCCGTCCTGAGCCCGGGATTATATTTCATGCCTCTAATCGATGTTGGGTTAGACCCAAGCCCAAACTAAAGCCTGAACCTAACCGACTCGACTGAATGGAAAGGGCATATCCAACTTGCCTCGCCTCAATTGACACTATAACTCCAATGTGCGTTTGTTTTTGGTGTAAATACAAATGGATGTAAAATTCTACCTTTGATTCTCATTTGCTCATATTTGTTTTTAGTGTAAATATGAATTGGTGTCAACCTTCACTCCCAGTCTGTATTTTCATGCATTTGTTTTTAGTGTACCCCATTGGTTGAGTTTTCCATCGATTATCACGTTTGAAAAAATTCAACAACTCACTAAAATTTTAAATCCCTCGGCGTTGAATTTGATTTTGATTTCCTATCCGATAAATCGTTAAAAGGGTCCAATGAATTTAAATTCAATTGAATATTCAATTTGAATTTGGCCAATTAATTCAAATACCCACATCTGAATCATGGTGAATTGTTTCACCATTATATCGTTTATAAAACAAAGAAAATAATTGGTATAATTTTATTAGAGAGAAAGATCGAATCAGACCATTAATCAAATCTCATGGTGTTGCAATTTGATTTTCAACAATGTGCCTTTCGATGTTCACATTATTGCAAACAGGATCCACACAGATGGTCATGATTGTACTACATTAAGTAAATGTCTCTACTCCATCGTATTTCTATAGAGTATTGACAACACCCACCTTTTCAGTATATTAAGATATAAACTTTGGTGGGGCTATCTCAAACACAAAATCGGATGCTGGAGTTGTAGCTAGAGACCATTGCAGATCCTCAATTGTAACTCGCTCTCTATAGCATTGCAGATCCTCAATTGTATCGGGTTGGACCTGATCCATTAACAGCCCTCAGAAAAAAGGGTGGTGCAAAATTATTTGAATTTGATTCAATTATGTTAATCTCAAATATGAAATCAGCCTTTTTAAATTTTTGTTTATACCCATGCTCTATGCACATAAACTGATGAAAAGGGTGGTGCAAAATTTTATACTTGAATTTGCTCCATCAAATATTATGTTGGTATGATAAGTTCAAAATTCCATTAAATAGAGACAGCAAGATTCAAGTCAAAACACCCCCTAATATATATATTTTTTTTGAGGTCTCCTACTAGAATTTGGAAAGGAGGGTAGGTGCTTGGTTCAATGTTGTGTGTATTTTATTTAATGTTACGGAGGCTGAACCATTTTTGCCTCTAAGTTGTGGGTCATCATTGGTTTGAATTTTTGGGTCGAATAGGCCAGATTGTGCCACATCAGCATATACATACATATATATATATATATATATATATATATATATATATATATGTATGTAGATAGATAGATAGCTATTCAATAAATAATATATAATTATATTCTACAAAGCATATGTATTATTTTATTTTTAATTTATATTTCTTAATTCAATTTTTTACTTTTTATTCGTAAGAAATGCTAAAATTGCAATTTGAGGGTAAAAAGTTTTTTTTTGGGCAAAAAATAGTGGGTGATGCCTTGGAATGCATAGAACTCGAAAAGTTGCCCAAAAAAAAAATAATCGGAATCCAAACGCAAAGCGGCCTCTGAAAGTTTGCACATACATTGAGTATGCAACCCGTGACCCGATGACTGAGTTGAATGAGTCAATAGGTCAACGGTTTAACCGCTTAGGTTGGACGATTTTTTACCAAGTCAGTAAGTTTTGACCAAATCTCAGGGTTTTGCCCAAATTGAATTTGAAATCATGGCTAGATGATAGTTTAAATGGTTCGACTATTTAGGATAAATAGCACGTTGAAAACACTAGTTTCATTCATGATTCATTCCAAAATCAATTGAATATTGTTTTTGAATACAACTTTCTATAGTTTTCTCAATTAAGAAGCATAGTTCGCTAATGTAAGTATGACCAGAAAGTCTCACATAGAAATATGGTTCTACTCATAATGTCTTTCTTTGATGATGAGCATATAATCAAAAATAAATAATAAAGTACATATACCTATGATTATAAAATCAATACTCATATATCGTGGTTTAAAAAATTGAACCATGAACAAAACAACCTCTTGCTAATGACTTAGTAATTGAGAAGGTCACCCAACATTCATTTGAATATGGAAGTCTGTATAACTGCAACTCTGGTGGTATCCTTAGTGGACCTCGTGTGCATCTTTCTCTATTCCAACCCCTTTTATCTCGTGTGATACAAAAAATAGAATAAAATAGTCTCTTTTGCATGTATAGCTTAAAAAAAAAGGCAAAATCTATGGTTAGGAGTAAGAAAAAAAAACTAAAAAACTGAACCGACCAAAAAAATCGATCGAAATCGAACCGAAAAATCAGTTAATTGAATTGATTGATTTGGTTTCGGTTTAGTGTTTTTAAAAAATCGAAGATACTGGTTTGGTTTTGATTAACCAATATAAAAAGTCACTAGTTAACCGAACCGACCGATATACATATATTTCTAAACATTTTATATATATTTATTTATATTATATATTATATATATTATAAATCAATAAATATGCATTATATATATAAATTCATATATTTATAATATATTATATATTATTTAAAATATAATATTATATATATTTATAATTTTTTATTGTATATTTTTATAATATATTATAAAAACTAAAAAACCGAAAAATCAACGAATCGAACCGACGGTTAACTGAACTGGTCAACCGGTTAACCGACTGGCTTCGGTTCAATTCCGGTTATCGGTTCGATTCCAAAAAGTACCCATGGTTTGATTATCCGAACTGTGAGCATCCCTATCTATGGTGCATCCATTGCATTGTAGAACAAAAGACATGATTGATTAAATGTGATGTCAATTATATATTGGGGGCGTTCTTTTTTCGGATTTTGAGAAGGGGGAAAGTTGGTCAATAGGATTTTGGTTCCCATTGACTAAGAATCCCTCGTTCTATTTTCAGATTTAAGTGGGGACCAAGGAAAGTTTATTTTCTTGTGTACCACTTACCCGGGTAAGTGATACCCATCTACTGGGTGGGTAAATAACTTTTCCACTTAGGGGGAAAGTTGCCAACACTTGAATGGGACAAAAATGTCCCTTTTAATAATGGATTTTTATGGCTAAAATTGCCATTGCCTTATTTACATGTGAAATAAAAGAACATGGATAAATACACTTACCTAGGTAAGTGTTTCCCAAAAAAAGCTTATCTACATAACTATATTTATTCGGGTAAATAACTTACCGAACATTTTCTAAAACATGATCCAATGAAAAATAATCTTTTCACACTCATTATACCGACATTCTGACAATCAATTACAAAAAAAATTGATCATTTACTTGATTGACCAATTTACCATTGAGGTAGTAGTATATAAATGTACCCTTAATTGAATTCTTTAAAAAATATCATAAAAAATATTAATAGAATTCTTGTCTTGTGCCATCCTATATTTTTTTTGAACCATGACCAAATACCACCTTACCGGTTAGCGTTCCTCTCTACGCGTTAACTTTGGATTCCATAAAATGTTCTCAACAGCAACAGCAAAGGCTATTGGCCCCCAACAGCCAAAATTTTTTCGAAGAAGTACGGATAGACCCAATGCAGATTTCTGAATTCCACTGCAGAGTTATAAACATTCAAAAGGTCAAAAACCCCCATTCTATACACCAATGACCGCCCATGAATTGGCATTAATTCCGAGCTGGCCCCCACTCCAACTGTACTTTGGACCTAAAAATTCTGACCCTAGGCTGAACCGTTATTCTCCCAAGTTTTCCCCCTCTCTATACTACTATTACTATTATTATTATTATTAGGGAAACTTTCTTAAAGTACCCTCAAGTAATTTTGACAATTGACTAAATCCTACTTATCTTTAGTGTCCATTAAGAGAATGATTAAAAAGATTATTTTGCCCATTATTTTTCTTTAAATTTTCAAAACAAAACATTTCACACCTTGTTGGGAGTGGGAACCAATCCAAATGTTTGGAGTAGACCATGAAAGCATCCAGATTGATGGTACTCGGCCATCACCTCCTTGGTATATCGGTGGCAACACATCGGAACGCAAGCTCAGCACTCATGGTGTTTATCATTTCCCCTTCTCTTCAATATTTTTAACAGAAACTGAATGCTGCACCATTTGACACTAGAAATCAGAAAGCAACGGGATAACAAATCAGAACACAATTTCAATGAATGAAGACCCACAAAGGGTGATAGCTATTTGAAAGCGATAACTTTGGTGCAAAATGTCTTAGAAGGAACTCCCCTAAATTCGTTCCGGGCTGAGGCCATTTCAGGTAATAAATTCTCCGGTCTATGGGCCTTGGCACTCTGAGGCCCTGTTCGCTTTTTGGTAAGTTATTTACCCGGGTAAATGTAGTTACTTGGGTAAGTTTTTCCTGGGAAAATACTTACCCAGATAAGTGCATTTACCCATATTTTTTTATTTCTCATGTAAATAAGGCAATGGCCATTTTAGCCATAAAAATTCATTATTAAAAGGGGCATTTTTATCCTATTCAAGTTTTGTCAACTTTTCCCCTAAATGAGAAAGTTATTTACTCACATTGGACCAGGAAAATAAACTTTACCTGATCACCACATAAATCTGAAAAAAAAATAGGATTCTTGGTCAATGAGAACCAAAATCCCGTTAACCAATTTTCCTCCTCTCAAAATGGGAAAAAAGAATGCCCCCTCAATGCATACCATTCACCACTAAATTTGAAGATGAAAATTCCACCAGACGTGAGAGCCAATCTTTAAAGTAGAATCGGCAATCTGTCTCTACACGAGAGAGCGTACCGAGAGACCCCAGAAACTAAGGAGACCCAATAACTTGTTTTGAACATGCCTGTACCAGACGGTGGTGTGGACCAGTAGCCCATCACAGCTTCTAATCCCGTTCAAGATGCCTTCGTGGAGTTTGGATGTTGTTCCTGCTACCATGAATTAAAACATCTCTACTTTTTTACTTTTGCCTATGGTAATGATAGTTATTTAGATTACGACGAGGTTCTTGCTGCCATGAACTAAGCATTGAAGACCAACTCAGATGAAAACCGTGTTTAACTCCCATTATCGAAACAAAACTTTAGGCTAAGTTTGGAAGGAGTACAAATATAAATATATAGAGTACAAAACCTTAGATTTTGTATTATTTTGTATATATTTGTATTTATACTCTTTCCAAATTGAGCCTTAATGATCCAAGTTGAAAGTTTTTCATCGTAAATATACTAAAAGATGATGAACATAATACCCAAATGAAAATGAAATCTCTCCTAAAACCGAATCTCAAAAGCAAAGGAAGATTAAACAATGAGGAACTCAGTTTCTTGGTTTCATCGATCAATTCATAGAATCAAAACTAAAAACATAACTTTTTAGAAACAAATCAAGAATTGATGCCACTAATGACCAGATCAGGAATTGTAGAAAACAATGCTTTAGAAATACTCAAAGAAGCATAATTTGTTAGTGATGAAGTAAGATTTGGCCCGACCTCGTAATCACTCAACACGTGGTAAAAGCAAACAGCTTGGCACAACAGCACACTCAGGGCGCAAGCACCAAAGGGAGGAAACCAACAGTCCGAACTCCCTACTAGGAGCCTGAACTTCCTACGAGGAGCCTGACCTCCCTACTAAGAGCCTGATCTCCCTACTAAGAGCCCGAACTCCCTACGAGGAGCCCGAACTCCCTACTAAGAGCCCGATCTCCCTACTAAGAGCCCGAACTCCCTACGAGGAGCCCGAACTCCCTACTAGGAGCCCAAACTCCCTACTAGGAGCCCGAAACTCCCTACGAAGAGCCCGAACTCTCCCTTAGGCCCCGAGCCACACAAGGTAGTGACCCGAACTGGCCCGCCTCATGGCAGTTCGGGACACTCCCCTATCCGAACTCAAGACTTCACCTCGCTCGCCACTCCAGCACTTCGCCTCCAGGACGCCGAACTGAACAAACATATCATACCTGACAGCCGCACTTCAACGGTCACCTACCACCGCCACCTGCCACCGTCATCGCCAGTCGTAGAGACGGTTCCGACAAAAGGGAGCAATGACGGTTCTGTCCAGCAGAGGGGATGACACCCGAATTGGCAGGAGCCTAGAGGTAATCATACCCGACCTGACAGAAGCTTAGGAGTGAGTACACGAGGTGGCTATAAAAGGCTCCCTACCCCCAAGAACAAGGTACGTGAACTTTGCGCCATCTGGTTTTATCTTGACTAAGAATTCTAACTTGAGCTTCGGAACATTCATACCGGGTTCCCCCCGGAGCTTTCTCATCTTCTCTGTTTCAGGCTCCCTGTAGCTCCATTCAGAGGCAAGGTCGTTAACAGCTAGGACCAGCCGAATTGCGCACCATCAGTTAGTGTTCCAGAAACTACATAAGCCGTGATGACGCCATGTAATGCTGTCATTAAATGCAGACTTTTTCTGAATCAGGTGCGCAGACTAGAGCCTCATAGAGATTGGTGGAGACCAAGACTTGAACAAGAGCTCTTAAGCCGGGAGCATCAATCCCGTTGTCGTTGGTTACCATGATTACCGGTTGAGTACTGGAGCCCTAAACACCCTCCATTTCCGTTTAGAAGGAATCTCGATCATGATTGGAAGGTTGGATGAGAAACGGGAAAGGAAACCGCCTGCCTCAAAGATTGGAGAAGATGCGATGGGGAGAAAGAGTGTCAGTTTTGTAGTAGTTTTGGTGGGTATTACAAAAGCGAAGACCGGAGAAGCCATGGGCATTGAACAATAGCTTCAGAAGAAAGGAGAGAGAGGGAGAACCAAGGAGATTTATAAGTTGCCAAAGATGATTTGTCCAGGTGCCTGTCGAGCTAAAGGTCAGAAAGGGGAGAAGAAGGGAGGTGCCTGTCGAGCTAAAGCCTAAAGGTCAGAAAGGGAGAAACCGTGAAGAAGAAAATTTGAAAAATAAAAGAGCGCAAAATTGATTATGAAAAGGATAATATTGGGTTTTAAAAGAATTATAGACATGATATGGCGTCACATGTCAACGATTGTGATTGTACTAACGGACACTAACCTAAGAATAGATAAATAGTAAGAATAGAATTAGTCAATTTTCTAAAACTTATGGGCACTTTAAGAAATTTGTTAGGGTAAATCTCTTAAACTACCCTACTGTATTACGCCTATCGTTTCTAATAATTAACTAATTCTACTCTTATAGTGAACATTTATTAATATTCCGTCACACGTCATGTATATTTTTTTTTAGACCTAATTTTTAGGGGTGCACTTTTTCTGGGTTAGGGTTGAAATTTTGTCAACAAAATTTCAATAAGCCCAACCCTAAACCCAAGCCCGAAACAGTGTAAACTGTTTACTCGGGCCAATCCGACTTGCACCCCTACCAATTTTGCTTGACCCTCTTTTTCTTTTCAACAGCGGCAAATCGAACTAGCTCTGTCCTTAATCAGCGGTGATAGCCCCCTCCACCTTCTCTCTCTCCTTCTTGCCCTTCGTTCTCGGCGATGGTAATTCCTCTCTCAACGGCGGATGAACTTCCATGTGAAGAGGCTGGCACAGATGGAAATCCAAAGCATCAGCACCCACACCCGCTTCTAGTTGTCCTCTAGGAAATAGGAAATAGGCCTTCTTTCAGTAGTACCGCTTGATGGGATTAGGCTCCTAGGTCGACACCAACTTCTGAGTTCTGACTCAACATTTGGCTCAATTTACGACTTTGGGTCCCCAAATTCGTGGAGTACTGATTCGGGGCTTGCAACAGTAATGTCTCAACATGTAAAGCATAATTTCTTAAAACAAGAAACAGAACATGAGAACTGTCAATTTCGAGAGATGACCTTGTGTCGCTCGGCGATGGTAACTCCTCTCTCGACGGTGGAGTTACCATGGCCGTTGAAAGGGGACGAAGACGAGGCCGGAGCGACGCCGGAGAATGCCAGAAAACTGCCGGTGTTGTATATTCAGCACCAACGCCGGAGCGCTGCCAGTGGTATTTTGGTTCTGGTAGTGTGCCTCAGAGCCGAGGTCTGGTAGCGACACCGGAGAACACTGGAGCGCTGTCGGATTCCAGCAAGGGGGAACTCCGCCAGATTCCAGTAAGGGAATTTTAAGGAGATGTCGAGTGCAGCATCTGGGTGGGAAGGCTTCGCCCAACATCTTCACAGAAGCTTTTCATTTCCGCCGGCTGTACCATCGAGCCCCAAAACAATCCCGTCAGCAAAAAACCCAAAGCATCGCTCGGGAGGAAGAGATCTTTGGTCTATTGATGAATAGGAGAAGGCTTCGTGGTGGCTTCCGGTGGGGAAGAGGTTGAGGAGATTGGAGACGAATATTTCAAGAAGCTCTGAGAGAGTGGTCTGCTCGGACCCATTACTCATCTACGATGGCCACAACAGATCCCCTCACAGTTGCAGGCTGCATCCATGGGTTGGATGCCAATTGACATTGCCAAGGAAACCATGTTCTTCGACTTCAACTCTGATGGAAAACCGAGTTCGGGCTCTCCTTGCCAATGCCCCCGATGCACCTGTGTAGCGACGACCGGGGAGACTCTCCCATGATCATAAGAATAAGGAGATTCGAATTTGATTTAAGGGTAAAATGGATATTTCAGCCCTTTATTAATATTTTAACAATAATGATAATTTTCCGAAACAACAGGAATAACGTTAGACAAATAACGACATATTTAATAAATTTCGCAAACAATAGAAATAGTTTAAGAGATTTATCTTTATTATATTATTATAAAAGGAAAGTTACTAATATTTGGGTAGATCCCACGGCCCAGGGGCAGGACAACAAAAAGGTGGACAAAACTGTTTTGAGTTTTGTCGTAATGTTAATAAAGGGCCGAACAGGAAAACAGTGATGGTTGCGTTTGATACACGTGATTTGATCGGAGGATAGAGACAGGAGGTGAGATTGTATAACTATGGATTGCGAAGGGTGGTATCACAGCTCAGAATTTAGGTTTGATAATTTATAGGTATAAAGATTAAAGAAGAAGATAAGCTGATGTTTAGGTGCGTTATGGTGGTCCCCACTCTCCACTCTCCACTGGCTAGCACCTAAGTACAGCTGTTGATCAGCTTTTCCCAATTAATGTTGCTGGAGGCTGGAGGAATGAGGATCGGCTTTGGTGTGTACTTGGTCCCTTTGGTTTGACGACAATTTACGTGCAGCATCACATACGTAGACACACCAGCTATCAATGTCAAGCCCATTGTTGATTTGTTGTACAATATTTTAATTACCATCAAAACACTTGTTCTCTGCCTTTTGTATAGCGTTGTCTGTCAGGTACTTACTAACTATCGCTATCAGATTACACTCAATCAATGGTGACCTTCACATATGTGCATTATATAATGCATTAATTTATTATTTATGTGAATAAGCTCCTCAACACGTAACTATGCAAGAGGGAGAGAAGACCGGCAACTATATAAGAGGGAGGGCAGACAGGCAGGTGATGATGTAGCGGGTGTCCATCAAAAATCGAAAAACCGAATAAATCAAACCAAAAAAGTGGCCAATCGTATTTATCGGTTCAGTTTTGATTTCATATTTTTGAAACAACGGAAGAATCGGTTCAGTTTTTGGTTAATTAAAAAAAAAATGGTGGTTATAATATGTCACATATTTTTTATATTTTATATCTAATATTCATTATATATATTATATTTATAATAATCTATTTATAAATATATTATATATTTTTATAATATTTATAATATATTATATATCATTTTATTATTTATAATATAATATTATACATATATTTATATTATATATATTATAAATATAAAAAACCGAAAAATTGAAGAACCAAACCTGTCAAAAACTGAAACTGGTGGTACCAATTCGATTTGCAAAATTTGCTCATGGTTCGATTAAACTGTAGACAACCCTAGAATGATGACCATATTTTAAAAATTTGACACCCCTCAAACCCAACCATTTTTCCTTTTAGGTTTATACACCAATGGTTCAACTTCAATCCTTTTGGTCAAATATGCCTATTTATGATATTTTAAATATATAAAATAGATAGAAATATAAAAAAAATAATATATTTATCATGCTAAAGTGCAATAAATGAAATTTATGGTTAACAATGATGGGAATGGATATGAATAAGCCAACAAGAAAAAAGGAAAAAGAAGGTCTAACTAATGATCTATTGGTCGAGTCAAACGGTTCTAGGTAGGAGTGTCAATGGACTAGTTTTGGGTTAAACCCATTTAAACCAAAATCAATTTGGACGGATTAGATGGACCAATAAGACATATTGAATTTGACCATTCCAAATTTAATGGTCCAAAGTATTTATTGGATTGGATTAGACCTAATCCATCCATAATGCATTTATATTGGATTGAACCGATATTTGATCGATTAATAGAAGATAAGAATACTAAGTGTCAATGGATTGGAACCGATGTAAATTAAAATATATTTGAACAGTTTAAACAATCCAAACATTGAATTGCACTACTTCAAAATGATATGAAGTATTCATTA
Organism: Nelumbo nucifera; assembly: GCF_055504915.1. Taxonomy (NCBI): domain Eukaryota; kingdom Viridiplantae; phylum Streptophyta; class Magnoliopsida; order Proteales; family Nelumbonaceae; genus Nelumbo; species Nelumbo nucifera. The sequence continues at coordinate 66,188,357 of NC_142654.1, read as the reverse complement.
GATTGGATTGGACCTGGTCCATCTGTAATGAATGCATATTGGACCAAATCCGGTCCACTTGATACTCCCACCAATTCAGCAATCGAATCCAATAATCATGAGCTGAAAACATTGATCTAAGCTAACAACTTGTGCAGAGGACATGACTCTTTCACTTTGTAAGTTGCAACAAAGATTTGGGACATTTTTGGTTAAGAAAAAGGTTAGGATCATCATCCCCTGCCCCAGCCCAACCTAGTCCAGTGTCCAGTCAGAAAAATATGGGCCTACATCAATTCAGGCCCTAAACAGGCTAGGTTTGGGCCCCGGTTGTGTCACTTATAACTTAAGTAATCAAATAACTGGCAGGTCCGGTTCGGTCCAGCGGTCCAGCCTATGAGGCTATGATGACCTTTACAAGTAATCAAATATAGGCCTTCACTGGTTCAAGCAGCTGATACTGCGGAGCGCATTGCTCGCGCCACTCCGTATGTAATATATTATTGATTTGATTGAATTAAATTTAATAATATATTTTTTAGTTTTTAATAATTAATAAATAATAAAATTATAAAAGGCAATAAAAAACAAAAAAGTCTCTGGTCTGGTCTCTCCAAAACTCCATATAAAAAGGGGGGGCAGAAACCAACGGAAACAGACTAAGAGAAGCACATTCCTCGTCCGTAGCTCATGGTCGTGGATTGGAACTGGTAAGACGTTCTCTTCCGAGCTCCTCCTCCTTAGCTGGCCTTTGATAGGTACATTCATTCACTCCATGAAAACAACACAAGCGAACGAACTAGGGTTTCTGAAAGATACTCGTTCAATGCCCCCCAACATTCATTCAAATCCTTCGCCTTTTCTCGTTTGATATTCCATTTTACATACTCCGTTTTCTTTTCATCTCTTACCTTACTCCTTTTTCTTTTATTCCTTGTTTAATGGTTCTGCGTATATTCCTGTCGTTTAAAGTATTTGCGTTTCGGAATTCTACGATTCTTCTGATCTCATAAACAATTTCCAGTTGAAGCCTCAACTTCTCTTTTACTGGGTTGGCACCGCTTACAGGCCGATCATTCTCCGAGATCTGTTATTGCTTCCATTTCACAGAAACTTTATGCTGCATACGGATTTTTCTTTGTTTTTTCATTTGTTTCTTTATGCATTCTCTGCCGGTTGGAGACTTGAGATTTTGCTTTCATCTTAGTACTAGAAAAGGAAACGGACGTCCAAAGATCCTATGCTATGCAGTTGTTGAATTTGAATTGAGATATTCTTAGGGATCGCATTCAGTTTTGGCTATATTGTTTTTCTTTCTTCTTTTTTAAAATTTCCTTTGTAGTTACAGAGTCTTGTCGTCTGGAGTTATTTCGCTGATTGCTTCGAATTTTTATCATTCAACGTAAGATTTTTAGTCGGTGTTCTAGCAGGAAAGTTCCTTATAAATCTGAATCCACACTACAGCTAGCGAGTATTGGTGATCCTAGTGGTGCTTGGCTGTTTCGAGCTTTACACAAGTATTCTAACCGCAACTTGTGACTGAAGCGAGGATAAGAAATCCAAAATAGGATATTTGAGTGAGGGGAAAATTTTCAGCTTTTATTTTGTTTTGGCTTTTTTTCTTCCGCAAATAGGATATTTTTTTCAGTAGAGTTTTATCTGGATATGAGGATCCTGTCAAAGTGCCAGCTTGGCGTATTGATTTCTGTGTGCATCGACCCTACGAATACAACGACATCGATTCTATACCTTTGATCTTATTCTTGGAGTCTTTTAGATGGCATTTCCAGGGTCTCTGGTTCGAATTTACTGTCCCTGAAGGACTCTACTGTTTTTTTCTCGGAAGGTACCTAGGTGCGTGATATCGGTGTAGGCAGTTTTCTGAGGTATGTGTATTTTTCTTAGGTATATATATGTATTATCTGCTGGTGTTTATTACTGCTTTGTTTATCTGTAGCTCTTGTTACTAGAGTACTTTTTTGTAGTATTCTGGTTCTGAGCCCATGGACCACTTCTGATTTTCTGTCAACACGTTGACCATTGGCTCAATTGTCTGGACAGGGGAGGAGACTCCATGATTGATTCTCTATAACTTGATGCGCGACGGAAGTTTCCACTTTCTATTGTCTCTAATGTGGCTTTCTCGCCTGCAGGTTAAGTTGGTGAATAGTTGTGTTCAATTATTGGGAAGATGAGGGGAGCTGTGCTTGTAGCCGTAGCTGCTGCCATCGGCAATTTGTTGCAGGGGTGGGATAATGCAACAATTGCAGGTAAAAGTCTCGGTCCCTTAAATTGCTCTTCTGTTTGGAAATTGGTGCTTCAAATCTAAAGTTAGTGCATACTATGTAAATTGGGAACTGGGAACTGGGGTTTTGGTCTCCTACTCCACCTTAAAAAATCAGTGAAGAAGAAAAGCAGTACTAGAGACTACGAAAAAGACCTGTTTCCATATATTATTGGATTCTTAAAACGTATTTGAGTCTTTTAAGGACTTTTTAGTTATTTAAAAGTGCTTTGTGGGTTTGCACCGACTCTTTTAATGGGAGAAGTGTCCTTGTTGGACCAGCATTGAATTTTTGGGATTCCATGGATTCTTGAATGAGTCTTTTGCACATCATTTCCCTTTATTTCTTTGCTTAAGTGAAACAAATTAACGCCTAATGTAAATATTGACTACAACGTTTCCATGCAACAAAGATAGAGCCTTTTAGATTTATCTTTCTTCTTTCTATAGGTATGTGATGTCATGGTGCAGAAGATAAGGACTATGTAACAGTATTTACTGTTTACAGAAGATAAAGACTATGTAACAGTGCTTACTGTTTACTGGACATGGTTGCAAGTCCTTTTCTTTACCATTTTGCCAAGTCAGACTTCTAGATATGTGGACTCTGACTTCTGTATCTGTTTCCATGCAACACTACTTTCATGCTACTCTCGGCATTTTCTTTCAATGTACATTGAATTTTTTTTTTTTGTTGAAAAAAATACTTGTGATTTCTGCAGGTTCTATTCTGTACATAAAGAGGGAATTCAAATTGGAAAGTGAACCAACCATAGAAGGCTTAATTGTAGCAATGTCACTCATTGGAGCCACATTTATTACAACATTCTCTGGACCTGTATCGGATTGGCTTGGTCGGCGTCCAATGATGATAATCTCATCAGTTCTCTACTTTATCAGTAGTATAATAATGTTATGGTCTCCTAATGTTTATGTCCTACTCTTGGCGAGGCTTTTAGATGGATTTGGAATTGGTCTGGCAGTCACTCTTGTTCCTGTTTATATATCTGAAACTGCCCCACCAGAAATAAGGGGATTACTGAATACCCTTCCACAGTTCACTGGTTCTGGTGGAATGTTTTTTTCATACTGTATGGTTTTTGGCATGTCGCTTAGGGATTCACCAAGCTGGAGGTTGATGCTTGGGGTTCTTTCTATTCCATCTGTAGCATACTTTGCATTAACGATATTTTTCTTGCCTGAGTCTCCACGGTGGCTTGTAAGTAAAGGAAAGATGCTTGAAGCAAAATGTGTTTTGCAAAGGTTACGTGGCAGGGAAGATGTCTCAGGTTGATCCTGATCCTCAGTTCTTGTATTTTTCCCAAATCTATACTCCTAGCATGAATTAGAAATCTGATGCATTTTCTCTTGTTTTGGGTACAAATATTTATTGCTTTTGCGTTCTGCCATAGTCATCTTTTTCTTAATGAAAACTTGACAACTTCTCTATCATGGGAATACTGAAGCTCCTTTTAACCACAGGTGAGATGGCCTTGCTAGTTGAAGGTCTTGGAGTTGGGGGTGAAACGTCTATAGAAGAGTACATTATAGGACCAGCTGATGAGATCACTGACGACCAACATCCAACAGCTGAGAAGGACCAGATTAAGTTATATGGTCCTGAAGAGGGCGTTTCATGGGTTGCCAGACCTATCACTGGGCAGAGCACTCTTGGTATAGTGTCTCGACATGGGAGCATTGAAGGCCAGCCGAATGTGCCCCTCATGGATCCCCTAGTCACTCTCTTTGGCAGTGTCCATGAGAAGCTTCCTGATACAGGTAGTATGCGCAGCATGCTCTTCCCCAACTTTGGTAGCATGTTCAGTGTGGTTGAACAGCAGGGTAAGGAACAGTGGGATGTGGAGGGTCTCCAGAGAGATGGTGAGGATTACACATGTGATGCTGCAGGTGGTGATTCTGATGACAATTTGCAGAACCCACTGCTCTCACGTCAGCCAACAGGCATGGAGGGGAAGGACTTTGTCCCACCTATTTCTCATGGTAGTATTTTAACCATGAGAAACCAAAGTGTTCTCATGCAGGGAGGGGATCAAGTGAGTAGCATGGGTATTGGTGGTGGTTGGCAGTTGGCATGGAAGTGGTCAGAGAGAGAAGGTAAAGATGGAAAGAAGGAGGGAGAATTTAAGAGGATTTACTTGCGTGAGGAAGGTGTCCCTGGATCCCGACGTGGGTCTCTTGTTTCACTTTCTGGTGGTGATATCCCTGCAACAGGCGAATTCGTCCAGGCTTCTGCTTTAGTTAGCCAGTCTGCTCTTTACTCGAAGGATCTTAAGAAGCAGCATCCAGTTGGACCAGCAATGGTTCACCCATCTGAAACTGCTGCACAAGGGCCAAGGTGGGCTGATCTTTTAGAGCCGGGAGTCAAGCATGCATTGTTTGTTGGGGTTGGGCTTCAGATACTTCAGCAGGTAAGAAACAGTTTCTACTGAAAAATGTATACAGTTCCACTATTCTTTCATTGCTGACTCAAAATAACTACATTTTCCAGATGCAATTCCTGATCTTTATTGTCTTGGATACAATGTTTTAAAGCCTGCCCTGGGGGTTGAACTGCTTTTCCTTCCAGGTTAAGGGGTCAGCGGTTCAACCATCTGGGTCAGTAGGACATGACCTGCTAATAATTTGTTCCCCTGAAATTTGAGTTAATTTTCAATTTTAAGAAGTATTGTGCAGGGCTTGAGGCCTGCAGGTTCTTCATTTCTAGGATTTGAAACAACCGTTTATATATATATATATAGTAGGCCCTGGCCCAGCTGTACCCGGGCTACGCAGAGCAGCACAGTGCATGAGGCTGGCCCTATTCTTAACTAGGGGCGATTCATTTCTAGCCCACCTATATGCTTGTCTCGACCTGGGCAACAAATTTCTAGGGTTGGGCCTAGATTTTGTGTTCAGGCCTGGTCTGGGTGCAGCCTCTGTGTATATCTGCAGACTGTAGGGATAAGGTACATCTGTCCCTCCCTAGACCTTGCATTGGCAGGGAGTCCAGATCACCTGCCAACAATACTCATTCCAACCCTCTACCAACTTAATCTAACACCACACATCTCACTGAGACTGGGACCCACCATAAAAGTGGGACTTGCCATGTATGAGATGTGCGGTGTGAGATTATGTTGGTAAGAGGGTTGGGACATGTTTTGCTGGCAGGTGATTCGGACTCCCTGCCAATGCAATGTCTGGGGAGGGACAGATGTATGCAGCCTTATCCCTGCAGATACAGTTGGTAGAGGGTTGGAACGTGTTTTGTTGGCAGCTGATCCGGACTCCCTTTCAATGCAGTGTTTGGGGAGGGACAGATGTTTGCAGCCTTATCCCTGCAGATATACACAGAGGCTGCACCTGGACCAGGCCTGAACACAAAATCTAGGCCCAACCCTAGAAATTTTCTGCCCAGGTCGGGCCATGCATATAGGTGGGCTAGAAATGAATCACCCCTAGCTAACAACAGAAAGCTCTAGATGTCATAAGAGTATTATCATCCAGTTGAGGCAAAATGTGATTTAGTCTGCATATCTCCATCTAAACCATTTATACTTTCTGTGGAATAGCATAGAAATCCTTTTTTGTCATAGTTTGGGAGTTTCGTTTGTTGTTCTCTGAGCTTGCTTAATTTGTTTTTGTTTGAATTACTTCATTGAAATTCTATCAGTACTAAGGGATTTGGCAGTCATGGAAGCATGATGAAAGTGTTAGTTCCCTTCCCATGCTAATGGATCTAGATTTGTTAAATTCTGTTACTTTTGCGTTGTTTTCTTGTATGGTGATTGCTAAAGTTATTCTTCTATTTATTTGCATTTTTTATCAGCATTCTATTTATTTATTTTCTTATTTTTTTTGTCTGACATGTTTATATGCTTTTTAATCAGTAACTGTTTCTTTTTGTGATCTGATATGTTTATATGCATGTATGTTGTTTGTGCAGTTTGCTGGAATAAATGGCGTTCTTTACTACACCCCTCAGATTCTTGAACAGGCAGGAGTAGAGGTGCTTCTTGCAAACATGGGCATTGGTTCAGATTCTGCCTCTTTCTTAATTAGTGCACTTACTACCCTCTTGATGCTTCCTTGTATTGCTGTTGCAATGAGGCTCATGGATATTGCTGGGAGAAGGTAATATCTTTATCCTCTTTTGTTCTCAACAATAGTTTCTTTTTTGAATGCTCAAAATATCATTTATTGCTGTTCCTCATAAAACCTGCTAGCCTTTTTTTTCCTGGCACTCCACAGAATTTTATGGGCTTGATGTCTATTTACTCTAATGTCCATGCCCTTAGCATGCTTGAATCTTATTTTTTCACATATATGTTGTACTGAGATTTAAAATTTTAGCTAATACTTGTGGGTTGTAAGGTGTCTGATCTAATGTCTAATTGTAACTTGTAAGGAACTTGTTAAAATGAACTGTCAGATCATACTGGTTAGTTGTGAGTTATGCACTGTAATAGTCTTTAATGTAAGTATGCTGTAACCTGTTGCCCTTCTTCACTTGAAACAAATTTAAGTATCTGACAATCTTGAATTGTCTAGCTGAATCTTTGTAAAAATGAACGGGGAGGGTTTATGTGGTAGATGCTATTCCATAATTAATAAGATTTCTACTCTTACCAATTAAAAAAAAAAAAGAAATCTAGCTGAATCCAGCAGGGCTAAAGAAATGAGCAACTGCCTATGCTTTCCTGCCAGATAAAAATTTTGCACTTGTTTCGGATCTAGATCTGTTTAGTTGTAAGTGTGATTTGCACCAATACCTGATAGGCTGATACAAAATTTGCACTTTTTTTTTTATCAGTGATACAAAATTTGCACTTTTTTTTTTATCAGTGATACAAAATTTGCACTTTTTGTCTTATTGACACATGACACTCATTGCAGTGCAAATTGTCACCCCAAATAGGGATGTCAGTGATTTGGATTAAGTAGTAAACTTGCATTGACCTGTCTCTATTGGGCAAGAGTTGGATCATCCTTAATCAGGTCTCAGGTTGGGTGGACTTGTGCCAAACCTGACCGGTTGACATTGTAGCATTGAGATATTTGTAAGTATTGCGGGAGTTGACCATATTTACTTTGTATTGCCGCCAGGGAAGGGTGGGGCTGGTTCTGTGTTCTATTCATATAGTCGGGTTTGGGTTACACAGAACACATACTGAACCCATCCCATTGACATCCTTAATCTCAAAACTGATGCAAATTTGTGCCACCTTCCTTCTACCTTAGTTTTTTCTCATATAAAGAGGGGACCATATCATTTTACTTCCTATTTCTCTCCTCCCCAAAAAACAACCTTCTTCCTGCTTCATTTTCTTTCATATGAAGTGGGACCACGTCATTCCACTAATGATTTTACTCAAAAACAAAGAAAACAAAGTGAAACCTAAAGTGAAAATAAATCAGAGTTTACAAAATCAAACCTTAAGGGGAGGAAGCTGATTTGAGAATGTTGAAATTGCTGAGAAAAATGTTGAAATTGGTAAAAGCCTTGGTTTGTTCCTTTTGGGAGGTGAGGCATTTGCTTGAAGAGCCATTGAGGAGTTTGGGAGGAGGGAGGAGAGATTGAAAAAAGTTGGTGTGGGGGAAGGAGAGGTCTGGAACAAAGCAGATGATGGGAGTGATGAAGTGTATGATGGGAGTGATGAAGTGTTTGAGGGGGAGGATTAGTGGAGGTTTGCGCAATTCATTTTGCCTGCCTCATGTTGTTGGTTGAGGTTGGATGCCTTTAGTTGTGGGGGTCAGGGATGGGGTGTTTATTGGGAGGCTTTTGTAGTCTTGTTTAGAGTCTTCTTAGTTCTGAGGTCTTTCTTTTCCTTCTTGTGGGTGACTGCTTGTCACCTCCCTCTTATATTTTTTTTGTTTAATATATTCCTTTAATTTATTTCTTTTTATTATAAAAAAACAGAATGTACAGTCAGCCCATTTGCACTCCCTCCCATGCATTCACACCAGTGCAACTTAAATTTGTAATGCAAACAAATGGAGCCTTTAGGAAATATCTGTTTATTAAGTGTAAAAAAGATGCATAAAATGGTAGTGTGCACTGAAATAGTCTTTTATAAGCATTCATTGGCTCATTGGGTTTGTTCAGTTGAGCCAAGGATCTGAAAACATTGAATTGGCTGACCGAATCCAGCTGAGGCTAAAGAAATGAATATCTCCCATGCTTAGCTAACTTGTGATTGAGACTTATGATTTAGCCATTTAGGAATACCTGTTTCAAGTTAAAAAAGATGCAAAAAGTGACCTGCAGTTTAAGAATCCATTGAATATAAATGGAACCAAGAGAACACATTTGATTTTGCGAGTCCTGGAATTCATGGGTATTCGGGTGCATGTTCCAACTTTCTGTAGAGGTACAAGAACCTGTAGTAAGTACATTAATCTGTTTAATACCCTTGAATCTCTGTAACTAGAGCCCCCCACACCTTATTTACATGAGAAATAAAAGAACATGGGTAATTGTTACCCAGGTAACTGCATTTGCCCGGGTAAGTGACTTACCGAAAAGCGAACGGGGCTTGAGAGTTCAATACTTGGGAGAGTTCAATCTATCAAAAAAGAACTTGGGAGAGTTCAATGCACGATGGTGTCAAAAACATTTTTACTGCATTGGCTTGGTTGGAGGCCGACTTTCAAGACTGATAGAATCTTTAATATCCCAAAATATAGTTAAAATTAATTCTGGTGGTTGAGCCACTTGGGAAATATGGTTAAATTATGTTAGGAGTTTCGTGTGTTCTCATTAATCTATTAAACAATTTAAATATAGAGCTTACAATATGTTGTAAGTTCTCCTGATATATATGCTTGTAAGATTTGCATCATCTCTGAACACTTGGGATGTGCAAATCAAGGAAATATTTGATGGTTTCTTTCAATCTCTTCTGAAACAAAAGGATACTTGCAATTTCTTTTAAAGTTTGATAAACTGCTCTTGCTAATTGTTTTCTTTTCCTCTTCCCATTTTGTTCCCTTATTGCAGGTCGCTGCTGCTTTCAACAATCCCTATCCTGATAGTCTCTCTAGTGGTTCTAGTCATTAGCAATGCTTTGACTATGAGTTCTGTAGTTCATGCTGTACTCTCAACTGCTAGTGTATTGGTATACTTCTGCTGCTTTGTCATGGGTTTTGGGCCAATTCCCAATATCCTCTGTTCAGAGATCTTTCCTACACGGGTTCGTGGTCTGTGTATTGCCATCTGTGCCCTTGTATTCTGGACTGGGGACATTATTGTCACCTACTCACTCCCTATGATGCTTAATTCCATTGGTCTCTCTGGTGTCTTTGGAATCTATTCTGCTGTATGCTGCATTGCATTGGTGTTTGTCTTCTTAAAGGTTCCTGAAACAAAGGGTATGCCTCTGGAAGTCATTACAGAATTCTTTGCAGTTGGTGCAAAGCAGGCAACTGCCATGAATGACTGATTTGCTCATGAAGAGAGAGGGATTTTCAACCATTGTTAATTTTTTTAGGAAATTGTGAGTTGCAAGCCGACTTTGGCTATGATGAACCGATGGTGTTTTGAGTTGAAGAAAATAGCAGGGTTGGTTTTGGTGGTGATTCCATGAAAGAGGATGGTGAGCATCAAAGGCAGAAAGTTATGAGATGAGGACTTTAGTGGATTGAGAGAGGGTTTTCTTTTCTTTTCTTTTCTTTCACCGGCTTCACATTTTTGCCCTTTTATTATCTTTGTTTAAAATTTGATTTGTCTTCATTTAAAATTTTACTGGGTGAGTTTTCCCTTGTTTAAAATTTGATTTGTTTTCATTCAAAATTTTACCCAGCGAGTTTTCCTTGACTTATTGGTATGAATTATATTTTTAAGATAAATACAAATGCGCAATTGAAGAACGGCAGACACTGGCCGTTTTATCTTCTATGGGATGTAAAGTTATTCGATCTACACTGCCTTGCTAGCATGATTGGATTGTCTAATTATATTGATTGTTGATTGTCCAATAACAACAAAGGCTGGATGTAAAGTTGTTCGATCCAAATCGTAATCAAGGCCTTTTATGGATTTTCATTTCGAGTCCCATGTCTACTCTATAGTCTACACTGTATCACTATAAACTGTCCACTTTGGAACAAGAACAACTTAATGGGTCGTACTTTAGGAAAGTTTGTTTATTATTGGCCCACGTCACTTCTAGTAAGTATTAATGAAATGGAAAATCTATGATGCAGAAGAAGGTATGAAATGGAAAGAGTTTTGACCGATCAAAATCCACCCATGAATTTTGATAAATAACACCTTATTTGCTACCACGTTTGTAATTTCAGTTTATTGGTTAGTTGTTTTTCCCATATCATATCTTTTCCATATCATAGTCGAACCCTTAATGAAAATAGATACAACTGCTTGTAAACTGACTGAATTGTACAAACGACATTAGGTTGCTTTTGTAATTTTTAAACTAAGCTTTAAAAATAGTAAGACAAAAGCCTACTTTCCAGTTTTTACTTCTTTGCAAACCAGAATACTAGATTTCATCCTCTAGAATCCATTAGTCATTTTCTTGGTCTCTGGTGAAAAAACCTTAAATATAAAACCCATTGTCCAGTTTTCACTTCTTTCCAAACCAAATTTTATCCTCTAGAATCCATGCACACCATCTGCCATCTTCTTGGTTTCCGGTGAAAAACCGGTAAGTGACTTTTATCTTTATTATTGCTGTATCTTTTTTTATTTATTTTTACCAGAAAATAGAAAATAGTTTCAAATCTTGAACTTCTTGGTCCCCAGTGAAAAAACGATTAGTGGCTTTTATCTTTGATCTTATTTGCATCCCTGCAACTCTGCAAATGCTTTATTTTTTCTTCAATTCTGTAAGTCGGTAGATAATACTTCAATTTGGAGAGTGAGATTGTTTTTAGGGTTTTATTTAGAAATAGAAATTAAAAAGAGAACCAACTTAACGGCATCCATAAGTTACGTCCGTTTATAGAAGCATTATATCTCTGTCTTCTTACTATCTGACGTGGCAATAAAATTGATGTAGGCCAATAAGAAATGGTTTTAGGTCGAAAGAGTCCTTTCTTTGAGGAGCTAAGTAAAACTCACTTTGGGGAGGGGGTTATTAGTGTGGCGCTTGCACTTAGTGCTGTAAAGTGGGCCGTGCTGGGCCTGATCTGTCATTGTAGCAACTAGGCTGTGTTGTGGTCCGGCCCATGCCCCCGGGCCGTGTTGGGTTTGGATTTTGAGGACTGTGGGCCGGCATGGGCCCGTGGTTTGGCCCATATATATTAATTTTATTATACTTTTTTATTTCAATTGTATTGTAATTTTTTAATTTAATTTTATTATTTTATATATAAACAATTGTATACATCAAAATTCATATAGAATAAAATTTTAAGATATATATATATATATATTTTTTTTTCAGTTTCTTGTCTATTTTGTTAATTTATTTTAAAATTTTAATATTTTTTTTTCATTTTTTTTTTAAATATGACTCTCATGACCCAACCTGGCCTAGTGCCATGGGCTGTGCCAGGCCTAACCTTTTAAGGGTTCTCGGCCAGGGGAGCACGACCCAGTTAGGCCCTCATACTGGCATGACCTGGCCCGCAAAATCATGGTATACCGACATGACACATTACGACCCACTTTACACCTTTAAGTTTTGCTATTCCAACGACCCCTGTGGGGGATTCGGGTGTATCACAAAATAGACTGCCCACTAAATCTTTACTGATGGCTAGGGGTGTCGGAATTGTTGTTTTTTAAAAATTGTTCTTTTGCCAAACAAGTTTGGAGGATTGTAAATGATAGCATTATGGGGCCTGGGGATAATGATTTATCGGTTCAGGAGTGGTGGTCAAATTTGTATAGCAAGTTCAGCTCTATGAAACCAATGACACATGAAAAATGTTGTTTTATTCTTTGGCAAAGAAAAACAAAAACAGAAATGAATTAGTATTTCAGAATCGGTGCCTCCCACCTACTTATTCATAGAATAAATAATATATCAAATCCATATTTGTATCAAAATATTATTTGAATCTCAAAAAATTTATACAAATATAATATTAATAAGAGAATAATTATTTTAGTACTTAATATATATATATATATTAATTTATGTTAAATAAAATCATGTTTCTTATTTAGAAAATAAAACAATTATTTACAAAATATTCAAGAATATAATATTAAATTGAATCTATCTACTAATCTATATTCATTTAACTTTAAAAAATTATAGAAATAAAAATATTAATAATGAAATAATCATTTTAGTAATTAAAAATTATGAATTTGCATATGATATGTACTTTAGAAATTTTAATAGATTTGATATAAATAATATTCAAAATTAGCATTTTATAAAATAATGGAATAAATAATATATCAAATCGACTTTTATATCAAAAGATTATTTGAATCTCAAGAAAGCTATACAAATATAATATTAATAATAGAATAACTATTTTAGTACTTAAAATTTATAAATTTACACATGAAACTTATTTAAATTTTTTTTTATTTTTAAAATTATTAATTAATATTTTAGTTTACATTAAATAACATGGTATTTATTATTTACAAAAAAAACAAAAAATGTTTATAAAATATTCAAGAATATAATATTAAATTGAATCTATCAAATTTATTAATCTACATTTATACCAAAAAAGATTTTTAATTTTAGAAAATTATAGAAATAAAATACAACAATGGAATAATCATTTTAGTAGTTAAAAATCATGAATTTGCATATGATATGTTAGAAATTTTAATAGATTTGATATATTTTAAGTTGAGACTATACATTTTATAAATTATTAATTGGTACTTTAATTTACATAGAGAATTTAATATTCGATTGACCTCTTTGTTAATGTATAAAAAAGTAAAAATAGTAAAAAAAAGGTTTAAAAATGTTTCCAAATTCCAATAGCCCAAAAGAGGATAAAAGCGAGAAAGTTTTTGGTTATCAATCAGTACTCGTTAAGCATGTTTCATGCATGCCTATCCTCTTAATGAAGTGTAGAAGATGAAGTGGCCAATCAAAATTGTGAAGACGTGCTACCTATCAATCTTCAATTCACCTCAGCCCTATACTGACTTGGCATGCATTTGTACTCTTGTGATGCGATGGGCCCTAAACCCAAGGTTTCAAAAACCAACCCAGAAATGAAACCACTTTGACCATTGGCTTTTGGGTCAGCAGTTCGATCGTCCAGGTTGAACCATTCAAGCGGTTTGATATATTTAACCTTAGATTGGAATATTAGGGTAAAAATGATAATACATACATACATACATATATGGTTACAATGGCCAAAAAATAATGATAATTTATGTTCAAAACAAAGTACATAAGAGCATGTATCAATAGAGTGCACTAACTCCGTTGATTGAATTAATAGTTTGGCTTTAAATTAGCCAAAGTCGGAGACCCACCCATTAGAGTCACAAGCGGATAATGGTATAGAATCACTAATTTTGGGCAGATTATCAACAAAAATTTGAAAGACTAAATATTAACAGATCACAATATTGGATCATAATTTAAATATTAATAAGCAAAATAATCAAATAGGTAAAACAACTTTTTAGAGTCTAACAAACAAGAGCTTCACCAAATTATTTCAGAATCGAACAATAAGGTTGGATAGGTATTTCACTTGATTACATAAATAGAACAGAATAATATCAACGGCAATTTCACTAGATTGTATGGATAAAATGAAGTTTCGAAATCTAATAATAAGATCAAATGGATGCCAAAACCCATTAATTCTGAAAATTCAAGTGGTATTTTGACACAATTATCTCTTTTTTTAATAATTATTTGCGTCTTCGCAATTTCCAGATTTCAAAAAAAGTGAACTTGGTAGCTGTCAGCAATTTCAAGATTTTAGTTATTTTTGTTTCGAGAATTCAACAATCATCTTAAGTAATATTATAATTCTCAGTATTGCCGAAAATTCTAATTTTTAAATTAAATTTAGTAGTTAAGAGTTAAAAGGTATTAAAATTATTGAATGGCTGAAGACATTAAAACACAATTATACTTTTCAGTGCTACGATAAATCAGGGACATTAAAATATTACAGCGTTCAATTGCTGAAAAATACTACCAAATATTATCAATTATGAAAAATCAGGGAATATTACAATCATAGTCGAACCCGTCATAATGATAAGTCAATAGAGTTGAAACCCTAATAGTGCAAGGGTTTTTATTATTATTTTTTAAAAAGCCTCCTGTAAGAAATACTTTCGATTTTTTTTTTTTTTAAACTAGCCGTAGGGCAGTTGTTTACTGGTCCATCGGAGGACGAAGATCGAAATCCCCACAAGGCGCAGATGCATTAATCCTTCTAGTGACTGGAATCTATAGATCACACAGCTCCTAACACTGAGTTCGGCAACCAGCCTCAAACTCAAGACTTAGAGACATCTTTATATTGGACCAGGTGGCAAATTTTCAGATGGACCGCAGTAACTCTGTAGCATCTCTTCTAATGCAACCCACCTCACACTTTGGCAATACTCAGATGGACCAATACATGGCTGACCTGATGGCTTCCCTTCTCAATTAGAGCCTGATCTACTCTGCTCACAACACTGCCCCATACTTGTAGTAGGTATGACTATCAATATTTCCTCTCACTTATCAATATAATCTCTGCTTTCCTCTGTGTATCATATATTTCTACATGATTATACTATCGTGGAACATTAGAGGAGCCAATGGCTCCAAAACGGTTCGACACCTGTAAAACTTATATAAAAAAGAGAGGCCAGACTTGACATTCCAATGTGAAACCAGACTTACCCAACAAAAGAGTGTTATATCAGTAAGCAGTCATCCAATTTGGATGGTCTATGGTCATCCACAAAGGAGCCATCAAAAGACTCTCTGGAAACAAAACAAATCTCCATATTGATGACTCAGATACATGACCCAAAAAACATTACAGAAATGCTCTACCAAAACTTTCTAAACCTTTGCAAGATCTCATACAAAAATCATCAATTGGTAGATTTGGATTATTCTGGTCCTCCCTACACCTGGACAAAACAAAGTGCTTGAAAGATTGGATCAGGCACTTGCAACCTCTGATTGGGTACAATTTTTCCCAAACTCCATGCTTTCTCACCTTCCAATATTTTTCTTAGACCATTCACCCATCGAATTAAGCACCACTCCAACTCAACCTCAATTTAAATCTCATTTCCACCTCTTGCCGTTCTGGTCAGAACACCCCGATTGTCTCTCTGTAATTGAAGAAGCTTGGTCAAAACCAACCCAAGGCAGACAATGGTTTAAAGTGACTTCTAAGCTTAAGGAATGCGAACATGCATTAAGATAGTGGAACAAGGAATGTTTTCGGAATATAAAAGATCATCTGCAGAGGTTGTCTCATCAAATCTCTAACCTCCAAATGTCCTATAACTCTTTAGAGCATGTAAAAGAATTGAAATCTCTCTAGAGTCGGTATAATTATTGGTTACAGAAAGAATAACAACTGTGGAGATTAAAATCAAGAGAACTTTGGCTTAGAGATGATGATAAAAACACTAAATTTATTTTTTCATCAAGTAGCTAGAAGAAGGAATATGAAAAATTCAAACCTTTGGTTACAAAAACCAAATGGGAGCTAGGGCAAAGGCTATGTGGCAGTCAAACTTGATATGTCAAAAGCTTTTGACAGAATGGGGTAGAATTTCTTAAGAGAAACACTTAAAAAGATGAACTTTCCTCTGAAGTTGTGCAACCTAATTCACCAATGCATCTCCACCCCACCTACTCCATTAAAATAGGAGGTGAAGCTTTTAGCTGAGCATTTTCAGCTAAATAGAGGCTTGCGCCAAGGAAATCCTTTGTCACCATACCTCTTCATCACAGGCATGGAGGTCCTAACCCAGCTCCTTAATTCAGCCACCTCTAATGGGGGAGATTCAAGGCATCAAACTAAGTCGCAATGGTCCTAGAATCACCCATCTGCTCTTTGCAAATGATGTTATTCTTTTTTGTCAAGCAGATCTTAATCAAGTCCGTGCTTTGGCTAGCATTCTCAAAAAGTTTGAAATCCTTTCCGGCCAATGCATAAACCATGGGAAATCATCCATCATGTTCAGTAGAAATGTGGCAAGACAACATCAGAAGTTCATCTCTGCAGCCCTACATGTTAAGAAACCCATGATAGGCTCAAAATAGAGCTCAAAACTGTTATCGCAGGCGGGAAAAACCACTCTTATTAAATCAGTGGCATAGTCATTCCCAGTCTACCCTATGTTAACTACTCTCTTGCCGCAAAAAACACATGCAGCTTTGGAAAAATGCATCCGGGATTATTGGTGGGGTAACCCAAACAGGAATCAGAAGCACGCATTAGCTTGGTCCAAGTTATGTTTGTCAAAGGCTCAAGTTGGCCTAGGACTCAGGAAGAGCTTCCAAATGAATAAAGCCCTCTTTAGTAAACAAATCTAGAGATTGTTACACAAACCCACATGTCCTTGGAGTCAGTAATTAAAGAAAATTATTTCCCCAGAACAAGCTTATTCAGTGCAAAGTCCGAACAGAAGAGCTCTTCTTGGTGGAAGCAAGCTCTGAAAATCATCCCGGAGACAAAGACTCATGCTCTGGCTAGTTAAAGATGGAACAAATACCCAGGTTTTTCAGGACCCATGGATAGAAATGGTTCCCAATCGAAACTGAATTTAAAGGTGTCGAATCTTATGAAAAATGATGGTTCATGGAACCAACAATTGCTTAATGACAGTTTTGAAGTTCCACCATATTCCACATGTGGAGATAAACCCCAATCCTGATATGGACTTAGATATTTCATCATATGGAGGAAATCACCAAAAGGCAGTCTCACGGTGGCATCAGCCTATTAACAGAGTCCACAACATTCAATTCATCCAATTTTTTCAATTGTAAATTCTTCTGGAATCAGCTGCTAGGGTGAGACCTGAGGTACATGCAGTGTAGGTTTACTTGAAACCCTGATCCATACAAGAATTCTAGTATTGCCCTATACCTTGGTGATTAGTGGGTAAAACTGGAATGTTACACCTGACCCCTAAATTCGATTATGATACTGCACTAGGTGTCGGATTGGGATATCTTTGATATGCCAATCAGTGAGATCCTTAGAGGGGGTCAAAACCTGGGTATGTTGGAACAGTCCAAGAATTCATCTGAGTGGGTGATCATAGTGACAGGATCAGCCCATTTGTCGGACAAAGGTAATGATCGAGGATGCACTCTCTCTGATGGAAACCAAAGCTATCGCCATTGCCAGTTCTATCTCCACTGTAAGAGCGATCAAGAAGTGTTTTTGATATCAGTCTTTGGAGAAAGGCTGATCTGAAGTCGTGCTCACATACCCTCCATCGAATTCTTGGTGAAGGATTCGGTTCTTGTGAAGAACCTGCTGATTCTGCTCCACCCTACGCTGTGTCAAATTCAGTGGGAGCAGTCTTTGGAGTTTTCCTTGGGTGTGAATACCTTCGTTGGGAGTTATTGCTACTCCGTATTAGGTATATTCCTCTCCTACCTTTTGGTTTCAGATCTGGTTCGGTTCTTGGTTCAAGATTGATCATTGAAAATACAGATTTTCTAAAACAGGGAATGTGATTCGCACATGGGAGAGAGAAAAATTTTTGAAATTTCGCCCTACCTACTTGCAGGATTCGGCTATCCATATGATGGATCTCTCATCCTATCAAATGACTCCCTATAGAAGAACAAACTTGTTCCTTGCTGGGCTGCAACAAGCTATGAAGCAGAAATAAAGGTGTTGATAGCAGGATTTGAAGCAGCTTCATCAGGAGCATTTTGTATATAGTGACTCTGAAGAGCAGATACAGCTCTTGGGAAGTAAAGGAAAACCAACGGAATGGATGGAGCAGCTACACTGGGCCAAACTCACATCTCTCACAACTCTTTTTGCTATTATATCTGCTCACATACTTGTATTAGCCAATAGTATTATATGAGGCTGTTTCTTCTTTCTTTTTCTTTTTCCCTTTGTGTATGTGCAAAGAGAACATAAACTGCCGTGATTCCTGCAAGCAAAAGGGCAAAAAAGCTCAAGGGTTACATGTACATATGGTGCCTAGGAGATAAAAGTCATTTGAATGAATTATTGTAAGCATGTGTTTCCAAAATGTGAAAAAGGTTTCAATTTGACAGTAGTCGGTAGGGAAATTCCCAGTACAAACATTAAAGGAAGCCTTGTGAGTTGTGATCAAAACTAAACCCAGAAGTGTAGGATGACAATAAGGAGAAAGTGTTCAATCAGTTCAGTCATTTCACCTGCTAAGATATTATTTGGAATGGTAAGGTTAATCATCAATTCATGACTCTCACAGGAAAAAGGGAGAGGGTGATGTGATGGTCCACCGGTAACACTGACTGTCATGTGTTTGTTAAAAGTGGAGAGAGAGAGAGGCAGACTTTTTCTCCCTTCAAGCTTCAATTTTCGTGGCTCCTGGCTCGCTCGTGGGTTTGGCTTTTTATTTCAAGGATTCTAGAGACGGTGTGTGCGTGGATATTCCTATTTGTGCGCCGGCTGCTACTATTGAACTTGAACTTTTTTTTTTTCTTGTTTTGTTTCTCATGGACCATGGAATAAATTAATACAATCCTCAAGTGGCTATGGTCATGGAGAGAATGCTGTATTCCTACAAATACAAGTTTCTTCATTTGGGCTTCCCTGCTGACTGACTTACATTATCCCAATTCCTTATGGCTTTGGAACTGTCATTGATTTGGACAGTTGGACTGTTCGGCTCAGAAACTGTTTAAAAGCAATCGGTTCCGCTTTATTCTTAATTCGTTCATTGGCAAAAAACCCGTTCACTTAGTCAGCAGCCTGCTGACCTGGTCAAATCATCAACTCGTTTGACTCAGACAATGTGTTATTGCTGTATTTTTTTTTTTAATTTTAATTTTTAAATTGGAGCAGGTTGTCTGTTCAAAATGGACGGTCAAACCACTAACCCAAAAATCAGTGACCAAAGTGGTTTTGGTTCTGAGTTGTCTTTCAAAACATTGGTTTGGAATTTGAATTGAAATCGGAGTGGTATCTATTCTCCTACCTATTTGGTTCAGATTGGAATGGGAATCTAAATCAGAATTGATTGGAATGAACTCTCATTCTCAATAAAGGAGGAAAGAATGGCCATTCTCTCAAATGGGGATATGTCATTCCAGCAAGAATGAGAATTGGATTTAGATTCCACCCAACTAAACAATTAGACCATTCTGAATTTCTGATTCTAATTCTAAACCTCTATTCCCAGAACCAAATTGCCCCTAAGGTTTTCCTCAATAACAAAAAATTATTAATTAAACTGTAAAGGTCACAAAATGATATTTCCGTTCTTTTGTAAAATAGGCTCAAAAGAGTACAAATACAAATATATATAAAATAATATAAAATACAAGGTTTTATACTCTACATTTATATTTGTACTCTTCCAAACCAAGCTTAAGTAAAAGCATGGAATAAAACAAACTTCAAACCCAGAATTGTGTTATGAGCCCGAGCGTAGGATCACGTTACGGGTCGTTCCACCGTAGGAACCCCTGGTCTTTCCTTGCCTTTGGCCTTGCGTACAGGCCCTATGGTGGCAATTGCGTGGGTGATTTGTCAAAGAGATCACCCGAATTCTCCTAACCAAGAGATCACCCGAACTCTCCCCACTCTCTTTCTTGACTGCGAAAAACTGAATCCTTTATTTCAATTCGTAGCTCCTTAAATAGGAGATTACAGATGGAAATTCCTAATTAAACTCAAACTCCAACTTGAACTCAAACTCCTAATTACCTACTCCTATTGGTAACACACTCTTACTTAAGATAAGATAAAGATAAGGATAAGATATGATAAGGGATAAGGCTGACGGCGAGTTCTCTTGACGTGTCCCGATAAGGGTGGGACCACCCCTATGAGCTGTCGTGTGGGCCCCACTCTGCTGTTGCTGTTGGGTGCGTGCGCGCGGTGCCACTGCCGCACAGTGCGTGCGCGCGACTCATGGTGCTGCTAAGCGCGGTGTCGCTGCCGCGCAGTGCGTGCACGCGGCTCATGGTGTCGCTGCTGTGCGGTGCCGGAAGTGTGCGCGATGCGTGCGGCGCGCTGTCGGGCGGTGCGTGCTGCTGGGCAGCCCGCTGTACATGCTACTGCCTATGACTGCACCGTAGTGCGCTGCCCGATGGTATGTCCATAACAAATTGTGTTGACTAATTAAAGAATTAATAAATGGGCATATAACGTGATGGACACTCCCAAGTCCAATCGACCTGTTTTGTAATATAATTACAAGTTATCAAGTTGTAGCTAATTAATAGATTCCCAGCGCACTACTACCAAATCTACTATTTCACAAATTAATAACAATCAAATTGACTTTTAATTCTCTAACTATTATGCATTAAAATATGTTGGTCCCTTGTTTTTGTTGTCTTTTGTCGTTTCTATAGATACTTTTCTTTTGTACCCAAAGGAATAAAAAAATGACAAAAAAACAGTGAAGATGAATTGAATAATAAGATAATTTTATGGACAATTATATATGTAAATGTAGTCGTCCCACGCACAAGACCCAAAATGTTGTGGTTGGACATTGATGATGTGCATTTTGGCAGTTCTCGGCCGGTTAGTGATTTAGATGCTTGACTAAATAATTTTTACCTGGAAGGTGGTTTGGACGTCTAACTGAATGGTAACGAACTAGAGATGTAGCTCTGATGTCTAGCTAAATGGTGATAAACTGGAGAGGTGACTCTGATGCCTAACTGAATAGTGACGAGTTGGAGAGGTGGCTTTGATGCTTAACCGAGTGGTGACGAATTGGAGAGGTGGCTCTGATGTCTAGCTGAATGGTGACGAGCTGGAGAGGTGGCTTTGATGCCTAGCTAAATGGTGACGAACTGGAGAGATGGCTCTTATGCGACCTACAAGGAAATAGTGTCAGAGTGCCTGGGTTGCTTTACTCGGGGTGGGCACTCCAATGCTTAAGTTAGCGAATCTGAGATTTTAAGATAGCTAAATGTGAGAGAGCTGGAAAGCTGCGAGAACTAAACATTGCACATCTACCTATGTCTCAGGGGCTGATGCCCTTATATAGTTGGGCTTCCGTGGGTCTCATGAAACGCTCTCGGAATCCTCGGCCCACGACGTAGAGGTCCGTTCCGCTTTGGAAGGAGGATAACATGCCAGTTAATAAGGCTTACCGTTTCCCTCTAATTCGGGCAGGATGAAGATAAGGCCTACGGTTATGCGACGTGATCCCAAAAGATTTGGAGACATCTAGCAAGTTTCTAGAGAGGTAGGTCGCTAGGTCAGCATTAGAGGTAGGGTGCCAGGTCGGCGATAGAAGTAGATCGCAAGGTCGACGGCATAGGCAAGTCACTAGGTCAGCGCCAGAAGTAGGTTGCCAAGTCGGCGGTAGAGGCAGATCGCCAAGTTGGCAATAGAAGTAGGTCACCAGGTTGGCGGCAGAGGCAGGTCGCCAACTGGGACCCCATTTTCGCTAAGGCAAGTTTTCACCTAAGTGATGTTGGGATGTAGTCCAACTGTTCTGATATGCCATGTGTCATGATGTTAGTGGAGGGCCAAATCTGCCCTCATCAGACATATCATATGTTTTTTTTTTCAAAAAAGGGTAACATATTTATATTATCTTTTAAGTTTTTAGAAAATGGATTAAAACTTACTTTATTGTTTGAAAAATCCTTTAAAATACTTCAAAGGATTTAATTGATAAATCTTCTTGCTAACTTGAATGTGATGCCATGTGGCTTGGGTGTTGAATTTAAATGGGCCTGGCCCAAAGCCCAAAACTAAAACAACGTAAAATTGGGCCAAAACTCGACCCGTAAACAAGTCTATTTGCAGCAACTATAGTTATTAACTAAATCAACGATTTTTGACCAAAAAATGGTTTTGGAGGGAAATGGAAGCGATTAGGTGATTGATTCTCAGCTTTTCCAGTTCGACCATCCAATTTGGCCGGATTTTGAAATCACTACTTCCGTAGGAATGAAAACAAATTTTCAAAAAAAAATAGAGAGTATTAAAACATGTAATCGGGATGAAAGACTATTGATGATGTGCGATCTGGTCGCTCCCTTGTGTCTTGTGACTTGGCTCGAACAAGGTTCCAATTTGGCAATGCCAAGCTGATGTCTGTGTGTTTGAGTTGAAGCAAGCTGCAAAGAGAGAAGGGTGAGAATGCCCAAATAGGTTTTACCCGGAAAGAACACTCTGATGCTTAAGTCAGTATTGGGTTTTCTTGAGAACATGTGAAAGAACTTAAGTGTATCAATGCGCATACATTTCTGGGTGGATTTGGAGTCCTTTTATAATTTATCTGGGGCTCAGGTGCCTTGGGCAACGTCTATCGCCTTTGATGGAGCTGTTTCCGCAATATGAGACATGTTAATATGTCAATTATTAGATTTGTGCAGCGGTTAAAGGTCGCTCGCTTAACTTGCAGTGTACGGTTTGGCAAACTGCTCCCATGGTCGCGATATCGACGCCCTCAAGGGCAGGGCATGTAAAACGGTTTAGGCAAGCTCACCTTGTCGGTTTCCCAAGCTCGCCCCATCTCAGCCATCTTCCTAACGATTCGTGCGAAGTACTCCGGATTGACCCGTTGAGCTGGCCTGCTGACTTGACGCTGCAGTGTCGATAACGTCCACATGTCACGTATGAGAGCACCAAAATGCCCCTCCTCAACTATCATCTTGTTTTGCTGCAAATGAAAATAATGGAAGACAATCATCGCTACTTTTTATTTAATTCATTGAAAAAAATGATTGGACCGATAATCGTGAATCGTGACAAAATACAAATCCGCTTGAACTTGATTGGGAGAGAATCCACACACAACGGAATTCTCTTTCAATTGGAAACGTTTAGGTGCGGGACGAGTCTTGCCTAAACCCTGCATTGTATCAATCAATACTCCAATTTGGGTTGTATTTTATTTTTGTTTTGTCGATCACAATTCAAAATGTTGTTGTTGCCGTTGCTGTTATGGTTAGTTTGGGTGTTGAATCGGGGTGGATTGATCTTGACCTTTCCAATTGGCCGAGTCAACCCTTGATGTTCCTTTTGTTTTTTTCTCATATATGCTCACGGGTGTCATTCTCCAATGGAACCCACCAGTGCAGGCCGGGTCTAACTAAGGGTGCAAATGGGTCGGGTCATGATCCGATCCGATTTTATTTGGCACAATCTGGATCACCTTTGGTCAGATTTTTGGATTCGGATCGCCCTTATCCAATTTGAGAAGATTCGATCCGTTGTGATATATATTTATAAATATATATAATATATATATATATGTTATTTATTTATAATATATTATTTATATTGTATTTTTATAAATTTGTTATATTATTTATTTTTTATAGAAAACATGTATATATATGATAAAAATAATTAAAAATTACTTATATTTTTTGCCTTTTATTTAAATTGATATATTTTATTTTTTCTTTTAATAATTTATTATTTTTTAAAGAAAACAAGTTGGATCAAATCAGATCTGAAGATCTAATAGGATTCGAATTCAAATCGAGTCCTATAAGATCCGATCGAATTTTCGGATCAAATCAGATCTAACATGAACGGTGCTGGATCAGATTCGAATATACCCTGATTTGAATCCAATACATTCCATTTGCATCCCTAGTTCTAAGAAGTGATAACCATTGCATTCGAGACATTAATTGACCCAATTAAATTTGAGATCTTTTTCTTTATTTTTTTATGGCAGAGTTTGAAAATGTTTATTTGGGAAATGAGTGATTAAAAACAAGTGTTTATTCTAATAAACGTTCATAAGTATTTAGTGCAAAAACACTTATCTCAAACAGGGGTAGTATAGGCATTTTTAAAATGATGTGGTGGGTTAAAATAGATTATATAGAAGATAAGTACTTAAAAATAAACCGAAATTTGGGTTTCTGAATAAGTGGTTATTCTCAGTAATAAGCATTTATTTGGGCTTATTTTGCAAACACAAATAAGTATTTATTGGTGTGATCCCAACCCAAAATAAATGCTTATTTGAATAAGGACTTATTTTTAAGTAGGGATGAGGAAATGGGTAACTTCTGCCACTGGAACCAAATGAAACCAACCTTGAACCGACACTACCCAATCTGTTATAGGGTAGGGTTTGGTTCTAAATTCTTGGAACCGACCCCCACCCAGGCCAGCTCCAGTGTTTAGGGGTTTATCCTACCCGAATTGACCCAATGAACCAACCTTGGTTGGTGTTGGTGGAACCTATCTTGGAACCAAACTTACCTTGAAATAAACCCTGGAATATTTTTGGGGATGTGAAGATTTGAACCCAAGCACTCCTGGTTCCAAAGGTCATTGTCTCACTTGACCATTGAGTTATTTTACGTGATTTGATAATTTGTTTTCATGTTAATATTTGAATGTGTATAACAGGTAATGTAAAAGGTACGCAATATTTACAAAATTTAAATCATAAGTTTTGAACCAGATAATGATAGTCTACATATCAATTTACACAATTTAATCAATAAAGATAATATAGGTTTTAAACTATATATATCATATTTATTGAAAATCAAGTTTTTAAAGAACATGTTTTTTTTTTTTTTTCTTTTTTCAATAGGGAGAGTAAACAAAGAACATGTTCCACAGGTAGACCTTAGAACCGACCTAGAACAGACCTTCACAGAGTAGGTTCTGATTCAAAAAACTTGAAACCGACCCCTATCAGGTAGATTCCAAATTCTACCATGGAACTAAACCAAAGCAAACCGACCCATGTCCACCCCTATTTTAAGTACTCCCAAACTTAAGTTTGTAACGGTGTCAGACCATCTACTTTCTCCCCATGAAAAAAATGTGTTCCATCCCTGGTTCTCCGCTGTGGTTGCTCCTCCACCTCCTGGGTTTTCCATTCACATGATCCTAAGTGCAAACCCATTATAACTGTCTGTGTGTGCGTGCATCTCAAGTCTAATCACACTTAAAGCAAACAAAATGAAAATGAACACATGGGGCGCACATGCAGCAGCGAGGCCTATAAGAAGAAAAGGTATAAAAAGAGAGTAAGAGAAAAGGAGGTTGTAAGTTGTTGTTATTGGAGGAGGCGAGATCAGGCCAGGCCCATGCATTTAAAACTGTGGAATGTGAATCTAATCATCTAATGCGGGGTGGGACTGAGAAGGAGCCCCACCCCCACCCCCACCCCCACCTCAAGTAGGATTTTGGATTGTAATCGCTAGTAATCCCCCTCACAGCTTTAAGAGAGTCAGCTGCCCTTCTAGCTCTGGACCTTCACACAATAACACACGCACGCAGACGCAGCTGCCGCCTTCAGTAGTCGAGTCGTTTTCGATAGTGGTGGCAAAAAGGGAAAGGGAGGGGCACTTAGGGTGGTCGTAGTTCAATCTCTGTGCCCTTTAATTACACCATTCACAAATGTAATAAAATCAGAAAATAAAACCAACAATATTAAATATCACCATCATCGAGTACACCCAGTTCACAACTAACTTCTGTCTCACTTTCACTTTATTATTTGTGTTTGCATTGCACAAATAGATGCCAGTTCTCTTCCTTGTATATCTGTACCTATTTAATTCTCTCCACTTTTTCTACCTGGAACTGGATTTAAACATTCAGATCTTTTGTGAATAAACAGCTTACTGCCTACATGTCTCATCTGATCATTCAACTCTCTTTTCTTTTTTTTGTGTGTGTGAGAGTGATGGGATTCTTTTCAACGCTGGGTGCAGAGTTGCAGACTAAGCTTCATCATTTTTATGTCTTTTGTGGGTAGTCTCGGATGCGTGTAGGTGTAGCTGTTAAAGGATGAGAGAGAGAGAGAGAGAGAGAGGGAAAAGTTTGTTTTGGGGCGTGGGTGGTTTGGGCGGGGGTTGTCATCGTCACAGCAGCGTATTCAGTGTTTTCAAAAATGAAACCTTCAAGCAAAAGTATGACTCATACTAACCTTATAGTGTTTTCAACCATGTATTTGATATCTCTCATATTTGTAATGCATGGTTTTAAAAAATGATTCAGAAATGAAATCATTTTAGCGACCAGTTTTTGGGTTAATGGTTTGATCGTTCGATTCAAATAAATGGTCCATTCTAACAATAAAAATTAAAAAAATAATAGCCAAAAATTATTGAATGGTTTAATGATTCAATAACCCGAATTAATTGATTATTGATCAATTCAATGATTTTTCACCAGAGACTAAAACAGAACCAATTGTGTGGATGATTCTTGGGCCAAACGATCTAACCATCTCAAATCAACGGCAGTTCAAAAATCATAAAAAATTGTTTATTAAGAAGAATCAAAGCTTTGCATCATAGTAAAACCTGTTAATATGATATGCCCTATTTGGCTTAGTAGATTGTATGATACTTTGAACCAGGGCTCATATGTGGAATGAAGTTGGTGTGAAGCTTGCTTTGAACCAGCTTTTTTTTGTTAGGAACCAAATTGTTTTATAATTATAGTGACGTGGACCTAATAGGCGAGCTAATTAACATGATAACAATAATCGGCCAGCTCAGCGGAGAGCAAACAGACAAAAGAAAGAGTCAAGTATCCTCTTGAGGAGTCCTGACCCCCAAGTCCCAACTGAAATATCAAATATAATGATGAAAAATAAAAAAAAAAGCATTATAATATAATATTTCATACAAAAAAATCCAAGTTAATTATCTTTTCATTGAAAGCAGAATCAAACAACATAAAATTCTAATTATCCTTTTTAAATTCTAAAATACGTACAGAAGCAAAAATAAAGAAATTACAATTCTTTTTTTCTTTTTTTTTTAAATGAAATTAAAAGGATTATTTATACAACAGGACAGGAGGAGGAGGAGGGTAATTAAGGTAAAGTGGTGTAGTGGACGGAGTCGGAATCGGAAACACTTGTCAGGGCAAGAAACTGTTCACATCATCTTCTCTGCCCTTCAATCCCAACTCCGTGTCAACTGCCGCCGCCGAGCCGGAGGTCTCCGGGAAGCCGCCGCACTTTTGACACCTGGCAACCACCAGAATCTGACGACATGAGGGACAGGACGAATGGGACCCCAGCCACGTGTCTATGCATCCGACGTGGAACGCGTGCCCACACTGCGGCAAGACTCGGATCTCATCCCCCTCCACGAATTCCGTCAAGCAAATTACACAGTCGACGAACTTCCCGTTCCCATTCAGGTCTCCTCCTCCATTGAAGGTTTGTTTCGGGAGTGAACGGAGGATCTTCTTTTTTAGGCCTTTGTTGGCCGGAGCCTGAGGCTGAGTGCGGCCGCTTCCTGCAGCCCCGCCCGAGACTCGGCGGAGCCAAGCGCAACGAGCTACGGCCACGAGGCCCACGACGCAAATTAGGGCACATAAAAGAGCTGCCAGGATGACGACGAAGTCCGAGTCCACCTCGACGGAGCTTGGCGGGTCTGCCGTCGACGAATTGACGCCTGCGAGAATTCTCAACCGAATTGTCATTGCTACACAGGTTGGGAGACAGACAAACAAACAGACAGACAGAGAGAAAGGGGGAAGGTGAAGGTGTGTGTGTTTCGGCGGAAATGAAAAAATGGAGAGGGTTTTTCGTTTTTTATCCAACGTTTTTATTATCGTACTCGGCGTGGTGCTTTTATAGCGAGAAAAAAAAAAAATGGAAGCATTATCACATAAAAATGGAATGTCTAAGAGGCCCAAATTTGGCCTAAAATTAATATTTAAGCATGACAGAGAATTATTTATTACTTATAAGGGCCTAACTAACCGTTTAAATAAAATATGAAAGGCTAATTTGTGAAAAAGGAAAAGTTGGAAGGGCTAATTCGGAAGTCCATGGTCTCAGTCAAGGGATAAGGTGTCAGTACTCGGGGCGAATAGCCACTCTTGAGGCCTCTTCACTCTTCTTTTGACATGATATTTTTTGGCCTGACGAATTTGCCCCGATTGATTTTGTACTTGGTACGGTTCATGCGTTCACAAGACGAGTTTGTCCTTGTACTCCCACGCCACGCGCGCTCGCTTTCCCTTGGCCCTGGCCGCCCTGTCACTTGCCACTTGCGAGGGGTTCTAGAATTTGTCCTACGCCCCTGCTCAATCCGATATTTCCTTGGCTTGGGCTCAGATCGGGTTCAGCTTGACCCAGGCTCAATCTGGGCCCTGGGCTGTTCTTAAATCGGATCGGGCTGAACACACAAACCTACAATTTTTTTCTGGTCCATATATACTGGTTGAAAAGAATATGAACTGGTGATTCCAGCCCAATTAGGACGTTTGGTTATAATATAAGCATAATAACGAAGAAAAATCTAATATATGGAATTTAATTTCTAACAAAGTGGAGCCCAAATTGACTCAAGCCCCAACAACGTAGTTAGGCTATGCATAAAAAAATAAATTAATGTTAGGCTCATTAATTTATGCAGGGTTGGTGGTTTGGTAATGCCTAAGTAAAAAAAAATCATTTGAAGGAATTATTTAATAAAAGTGAGTTCCCAATAGGCTATACATAGATAAAAATTAGGGTCTGTTTGGTTTGTCGGAATAGGGGTTTAGAATCGATATCGGAATAATCCGTATCTATTTTAATTATTTGATTGGGTGGAATGACATTCCTCCATTTGAGGGAACGGACATTCTTTCTACCTTTCTGATTCTGATTTCAGTCTGAATCAAACATGTAAGGGGAATAGACCATTCTAATTCTGAATATGAATCAAGTGAAACTTTTAATGGTTGAAGGTACTTAAATAACTAAGGTGGTATTCGGTGGTGTGGATTGACCACAATATATTCAGTTTCAATACACACCACTTCTATGCCATGCGTTTGGTTGGCTATAGTGTGGATTGATCAACACCACAATCCATTTTTTCATCCACGAGTTTATCTCGTGAAAGCATCTACACTATACCGTTTTGCATATGGAATAACGATCTCATACTTCACATGGATGTTTAGCCCTAGTATAAGACCTCTTTTCTTTTTACCGTTGTAATACTTCTTCGTGAGTTCGCCATTGTTATTCTTCTCTAGGGGTGAGCAAAAAAAAAAATTAAAAAATCGAACCGAAAAATCGGTTTATTGAACCAATCGGTTTGGTGTTTTTAAAAAACCGAAGGTACTGGTTAGGTTTCGGTTAACCAATATAGAAAACCCGTAGTTAACCGAACCAACCGGTATACATATATTTCTATATATTTTTTATATATTATAAATTAATAAATATACATAAAAAAACCGAGGAACCGAACCGGTCAACCGGTTAACTGGCTGATTTTGGTTCGGTTTCAGTTACCGATTTTCCAAAAATTGGTAGTACCGATTTGGTCCAAGAAAAAGCCCCATAGTTCGGTTAACCGAATCGTGAGCACCCCTATTCTTCTCTATTCATCATTGCTATTCTTCTTTATTTGAACTATGGCTGTAATTGGATTGGACTCAGATCGGATGCAACAAAACCCACATTCAATCCGAATATTTATAACGGACTCGGATCAGATCCAGATTTAATTCGGCTCTGCTATAAATTTTCTAATATACCAGAAAAATAAAAGTTATTTATTTTTCAACTTTTATATATAATAACTTAATATAAATATAACATACTAAATTATTATATATAAATTCATATATAATATAATATATTTTTATAATTTTAAATACAATTATACAAAGTTTATATATTAAAATTAATAAATATTGTAATAATTGGTTTCATATTTTAATTAGATCGGATGGGGTCAAATCTGAATCCAATCCGGTTATTAATCGGATGTAGATTGTAACATCTGAATCCGATCCGATTACATAAATACATCATTTGAATATGAGATAATCGGATTGGATGTTAGATCAGGCCTTGGATTTTCAGGTATTACTGACAAACCTAATTTGAACTATTCGCGACTCCTCCTCCGACCATTGCTGCATCGGATTGTTGATGGTAACTAGTAAGTATTCATCCTTTTTTTTTATTTTCATGCTATATTACTCTTCTCTATTTGAACCACTCGCCACCACTACTCATGTTTATAAATTAATATTAATATTATTTTATTAATTATTAAGTTTCAAATATTACTTTTATTAATATTAGTTGTTATTGATATTATTAATTATTATTAAATATTATTAAGATTGTTGTTATATCAATTATCACTAATATTACTACTCATTTTTAATTAATATTAATATCATTATTTGCTATTTAATATTATTAATTATTACTAATATTATTTTTATTAACTATTAAAATCCTTAGCAATTTACTAATATTTTTCAATTGTGTATATTACAAAAAAATAATATATTATTTTTTAATGATTAACGACAGATTACCTCAAATGTTGTAGTTGAGATGCATGGAATCGAATGTAATGTGTAGATTGAAATATGTCACACCTTGCAGAACGCTCATGGAGGTGTGGTGTGGATCAATCCACACATTTTTGTCAATGGTGTAGAACAATTATTTTGTTGGAGTGTGGTTTGTGTTCATCCACACTACACCCATGGTGTGGAAGAAAACACACTACCCAATTTCTCATCTACGCTATAGAACACCTCCTAAATTAACCATTTAAATGGGTCGTACCAAAGGTTGGCCAGTTGGGCTTGAAGACTGAATAGAAATAAAATTGAGATTGTAAGTCATGGTGACGAGTCGAGCTAGTCCGTAAGGGTGTCAATGGACCGATTTTGGATTGGATCCAAAATCAATTTGGATGGATTGGATGGACCAATAAAACATATTAGATTGGACAAATCCAGTCCAAAATATTTGTTAGATTGGAGTGGACCTGGCCCGTCCATAATAAATTTATATTGGATTCGGTTGGATTAAGCCAATATATGATCCATTGATATAAGATAAGAATATAGGTGTCAATGGACCGGGTTTGGATTGAAACCAATCTAAATTAAACTGAATTTGAACAGATTGAATAGTCTGAACATTAAATTGGACCAATCCAAAATATTTATTGGATTGAATTGAACCTAATCCATTTATAATAGACTCACATTTGACTAGATCGGATTGGACTAAATCCAGTCCAATTGACATCCCTACTAGTCCGGTATGCTTGATGTATAAGGGCCATGTACTGGTCTTATAAATTGAAACATAGCAAGGGCAAGGGCAATGTTGTTGTTGGGGCTCCATATCAACATAAGCCTAATCCTGAATGTGGAAGTGCCGATGAAAGCCCAACCAACCCGACTTTCCTTCCGCACGAAGCATTAATCATTCGTAGCACAAGACAAATTGTATTCGTCTGGGTGGGTTGTCAAATAGGAGCCACTGCTTTTGTAGGTGCTGGTTATGGAAAGGAGCTGGAGGAAGAAATATTGCTAAAGGATGGATGGTCGGCGGTCGCACTTGAAACAAAAAGATATGGAACACAATTTTGTAGATGTTCAAGATATCGAGAACTTGCAGAGTGTTGGAATGTCGCACTCTATCGGTTAAAAAAGGAGCTCGACACTCATCAGCTTGTGGTTTTTCTTGCAGCTTATAATATATGGAATGGACCACTTTTCACCATTTCTTGGAATGTTGAATCTTGCATGATCGAAGAGAAGTTTTCTCTTATTATATTATTATAAACACTACAACTACTACAATTATAATTATTAGGGGTGTCCAAGGATCGGTTTTGGATTGGATTCCATTCAAATCAAAATCAATTTGAATGGATTAGACCGGTCATATTGAATTTGACTAATCCTGCAGACTTAATGGTTCAAATTATTTATTGGATTGGATCGGATTGAACTTAGTCTATCTGTAACAGATTGCTGGATTGAACTAATATTTAGTCCATTGATAGAAGACAGTAATATAAGTGTCAATGGACCAGGTTTGGATTGGAACCAATTTGAACTTATTGGATGGTCTAAACATTAAATTAGATTCAATAGATTAAATTGGACCTGATCCATCTATAATGACTGATATTGGACCAAATCCAGTCTGAACACCCCCTAACTACTATAAAGTTCCACGTCAGTATTTAAATACATTGGGCCCGCACAACCTCATCATTGATTCCACATCAGTATTTCAATACATGGTGCCTACACATTTTATCCTGGGGCTCATGAATTTATTATTAACGTAAAACCTCATCCTTACGTGCAACTCCAACTCCAACCTACTGACATTAAATTTTCTGCACAGATATGATTGGATGGCTTGCGACCATGGAATTAATTACTCCAGAATAAAAAATTACAACACGACATAGCTACAGTGACATCAACTTTCAATGGTGGGGCCAATTGCCAAACCACATTCACATGAGAGAGTTGCCACTAGATTGTTTTTTGGGGGAGTTGAAGCTCAGTAGTGAAAAGCAATATTTTCAAAACTGGGAATGATCACCTGATTGGTTTTGTTTTATTTTAAAACCTTTATTTAGCTAAAAACTATTGATTTAATCAACAAACCATTGATGTGGATGATCAAACTGTCAAACTTTTCAACCCGAGAATAATTTTTAACTATATTTTAGGTTTTTAAATTTTATTTTTTTGTTAAAATGGGCCGTTCATTCAAACTGAGAATCGGAAAACTTGGTCAAAAGGTGGGAGGAACCCTAGAAGAC
Organism: Nelumbo nucifera; assembly: GCF_055504915.1. NCBI lineage: Eukaryota > Viridiplantae > Streptophyta > Magnoliopsida > Proteales > Nelumbonaceae > Nelumbo > Nelumbo nucifera. The sequence continues at coordinate 66,155,450 of NC_142654.1, read as the reverse complement.
GATCCACGCTATTCATTTTACTTGCCGTGACAAAAATCAAATTACTTGAAATGTAGGAATGTAGTACAAGTTGGATGGTGAAGGGCCAGCATTATCTTTATGTTAGCTAGCTTTTTTGCTGGGTGAGCCGGCGGCCCGTGCATCATCTATCTGCATGTCAACTTGTCTGCCATCTCGGCCCGGCCCGGCCCTACTAACTACTAACTTCCTTTCTTCAATGAAGCACTCATCACTCATCTGATCCCGTGAGAACTGACGAACTTGAATCTTTTAATTAGTTGACTCCACTCGCTCCACCGTCTGAACACCAACCTCGCCACTTTCAGCAAACACATTTAGATATTTGAAACCGACGCACTTTTGAGTTTTGACAGATATATAGAATATAAAACGATCAATTCAAGAATCAAGATAATATAGAATAAGCTATTGGCTTTTCGAGGTGGGCCTGTGCTGCTGTGCACAACTCTCGATCCCTAAAGAGATGGTAAGAGACCATGATGCCTCTTTTCTTTTTATCTTCTGAGCAACGAGAATTCAATCAAAATTTTTGCCACGTATCCAACTCATTCGCCAATAAACGCGGCAACTGTCACACTCAGACTCGGTTAATGATTGGAGATGCTAAAATTAGGGAAAAGCAAGATCAGAAAGGATTTGGAGTATTGGATAATTGGTTGGATGCCAACTGGCAAGAAAGGAGTGACGAGGAAGAACTGAAAAAGGATCGGTATCCAGTAATCAGTATCCTCCTACCTTGTGCAAATGGATAAGGGTTGGTTGGTGGCATCGCAACTACACATTTCCACTAACAAGGACAAAATGCAAAATGGCATACCAATTCACTGAAAGTGGAGAGCGATGACCCTGCTTGGAATCATAGTGTAAAATGTTGAGTGGCTGTTGAAGGTCGTCGGTGGCCAATTGACATTGATCGGTTGTTTGAATCCGTTGGCATTCCATTAATTTAATTTGCACCTCTTACTTGATGTCTGTGGATACCGGCCGGCGGTGAAGCAAATCACACGAATTAATTCATTCGTTCCACAAAACTTTGATTATATTAATTGAACCGACCATATATACTTGAAATATAATCAATCATCTGGGAAGACAGGCCGGAATATATACAGTGTGTAATTGGTCTACAAAAATTGTAACTAATAACTCCGTCTTCATGATAAAATACGTACGTAGTTACGTACCCTCAAACCTCAAATTGATGAATGAGTTCATATGACTGTTGGATTGTTTTGATCTAAACCTTTTACTTTATTTGGATATCTCAATAAAGCCGGTGATAGTTTCATCTTCCAAATGGTTTTGAACCCTTTCGTGAGGTAGATATGAGCGACTTCTAGGGGCTACCACAGGATCAGACCATACATGATACGAATCCTACCAAAAAATCACACTTTTCTGATCAATTATAAGCCGATTCCTATTCTTTGGACCACATTGGGATCCCTTTTTGTGATAGTTCATTGTACACAGACCCGAAGATCCAAAGCTCTATATCCTTTTGCAGAAACTCTGAATCTTGCACGTACACCGGAAGGCTAGCTTTTGGTTTTCCTTTTATTTTTCCGTTAAAGCAAACGAATCAAACCACCATCTCTCTCTCTCTCGCACTTGAACTTTCACGGCATGTGAACATCAGATTTAGCACTTAAAACATAGCCATTTCCAGTTGTTAAATGGAAACGGAATCGACTCTTGAAAACCTGAGAAAACATCTCTTCCTAAAAGCTGCCGGAAATGATCACTCCATCTTATTAATATATACAAAGAATGATACGTACGCTCAAAATGAGAGCTCTAATTGTAGATGTAAGGTACTGCATGTGTTCAGTGGACAAGCATGAATGTTGGAAACTTGTTTAATTAAGCTGTTTCCGATGCAAATTGCTGATGAAGAAGATGCGACTAACTAACGATAATGAAATAGAGTCTCTCATCAATTCTAACCGAACCTGGAGATCGAGGTCGATAAATTTGCCTTTCGATAAGTTGTCAAACCAAGAGATGGGAAATGGCTGAGGCGGCCCTTTCATTTACACCAGTTGGGAGGTCCCCCACCAGCAGTGAGGCATAAACATTTATTTATACTAAAATTTAATCTACAGCCAATTAAGCTTCCTTGTTAGTAGGAAAACTGAATGTAACCATTCCCCCCTTGGTTTGTGCATTGCACGGTTTTTTATTTTTTATTGGGTAAATTACAAAAACCCCCCGTAATATGGGGGTCTGTGACAAAGACACTCCTGTATCATGACCATTAGATAAAAACCCCCTCTGTTAATTTTTCGTTAAAATATTTTTAATTCCCATACTACCTTTATAAAAACTATTTGGACAATGAATAGAAAAACACTGTTCATCCTCCTCTTTCTTCTTCCTGCTTTCCCCTTTCTCTTGCAGAGAAATATCTGCAAAAACCATCTTCTATCTATATGCCCCTCATGTTCATGTTCAGTTTCATTTATTTGCCACAATCGAAAATGACTTTATCTTTCCCCTTATTCATGTATATTTGAAATTATTTAATAAGTAAATAATTAAAGAAATAAAAAGGGGATCAGGACTCAGGAGGAGTACGGGCGCATTTAGAGTTTTGACCCATCAGACTCCTTTAGAGAACATTGAGTAGGGTTTTTTTTTTTTTCTGATTTTGATGGGAGGAGTTATTGATCTCAACATCATCACCGACGATGATGACGATGCTTCGGTGGTGGTCGAGTGCGGACCTGCTTCGCTCTCGTCGCCGTCGTCTTCGTGGGCGTCAGCTTCAGCTTCCCCCGCGCCCGCTTCACTGTGCTTGTCGTCTTCGTTGCCGTCGGCGGCAGGGTAAGCTATTCGAATCAGAGCATGTGACAGGTGCGCACAGGGCCTGAAACACCGCTGCGATAATGGCTTATGGAAAGGGAAAGGCAAGGAGCTTTCTGGTTTTCTATTTGACTACTAAAAATATGACGGCCTGCGTCGTCGGAGGCAGCGGTTTCGTTGCCTCTCTTCTTGTCAAATTATTTCTCGAGAAGGCCTATTCTATCAACACCGCTGTCAGGGACGCTGGTTCGTCTCTTCCTTCCCCTCCTCTTTCTAGCTCTTCCTTCCTTCGAAGTTTCTATACCTTTCTCCTCATCTGTTTCTGGCCTTTTCTCTTTTGTCTTGATCACAAGAGTGACCATGAAGTTCCAAGCTCTTGTGGTCTCTTGGCTGTCTCGGCCGGTGGAATCCAGTTTAGGTTTAACGTTGACTACAGATACGTACACCTTAACTAATCTATTCTGTTTAATTTCGGGGTTACTGTGTAGATAACCTGAAGAAGGTTTCGCACCTTCTGGAGCTCCAAAGTTTGGGAGAATTGAAACTCTTTCGAGTAGATCTAACTGATTAAGGGAGCTTCAGTGCCGCTATCTCCGGATGCGAAGCTGCTCTGTCTCAACAAGAATTTCGAAACGATATTGTTTTTCTTTTATTTTCAAAGTTAATAACAAATTAAGGATTAATTTTAGAGTGAATTGTTTAAAACTCCTAAATTAATGTTGTTGATTGAAACAGAATGACATGATCAGTCCAGCAATTTAGGAAAGGTTAAGTTTTGCCGAAGACTCGATAATTCCCCGCGAAACGAAGTGATTCGCTCCTGGAAACATGCCAAGGAGAAAACCGGATCTGATGCTGAGGAAAGATTGAGAGACGCGATGAACAAAGTGAGGGAAAATTATTGCAGAGATAGTATCGTGAGTTGAGAAGATGAATAGTGTTTTTCTTATAAGGGTTATTATAAGGGTAATATAGAGATTAAAAATATTGTAACGGCGAATTTGAACGGAAAGCTAAGAAAAGAAGGTTTTTGTCTCATAATCATAATACAGAAGGTCTTTGTTGCAAAACAAAGTACAGGAGTCTAGGAGGGCCTCTGTCACAGACCCCTTCGTAATTTATCCTTTTTTATGGTGTTGAGTCTCATGCAAGGTTTAAATCATCGACATGATGGTGTATCGTGGGTTTTTGATATAAAACGTTTATGATTTAAAAGTATTGATACACCCCTGCCTTCGTTCAGGATTTCTACTCACTTTTTTTATCTACTCTCTACCTGTCGTGAATTGAAGCATAATTGAGAGTTGTATGGCTCAAATTCACAACCGGTAAGAGTGGATAGGAAAAGTCATGAATAGGAAATCTGGGCTCGCCTTGCCTAACCTTTGGGTGTATCATAATTTTAAACCATGGTATCTGTCAGTAATTTCTCTACTCCTTTGCTTCCCAATCTCTCAATTTTTTTTTTTTCAATTTAATAAAACAAAAGATATTAAATATAGGTTTTATTGGGGGTGAATCCGCATTGAACCTCTTCTGGCAGTGACAACTCGGAGATCGCTAGGTGAGGCCGGCAAGTTGTATCTACCATGATTTTTAAAACCGATCCGGAGATTGAATCGGTCAGGGGTTCAGTTACTGGGTTGAATGTTCCGACCTTTCGAATCAAACGGCCAGTCCATTCTGACAAAAAAATTTAAAAAAATAAAAAATGGTCAAAACCGTTAGAACGGTTCAAATGGTTAATCACTTGGGTCAGCGGTTTGTTAACCAAAATCAACAGTTTTTTGAGAAAATTTGGTTTTGGAGAAAAACAGAATCAATCACCTAACTAGTTCTCGGGTTTTTTTGTCCGGTTTTGAAAACCATGATATCTACAAGACAGAAAAAGAGCTGGGGAGGACAACTAGGCAAGGGAATTCCAATGGTTAAGTTAGTACCAAGCTGCCAAAATGAATGAGCATTAGTGGGTAGAGAGTTGTAGAGTAAGTGTGTAAAAGAATGAGTGTACCTTTTGAGGGTGAAGGATCGCCCTTGTATAGGCTTCAAAGCTCGGTTGAGGTGTGTACGAAAGGTGATAGGCCTTATTTGTCCATTGCTTACGGAGTACGCCCACACGGTGTTGCAGTGGCCCTTGTCTGGTTCCTTGCGAAGTGAAAGGACCTGAGTTTACCGTTGCTAGGTGAGCATTGTATTCGCTCACGTTCTAGGGGCATTAAGCGGTGTGAACGGATATAAGAACGTGCCAACAAGGTTGGAGCCATCCTGAGTAGGAGTGCCAATTGGACTGGATTTGGTCCAATCCGGTCCAGTCCAATGTGAGTCTATTACAAATGGACCTGGTCCAATTCAGTTCAATGAATATTTTGAACCATTTTGGACCAGTCCAAAGATTGTCTAATCTGTTCAAATTCCTGTTAATTTAGATTGGTTTCAATTCAAATCCGGTCCATTGACACCTATGTTCTTATTTTCTATCAATGGACCGGATATTGATTCAATCCAATATAAATTCATTATGGATGGACCAGGTCCAATCCAATATGTCATATTGGTCCATCCAGTCTGTCCAAATTCAATATGTCTTATTAGTCCATCCAATCTGTCCAAATGAATTTTGATTTGAACGGAGTACAACCCAAAACCGATCCATTGACACCCCTAATCCTAAGGTCTAGATGACACCTCAGGTCACGTGTTGGCCATGTCAGAGAGGTATGGTGATATTCGGTGTAGTTAATGGATGCGTTGCAGCTGATCTGCCGGGTCTTCTCTTAAGTGAGGTCGAAGTTATTAGATCTGGACGGCATAAGCCAATCTGTCAAGAAACATTCAGTTGAGGTTGTGCCACATGTGATGCTGAGGTATCATAAGACAGTTTTGATTGCCACCTGGCAGCTCATAATTGGAAGGTCATTTTACCTCTCATTAGGCTTAAATTCATTCCCAACCAATTTATTTATGCCATGTTTGGTTTGAAGGAAAAAATAGGGAAAGAAAAGGAAAGGCAAGGAAATCTTTACAAATCTTGTATAGGTTTTGATATCTTTCCCTATCTTTTCCTTTAAACCAAATATAGCCTTGCGTTTTTATTAGTAAACTGAACTTAATCTGGTCCCTTATGAAATAAATCCCACACCGCCTAGAGACCCATTACAAGCACCACCAAAGTTGTTCTTGTAGGAGAACATAGGAGGTTTTTCCCATCTATCTTCCTCGAGATCTTTGGCGGAGAAGATTGAGGATCAACAAGATCAATATTCATACTTAATAAAATAGAGGAGATTTCGGCTTGAGAGGAAAAGATCACCAATAAGGGCTTAAAAGGTTGGTCCTCTCCTCGAACATAAGCTTACATCTGGTCTTGTAATAATCCTATTATGAGTGAATGAAGTTTAATAAGGGTCTGTTTGACGCATCTTTTTGGACGGTCTTTTGGCTGTTTACAAGTCATGAAGACTGATTTTTGGTCTATTTCCATTTGATATGCAGAAGATCTAATTGTCAAAAGACGGAACGCCAAAAAGATGCAAGAAACCTATTTTAGGCTGATTTTGGGAAACTCCAAATGAAACTTCTTGCATCTTTTGCATTTTAATCTCATGCGAAAAGACGTAAATCTACCAAACATGTTTCGGACTGCTCAGATTTTCATGCAAAATCTCAATAAATCTTTTATATGACAAAACTACCATAAAATCTTCCAAAAAAAAAAAAAACACACTAAACGGGCCCTAAGTGAAGGGAGTAACACTTTCAGCCTCTTTGTATTGATTTTAGTGACAATTTTATATGTACGTTTGTAAGCCCAATCGGTCTAAACTCTAAAGTCTGTCACATTATCTTCACCTTCCCGTTTTGGGATCAATATAATTAATGTTAGTACCATTGATTGTTTGGGTCCCTTATGGAGTTTCAAATATATGTTGGAAGAGGTGACCAACTCGTTCCCAATTACATCTCTGCATTTTTGGTAAAACATAGCTGAAATATCATCTGGGCCAGGAGATTTGGTGGGCCCAATAGAAAATAATGCATGCTTAACCTCCTCCAATAGTAGGAATTGAACAAAGAATAATGCAATTCTCTTCTTGGGTAACATCAAGAGGGGCAAACTGAGCAGGAATATCATCATGAGCAGGTTCTGTAGGAGTGAATAAATTAATAAAATAATCCCTGATGATACCTTCAATAGTCGAGTGATCAGATGTCCAAAGCCCATTGGAGTCTTTAAACCAAAAAATGCTATTTCTTCGCTTCCTGTTTGATCAAGATTTTTAAAACCGAATCGGATGAACCGGTTAGGGGTTTGGTTCTCGGGTCAAACGGTCTGATCATTTGAATCGAACGAATGACTCATTTTGATAAAAAAATAAAAAACAGTCAAAACCGTTGAACAGTTCGAATAATTCAATTGATCGGATCAGTGATTTGCTGACCAAATCAACAATGTTTGACAAAATTCCGATTTTTGGGAAAAACGAAACTGATCCGGTTTTGAAAACCATGTGTTTGATGCATACATATGAAAAAAAATGACTATTTTTATCTCCAGCAGGACCAGCATGCAGCCAATTACACCGAGCTCTCTGATGCCGGTACAAGTTTTCAAGAGTCATAATATGCTCAAATTCTTTTTGTAAACCCCGATTGGCCCTAGTTTTCTATTGGAGAAATTTAATTCTAGCTTGAATGGCCTCTCTTCTCTTTTTCAATCGTCCATGATTGGATGAGTATCAGAGATGGAGATGAGATTTAGTTGCTGCACACAATCCGAAGAAGCGTTTCAAGCATGGTTTTCAAAATCGGATCGGACCGGACGGTTGGACCAGAAAAACTGGGAACTGGTTAGGTGATTGGTTCTATTTTTCTCCAAAACCGAATTTTCCCCAAAAACCGCTGACCTGGGTGGTTAATCGTTCGAACCGCTCGAACGGTTTTAACCGTTCTTTATTTTTCTGTCAGAACAGGCCAACTGTTTGATTCAAACGATCAGACCGTTTGACCCAAAAATCAGACCCCTGACCGATTCATTCTCCAGATCGATTTTAAAAACCTTGATTCCAAGAACTAGAGACTTGCTCTAAAAAACCATTTACCTGCATCCTTAGTGGTTGAAGCTCAAGCGGCTTTTGCAAAGGAGGTAGGTGTGTCTTGCTATTATTGTTAAGGGTGATGCTCTGTTGGTAATCAAGAGTTTGTTGAGTTCCGCTTATTCCATTCCATGAAAAATCAGACACATCATTGAAGATTGTAAACTCATTCTTTCTGATTTCCCTGAAAGCTGGATGAGATGGATTCCTAGGGAGCACACAAATCGGCGAAATATACTCTCCGGATCCCAAGTTGTTTCACTTGTTATTTTTGCTCATCTTTTCTAAATCTAAATGAGACACTTCTTTTACATTGTAATTCCGCGCTTTCATCTTAATGAATTTGTCGGTCATCCTTTTGACAGAAAGAAAAAATGTATCATGACATCGCTGCCCTTCCACCTACCATTAAATTTCGTATCACTCTATTAATTACTTCATTCAATTCCCGTCATTTTTTAGCTTTTAATTTGTAGTATAGGGCAATTAATTAATGTGGATACAATTTTTTTTAGGTAAATTGTTAAAATTTCTCCTCAACTTTCTGTCCCTTGTAAGTATACCCTTTTTCTTAGAATCTTCTAACAAGAAACGCATAAAAATATCCAACATAATCATGTAATTTCTATTGAAGTCGGTTTCTATAGAAAAAATAATACAAACTTTATAAATTATGAAAATTAGAGAATTTAATTTGCACCTTTTACCTTTTGAGTGATTGATATGAAGGATAAATTTAGAAAAATCAATTTTAAAATAGCGGGAAAGGTTTGGACTAATGGTTTGTATGAAGAGAAAATTTGGAAAATAAACATTTTGGTCAAAAGTAACTGCATGAACATTTTTACGTCTCTTTTTTGAAAATTCTAACAAAGGAATCTTTTACGTCAAAAGCACAAAAAAGAATTGCTCAGCAAATTAAAGAAATTAAAGCCAGCTAAATCTTCAGCCAATCAATCCACGAGAAAAGGCAGGGATGGAGACCATGACGAGCTAGGATATGTGCCAAGAAGAATTTGGGGAACCCTCCAACAGAGAATTAATAACCCTTAAGACTTAAGGCCCCAATTGGTTCGCAGGAATAGGGGTCTGGAATCAGAATCGGAATGGATTATTCCAATTCCAATTATTTGGTTTGGTAGAATCAGAATTTTATTCCCATTTTTGCTGGAATGGTATTCCCCCATCTGCCTTTCTCTTGGGAATAAAATCCCATTCTTGCTGATTCTAATTTTCATTCCCATTTCTGTCTGAACCAAACTATGGAAATGGACCATTTTGATTCTGATTCTGGATGATCCCGATTCCAATTCCAATTGATCCCAAAGACATCTCCCTCAACCTGTACCCTGTCCAAGTGAAGAGAAACCATAAAACGCAGGCTTTGAACAGAACCAAAGCATAACTTTCCACAGCAGATTTAACTTTCAGATTCAAGGACTGAGCAAACAGTAGGGGTCTAGGTCCCTTAACACGAACCCAGCATTAGCTTTTGTACCAGAGAATGATGCATCACAATTTAATTTAAGCCAGCTCAAAATTAAAGGCGGTTTAGACCAGTGATTAGCTGAACTTCTAGTATGGTCATCAGGTTCCAATGGGTAAGCCAATCTAGCAACTATAGTCCAATCCGGATCCGGGTGCATCTCTATACGAGGGCCCAACGGAGAATCCAGTCAAACCCGTTTATATATCTCACACTGGAATAGAATATGGTCAAGAATCTCCTCATCCTTAACACAAACACTGCAGGTAGTATCAATGTTCTTGTTTCTTCTTGCCAAAGAACTCTTAACCGGGACATTTCTGTTAATACATCTCCAGAGGAACAATGGACCCAGGGTAGAATATTTTTATAACGCCAGAAGACCCGCCAGGGGACATCTCCATAAGCTAGATGGGCATTGGTCCAATCCAATCTGGTTCAATATGAGCCCATTACAAATGGACCAGGTCCAAATTGATTTTATTATAGATTTATTCCAATCAAAACCTGATTCATTGACATTTGTATTCTTTTTTTTTTTTTTTCTTTTATCAATAGATTGGATATAATATGAATCCATAACAAATGGATTACGTCCAATCCAATCGAATAAATATTTTGGTCCATTTCAATATGTCTTATTGGTCCATCCAATATGTCCAAATTGATTTTAATTTAAACAGGTCCAAACCAAAACCAGTCCATTGACACCCCTAATTGCCGCTCAGATGTATTCCCAGCATTACTCACGTTAGAAGGGCGCCTCATGTTAACGATGGCATTGCATTAGCAATCTCAGAGGGGAACTCTCCCTCTCTCAATGATATCCTGCCTCCAACAATGAATTCTGGGGCATTGAATTAGTAAACTAATTTAGGCACAATTTTCAAGTTTCAAATTAAATCAAGCTTTAAAATTTCAGATTCATCTGAATTAATCACAAAACTTATTATATCCATGTTTTGTGAACAAGACCTGAATTGATCTTGCACATTGGCCTGTTTATGGCCAATTCCCAATTTTCCCAAAATAATAAGGTTACTAAAATTAGTAAAATTCCTAAATGGATTCAGACATGTCAAAACATTATATTTTAATAAATAAGGTTTCATGAACTCAAAATATGCAAATTAAAGCTTATTATATATAAATTATATAATTATTTTTTTATCCATAAAAAGCTAATGTTAGAATGAGCAAATATGTCCTATTATGTTTTGTAAACTTTACTTTCAGGTGGAAATGCAAGTGATATTCAAGAAAACTAACTTTACTGTAGGGCCCAGATTTGCCGGGAAAAAAAACACTGTAAAGTTGGTCAATAGGAATTACTTTCTCATCGACCAACTTTACCCCCACTTATTTCCCAAAAAATGAATATAAAAGATATATTTACCAATGCATAAAGCCCGTCAAGAAACCATTTTGGCATATTACATCCCAAAAACAAATGCCTACATCAAAAGTTAAGGTTGTTGAAATGTTGACATTTACTTGGGCCTCTCTATCTTGTTCTTCTTCTTCTTCTTCTTCTTCCGATCATCATGTGCATCCAAGAACCTTTTAGCAACTTGTTCTACAGCATAATCTAAGTAAATGATTTTCCAATGTTTTAATTTTTTTTTTTAAGTGTATCCACATATTTTACACTTGACATAAACTGTAAAAGTATTTTACTAAGTGTATATAATCATTTGACCATTAGTCTCAGTTTATTAATATATTTTTGGGATTTTTTTTTTTTTGAATATCCACAACAAATCCATGCATATGAGCATATTTTAGTTGATCTACCTATTTCTACCGTATGCCCGTATCCATATGTTTTCAAAGTGTCTCTCTTAAAATCATTTTTGATACTCTACACCTTTGATGGTGTTTTCTTTTTTAATATCCATTGTGTCCACCCTTTTTGATAATTTAAATCACGAATTTGTCAACTAAAAAGGTAAATTACAGATTATTACCCTGTAGTTTAGGGTAGTAGCAATTATCCCATGAACTTTCATTTGCAGCAAAGACCCCTTAAACTTTTAGGTTCTGACAAATACCCCCCCCCCCCTCCGTTAATTCCAGTGATGGAAGAAGTTAATTTACCAAAATACCAACCTAACAAACTTCTATAAAATGGAAATTGCAATAAAAAATAAATAAACAAGAATTAAACTTCTACTAAACCTAGAATTGTAACACGTGTAACTAATATCAACTAAATAAATATATAACAAATGGAAAAAAATTCAAAACTAAACCCCAATAAGGGTAATTATGGGGATTTAAAAAAGTTTAAACAGTCACATAAGACTTTTTTCAAAATTATCTGACCGAGTGCTAATGGAGGGTGGCCTTTGCCAGAATTTAAAAGTTCATGGGGTGTCTTTGTCGCAAATGAAAAAATTCAGTGGATTATTAATGGCCACTACCCCCAAATTACAGGATAGTAATAGATAATTTGGAGATGTACAGATAGGCCCAACATAGATTTCTGATTTTCATTGCAGAATTATAAACATTCAAAAGGTCAAAAACTCACACTCTATGCACCCATATCTGCCCGTAAATTGACAATCAATTCCGAGCTGACACTTACCCCAAATGTACTTTGAGCCTATAAATTCTGACCCTGGGCTGAACTGTCATTCTCCCTAGATAATTTACCCAAAAAAAATCTGAGTTGTGTTGAATCCCATTTTCACCAACACAATTTATAAAAAGCAAGAAAAGTGAAAATCCCAATGCAACTGAGCCCAAAATCTAGTTAGGCCAGGTGGATTTTAGGTTAACTAACACCAGGTTGCATCCCTAACTTTTGAACCCCGGAAGCCCAATGGGTGCATCACATTGCCTCTCATAAAATCCATATTTTCTCTCCAATAATATCATTCTTTAACCTCTCTCTCTCTCACTAAGGCACATAGCCCCTTCCTGTTAAATCCCTCTTTTTCCTCTTAATCTTTAAAAGTCCTTTTTGCCTCTCTCTAATAAAGTAAGGGTTAAGGGCCATTTTATTATTTAGTTCAATAATAAAATGCAGCAAGAAAGCACTTAATATGGGCCTTTGGTTATCTATGTCCATTCAATTTTGAACTTATTTTCCTAGCTTGGTTATTATTCTTATGCTAAGCACCATTAGTTGATTCTCATGCTAAGCAGTTCGATTTATATACTTCTCATAGTATATAAGTTATATAAAAGGAAAATTTGAAGCCCAATAACTAAAAAATAACTTTTCTTTTCTACTATTTTATATGTAAAGAACTAGAAATATATAAAAATTTTGAATCACTCTTACTTGATATTTTTCCCTGTATTTTTAAATAGAAACATGTGCATGGAACAAATAACCGCTACTATTATTTGAAAAGACTTGAATAATGGCAAGGTTAGGTGTAGAGGTGTAAAATGGGTTGTGCCGCCCGTGGCTCGGCACAAATTTGGACCAGCCTAGCACGACGGTCCATGGGCCGTGCTAAGACTGACACGATCGTGCAAGCCATGCTGGGCCTGGGGTTTTAGGTCTATAGGCCAGGCCGGCACAACATGATCGAGCAGGCTGTGTTGCCCGTGGCCCACATGCCGGCATGGCCTAGCCTGTAGCCTGGTCCAACACGGCTCGTGGCACGACCCATATATATTATTTATATATATTTTATATATTTATATAATATTATATAAATTATAAATATATAATATATAATGTATTAATAAAATAAATATTTTTTTTTAATTTTATTATACTAATTTATTTAATTATTGTATAAGCAATTTTATACATCAAAATTCATATAAAATTAAAATTTTAAAATTTTTGTCAATTTTTTTAAATAAATAACTTTGGCCTGATGCATGGTCCGACCTGGCCCAAGGCTCAGCCCACGAGCCAGCCCGGTCCTTAACATGGCATGGCATGGCACGGGCCTGGGCCGTGAGTCGTGCCGGGCTGACCCCCAAGTTATCCCTGGGAGGTGGCACGGCTTGGGATGGCCCCCGGGCCGGCACGGCACGGCCCGTTTTACACCTCTAGTTAGGTGTGCACATTCCTCGGTCCTTGGTCATAGCCCTAAAGTTTCTTTTGACTTTCCTGGAAAGAAAGGATGCTGTGAATACATTCAATCACTCATTATCACTCATTATTATGCATAGTTGATGTGATATCATCTCCTCCAATTAGTACAAAGGTGAAAGATCAATGTTGATGGAGTCGTGAAGGTGCAGAAGTGGGGGGGGGGGGGGGTCATTATCAGATATCTTCAGGGTGTTTTTTTCTTTGCCATGATAGAGCTAAGGAGGTTCAGTTCTTCTCAGTTAAGTGGAAGTTGTTGAGTTTCTTGAAAGGTTTCCAACTGGCTTTAGACGTTGATGCCTCAGCTATTGATCGAAGTGCCCGTTTAATGGGGCCGGCTTTCGGACAGTGGCTTCTGGCGTTGCATGAGCCATGCATGAAAGCCGGAAAGTCCGAAAAGCCGAAAATAGGCTTATATAATATTTGTCCAAAAATTGACTTTTTCCAGTAGGCTCAAAATTGAAGGAAACTCTCTTACATTACAGTTTCTAAATGTCTGTCTGTTGGAGGAAGATCGCATCGTCCATCCCCTTGCACATACTACCCATATTATATTGTAGCGGATTACAGACTAGAAGAGATTCCGTAGTTGCTCTGTCCTAGCTAGACTCCTAGAGAAGCTCCAAGTACTGCAGTGCAGAATACAAGCGTAACTCGGTTTTGGCTTTCGGTGACGATCAAGATTGTCCACGAATATATACTTGTTGAACGGGGAGAGAGAGAGAGGCTGAGGAGCATTTTAGCATGGGAAGGGATGTGTTAGGTTTTGACTTTTGAATGGAGTATAGGTTTCTATTTTCTAAACTGATGTTATGCAGAGAGATTAAGGTATTCAATCAATTTAAAAGTTAAATGTTCCCCAATTCAAATCAGGCTTTAATTTAGATGTGTATCCCCTGAAGATACAATACAACAGGTGATAACTTTATACCCTATTGCATGCATAAAGATGCCAGCTATATATCTGGTCAAAATCAAAGGATCCAGAACATCCAATATAGGAGAATCCGAAGATCAAAAGATCTAATTAAGAAGCAGCATCTGACATTGTCAGGAAGGTCCAAACAAGTTGATTGTCCATTTTGAATTTGCATTACATTTGAAAATATGTCTCTCAAATGGGTGTGCTAGTGTAATCAGTTACCCAGTATTTGAGATAAGAACAAACTCCTACACTGTTGCAACCAATTACACTCATCTCTTCTCTTGTATTTATCTCTTATCTTGTATTTATCCTTACCCCTGTATTTATCTCTTACTCTGTTCTTATCTGTACACATACAACATGTATAAATATCGTACAGAACATTGAATGAAATCATCAAGAGAGAATTCTTCTCATAAGCTCTTTTAGGGTGGGATTACCCTACCAGCGCACCAGACTGCGGATGTAGGAGTGGCTCATCAGGATCCAGCATTCTTTCCCCAACAAAGTATATTCATGGGCATGCATAATCGTTCACTTAGTTGCGCTTCTGCTCATCGGTTACATGTGAAATTGTTAGCTGCCAAGACATTAGTACATTAGCAAACTGCAATTGTTTACCATTTCTATTTGATCAAGGTCGTTGAAGAATCAGAAGGTATGCGAAGAGAGTATGGCTCAAAAACTCTCATTTATGAACAAGAATGTTAGTTGTACAGACACAAAAGCATGCCACTGGCAAGAAACTGGACTAATTTTTTAATATGTAATTCTTCATAATTGACATTTGATACACCCATGTATTACTTACTGTTACATTTGAATGAAAATTGCTGATAATAGGAGAATCACCACTGCTGGCCACCGTGAACACTGACCACCACCAAAGTTTCATCAACATCTCAACGCCATTTTGCTACCATCACTGTCAAGGTCCAGTTAATAGGTCTGGCTTAGCAAATGAGAAGTCATCTTCATCATGTTTTTGACCATCATCATATTCATGGCGGGGGTATTCCCTTGTTCTAGATTGTCTACCAACATTCGCCATCAGGGGTGGGTTTTCTGTGACTGATGTGGGTGACGGTGCATCTGCTTCATTGTCTGACATGTCATCTTCAGAATTTCTCATACTATATGTAGATGAGCGTGTTGAGTGCCCAGTAGTCTTGAAACGTTGAAGTGGGTGGGGTGGGGATTGCACAGGTGAGGCACTCGGGCCACTTCCCACACTTCTTGTAGGGGAATGCCCCGTCCTTTTCTCGTGCTTCTTTTTCATGGCAGCCATACGCCACTTCTTAATGGCCTTCGATGTCTGCTCATCAAAGACAGACTTCTTCATGGTTGATCCCATCTGCAAACGTCCACCATAAATAATTATCATTACATCCATTGGTTTCAAGTTTCAACACAACATGCACATGCCTGCGCATACACATGCAAAAGACAGACACAAAAAGCAACACAATGAAATATCAATCCATTTTTAGGATTGAACAGAAGGAAAGCTTAAGTGCCGTTCTACAGTGAGATTACTTGAAAGTGAAAAAAACACTTAAGATTGGTATTTATGCTTTCATCAAACTGGCAGCTCTGTTTCTACTTCCAGAAGCATATCTAGGTTAGATTCCCTTAGACTGAAAAGAACTTGCTTCTTCAACTTAATGGGTTGCCTATTTAATGTGACAGATCACCTGAGTAAACAGGATACCTGAGTTACTAGTGCATAGAGGGGAAGTGTAATGTAGCTACACAAGAATTGGACTCCAACCCTGCACCATGCCAATGGAATTCACCAAATAATTAATTAATAAATTTAAAAGCTTAAAATAAATGGTGGTTGAGCAAGTAAATAAGAAGACACTAAAGCTGTTGTCGAAGCATGACCACTTGATATTACACCAAGTGGTAGATACCCCCTACCAACAGTATATGCATGCCACTTATACAAGGTAAGATGGCGAATATCATGACTCAAGTAACTATTTCCCAGATGTCCTCATCAGTCAATTAGTCCTATCTCCTATGTAGACCTATTCATGGGCTGGGCCTGGGTAGCCCGATGGGCTTGCCTGTGGGCTCAGGCTCAAGCATAAATTTTAGGCCAACAGGCTTGAGCTCAGGGTATAAGTATCAGGCCCAATTATTTTTTAGGCTGGGCTTGGGTTTAGCCCATCCCTCAAACCCATAAACCCTCCCAACCCAGGTGCAGGCGGGATTGGATCCCAAGTCTCCACTACAACCAGCAGGAGACCTTACCAACCAGCCAATAGGCACCTTGCTATAATAAAAATATATTAATAATATAATAAAGTTTGCTTATTCCTATTCAGACTGGGCTTCAGGCTCTATACAAGGGCCAGGCTCTGGCTCAGGCCCGGAATTCTCTGTTAATAAAGAGGCAAAGCCTAGCCTGAACCCGGCTCAGCCCAGCCCATGAACAGGTCTAGTTTTATGTATGAACCAAATATGGATATTAAAGCTTACCCCATTGAAACTCGTATGATTATAAGCGTGAAGTTCTCATGAAAGCAAGATTTCAAGCCAAATTCATACTGCACCAAGGCTTTGGCATTAGATGTAAATAACATAAAACTAGAAAAAAGTGCAAGAGATGATAAGTAGAACAGTTTCTTACCCATATCCAAAGGAAATATGTTATTTGGAATGCATTCTGTGAAAAAAAATACAAGTAAATCAATCTACACATCTCAAAACATAATGAATACAAATTTATAAAATGATTAAATAAACAACAAATAGTTGCACCAGGGATGGAGGACAAAATTTAGTTGCCTCTTTTTTATGTTAACTTAGCCTCCTCCTATGATACTAGATGCCTGTACATTGGTGCTCTATTATTTCAGATACTCCAATTTTTAAGGTAAACTATGTATCCAGTGCTATGTCCTTGCCGTGTATGTGGGTAACATAGGCAGCGTACTTTCCCAAACCATTCACATGGAATATAAATGTTACATGGATAATGACTTAGATCCACTCCTGATGAAGATTCCCTAGGCAAAGTTGACTCCTATCATATGACTAATCATCTGAGACAATGAAATTCAGCAGGAGGTATCAGGCATCCTACACAGTAATACTTAGGTTCCTATTAATAACTCCCCAGTGGATGGAATTGCATTATTGTCTTCAGGTCCAGATGCCAGTGTAACAGAGTAAACAATAAGGTTGCAGATGAATCTACTAACATGGGAGGTGATGCTAGGGCAGAGTATGTTTTTTGATTTTTAAGGCCTGGTTCTCATGGACAAAGCAGGCCTTTTTAGTCTCAATCTGTCCTCCTGGGTTGTAACTTGCAAAGAACTCTTCTACCTGGAGCTTTCTTTAGTATACTTTAGTCAGCGATTTGTTTTTTCTTTTTATTAGTATAAGTCAGTTCATATCCAGAACAGTGAATATAGGATTCATGTAGCCAACAACCCCATATTGTTGACAAGGCATTTTTAGTCTCGATCTCGAATAGTGGAGGCTAGAGCAACAGCTGCACACCCAAATACCTTGTTCAGGTGGGTTCCTAGAACTACCAATTCATTAAAGTGAAGGGCAAAATAGGTATTGGTTGAAGGTTGGAAGTAGTAAGAGTAGAATTGGAAAGCAAATCTGAATTCTTCCTTCTTTCAGGTGAATAAGTTATATATCATTGCTAATACAGATTTTATCACCTAAGATTTTCATCACCCAGTCCTTCAATCAGACTATCTACTTCTGTGCATCATCTTAGACCTTAAGATCCTTTTTTTTTAAACCACCACCCATCAACCAGCATAAAGTTTCTTATGCTGTCTTCAAATTTTTTATATTAAATCTCAGTTCCTAATATTTGAGAAAACCCCAGATTCATATTCGCTTCAAGATCCTTAAACCTTATCACTCAATAAATATTTTATTATTTAATTATTTTATCCACAAAAGAAGTGCAATAAGTCATTCAGTTCAGCCATTTTCAAACAGGCCCACAATCATATCATCCATGAAAGGAAAGAAACACCCAGTACCTGAAACATAACAAAATGGATTAGATACAGAACTAATTGAGGCCGATTAAACCAGAAGTGTTTGTCGCTGACTTTCACAAGAGGAATCCCTTGAACCACTGCATGTCTTTCTTGGATTTCAAGAGCCATAGTTGTTATAATTGCTTGAAGTTTTGTTCCAACTGCCAAGATTATCTGGAATGAACATGACATCCAGAATTTCTTAATCACATAACCAAGAAAATGGTAATGATCTAGCAATTAGTGCCAAGATTTCTTACAATTAGAGGAATTATGGACACCCAAAATAATGTCCTCCATCCTGAAAGTGATAAAACGAATATGTAAACAGTACCGAACTCCATTTGAATACATATTAGAGCATATCAAATATAAGGGGAGTGCTAGCATGATGTTCCTTAGTGGTGCACATCAACAAATGCCCACTAATCGACAAATGACCAAGGTGTTTGTTTCAGTATATGCACCTTCATTGCATAAACTCCAAAACAACATCCACCACTCTGTTATTGCACCATAACATCCTGTTTGTTCGTTGATTTCAAAATAAAGAAGGGATTTATGTAGAACTCACCACTAACATTCAGAAGCAAAAAGACCACAAGTGAAGCCCATAGAAGTGGACTGCAGACACCACAGAGAACTAAAGTCAGAGCATGAAGATAGGGGTTTTTTTTTACCAGTACACCAAGACCACAGGGGTAATAAAGGACTATTTTCATCTACATATATTGATATGAAAGGGCATGTTTTGCCATCCAAAAACTATAAGTCCAATTTCATTTAATCCCACAAGCTAAAGCCATTGGGCCTACTAATTCAGTCACCATCCAACTATCCCATCATTAGAGAGAATTAAGGACTACTATTTGCACCCAATTAGATTTTTTTTCTTGTTCTCTTTTTATTTTCATCCTTTGTCTAGAAGCATCATTCGAAGGTAAGTTAGGATTTTTCTTATCATTAGCTACTTCCTTGTGAAGGGAAACTTCCTCCTATGTATAGATATCAACAGCCTCCCTCAATTTTTTCTCATTCTCTTTGTATTTTCTTCCATTTCTAGAAGCATCGTTGATCTTTTTTAATCTTTTGCTATTTCCATGCAGCAACTTCAACTCGCCATTGACCCGGCTGGTTGCATGTTCGAACCGTCACCTGGACAAGATTCTGGGCCTGGTTTTAGTAAAACTATGGTAAAAAACCGTCTGATCCAGACAGTTGGACCGTTGACCCATTCGACCTGGTGACCGGGTCACGGGTTGCAAACTAAATGTGTATGCAAACTTTGGGAGGCCTTAAGTTTGTGCTCTAATGTCCAATTGAGGTGATCTTTTTTTTTCAATTTTGAGTAACTTTTTTGAGATCCATGTGTCCCAAGGAGCCATAGGCACCTTACCCCGCTATTTTCTCCAAAAAAAAGCCCTTTTTGGCCTCAAATTGCAATTGTTAATATTTTTTACTAACAAAAAATAAAAAACTTAATTAAAAAACATAAATTAAATATAAAATAATACATATATTACATGTAGAACATAATTACACATTATTTATTGATAAAATACATGTTGATACATACCTATACACATATATACATATATGTATGAATTTACATATTGCTGATGTGGCACAGTCTGACCCATTCAACCTGGACAGTTGAACCAGTGACCTGCGACCCAGAGGCAAAAACAGTTCGGCCTCCGAGTCAGTTTTTAAAACATTGTTTCCATGTGAAAACTGTGTGTATATGTGTTTCAGTGTGTGAGCATGAAACCTCTGCATCTTTAAGTTGTCTGTGTACTTCCAGCAATCCTTGAGTAGTCATACAAGATTACAAATAGCCTTAGGTTTTGAACAGAAAAAAATAAAAGAAAAGGAGAAGAGAAGAGGAGAGGAGAAGAAGAGAGAGGGAGAGGGAGAACTCGTAGAGAGGTTTGAGAAAAGAGAGAGTAGTTGGTGTGGTGTAAACAGCCGCCCCCCTCTTTAAATTTATATTCATAATGTCTTAATTGTAAAAGGATTACAAGAAGGGCAAAAGGCTGAGTTACCCTTATTGCTTACATGGCAAGATAATAACGAAATAAGATAAGATAAGATAAATCTAAAATAAACTAAAACTAACATAACTAATTGCTGTCATACGAACATAGTGTGGACCACACCAGTGGGGTCCACATTAGTGTTCTCTACACCTTGGATTAGGGTTCTTCCTTCTTTATGTATCCCATTTCTTCCTCTCTTCATCTTTTTTCTTAACATTTCTAACATTTCTGTTCAAACCCTACTAGAAACGCTACAATTCCTATATCAAGGTAGCACTTTTCTTCCTCACAGGAATTGTGCCACATCACATGTTGTATGCAAGAGTATTTTGAAATAAATAACATTTTACCTGATTCCCACGACTACCTTGAAATCATCTTCTAATGACCTTTTTATATATTTTTGGAAGTCAAACTTACTTCCAGGAGCTAAATGAACCTATAAGAATAAAAGTAAGAATCTATAAGAATAAAATAAATCAATTTAATATATGTTTATGTGATGGGATGCTGAAGAATAAAAAAGGTCAACTTACTGATATGAATCCATGACGTAATGTCAAATAATCTGCCTTACGAACAGATCTGAAAAAATGCCGAAAAAAGCATACCTGCAAATGATGGCTAATTTATGAGAATCATAGTAATCTAAAATTTTTGCTATAGCTCACTAGGGATGTAAAAGCAAGCTGATGACACTGGTTATTTTCCAGGCCTTTGCTGTTGCCTTTCTTCTGCAAGTGCGAGTGTGAAGAAGGGGTATGCATGAATCAGCAGCAAGTCTTCATCTTTTCTGCTAACAGAAAAAGGGACTCACCTAACATGATTAATGTGGGAACCTTCTTTTGGGTAGGTAACCTTGTAATACTACAAAGATTTGCTTAAACTCTTGATATGATATCATACTTCATCTAGAAGACAATGCCCCTAGTTTGTGTACACTTTTGGAGCTTATCATTTCCACCCTCATGAGATAAATATGAAAATAGCTTTTATTAATTTTTGGTTTGAAAAGCACATCATTTTGCACTATTGTGCGTTTCAACTTGGAAAGAACCACCAGTCAGGTAACATATCCACTGGTGAATGTTCCTAATAATAAATTTAGGTCATGATATCTGGATACCTGTATATGTGTAGCATACCAGTGTTGAACACAATGTGTGCCCAATACAGCAGTAGATGCTTCATGGACACTTCTAGAGTATATATAAGTAATACTACATGTAAAAATATATGTTTTAAAAAGTTATACTACAACAAATGTGTAGAAGTTACAAGTTTAATTAAATTTGGTAGTTTAATTTACAATCTTTGTTTAGAAAACATAGAAAAAGAAGGTTGGACAGGCTAGGATAGAGGGTTATAGCCTTTTCTTTACAAGAAAGCCCTTTAAAAGAAAGAGTGCAACCTTGGTTATTCATTTACCGCTTTGTCTATGGCAACTCCATACCAGCATACCACTGTTTGGAAGAAAATTGAAAAGAACTCTGTTTTTTGGTAAAAGAATTCTTCCACCATCTTCTTGTTTTATATGTTTTCTTTGTATTTATATGCCACTAACCAATCATGTACAATAAAGATGCTTAAAGCAGTTTCATGAATATACCAAATAAAAGCATGTAAGTTACTATCTTAAATAATTAGAGATAAAGTTTTTTTTTTTTTAACTTTATGTTTGACTAGATCAACTAGACTAGTCATTAGTTGACTAATAGTTTTAGTTGATGCATAGTTGTCTTAAGAAACTGCACCATGAGTATCAACCAATTAGTTAGTGAAGCGGTTGGTGTGGCCCTCAATTGACTAGTTAAAACTTTGATAACATTGACTTAGGCCAAGCTTGGGAGTGCTTAAAAATAAATGCTTATTCGAATAAGCACTTATTTTGGGCAGGGACCACAGTAATAAGCACTTATTGGTGTTTTGGAAATAAGTCCGAAATAAGTGATTAATTTAAAAATAAGTACTTATTGAAGAAGCCCAAAATTCCAGCTATTTTTAAGTGCTTATACAATAAGAACTTATTCAAAATTTTGATTTCAAAATACTCCCTGGTTAGATTTTTTTGATCAATAACAATAAGCTTTATTAATGAATAAGATTTGTGAAACTTTAATTACAGAAAGGGGGAGGTAAACTATCTTAACTCCCCTACAACAAAAGGACAAAGAAAGAAGCTAAAAATTAGCCCAAAACAGAGATTCCTTAAATGCCCCTTGCTTAGCTAACCCATCAGCCATTGAGTTAGCACTTCTCTTCACCCAGCTGTACTTCACCTCAATATCCCTACTTGGCCATTTAATTTTTTTCTTTTCATTGTTGTAGCTCCACAAACCACTGTTGTCTCCTTTCAGCCACCTAATCACCACCTCCGAGTCCCCTTCAAGAACCAAGCATCTGATGTTTAATTCTCTTGCTCTTTGGATTCCTTCTAGAACTGCTAGAATCTCAGCCCTAAGAGAGTCACCCTCTCCAATTGGGCCTGAGAACATAGCAGTAACAATCCCATCCTCATTCCTGAACATGCCCCCAATGCCAGAAGACCCTGGATTCCTTCAGCTACCATCAAAATTCAGTTTTATGAATCCAGAAGGGGGGACCAAGAGGGCCTAGAAGTTCTCTTACAATGGGCAGAGGTAGCTATCTCTTTCCACTTTCTCAATAAGTTGGCCATGGAAAATTCTGAGAATAGCTCCATAGATTTCAGCCAGTGAGCTACCCTTAAGTGTATCAGTTCTAGTAAATTTTCCGTGGTTCTTTCCTTGTCTGAAAAGATTCGTGAGTTTCTCTCTTCCCATACGAACCAGCAAACTGCCGCCCTAATGCTTCTCCATGTAACCTTCCCTCTTTTCTTAGGCCATCTAAAGAGCGAAGGAGAGAACAAGACTCCCTGGTTAGATTTCCAAATGCCACTTGCCCTTTGATAGACCAAAATCATAGGGTTTGGCTCTTTGATAGTTTCTTCTCCATTGTCTTCTCCACTAGCGGTGGAACTGCAACTTGACCGATCAACCAGGTAAGGTATCTTCTCTTTTCATTTTTCCGTTTTCTCATCCTCAAACGATCAACCAAGTAAAGTGTTTTTTTGGTTTTTTTTTTTCATTTTGTTCTTTGAACCAGCCCCAGATTCAATAGTTTCCTTTCCATCATCTTCTCCAAAGACCAGCGGCAGAACTGCAGCTCGAACCAATCAACCTGGTAAGGTATCCTATCTTTTTGTTTTTTTTTTCATTTTCTCATCATCAACTGGTTAACCAGGTAAAGTGTTTTTTTTTTTCGTTTTGTTCTTCAAACCAGCCCTAATAAGATGTTTTTTTCTCTGTTCCAGGTTTGGGATTTTCCAAGCTCAAAGTTGGATCTGCATCCAGGTTGATGAAGTCCTCTCTAAACTTCTGTTTTTTTCCTTGGATTTGTTTCTCCGAATCTCACTATTACTTTTTTGCTGTGAATGTTGACTCAATTTCTGTGATTTTGCCCCTTGGGTTAAAATTGACTTTTTAAATGAATAAGTGGTTATTGGAGAAATAGACCACCAAACACCTACTATAAAATAAGTTCTTATTTTTTAAAATAAGCACTTGAAAAAGCTGGGTGCCAAATGCAAATAAGTGCTTATTCGAATAAGCACTCCCAAACTTAACCTTATACCAATATTCATGATAAGGATCTTAGGAAATAGGAGTCATGCCACCCCCCCAACCTTCTTCCTATATCCTTGTCCATGTGGCTATCACTATAGATTTTAGGGTGCATCGTAAGATGATTTAGACATTACTTTTAATTTCGAGCACATTATAAACTGTAAGGTACATAAGAATTCTATTCTTTCCTCTTTCACCAAAGAAAGAAATAGACGAAGAAAAAGGAAATATAAAATACTTATATTTCCTCATTGGCAACCCCATGAGTATAGCTATATAAAATCTCATGGTTTCCATAGAAAAAAAAATACAAAACACTTATACCAATTTCTTTTTTGCAGAGAAGAGAAATATAAAAACTTTCAATAAAAAAAAAAAAACTTACAAAAACAAAGAAAAAAGGAATCCTAGTCCAGAAGTTGGTGTGTGCTCTGACAAAAGACGTCTCATGAGTAAGCCTGAATCTTGAGGGATCTGCATTATAAGGATATATCTTGTTCAGCTTCTGAGGAATTATATAAAAACGTAAATATGATGTAAAAAAAATTGCTTTTCAAGGCCAAGAGAATTAATGGCTACCAACTTTTAAATTAAAGTGAAATAAAATATTTTGCTATGCAGCAGAGTACCATAATGAAATTCATAGTTAAGAGATTGTGTCTCCCTCTCCCACGCCTTCCATCCACGTATCTGCATATGGAATTCCATCAGTAACCAAAAGGTTTAAAAAATTTCAAGGGCAAATGACAAATGCGGTCTTGGATATAGAAATTAATGCAACTTAATATTTTAATGCATTCATATCAAATAATAATCAAGATACATGGATGTTATCCCAATGGACTTGTGCAGAAGTTCCTGGTTGATGGGTGCCAAACCCAGAGTCCCAAATCAAGCTGGTAGTAGGCATCTAAGTTAAAACAAGACTTCAAATTATGTCTCCTGAGTCAAAGGGGAGCCTGGCTTTTGTGAATTCAATGATCTGGCACAGAGATGGCCTTTGTGAAAACATGTTGGCACACATGAAGTGCTGGAATACTGAACCCACTATTCAATTTCATGGAGCCACCTACAACATCTCCAAGGTCTAAAATCAATATTTTCAAGCTTGGAGCAGACAAGGCTTATCAGGTCAATGATTAAACTATCCAACCATCTGAGCTGAGTTCCCAATTTACTGAAATAAAAAAAGGTCATTACCCAATGTTGGTCCCAGGCTCCCAGATATCTGGGGCCTTGGGAGGGTGGAGGGGTAAACTGGATACAGGCCTCTCTCAAATCAACCTTCATTCTCACGTTTACCAGACTGAGATTTTACCATTTAACCAAGTCAACATTTTTTAACATTTTGGAAAATTAGGTGTTTCAGAAACAATTTTTTCGCCACTAGATTGTGATCCAAAGGGTTAAACAGTCAGGTCCTATCTGAGTCTGACAGCACTGTTCAAAACAAAAATTATTTTAACTTAATGACTGATAAGAGATTTTTTTTCAGAGGAATTCTAACAGGCAATGGCATATGCATTACTCCTGATTTCATTGTACAGATATGATGGCACTTGCATATTTCAGCAACATGCAGAAATCATGGGGACGCACAAAGTGCTGCCTACTAAAATTGCTCAATTTTTTATCATCCAAAGGAATGTGATTGAATGAACTCGTGTGATCTAATTAGCATGTTTCCTCATTAAGTATGGTCCTCAGTGAGACCCTTCAAATCAAGATTTTCTGGTTCCAAGGCTAAGGTTATTGCAGCCTTATGGACCAATTACCAAATGTTTTCTTAATTGGCAACTTCTCTGAAATATAACACTGTTCCTGGCCCAACTACCAAATGTTTCAACCAACCAAACCAAAAGAATGTGATAAGTTAAACAATTATGATCTTCCAAGCATATTAATCAACTAGACCCACCAAACAGCAAGTTTCCACCAGTTGTACTTGTATACCATATACCTTGCTGGTAATATAATGTGTACAGATTGTTTAAGTTTTAAGAATAATAAGAAAAAAGATAAAAGCACCTACGCTTAACCCACCTTTAGTCTCCCAAGCATCATTGTTGTAGCACTATAGAGCACATGAAAGACGGCTAAAAAGAATATAAAGATGTGCAATTGATGTAGTCCATTTAGAGAAATAAGTGGCTCATAACCCTGTTACCAGAAAGAAAACTGATTATCAATTGGAATGATATACTTGCATGCATAATAATGAAAGCATGGGAAGGTATTCAAATAAAAGGCACAGTAAATGGTCATAAAAAAGTTAGAAAAATGGGAAGTCAACAATAATAGCAATGCTCTACCGTTTGACAACCTTTCATGGCATAGCCTTATGGCTTGAGATTTGGTGATTGGATGCACAAAATTTGTGTTTCCTATGCATCAGATACACAGGAAGGTCGAAATTCACAAGAGGGAAATATACCCCAAATAACCATCACTTTTGGCCAGTCTCTAGCAGCTTAAGCTATCTAAATGTTTCCTGGCGCCTGTGCATTCTACTCATTAATCCCAAGGTATGTTTTGAATGGTTTTAGATGCTAAGAAGTGGCCAAGATGATAGTCCTAAGGATGCCTAGAATCACTCTAACACTTCATGGTGTAAAATTTTCACTAATTTGAAGGGTGACGTTATATCCTTTGTTATCAATGGAGAACAAAAACAACCAGATCTCCATCAATGAATTTACTCATAATGTGTAAGGAAAGGAGTAAAGTGAATTAATTGATGAGCTGCCTCAATCTGGGGAAATGTACTAATCATCACACCTGATTTTCCAGGAATTACTGCATTCAGTTTAGAACAGAAGTTTTTGAAAATAGTGAACAAGTTAATAGGTTCTGTTATTTTTCTATCCCATGTATCAGTCTAGAAGAAGAGAATCTCAGAGATATAAAATTATTGAGTTACCTAATTGAGGCGTAGAAAGTTTGGGAACTCAAGACTGAGAATTACAGGAGGGATGCACTTCTGAAATTTGACTTATGAACAAGGTAAACCACATGAATATGTTGCTTTCAAAAAAAAAAAAGATGATTTTGTTAGCTGTTGATAACTTGAAACACTAAACAACAGTACCAAATGGCCTTAATTCGTCACTTTACAAAGAGTAATATATTAAAATTGGGTGCCATCTAATACACATACCTCCTTGCATTTAGAAGCTTTACTAGCAGTGGATAAGAATCTGCGCTCATTCCATAGAAGCCTCCGGTGATCTTCTTCTTCAGTATTTGATGGTCTATATGGGCAAGGTAACATTTTGCGCGTAATCTTCTCTGGAATACATATTTTAACAATGTAGCTCTGACAGAATGTCAGGAGCAAGGAAATGAAACCTAGAACCATAAGCTCTGAACAAAAGTACAAAACAAAAGGGTTAATTAAAGAACGAGAATGATATATGGATAAAAGCAACGAAATGAGTTTGAAGTTTTTTTTATCATTCTCATTTTCTGTTTTCTCTTTTGTGAGCTATTACTATTGAGAACTCATATTTTGTGTTCTTACCAGCTTTGACCTTCTCAAGAGCTTCAAACAGTGCATTCTTACGTCTTTCTGTGAACCACTGAAATAAAAATAATAATAAATTTCCTTAAAAAAAGAAAAAGAAAATCTATAGTATATTGGTTAACATTCCTACCACCTATCAACCAGTTAAATAATTCGAACCCAACAGAAGGAACTCCCAATGAAGTAGTTCCAGGAAGGGACCAGAAGAGACAGATAAGGAGAGATATAATGGTCAATATTTTCCTTAGCTCTCCACCCGATACGAGATACTTCCCTTTTGGCTCTCCATTCTCCAGACAAAAGAAGGAAAAGAGAAGGAAAGAAGAATCTAACTGAAGAATCCAAAGAAATTGAGTTCAAAATAAAAACCACAGACGAGAAAAAGAGGAAAAACCAACCTATCCAACTCTTAACTCTCCCACGAATCCAATCATACTTGCCCAAATAAAACCCAAGAGTCAAGACAAACTAATTTTCTCAAAAGCAAGTCATTGTGATTCAAGAAATACAAAGCAAAACCGAGTATCTTGATTCTAACCTCGCCGAGCCTGTGAAGAACCTTCTCCAACACTATAGAAATTATAATAATAACCGCGCAAACAGCAGCTACCGCCCATGTGGGAGTTTGATCAAGCTCCCTTGATTGAGACGCTCCTCCTTCTCCTCCCGCCATGATCAAACGAGTTTCAGGATAAACCCAGTTCCCAGAGCAATGGATGAAAGAAGGATATCTCTGCAATAAGCCCCTACCTATATTTTATGTGGGGACTATGACAGTATGACGTCTAGCCCTTGCAAGAACGAGCATTTGTTGAAGAGATTAAGTAATAACGCAATTAACCCAGATAGCTGAAAAAAATATTTATAGTAGCTGGAAAAGTGTAGAAAAAGAGGTGAGGTGAGTAATAAACAACTAATTACGCGGTGTCAAAACTTGAGAAACCATCTTATTTGTCAGGACTCAGACGGGTGGTTTTGAAAAGCAGTGTGAAGATTTCGTCGGCGGTGGGAGAAAGATTTAAATAAACATTAATACTCTGATTCAGGATGTTGACTTTCGAGTAAACAAGAGATTAGGAAAAAGAAAGAAAGTAGAGTATTAGATTAGGGAGAAGTACCAATCAGCCCAGATTATTGCTGGTTAAAGATTCTGTCTTGGATTCCGATCTCTCCGACATGGTTGGGATAGTGCCGAGATATGTCCAACACCACACCACACCACACACAACACGCTCCATGAATCCTGATTTATTTATTTGTCTAAATAGAAATAGATAAGAGAAGGTTTAGTGGTCAACTGTTTGAAGAGAGACACAGCTGTTTCTGTGATATAAATGTTAGTAATGTCCTGTCCTGAACATAAAGGTAATCATCCCCTGAAATTTTTTACAGGTGCTAAAGCCTCTGGTGAAGTTTGATAATTGCAATTATTTCTCTTAAACTTTTTGATACAGTTTTAAGTTAATCCCTCTATTAGAATTTTTTAAATAAAGGCATAAAAATGTTTAAAATATTAATTAATTTAATTATTATATTAAGTCTGATTTCTACGGAAAAACAATACAAAATTATAAATAATAAAAAAATAGAAATTTTAAAATTGCAGCTTTATAGACCATTAATATAAAGGATAATTTTAAAAAATAAATCAATTCAGAAAAAAAAATATCGGAAGGGTTTGGCCCTTTGGGCATGAAGAGAAAATAGAAAAATAAACATTTTGGTAAAAAGTAACTGTATCACTGTATGGGTATTTTTATACCTATTTTTAGAAGATTTAACAAAGGGAATTTATTTGCAATTATGTCAGAAAGTATAGGGAGCTGATTGCACTTATTAAACTCCAAAGGAAATTTCTGTAACAACCAGAAATTTTAGGGGAAGTTTCACTAATTTAATAAAAAACGACAAAACACATTCAATAATTGATAACCGAGCTTATTTGGCTCCCACAATGGTGGGACAAATGTCTAACACCTAACTGTCCGTTTGGATCGTTCATAAGACGTAATAAAGATTTTTTCTGTGATTGTGATAAGATTCTCATTCCCAATAAGAGAGGTTAGGGTTAGGGATGTTCACCTGTTTAGATAATATAACTATAAGCTCATTTTTGAAAATTGAAAGGGTTTCATTGATTTTTGAAAAAAACCAGGAACCAAAATTGAACCAAAACCAATCGGTTAATTGACTAATTGGTTCGGTTTTTGACTGGTTTGATTTGTCAATTTCTCAATTTGTTACATGTTCAATATATATTATAAAAAATATAAATACTATAAATATATATAAGATATTATATTATATTATAAAATAAATAATTTATAATTTATTTAATATATTATAAATAAATTATTATAAAGAGACAAATATATATACCAATCGGTTTGATTAACCAGATTTTTTGGTCTAATTTCCTTGATTTGATTTATTTTTTCGATTTTTGTTAAGCATCCCTAGGAAAGATCACAATGAATAATCTCCCAAATGGGGAAATATCATTCTACCTGAAATGAAAATCAGAATCCCAATTTATCCAAACCCCTAATTTGCAAACCAAACGAGCCCTACATCATATATTCTTTTACTTACCTGATGCATTTCTCCAGACTAGATAAGAACCAATTTTTTTTATTTACAATCATGATCCAGGTCAGAGCCAAATGTTACTTGATTGATAATCATAATCATAATCAAGTAATTTGGAAGGATTAGGTCGATGTCCATAAAGAGCTTGGAAGTTCGAACTTTTGATTGGAAATTTTGATAACATAAGTTTTGTCTCTGTTTATGAATTGAATGAGATCATGTTCACATGTCAGTTACATTTTTAGAATTCAGAGTGCAAGTTGACTCTTGGGCCCTGTTTGTTTTTCGGTAAATTATTTATCCAGGTTAAGTTTTTTTTAAGAAACACTTATCTGGGTAAGTGCATTTATGCATGTTCTTTTATTTTCCAGGTAAATAAGGCTATGACCATTTTAGTCATTGATATCCATTATTAAAAGGCACGTTTTAGTCCCATTCAAGTATTAGCAACTTTCCCCAGGAGATAAGGGTAAGTGATTCCTAAGAAAATAAACTTTCTCTAATCCCTACATAAGTTTGAAAAATGAACATGGGATTCTTTGGTTCCCATTGACCAATTTTCCCTAATCTCAAAATCCAAAAAAAAAAAGAACGCCCCCTTAATGGACAGCTAGTCATGGATAATCATTAAAAATTTAGAATTTAATCATTCCCATTATTTAAAGAGACTGAAATCATTTTCCAAATTTTCTCTTGACAAGGCGAAATGAATCCATGGATACAAAACACTATGAAAAACGTAACAAAAGAACGATTTCGTTTCATGTAAAACTTACAAAGGCTATTGAACCAGAGAGAGATGACCATGATGTACGATAGGTAGAAAATTACGGTTGAAAAAAATTGATGGTTGAGTAGGTGACTAGCTACAATGTCTTTCTTCTTCTTTTATTAGTGGAAAAGGTCTTTATTCGTTTTAAAAAGCAATAGAGAAAGGCACATAATTTCATGGTGGGAACAGAGCATCATAAATTGGAAACAAGAAAGGCCCAGTACAAAGGGTGGTTTTGGATTGAAACAGCAAGGGGATCCTTGGACCTGTCCAAATCAAGATCAATTTAGATGGATTGGACGGACTAATAAGACATTAAATTAGATCAGTTCAGACTTAATGGTTTAAAATAAGGTTCTAAATATGTATCGGCCTGTCAAACCCTGAAACACCTGTAATAGCATAGGGGTGTATCAAGGGGTCGGCCAATATGCATTGATGCATTGCGATTTTTTTTTTTTTTTTTTTATCCTTGGTCCAAATTCTGAAGTATTTATTGAATTGGATTGGACCTGGTTTATCTATAGTAATTTTATATTAGATTGGATCAGATTGAACCAATATTTGATCCCTTAAAAATACATGTGTCAATGGAACAAATTTGGGTTGAAATTAATCTAAAGTAAATCAATTTGAACAAATTAGATGATCTAAACATTGAATTAGACCACTCCAGAATATTCATCAAATTAAGTTAGACCTGAATTATTTATAATGGACTTGTATTGGACCAAATCCGGTCCATTTGAGAGGGTTTTTCTCATTTTCAAACGAAAAGGACTTAGGAGGGATTTTCATGTGTTAGATAATAGATGGATACTACGTGATTAGTGCCATAAATTTGAAACAAAAGGCAAAACATTACATCAACTGTGTTTGATGTGTTCACATTTAATTGGGGTCGCTTTATTTCTAATTACTTGGCAAGATTCTCATCCCTTGGAGTTGTCATCTATCAACAATAAAAAAATTTTGAGGGGAATAAATCATAAATTCCCCTTTTCTTGATGTATTTTATTTTTAGGAAAAATTTCCATACTTTGTGCCTAATGCCATTTTAGTTTCTGAACTTTAAAATGTGACAATTCAGTATCTAAACTTTTAAAGTGTGATTACCTATCATTAATCAGCAGTTAACCTGTCGTTATGTTATATTTGAAAAGGATACAAATACCCTTCAAGTGTCATTTAATTCTCTTTATCAACCATCTAAACGTTGATAAAAAAATTAACAGTCCTAAATCCTTGCTTCTTCCATTCAAGAAAGTTAGGATTACGTTTAAGTGAACATTCTAATGATCTTAACTTTCTTGAATAGAAGATGCAAGGATTTTAAAATATTAATTTTTTTATTAATGTTTGAATGGTCAATAAAAAAAATTAGATGACACTCGAAGTATATTTACATCTTTTTAAAATGTCACTTAACGGCTGATTAACTATTAATTAACGACGAATACTAGATTGTCGCATTTTAAAAATTCGAATACTGAATTATTGCATTTTAAAATTTGAGCACTAAAGTGGCATTATACCCAAAATACTGAGTACTAATTGGGAATTTCCCCTTGTTTTTACCAATACCAAAAATCTTTGGACTAATAACAGTTGGGGATTATGTTGAAATTCCTTGGCGTCCTGTCAGGCTTCCTTGATCCATTCTTTCAAGTTTCGTGTTAATAGTCTAGCTTATCTTCACTTATTATTTTTATTTTTGGGGTTTGGTGGAGTGTAGTTGTCTTCATTAAAACTTTCAATATTTAATGAATATTAATTAATTATGAAAAAACATTTAATCAATTAATATTTAATAGTAGGGACCAACTTGGTCTTTGGGGTTTGAGGGATTTGATTGTCTTTCGGTTGATTCATATTTGGGGTAAAATTTAAAGACCTTACTTGAGTTTTCTAACAATCATAAAAATCTCCCTTGTATTTTGATTAAAACAACTACCTTATGGTTTTAAATAAATTGACAGTTTTCTTTCTTTTGTCATTTAAACAGGGATGCAAACGGATCAAATTAGATTCTAATCAGAGTATGTCTGAATCCGATCTGATAACAGATATTCAAGATTTGATCAGATTTCACAAAATGATGATTTGAATCTGAATCTGTTAAGGATGTTGTATATTCAAATTTGATCCAATCTAAGAAATGCAAAGATTGAAAAAAGAACTCCCCCGTTTTAAATCTAAGAAAACTATATTCTCTTTTCAGGGATGGCTTCAGGGGATGAGTTCACTAACAGTCTAACACAACACTACCTTGCTTGATATCAGAATTGTTCAGCCCCAAGGATGGGCTCATTCACCGTTGAACTGTTCAACTTTTACAGAGGACAATTGTTCAGCTCCAACTATTCCAGTTTTGTATCTGATCCGAGTCTTAGGTTATGTTTGTTTGCATTATAAATGCCATTTTGAGACATGATGCACTTTGATTCAGTTTTTCATGCATTTGGCAATACATTTGTACATTGAAAATGACAACTATCACAATTTGAAAAACATATTTGCATTTAAAATTAAAGCAAAAGTTTGTATATTTTCACTCAAAGATTATCTATATAGAAAAGGTGAATTTCAATATTGAAATTTATGTTTATTCTCATCACAACCAAAAAATGTTTGACAAAAATACAAAATCCATCGGTATAAAACTGTTCAACTTTTCATTTGTATGAATTAGCATATTTATATTTGTGTAAAACATTATTATATTGAAAACAACACAGCATTATATATGTTTGGCATCAATGATGCAGTTGGAAGTACCATTTTTTTAGAAAACGATATCTTTTGTTTATTTGGAAACGTTGCTGTCAGGTAGGATGTTTTCTGGAGCAATAATAACACTTTTTGTTTGTCTGTTTTCAGCACTGATACCCATTATATGAAGTCTACGTTATTGTTACATCACGTTCTCGTTAGTAGTAACGAGCTGCAATCTAAGAAAGCGCCAAATTCAGCATTGCTCCAAACCATGCCTTCTTGATTTTTAAGGCGTGGCTTAGAGCACCGTTTTTTATGAAAAGATGGTTCCAAACAAACAGGTGTTTCCTAGAGCACCATTTTTTTCGACGTAACGCTAATGTGTTACCGTTTTTTGAAGCAATGACATCGATGCCAAACAGACACCATAACACCGAGGAATTAATATGTTCTCAATTAACATAAATCAATAGGTCAAGCTAAACAATACACTTGCCTCCCTGCCTTGCCTTGAACCTACCAGTCTAGTAGGGACGTAGAGGGTCACCTTTAATTGGTGTGGGGTCGGGTTCAGATGGATTGAGCCTAACCTACACCAGGGTTGGATCATGTTCATGTTGAGGCAAATTCATGGCAAACCCAGGATTATGATGATGATAAGGTTAGTAGTAATGTTCACTTATCAAAGTTGTTAGTGACGTTGTTTTATATAAATCAATGTATGGTGTCATATCATGTTGGGAGGGTGTTGGAATGTATTTTGTTGATAAATAATTTAAACTTGTCAGGACATGAGAAGTTTTAATGGATTGAATTGATTGAATGTGGTTAATTTGGATATGTGGTCAGATTTGGGTTGACATCTCTTTTGGAATGGGTGTAGGTGGAGGCAAATTTGTATTGAATTGGCGTGTTAGCATCTCTATCTGCTTACCTCTAATAATTGGTTGGATTTTCCAAGAAACCATTTATTTAAATAAGTGTACTTATTAAAAGAAGCATATATCTAGGTAAGTTTAATTACCCATATATATATATATATATTCTTAAGGTTGAGTTTGAAAAGAGTATAAATACAAATATATAAAGTGCAAAATCTTATATTTTATATGTATTTACGCTGTACATATTTACATTATACTACTTCCAAACTGAGCTTAAATATTAATCCAAATCGCTCATGAATCTCAATGACCAAGAATTGGTAATTAACGCGGAAAGTAACTTACTATAAAATATCTAAAAGCTCACAGAAGCATTTATTTTTCTGAGTTATTCATTCAATTCATTTTAAATAAGTTGTATCTTGCTTAAACCAATAAATAGAGCTGAGGTTATAGTTGACGCTACCAGTAGAAAACCGAAATAACTAGTTAGAGTAGGCATGAAGAAACTAAATGAGATGCGTTCTTTCTCTACATATGTTTATAAAACACTTACCTAAGTTTCTATTTTTCAAGATACGGGGATAATGAAAAATACAAATTGATATATATATATATATATATTCAATGACATTTTTACCTATAAAAATCCGTTGTTAGAATGGGCAAGCTTGTTTTATTATCTCTTGTAAACTTTCCCCTCAAGTTAAAAAATTACTTATCCACTGGGAGATAGGTATATAACTTTATCACAGGGCCCACAATTTATCAAAAGAAAAACACAGGAAAGTTGATCAACAAGAATCACTTTTCCCACTAACCAACTTCCCCCTTCTATTTCCCAAAAAAATGAATGGGGCCTAAAGAAGAAGCTAATAAGAACGGAGATTGATCAACACCCATTCTCCCTACATGGGGTGCATCGAACACTACGGATCTGGTGCACGATGCTCTCTATTCAAACTAAAGGTTGGGCCAACCTGAATGCTTATAAAATCGAAATGGAACCCAGGAATAGGAATAGACAACCAACCTGAATGCTCCTTAGGGGTGTCAATTG
The DNA here is from genome assembly GCF_055504915.1 of Nelumbo nucifera. Classification (NCBI taxonomy): domain Eukaryota; kingdom Viridiplantae; phylum Streptophyta; class Magnoliopsida; order Proteales; family Nelumbonaceae; genus Nelumbo; species Nelumbo nucifera. The sequence goes on along the minus strand of NC_142654.1, from coordinate 66,119,812 downwards.
GACTGGATTTTGTCCAATTCAATCCAGTCCAATGTGAATCCATTATAAATGGACCAGGTCCAATCCATTTCAATGAATATTTTGGACTATTCCAATTCAATGTTTGGATCATCAAATCTGTTCAAATTCGTTTTGATTTAGATTGGTTTCAATTCAAACCTGGCTCATTGACACCTTAGACCAGTTGGTCCATCTAATCCGTTCAAATTGATTTTGAACTGGACGGGGTCCAATCCAAAACCAATCCATTGACACCCTTAATGCTCCCTATCCACGACTTGCTTGCCAAATCTAATCTAATACCCAGATTTTCACAACAGTGACAATGATGGCATTTGGTTTTATTACCATTTATGGGAAAAGCAGTGCTAGCAGCTCAGCACCATTTTTTTTTTCAATAGAATTTGAAATATTGTTTGGTTAAATTATTTATCAAAAAAATGTTTTTTAGATTGTGTGAAAGTTATCTATCAGGAGGAAATGTCTTTTTTGTTGTTCCTATTATTCTTAGATATTTTTTTCACTATTTAACTTATATAACATCTAATGTTGTCTAATGTCAAACAAATGTTTATCAACAGTTTTTTTTTTTTTTAAGGGAGATATGATGCAAAACATTTATTAAATAAATTGCATTGAAACTAAACAGCCCCTATAACAATTCAATTTGATCCGTGAAGGCTTTATCTTTATCTGATAATCCAATCGTGCCATATTTAGAATTTAAAAAATAGTAAAAAATAAAATAAAAAAAACAAAATTCTTTAGGGTTATTACTTGTATAACCCCAAAATTCTTTGATCAACGTCATTGATGTAATTGGATCATAAGAAAAAAATAAAAAAACAAAATTGATGCAATTAATTATTTGTATAAGCCACATATTTTGTATTTTGGAGCCTGGATATTTGGGGTTATTAGCAGGCAGTCCCTCGGATTTGGATTTTTCTACTCACATTTCATATAAATAACATATTTTCCTATGTGGCGTGTGAGTTGTTACGTAAGCACATGAGTTTCTTTCATCTTGTGCGTGTGTGGTGAAGTCAGAAGTGGATTAGAGACGAGGTGTTTATATTGAACAATCTATAATGTTTACTTTATCAACATTTTAGTGTTTTTTATTGTATAAACAATTAGGGGTGTCAATTGGCGTCCAATCCGATCCGGTCATGAGTCTTATAGATGGATCGGGCTTAATTTAATCTGATGAATACTTTGAACTATTTTGGATCGATACAATTCAATGTTTACCTTCCAGTCTATTTAAAATTGGTTTGAACCCAAACCTGGTTCATTGACACCTATATTCTTATCTACTATTAATGGATCAGTTGTTGGTTAAATTCAACTCAATACAATATAAATTCATTACAGATGATGAAGTCCAATCCAATCCAATAAATATTTTGGAACAATAAGTCTGGACTGATCCAATTTGATATATCTTATTGGTCTGTCCAATCTATCTAAATTGATTTTGATTTAGATGAGATACAATAAAAAACCGGTCCATTAACATCCTTATTGCATTGATATAATGAAAGAAAAGGGTCTATACAATGATAGAACACCCCAAATAATCGACTCATTTACTAGAACAATCAGTCTTTTCATTCTATTTTTGTTCTAGGGCTAGGGGTGCTCACGGTTTAATCAACTGAACCGTGAGCCTATTTTTGAAACTGAACCAGTATGACTGGTTTCTGGAAAACCAGTAATCAAAACTGAACCTAAAACTGATTGGTTAACCGTCATTTTGGTTCGTTAGTTTTTTGGTCTTTTTAAATTTATAGTATATATCATAAATAATATATAAATATATAATAAAGAACTAGAACTATATATAAATATATATATAATATATATAAATATATGTATATCAATCGGTTTGATTAATCGATCTCATCGGTTCGGTTTGTTTTTTCGTTTTTTCTTGCTTGCCGCTATCTAGGGCCACAAGTGTATAATTGTGATGATATCGCATATGATATAAGACACTTCCATTACGATATAAGAATCTGTGTTTTGTATATCCACAGGAATTATATAAAGACATCTTTGTGGAACCTCTTGTCAACCAGTCAAATGAATGGAACTCTACCTCTACTGAGCGTCTATCATATCAAACCAACCAGATACAGCATGTGTTTGATTCCGTGGCATTTATAGATGAGGTGTTTCTCACATTTAAATGAAAAACGTTACTTTAAATATTTATTGTTTTTATTGTTTGGTTGAGCATTTCAAGTAATACCCCAAAAAGCCATCTTCCACCTTTGCTTACAATTCTCTAGGTAACCATTTCATTTCAATAAATGTTGGGTTCTTGGGAGAAATCAGAATTTGATGCTTCTCCTAATGTCACATGTACATAAATACAAATGTTTCCAATTTTTAATATTTACTTGATAAATGTTAAAACAAAACATCGATTTCATGCACAATAAACGCCAATGCCTAAGTGACATTGATGTGGTGAAGTTTTTCTAATAAATGCTGACAGAACCAAACATAGCCTCAGTCATTTAGATGGACCAGAGCTGATAGTTGATCATGGCATGAAAAATAATTAATGAACTGATAACTTTATAACTTTTCGAGGTGTCAGTTGAATGACTTTTAACGGGTTAATTGTCTGGTTAAAAACATCATTATGTTTATGGGATCTCCTACCCACAAACTGTTTCTACATCCTTACTCATTTATACTATAATCCTCCATTAGAAATATCTCCCTTGTCATTCATGTGAAGACGATTCCCATAATGCCGGGATGATAATACGATAATGTTTTATGGTTAGGGATGTGAAAACAGTTTGTGAAGAAGAGACCTGAAATGCCACTAAATGTATCTAATGCTCAGTTTGAAAGGAGCATAAATACAAATATGTAGCGTGCAAATTCCTGTATATATTTGTATTTATACTCCTTTCAAACTGAGCCTAACTGTTCAACCTCTTATATTGATTAATGGGTCATTAATTAAACCAATTTGAAGGGTTAGAAGTTTTGATCCAAACTGGTATTGTGATTGAACCACCGGTCCGACGGACAGGTGAAGGATGAAAACACCGACAACATCGACACAGATGGGTCAGCCTTGAGCTCGACTGCTGCTGCTGGGACCCGGAAGGCCGGAAGTACAAGCGTATAAATCAAGGGTGCTTAGCATGATTCCACTGTCCAAGTCGATTCATTATTTCTCTTCCACGTGGGTTGTTAGTTATTGGGCTGACAAATTTAACAAGCAAATGAATCCATTTTATCTTATTTAATTTGATTTCAATTTTGGTACCCGCCTGCACCAACTAAGCAGAGGAATAAGCCATCCCAATTCTGATTCCAACCACAAACCAAATGAATCCTTAATTGATACATGTGTTTAAGTGACCATTGGTTAGCTTGATGATAATATCTCAAGGGTCAAACTAACAAACATGAGAGTGTTCAGTCTTATAAAGAGCAGTCATTCCATACTAAAAATTCCAACAGTTTAAGTCTGTAGTCTATACACAAGACCCTGAAATGCCTTAGGTAATGAAATTTCTATTTTACCTACCCCCCTCCCTCCCAAAACAGCATTAGGAGGTAATTGCTTTTTGAACAAGTTCATGAACGAGACCAAAAAATAAAGTTTTCTTAAGAAAGCTCAAGCATTTGGTTGGACTTGATGCCGTTGCTCCAGAAAATGGCAATACATCAGTATCATATCAGAAAAAATGGTGTTCCAGGAAACATCAAATCATTTTTCCATAAAAAAAATAGTGCTCTAAGCCATACCTTGGAAATTAAGAAGGCGTGGTTTGGAGTAATGCCGAATTTGGCGTTTCCTCGAGTTGCAATTCATTGCTGCCAATAGGTACATGAGGTGGCAATGATAAGGACATGATGTGATACTAGATAATAGGTACCGATGCTGAAAACGTTTTCTAGAGCATTGGTACTAAACAAAAAACGTTGTTGTTGGTCCAGGAAATGTCCTACCTAGCAACAATATTTCTAAAAAAAAAAAAGACACCATTTTCTCAAAAAAACGGTGTTTCCAACCCACATATTAGTAGCATTGTTTTCTCAGAAAACGGTGTTGTATTTGCAACATCAATGCCAAACATATACTAAGAAAGTGGGTGTCGCACTAATGCTTATCCACAACACATGCAATGCATGGAAAGAAAGATTGATCAAGATTATTGCTGGGTTCTAACAAATAAATCCGAATTTATGGCTCTACTGTAAAAAGGTGTGGATCTCATGTATTTAAATAGTGATGTAAAACTTTATTATTGGTTCCACTGCTTGTTGAATTGCCATCGCATTCAGCCAAACCTTCCTCAATAAATCCGTGGAGTCGAATAGATATTTGATTACGTTTGGATTGGCAAATGTGGGATATGACATCAATTTGGGACCAGGCCAAGATCCCTATTTAGAAATCTGATTTAATCCTTCCAAGTCCAAGATCTCACACCATCTTCACAAAAAAATATATATATTCAAATACCGAGATGTTTCCAAATGTACAACTGGAAAAGGCTTTGAAAATGGTGCAGAACTGTAAGGCTGTGTTTGGTTTAAAAGAAAAAATAGGGAAAGAAAAAAGAAATGCAAAAAAACCTTTATGAACTTTGTAGAGAATTTCCTACCTTCCTTTTCTTTACCTTTTCCTTCAAACTAAGCATAACTTAAATGATTGTATGTGATATGTCGTGATACTTGCATTTTGTACAATTAAAATATTATATCTTATATAGACGACTACAGCATTAATCCAAGATGTTGACAGGGACCTGTCTCCATATCAAAAGCAAAAGATATTCAGTCAAGATTATTGTTTGGATTCTAGCGAGTAAATGTAAATCCATGCATAATGCAACTGATAGCAAGAAAAATACCATCATTAATTACAGCCATAACCTGAAGAAACCAGGGAAAAAGTAAGAATGAAACCATAAGCTTTAGAGCAGAACATCTAATAGTTTAAGAAAAAACTCAAAAAGATAGATGGATTCACTGCGATTTCTGACTGTGAATCCACTCCTTTTCTTGGTTGTACAATTTCTGACTTTATAAAATTCTGGGGCTCAAGATTTTTCTTGATTCCGCATTTTTAAAATAAATATATATTACTTTTTAATTAAAAATTAAATAGGAAGAGCTGATAATGGAGGGTCAGTCCTTTCATTTATCATTATGATTTCTTTATTTTTTTCCCCATTTTTCTCATGTTCATCTTATCTCTTTCCTATTCCTTACATAATTGCCTAATTATTCTCCTCTTTCCTCTCCATTTTGCAGCAGAATTAGAGGGTATATAATAATACGGGTTCTACTATGATATAGAAAATTTATAATACCTAAAAGATTTTTGACTAATCAACTAGTATCATAAATGTGGGATCCGTTTGGTAAGTCTTTTTAAGAATATCTTTTCGTAGTTTTAACAGACGCATTGAGCTTTGATATGAGATCTGGGCAGCCTGAAGACCGTTTGACAGACGTATATCTTTCCGTGTGTCGTTTCAAATCTTTTTGTGCGAGATTAAAATGCGGAAGACATGGGAAACTTCATCTGAAGCTTCCCGAAATCAGCTCAAAATGGGTTTTTGGCGGTAAGATCTTCCATGTGCCAAACAAGAATAAACCGATTTTTGGTCTTCTCAACTTGTAAGCAGTCGAAAGACCGTAAGAAAAGATATGCCAAACGGGGCTATGATAGCCAATCAACTGTTATTTATCAAAATTGATAAATGAGTTTTGCTTGGTCAAAATTTTTTTCAATACCTTGCCTTTCCCGGATCATAGATGTGGATGACTTTACTTTATTGTTTGGAGAAATGAGACGCATGCTGACGTGGATTGCTTTATATAAAGTATAGATGTGGGTTTTGTTCTGGTTTCCTCAAAACTGAAATAGAACTTAAAATTTTAATCGTTGCATGTAAGGATTCAGTCCACACTGACGGAAGGCAATTGTCTACAACTTTACTATGGTTAATCCTATCCTATCACAGAGAATGGTATAAACGACTTCCCATGCATCAAACAGTTAATCCTTAGAGCTCTCAACTCCATTACTCAGGGTCTAGCAAATTAAAATGCTCTCTTAGCTTATCATCAGAAGCAATTATATTTAGGGGTGCAAATTGGATTCGCCCAATCCAAGTCGGCTCAAGTTGCACCCCCTACTTTTATTATCACATTGCTTTTAGTTATATCCATTTGGAAATAATGACATTGTTTCCAAGCTTGATAGTATAGGTGTAAATCGGGTTGTGCTGCACACGACTCGGCATGAATTTGGATCGGTTTGGCTCATATTTATATATTTTATATATTTATATATATACAATATATTACATAAATTATAATTATACAATAATATATAGTATATAATATAATAATAAAATAAATAATTATTTTCAATTTCATTATATTAATTTATTTAATTATTATATATAAACAATTGTATATATCAAAATTTATATAAAATTAAAATTTTAAGTTTTTTTTTTAATTTTTTAAATAAATAGCTTTGGTCCGGTCCACGGCCCGACATAGCCCACAGGCCAGCCTAGCCTACAACATGGGCTTGAGCTGTGGATTATGCCGGGCCGACCCCCCAAATTATCGTAGGGGAGGGCAGCAGGGCCCGTTTTACACCTCTAATTGCGAGGAAACAAAGTTGAACTTCTATTGATAGATGTATAATAGATCAATAAATTAGAAAAGTAGAACCAATTAAGTAAAATGAATGTACATATAAGGCTGAAACAGAATATATGCTATATAATAATAGGAATGTAAACACTTATAGGTCAATACACTTCCTAAGTGCTTGCACCCCTCAAGGCCATTACCCAAGTGCAAATAACAATTGGGATTGGAGACCAAATAACACAAATGATAGGAAGGCAAAAGTGCCAGCCCATCGGGCTTTGTATTCAATATATAGTTTGTACAAGGTATCCATTGTTACAACTTTTGAAATTCAAAAAGTAAATACAAGATAAACATAAAGAGTACAACAAACTGAGGTCCATTTGGTTCATAGTCAGAATTGGATGGAAATCCTTTAGAATTGGAATTAGAATGGTCTTTTGTCATAGTTTGTTTGGTTTAGACAAAAATCTGAATGGGAATTGGAATCAAACTGGAATGGGATTTCATTCCCAAGGGAGGGAAAGGAAATAACCGTTCCTTTGAGTGAGGGGAATGCTATTCCATCAAAAATGAGAATGGGACTCCAATTCCATCAAGTGCATAAGAGAAAGTATAATAAGATGGTTTCATCAAGTGCATAAAAAACTGTCAACAGCACCCATAAGAAGAAACCATCTTATAAATAAAAAAACTCAAACAATATCGACATTGTGGAATATCCTTATTCCTTATAGTGTGCAAGCTAGCCATAAAGCAAAACAGGATGAAGACAACATCCATAAAACAAACCTCCTATAAATCAAAAAAATACTCTGATTTCTTGAACTGAAGAATGGACCTGTTTACACAGACAAAAGAGATCTTGACAGAATTATATTTTCGACCATTAAGAAAATACACCGTAAATTGTATAAAACATTCCACTAGCATTCAGCTAGCTGATCTGATTCTGGAAATGCTTCATTCCTCGTAATAAAATACACTCACAGTCATCACTGCATTCGTTTGAAAAAGGTGCATGATAGCCGCCGGCGCCACCTTCGGCCCCTGCCGGCGGCAATCAAACTGCAGTCAGTCTGCAATCACCAAACGATCATCACCGCCACCTCTCATCTTCAAGGTCCAGTCAGTAAGTCATGGTGTTCAGACTGTTGGACTTGGACAGCAATTAGGTTGCTGGGTGTGGATGATGTGAGTGGTGCTTCAGGTTCTAAATCAGACATCTCGCGGTCCGAGTAGTATGTCCTATCAGATTTCGAAGGCTGAGTGTTGGAGTGCCCAGTAGTCCTGAAACGATGAAGCGTCCGAGGTGGGGAATGATGAGCAGGTGAGGCACCTTGGCTACGGCCTAGTGTCCTTGCTGGGGAACGCCCTTTTCTTTCATCGTGCTGCCTCTTCACTGCAGCCATATGCCAGTTTTTAAGTGCCTTTGTTGTTTGTTCATCAAAGATAGACCTCTTCATACTTGATCCCATCTGCGCAATTAAATTCCCACCTTGGTAATCAGTAATCAGTAATCACTATATATGTTAAACCCTAATTGCAATATATATGTAGGTGAGCAGAACAAAAAAAAAAAAAAAGTTTTGGACATGGTTTTAAAAAATGACCCGGAAACGGTACATTCTGGCCACCGGTTTCTGGGTCAACGGTCCGATCATCCAGTTTAAACGGATGGTTTATTCTGACAAAATAAAAAAATAAAAACAATGGTCAAAAACCATTGAATAAGTCAACGGGTTGACAATTCAACCACCCAGGTCAATGGGTCATTGGCTTTTTCAACGATTTTTGACCAGAAACCGAATTTAAGGTAAAACAGAATCAATTATCTGAACGGTTCCTAGGCCAAACAGTCCAACCGTCTAGATCAACAACAGTTTGAAAACCATAGTTTTGAAAACTTGTTGTAAACTGAACAGCAAATTCAGTGGTTAATTTATATCTACTAAACACAACTTGCTATTCATCAACCTTTATTTTTAAGAAAACAGATTTTATTAATAATTAAAAAGGAGGGGCATAAAATTGTATCGATACATATCAGTAATTTAAACCATATATGCCTTCATTTTTGTTTTTATTTAATAAAAAAATTCGCCAAAACACCTGTATCGAATACCCAAAAATATAATACCATAATATCCAATACGAAATATATCATATCAATACTTTGAACGTTGCTTAACCCTTGAAACAAAATAAAAAGAACCAGAATAATTTAAAAAAAGGAAGTGGATATATACCTGAGTTACTAGTGAGTACAGGGGGAGTGTAATGTAGCTGCACAGGACTTGGACTACAACACTGCACCACTCCAAGAAAATTCGTCCAATAATTAATTCAACAAAGTTGTAAGTTAAGGCCCCGTTTGGCATTCCTTTTTGTGCAGTCTATTGGTTATTTACAAGCCCGATAGACTGTAATTTAGTCTTTTCCTGTTTGGTTTGTGGTAAATCTAGTTGCCAAAAGCCGATGTACTGAAAAGATGTGAAAAGCTCAAAATGGACGATTTTTTAGAAGCTCCAAATGAAGCTTTTGTATTTTTTATTTGTCTTCGCACAGAAAGATATGTCTTAACCACACGGACTTCAGAGCTCAGATCTTAAGACAAAGCTCATCAATGCATCTTTTAACTATCAGAGTTATTAGAAGATCTTCCTCAAAAAACTTGCCAAACGACCCCTAATTTAATTACATATCTATATTAAAAGTAAAAAGACATTGACAGACATCACTAGCTGCCCAATTAGTGCCATTAATTGTCATAGTGAATGTTATATGGATATTAAGGGCTTACCCTAGACTAATCTGTATGATTGGAAGACGGATCTTCTTATGAAAGCAAGAGTGTGTCCCAAACGCATACTGTACCAAGAGAAAGTATTTCCATCAAGCTTGGGAAAAACAATGAAAAAATAAAGATAATGACCATGAAATTAGCAATGAAAATGCACTACACTAGTGTTGAAGAGAAGAAAGGGGAACACTTCATTACCAGTATCCAAAGGAAATAGGTTATCTGGAATGCATTCTGCACAAAAGAATGACATTCAACCAATCAATCTGAGAATCTTTAAAGAAATTTTACATATAATATGGAACTAAATCTAGGCCCATTAGTTAGCATATAAATGTAATGTAAACATTTTTTTTTTTTTGAAAACTAATGTAAACAAACATATATAAGGAAATACTTCTGTGAGGATTCACATGCCAAGAACCAGGAAAATCTTTTCACTGCCTATTTCTATTTCTCCTTTTCGGGCCTGAAATTGGATCCATTATCCATGGGCCTGGCTGGTTGGACCTATCACTGTGCTTGCTCATGGGTTTTCAAGGGTCAATGTTACCTTCTACAAGACTAAAACATCCCATATTCTGCCATTCTTGGGGCCCATGTTAGTCTTTGATTTTTTTTTTTTTTTTTTTTGTAGATTCTATTCTCAAATTTAAATGGAGGTTCATAGAAACTAATCTTAAAATTCTTGTTCAAGATATATTACATAGGATTTTTTTGCTTTTTAACTTTATACTTTATCAATATAAAGTAAAGTGCCTTTGGTTATTAGAAGAACGGTTTATTAATTGTTTTTGTTCAACAACACCAGCCATTAGGGCTGTCAACGGGTTGGGTCTGGGTGTAGAAATCGGGACAAAATCGCATAATCAGAACTGTCCTGGTTAATGGTCGGATCGACCCAATTATCTTATTTATTATCTATCAAATTTATAATTTCAAACATAAAATATAAAAAAATTATAAGAAAATTAAGAAAATATTATATATATTTAATAAAATAATTTGTTCTCGGTCCAAATGGGTTCAAGACTGACAAGAATTGAAACTGGTCCAATTATTAATTGGAACAAAACCATAGAGTCAGAATCATTATAATCGATTTGATCGGTTTGGATCCATCGGATAGACCTGACCCATTGATAGCCCTAGCTACAGGCCATAAGCCCTTATGTTTTAGACTGATAAAAATTCTGCTAAACCTATTGCCTATATCTTACCAGTTACCAATGTTTTAAAAAATGACATGGAATCGGAACTGTTTTGGCCATCGGTTTTCGGGTCGATGGTTCAACTGTCCGGTTCGAACGGACAGCCTATTTTGACAAAATAAATTAAAAATTTTAAAAATAATTAAAATTTAAAAAACGGCTAAAAACTATTGAACAGATTGAACTGGTTGATGGTTCGATCGCCCAGGTTAATGATTTATCGACCGATTCAACAGTTTTTGGCCAGGAACCAGATTTGAGGTAAAACGGAAGTTGCTTGGATGGTTCCCAGGCTGAACAGTCCAACCGTCCGGATCAAGGGCAGTTTGAAAACCATGCCAGTAACACCATAGCATACCTACTTGTAACTTACGGTATTGTATAGAAACAAAGTAGCAACAAATACCTGGAAGAGAACAAAATGGATGAGATACAAAACCAGCTGAGGCCGACCAAACCAGAAGTGTTTGTCGCTGAGTTGCACTAGAGGAATCCCTTGAACCACTGCATGCCTTTCTTGGATTTCAAGAGCCATTCTCGTTATAATTGCTTGAAGTTTGGTTCCTACTGCTAGGATTATCTGCATTCAACACAATATTGTTCAGAATTTCTTCATTACCTAATTGGAAAGATCAATATGTCAATCATCTAACATTGAAGAGATTAATGCTTACAAATAGAGGAATTATGGACAGCCCAAACAATGCCTTTACTCCTGAAATTGATTAAATTTTATCAGTGAGCAAGATGTGATCTTCCTTAAATGTGGAAAGCAAAAAAAAATAAATAAATAAATCAAAATGGAGTTTAATTTATGTAACAGAAATTAATAGCTCACCGATGAAATTAATAAGCAAAAAGACCACAGCCAAAGCCCACAAGAGTGGACTGCACCAGACATCATCATCTTAATGATTAATGAACTTAAATCGTCAAGAGAGTATGCAGCAGAGGTACAGAGTGGCTTTTTTTGTAATGTAAATTAAAATTGGCTTCGTAAAATTGAGTAATAAACTAATTTACCTGATTCCCACGACTACCTTGAAATCATCTTCCAACGACCTTTTGATGTATTTTTGGAAGTTGAAGTTACTTCCAGGAGCTAAGTGAACCTGTAACAAATGCAACAGTATTGATTATCTTAATATGAGTGAGGAGATGGGATATGGAGGAATTTGCAGTTGAACCAACTCACAGATATAAAACCATGGCGCAATGCCAAATAATCTGCCTTGCGAACAGACATAAAAAATTGCTGAAAAAAACTTGCCTGCATGAGTCATAAGAGATAGATATTTTAACAACGGTTGTTACCTGAAAATTTTCCCATCAACATACTAAATAGAGACCTAGTATATGTTTGGCATCAATGCTGCAGAAAACAGCGCTGTTGATGTGTGGGTTGCAAGTATCATTTTTTGAGAAAATAGTGTCATTTTTTCTGTTTGGAAACGTTTGCTATCAGGTAGAACATTTCCTAAAGCAATAGCAGCACTTTATGTTTGGTATCAGTGCTCCATATCTGTTTTCACCACTGGTATCCATTATAGGAAGTCCACGTCACTACCACATCATGTCCTTGTTGGCAGCAATGAGCTCCAATATGAGAAAATGTCGAATTCGGCATTACTCCAAATCACGCCTTCTTGATTTATAAGGTGTGGCTTGGATCACCATTTTTTTATGGAAAAACAATTCCAAACATATTGGCATTTCCTGGAGCACCGATTTTTCCAACGTGTAAATGATGTGCCACCATTTTCTGGAGCAATGGTATTGATGTCAAATAGACGCCTAGTCATCCACTTATTCTCTCTCTCTCTCTCTCTCTCTCTGGGGGTGGGGGTAGTGCTGCAAATGGTATCAGATTATCCAAATTCAAATTCGAATTTGACTCCATTAAAGATGATCCGAATTTAATCCATTTATAATTACATCAAATATGGATATCCCTATCCATATATATATATATATATATATATATATATATATACACACGCGCGCGCACACACACACACTCACACACACACACTTAAATCTCAGTTTGGAAAGAATTAGGCTCAGTTTGGAAGGAGTACAAATATAAATATGTAGAGTGCAAAACCTTGTATTTTGTATTACTTTGTATATATATGAATTGTACATATTTGTATTTGTACTCTTTCCAAACTAAGCCTAAAGTTTTGAATGTTATAATTACTAAATTGTCATATATTTAAGTTTTATACAAATAATTTTCAATTCATTTTGTCCATAAAATATAATATTAAAGTTATTTACAACTCATTTTATTAATAATATATAATATTTTGATCATTTTTAATATAATTTATTTTTACTATTTAATATCCATTTATAATCCTAATTTGATTCGAATCCACTAGATATCCAATGGATATGATCTTATTCAAATTCCAGTGTAAACAAATCAAATTCTTATATACCTATATCCAATTCAATCCAATCCATTTGCAGCCCTAGGTGGGGGAGGGGGATAGCTCCCACATCAAAAATAAATTCACCAGTTAGGTTATGTTTGGGTTCGATGGAATTACATAAGCTTTCCAACACAAAAGGGAAAATGGGAAAAGATTGAAATAGCTAAAAAAAAAATCTCTTACAAAATAGAAGAAAAATGGAATTCTGGTCCAACAACTGGTGTGTGCTTTCACAAAAGATGTCTCATGAGTAAGCCTGAACCTCGATGGATCTGCACAAGTAGGTTATACCCTTTCACAACAGAAATTATAATAAACTATAAGGGAACGAAAGCTAAACAATAAGAGAGCGAGAAGGGATTAGCTGAATTTGATAACTGTTTTACTGGCTGTGGGAACAATTATTTTGCTCCAAATCAGTCATATAATCTAACTCAGAGATTTAAGGGATTATGGGTTTATGCATTTTATGGCTGGTGTAGAGAGAAATGATCGATTCCACAGTCAATAAAACAACTATTAAATTCAGGAGATCGATACACTTCGGAGCAAATGCGAAAACAAAATCGGATTTAATCCTCACAGAGTGTATATCACACCAACCTTATAATGTATCACAGCTCGTAATAAACAGTTAAACAATTGAAGAACACGAAATAAAATTAAAAAATAAAAATCCTTCCAATGCATCAACATACCATGGGAAAATTGATAGTCAATACTTTTTGTCTCCTGCTCCCATGCCTTCCATCCACGGATCTGTGTAACCAATTCGGACAAGACAGAACAACAAACAAAGCAAAACATATTACTAAGGCTTTTAAAATCGGACAAGACAGAAACGGATGGCCTGTTTTAACAAAAAGTGGTCAAATTTTGTTGTTTGGGTCAACGGGTCGATGATTCGACCACCCGAGTCAATAATTCATTCACCAAATTAAAGATTTTTGGCCAAAAAGTGGTTTTGGGCCGAAACAATGACCAATTCCCAGTTTTTCTGATCGGACCATCCAGTTTGATTCGATTTTGAAAACATTGTTTATTACATCCATCGGAAAACAGTAGGAGATGGAATCAATAGTTGACTAACCTTTAGTCTTCCAAGCAGCATTGTTATAGCACTATTGAAGGCGTGAATGATTGCTAGAAAGAAAATGAAGATGTGCAATTCATGTACTCCTTCCTTAGACAAAAGCGGCTCACCCTGTTTTAGAATCAACAAATCAATTCAACAAGACCATAATGATCACAAAATCATGTATTGATTTTTTATTGTGTTTGGTTTGATTGCATGCAAATAAACATCTTTCAAAAATTAGGGAAATAATTTTTTTTTCATGAAAAAATTATTTTGTAAGAAGTCATTCATTTCCCATTTTGGGTTAGGGCTGCATTTCGCATTTCTTATTTTAACGATTTATCTTTTTTTTTTGGCAGTTAAAATATTTCTATAAACACTGCATTTTTAACTGCAAAAAAGGAGATAAATCCTTAAAATAGGAATGCCAAATGCAGCCTTTGGGAGTGCTTATAAATAAGTGTTTCTTCAAATAAGCATTTATTTTGGACTGGGGCCACACCAATAAACATTTATTTGCATTTGGAAAATAAAACCCAAAATAAGTGCTTATTTTGAGAATAAATACTTATTTGAGAAGCCCAAAGTTTGGGGTTATTTTTAAGTGCCTAGTTACTTTCTGGCAACGTTTTAAAAAACGACCCGGAAATATAACCGTTCTAGGCACCGGTTTTCGGGTCAACAGTCTGACCATCTGGTTTGAATGGACGGCCCATTCTGACAGAAAAATTAAAAAAAAAAAACAAAAAAAATTTAAAAAAATAAAAAATGGTCAAAACCGTTGAACAGGTCAACAGTTCGACTGCTCAGGTCAATAGTTTATTGACTTTTTCAACGGTTTTTGACCAGATTTCGGATTTGGGGTAAAACGGAACCAGTTGCCTGAATGGTTCCCAGGCTGAATATTTAATGAGTGATTAATTAATTAAGGGTATGCTTGGCTCATAGAAATAGGAGTCTGAAAAACTGTTTGATTGGGTAGAATCAGAATTCCATTCCTATTTCTGACAGAATGGCAGGGAATAGGCATTTCCTCTCCCTCTATTGGAAATGAATCCCATTCTAATGATTCCAATTTCTATTTCAATTTCTTTTTGAACCAAACAAACAATGGAAATGGATCATTCTGGTTCCGATTTCAACTGTATGAACCAATGAAAGAAGAGAAAGGGCTATTTTAATAAAAGATTTTTGGACTACAATCCCCTTCAGAAACCGCATCCTACCCATAAAATTAACATCAATCTATGGTCAGGATTCAGTATACCCTTAAAGTGGAACTATAGATTTATAAGGGTGAATTGACCTATAAAAATCCGTAGCTGGTAATAGGAGGAATCTTTGCTTGATTCCATAACGAGTCAGAGATGCTACCCCTACCAATGAAGACACCATCAGTTGGTGGGTCCGGCTTAACGTTGCTCACTTATATATTTGTCGGCAACTCGACTCTCTTTTGACTTTTTATTATTTTTTGTTGTAAAGTAAAAACAAAGGCGGTGTTGGCATGTAGAGGCCGAAATTGTAAATTCATTTGTAGCGCATTCCTAATTCAGTAATAATTTGCCCTACTCCATGGTCCATGGATAATAAATGACATTATTAAAATACATTAATCAAAATACTTAAAACTTCCTAATTCGAAATTCCATCCATTTTCAGCCAAATTTTAAACATTTGGGTACGAGTAGTGTATAGGGGATCAGTGCTGTCAATTGATCACTCATTAAGTCATGATTAAGTCCAGTCCATTACAGATGGATCAGGTTCAATTCAATCCATGAATACATTGGACCATCCATCTGGACTGGTCCAATTCAATACTGGATCCATTGACACCAATCCAACCTGATCCAATATAAATCTATTACAAATGGATCATGTCCAATGCAATTCAATAAATTTGAACTGGTCTAATTCAATGTTATCTTAGTGGTCTGTCTAATCCATTCAAAGATTCAGTCAGTGCAAGTTGCACTGAACAGACTTTATAGCTTTGCATTAGGAATTGGGGATATCTTCCGTGAAATAAAATGAAGTACCTAAGTTCGAAGGGTGCTTGAAGGGATTAGCAACAACGATGGGGTTGTGAATTGTGAAAGTAATGTAATACCGTGTTACACTGATGTTGTCCACCATAATTGGTCTTTAACAATCTGTGCTGATTCCACAATAGCTTCCGACGAGGTTCTACATAAGGGCACGGCAGCATTGCACGCGAAACGTTCTCTGGAATACATATTCTGGGAATGTAGCTCCCCAAGAATGACAGCAGTAAGGAAATAAAACCCAGAACCATAAGCTCTGCAGATTCACCAGAATACGGTTGGTCAGCCATTGTGGTTGTGATTGATGCACCAACCACCCAGGTCCAAGTGGAAAATTAAAAAATGGAAAAAAGAAAACAGAGTTTCTTGAATGAACAACTGAAACATCACAAGTCAAGAAGCTTTTTTTTCTTCCCCTGTTCAACATCAATTCTTACCAGTTTTAATCTTCTCAAGAGCTTCAAACATAGACTTCTTGCGTTTTTCTGTAAACCACTGAATTCAAAACAACACAGAAATCACGACCAGTAAGTAGGAACCAGGTAGGCTACTAAAGTGAAACAGCACTTGGCACCTAAAAACTGAGTTGAAATTTGAAAAAGGCAGGGAAATAAGAAATTTTGTACATTCTGTCTATTTATGAAGGGAGAAAAGGACAGAAAGGAGAGATTACGAATCACCAATCTCCTTCTCCTCTACAACAAACAAGAAAGAAGAAGGAAACACAGAAGATTCTATACACAGGGAAATTAAAACATGCCAGAAACCAAGCAATATAGGAAATAAACAGACTACAAAACCAAGGCAAAAAAAATAAAATAAAATCTAAAACAGAAGAGCAAGTGCATAACTCGACAAGTTCAAAGGGAAAATCCCAAAACAGTCTTCTTTCAACTAACTATACAGTAGAAAAGCATCCATTTCTTCTCTTTATGGAAACAATCCTCTCTTTTTTGGCATAAACCATGTAAATATAGACAAAATTAAAAAAAAAAAACTAAAAAATGATTATAAAAAAAAAAGGAAGGCCAATCTATGCAACTCGAATTCAAGATACAAACCAGAAAACCAGTAAAAAATAAAAGGTACCCATTAATTTTCTTCAGAAACCCAAGTGAGAAACACGAGAAAAAGAAGAAAACCCACTCTAATTCTCGAATTAAAAACGAAATCGAATTTTTGAAGTCATCCTTACCTCCCCAACCTTGTGAATAACCTTCTCCAACACTAAAGAGATTATAATCATAATAGCACAAACAACAGCAACTGCCCACGTGGGCGTCTGATCGAGCTGCCTATGCTGAGAGTTCTCGTCTCCCGCCATGCTTGATTAAAAGGAAAATCCGAAATAAACGAGTTGCAGAACTAATCTCTGTGACAGTTCTTCCTAGAGTTCTAAAGTATAATACCGGATTCAGAATGCAGAGACAGGGGAGAGAGAGGCTTGAGAGCTACAGAGTAATCCTCAGAAATGCAGAAGAAGATGTGGTCAAACGCTAATACATATAGATCTTAAATCAATCAAACTTATTATATATGGGTTGTTAGCGAAGTAGTTTCGGGAGATATTGAATTTTTTATTAATTTTGTTAGGGGGTGGGAGGTTTCAGTAGATATTTTACGAAACCGTTAAAAACAGGGTCTTAGCACTATCAGTAACCCCAAAAACATAGAAGGTAAGCGTTGGTCTTAATTGACCTTCAAAACTCGGGAGACCTTTGTGAGAAATAAAGAATAAGGATTGGGAACCTACCAAAAAGGTAAATACTGAATCTTCTGCGATCCGAAAGATAAGACAAAAATGATAGGTAACTGTCAAAGGCTTGGGGATGGATGGATATTTACACAAAATCCTTAATGATAGAGTAGGAGTAGGTGGCGTAGAGGCATTTTTCCGGGTCAGGTCCAAGTCTAAACCTGTCTCACATGTAACTTGAGCTGTAGATAAGGACAAGAGAGTGATGTGGCTCATTCCCACGGCCCAAACTCATTTCATTACGTGTCTTAAAAAATGAACCAGACCACTCTTGGTGACCCAACAGGTCCAACCGTCTAGGATTAAGATTCTTTGGCAATATGGCACCGAAACCGGATTCAGTCAGTGCAGAATCCGTTCCAACAGCTATATTGGAAATATCTCCCTGCAAGGCTGCTGTAAAAGCTGTTCGAACACGCTTTACACTGACTGAAGCCGATCTTTATGGCATCTCTCCTGCATGGCCTCTTCAAATAAAAGGTGCACATTATACAATACCCTTTTAGTTCTTTGCATTTCTCATTTCATTGAACAGCATTTTTCGGCTCGGTTTGACAATATCTTGCTTATTAACTAAAACATCAAAAACCTTATTTGAGAAACATACCTTAGCTCTCCCCTTTTTACAGGTTTACCTAAATAATTCAGTTAAACTGCTCACTTCAATTCAGTCTCTTTTATTCTTTTTATCTGTTTGCCAAATTTTAATTACGACAAAAAGTAATATTTTCAAATCATTATTGACCTAATTCGTTGGATCATTCGGCCAAAGAATCACTAATTCCGTTTCACCCTTAACTCATTCTTAAACAAAAAAAAAAAATTATTGACTTACTCAGTAACCCATTGATTAAACCGCCAATCCATTTGACTCAAAGAACGATATTTAGCCATTTATATTTTTAATTTGAAACGGGCTGTGTATGGTCGAATTCCTAACTCAGAAAGCAGTAACCAAAACGGTTTGGGTCCCAGATCAAATCAAAGGATTTATAGAGTGAGAATTGTTTATTTTGGGTGAATGGAATTTATAATTTATACCTACGGTCTATACGCTACCAGGCACCAGCTTTCAAAAGAAGGTAAAACGAGGATAGCCGCTGCGGAGGAGTCAATGCCATTTTGGCATTATGGCGTAAAGTAGGAGATTATAATATACTGTGGGGCCGGGCAGAGGCAGAACCCGCCGCCTTACTAGCAATTGGACACGGTTGGACCCATTTCTGGGCGCCTTTTTCTAGTTTCAACCAACTACCAATTATGCAGACACGGAGGGGCGATCTAGATCTAATCAACGCCTCCTCCTTCCTTGGATAATCAATTCATAATTCATTCAATTCAAACCCCAAGGTACACTTATTATTGCAACTTTTACTTTGATTGATATATTGTCAAGGTTTTGAAATTTTCAATTTTTTTTCGAACGTCGAATCGAGTAGGTTATCTAACAGAGTATCTAGATTGCTTTATCTAAGATGGACACTTCGATGCTTAAGTCGGTAATAAGTTGTGAAAATTAAAAAGCTTAAAAATAAAAGAGCTGTTCGTGCTGAATCTCGCATGCCTTTTCTGTGAAAGGGGATGTCTTTATATAGGCAGGTTGCCATGAGTTCTACGAACCATATCTGAGATCTCCAGCCTATCTAGTTCGGAGGTGGTTTTGTGCCCAAAGGTAGACTCCGCATAAATGGGAAGTACTTATCCAATCATGCTCGAATTAGGCGAGGCAGTAGTTAGCTCCGACAATGTGGCACCGTGATCCTGAGAAGGCCGGAAGCAGCAGCTTACTCGAGGAGGTCACTCGTTGCGCCACATGGGCCACTGGCTAAATCTTCACTAGGTCGGCGGAGTCAAGTTGCCTCCTACATTGACCTATTGTTGACCAACCTATTTCCAATCTGGCTTGCCGAGGCTGGGTCGTGTATCTACTAGGTCGACAAAGGCAAGTTGCCTCGTACACCAACTTGATACTGGCTGATTTAGTTGTAGGCTGACCTACCAAGGTGGGGCCAAGGAGTCAACGATGGATGCGAGGTATCCGTCATATTTCTGAAGCCTGCTTACGTGGAGTTGAATTGTTGCCCATCAGGTTTGTGAAGCCACATGTCATAATCCAATCCAAACCTGATCATCCGACTAAATCCAATATAAATACATTATGGATGGACCAAGTCCAATCTAATTCAATCCAATAAATACCTTGGACCATTAAATCTAGATTGATCCAATTCAATATATCTTATTGATCTGTCCCAATCTGTCCAAACTGATTTTAATTTGAATGAATCCATTTACACTCGTACTCATAGTATCATTGGTCTAATGTGGTGTTTATTCATACATTGTAAACTTGTAATGTAATAATCCGACTGAAGCTTGACGCAGAACGGCAGAATCATTCTACATGGTCTATTTTGGCTGGCGTTATCGTAGTACATGACGCAGACTATGGAGATGGAATAGATTATCTATCAGAATTGTAATACCTAGAATTTATATAATGGAGACCACTTTAGTTAGTAATTTCCTCCCTTAATAAAAATCTTTATTCCAAAGAATTAAAATACAGCAATCAAACTTCTTTTTTTCTTTCTTTTTTATCATCAAAGAAGAATATAATTGTCGTTATTCCAGTTCAGATTTCTAACGTTTCATCATGTATTAACATATATCAAAATTCATATAAAATAAAATTTTAAGATTTTTCTTTCAATTTTTTTATCTTATTAATTTATTTTAATATTTTTTTAAACTTTTTTAAATAATGTCTTCACGGCCCAATACAAACCTGGGCTCATACTGCCGGTTTTACAGGACTTTCCTTTTGAAGAATTCTGGGCCAGACTGGCACGACCTGTCCAGACTGGCCCCATCTTCTTTATTTTTTTTTTTGGGAGAATGATTAATCAGCCCAGATTAAAATTTTATAATCTTAAAGTATAGGAAAATACATCTTGACCGTGAATTGATATCAGATTTACGGACATGATGTGATTTATAAGGGGAAAGGGCTACTAATAGGGGGACTGGAATTCAAAATTCTGCATACTTTTCGGTTTTTCAGAACGAGAAAATTAGACAATAGAGTTGACCAAAGGGAAGTGAAGTCTTCCTCTTTTATTAAAATTTAATAGGGATAAGGGATATACGTCAGACTGGCTGGCGTACGCAAAAATATTAAAAGATATAAAAGTGAGAATAATTATTTATCGGTTAACCACTTGTCTCTTTTTCTTATTTTCTACCTCCACCTCGTTATTATTTTATTGGACAGTGTCGAGTGTGGATATCAATCAATAAGTATTTATATTTATATTTGCAGAAATGACAATTATATCCATAAAAAAATGTTCAAAGCAAAAAAAGAGGGAGATTTTATATATGGTTTTTTTTTTTGAACTGGGGGCATTCGAATAAATGGAATAAGTGTTTATTGAATAAATGCTTAAAATAAACAGCCCCTGGATAACGTTTTTTTAGTTATTTATTTAAAAAATAAACACTTATTTGCTCATTTTTTGCCAAACACACATAAATACTTATTTATCACTTATGATGCGATCCCATCACTTATTTAAAATAAATACTTTCAATAAGTGATATCAAGCAGGAGCTTAATAGGTCAATCGAAATCAAACTGACAAGTTGGATTGAGGCAACCTAGAAGCATATGAATCTATTCAATCGGTTCAGTATAAATGCAAATATGTAGTGTAAAAAGCTTATATTTTATATGTATTTGCACTATATATATTTGCATTTGTACTCTTTCCAAACTGAGTCTAATAGATTAATTTAAACCAAACCAACTAGTTCGATTAACCAGATTTTTTTATTTTCAATTATGGGTTTCAGTTGAATTTTTCATGAGCACCCATTCCAACTTCCATTGCTATATGTGGATTATATTGTGATCCAATTGATGAAGCAAGACTAGGTCACACATTAAGCTGTTAGATTAGGATGGTTGAAAAGATGAAGCAAGCATAGTTCAGCCTCCATTCAAGCTTTTTAATGGATTGGATAGGAAAGAATAAGTAGTACTTACTCTTTGGCATATGACTTTAATTAGTTCTTAAACACAAGTAGACCACCAACCAATTAATGGTCCCTCTTCTTCCTAATCTGTATAATAAAACAAAATTAAAGAAAAAAAAAACACCCCTTCACTATCTTTACTTGTAATGTCATTATCTCAACTGTCATTGATTTTCTACCACAAATTGACAATGGCACCAAATCAATTGCTGTTAAAGAAACGTGAAGGAAAAAAAAGCACGTTACCATTAAGATAATGGAGGAGTACTGGGAGTTAATTTTTTCTTCTGTATTAACTAATAATAATTTTTTTCCTGCCAATCAAAGTCAGCAGCCACGTTGCCCAATCTTTCACCGTTGTCTGGTATATTACATTTTAGGCCCTGTTTGATTTGCAGGAATAGGGGTCTGGAATCGGAATCGGAATGGGTTATTCCAATTCTAACTGTTTATTTGGGTGAAATCGGAATCCCATTCCTATTCTTGTTGGAATGACATTCCCCCATTTGAGGGAATGGCCATTCCCTGCCCCTCCTTTGGGAATGAAATCCTATTCCTGTTGATTTTAATTCCCATTCTCATTCCTGTTTGAACCAAACAGATTATGGGAATGGACCATTCCAATTCCGATTCCGACTGCAAACCAAAGGACCCTTAGATTAAAGCTCATATCCTTCTAATCCTTTAAATGCTTCTTGGTTCCTAGATGCTATACACCATTGGAAGAGTTGGGATCTGCTAACAACAATACATTGCTGGTCATATTCATCCAATGGCACATTGGAAACATTGGCTATATAATTAAAGCATAAAAGATGTTCATTATATGTGACTAGATGAATTAGGTCAGCAATGTATTGTGGTAGCTATATTCCTTGGCTGATTGTAGCAAAGACTTGGGATCAAATCCCACTATCATAGGTCCGGGTTGTAGCGAAGGCTTGACTGGCGGGTTGTAATACATTAGCATATATTGAACAAGCTTGAGCCCCTCCAAAACGGCTTAAGCTTAAGCCTCTTCATTGCTCTTCCAACCATGATTTTAAAAAACGACCCGGAAATGAAACCATTCTAGTCACCGGTTTTTGGGTTGACGGTCCGACCGTCCAATTCGAACAAGTAGCCTATTTTGACAAAAAAAATAAAAAACGGCCAAAAACCGTTGCACGGATCAACGGGTCGACGATTCAATTACCCGGGTTAATGGGCTGTTGACTTTTTCAATGATTTTTTGCCAGAAACCAGGTTTAGAGTAAAACGGAACTGGTTGCCTAGATGGTTCCCGGGCCAAACAGTCCGACCATCCGGGTCAATGACAATTCGAAAACCATTCTTCAAACAATGAAGTTGCCACTCCCATCTTTAGTAATTTTGACATGGTGTTGGGGAGGTGCATTTTGAACATATAGGCTCACTCATCGCAAATATATATACATTTTAATTTAGACCCGGTTATCTCATGAGTCTTTTTTGGTTGGAGTGCAAATTTATTTGCACTAATATAAATGCATGGGAGTGCAAATGTAAAAAATGCAAATTCTTATTTAATTTTATTTTGAATTTTACTTTGTTTTGCTTTATATCTTAATTTATTTCATTTACACCGTAATCAAACAAAATAAGTTAAAACTTAAAACAAAAAATAGATCAGAATTTACACTCAAATCATTTGTATTGTCATAGTTTTGCATCAGTACACATTTATTTGCATTGCAATCAAACACAATCTAAAGAGGTGTTGAAATGGTGTTTTTTTAAGTATTTCTCACTGTTTCCTTAAAAACTTATCATTCTCATTATATTATATTATATTATATTATATTATATTCTTAAGAATAAATAAGCTAAAATAGAATGGTTGTATCTCTCAATTTGGCGCTTCTTCTCCAAAAATGTTACGACCATGATTTTGAAAACCGAACTGGACCGGATGGTCAGGCCGATTAACCTGGATCGGTCATGACTTCAGATCCAGTTTTGGACTCGAAAACCATCTGACCAGGCTTTGGACTGGATAGTTAGACCATTTGACCCAAAACTGATGGTCAATACAGTTCTATTTCTGATCCGATTTTTAAAACTATGATTATGAATTTATGACATCATGAATGCATTATGTATGTGTCTATAGCTTTTAGTCCCAAATATATATTAATTGATGTGTACCGATCCAAAATAGCAATTGTTATTAAAGCTAACAATTGGTCCAGTCCATCTGGGCCCCTTTCCTTATTGTTAGGACCCCCTGGATCAGAATTGATTTTGATCCAATCACCATCGATAAAAAGAGAAAGCGAACTCAGTGAGTTGGTGGTCATATCAAAGTTGTCAAACTTGGTTGGATATAGAATTGACTTGGTCATTGGGTCACAGTTCAACGATTCAACCATCTGCTTGGACGGTTTGATTCATTCAAATTCAATAAAATAAAAATGAATGATTTTAGATATATTATATTTCAAAAGTCAAAACTATAAATTTAAAATAAAAAAATGATAAATGTTATAATAAGTTACGACGTCTGTAAACTTATATACTGATATAAATTTGACCAAATCAACATTTCTAATAGCCGGATAATCAACATTTCATTCATTTACCAAGCTTTTCTTTCTTTTTAATTTTAATAAGGTTTTTGGTGAATGTCAAAATTATCATTCTTAAAAATTTATTTTTTAAGAATTTTATTTTAACAAGAGCATCTATGGAACGCTAAAAGTTATTTATGATTCTATTTGTATATTTTAGATTCTACTAGTAAATTTGTACGTGCTTTGCATGTGGCAATTTTAGATGATGAAAATAGTAATATACTTTCAAATATTATGTCTCAAAGAGAGTAATATTATGTTTATAAAATATTTTATATTAGAGATGTTCTAAATGTTTTCTATAAGTATTATGTACTTTTTGTATATTTTGCGTTTTTGTCTTTCTTTGATTTTTATTATTTAATTATGATATAATGGCTTGACCCATTTGACCCAGATTGTTGAATTGCTTACCTATTACCTAGCTAGATAGAAGGACAATTTCATTTTTTGGTTCAATGTTGAAAAAAAAAGAGATTTAGGGTCTATTTGATTTGCAGACAGGACTGAAAGTAATTTTATTAGTCTATTTATTATTTTCTTATTACTTTACTAATATTTTATGAATATATAAGTGTTATTTTATTAGTACTTTGTTATTATTATTTTATTAGTATTTAATAATGAATACCTTAGTATTTATTATTAATTTATTACATTTTATTAGTACTTTATTAGTTTATTAATTATCATTTTGATTATTTTTTAGAATTAATTTATTATTATTGAATAATTAATATGTTAGTATTTTATTATTACTTTAATTATATTATATTATATTATATATATATATTATTTGTACTTAATTATTCTTATTATTTAATAAACAATATTTTAGCTTTTTATTGTTACTTTTTTTTACTATTTTATTAGTATTTATCATTAATTTATGAATATTTTATTAAAATATAATTATATTATTATTACTTGAATAATCTTTTTATTATTATATTATTATATTTTATTCTTATTATTCTTATTATTATTATTATTATTACTTTCATATTATTTTATTGTTTAATTATGTATTTATTTTTATTATTATTACTTTAATTATATTATATTAATATTTTATTATTTTATTATTAATATATTACTATTTTTATTACTATTAACTTATTATTAATTTATTATTTTATTAACATTAGGGTTTGGGGGGGCCTTTTGTCATGAGTTCTTTATTTCTTGATAGACTCTCATATGGGAATCCCATTTTCAGGGGGAAGCCTGAAATGGTTATTCCCCCAAGAATGGGAATCAGCATCCCATTCCACCACATGGGCATTAGCACCTTAAATATATGACTTAATGAGAGGGATTTGAATGAACTGAAAAATAATAGTTAAAATTACATGTTTTTGCCTCACAATTAAAAAGGGACTAAGTTCAAATTACTTTTTTTTATATTTTCACGTGTATAAAAGTAATTCTTATTTATGGAACTTGTTTTTATTTTATAAGATGAATATACAATTATTAGAAATGCGATCAAACGTTTTTTTGCAAAATTTATATATTTTTCATTTTTTATTATTTAATTATGACATCAAATATTGACACATTTGACCTAAGAGTTGAATTGTTGACCCAGACCAAATAGGAAATCAATTTCATTTTTTTGGTTGGTTTTGAATATGTTTCATTTCCATTATCAATAAAAACAAGTCTTGTTTATGACACTTATTTTTCTTTAATATGATTAATAAATATCAGAGAAATGGCCCATTTTTATACATTTTTTTATTTTGTGAATTTGTTACTATTTTAAATATTTTATTATTAATTATGATATCATGGATTCACCCAATTAACCGGGATGATTGAATTGGCTTACCCACCACTTGCATGGAAGAATAATTTTGATTTTTTTTTGTTAATTTTATAAAAGGATAAATTGTTGAAACCTCCCCTAAAGTTTATGACCATTATTGAAATCTCCCTAAAGTTTGGTAATTGCAATCGCCTCCCTTGAACTTTCTAATATAGTTGCAAGTAGACCCCCTCTTTTATAATCCTCTAGCAAAAAGCACACAAATGTCCAAAATACCCATGCAATTACTATTGAGGCTGATTTTTGCATAACAAACAGTACAATCTTTATGAGCAACACCAAAAAAAAAATTTAAATTGCAACTTTAGGGATTCATATGAAGGGAAAATTTATAAAATAAATCAATTTCGGAAAAGAGATTGGAAGCGTTTGGGGTAGTGATTGATATGAAGGGAAATTTTGGAAAATAAACATTTTAGTCAAATTAGCTAAATAGTTATTTTGGACATTTTCATGCCTCTTGTTTGTGGATTATAAGAGAAGGGGTCTACTTGCAATTGTGTTACAATGTTCAGAGGAGGTGATTGCAATTACCTAACTTTAGGGAAGGTTTTCAGCAATGGTAAAAAATTTCAAGGGAGGTTTTAGAATTTTACCCCTTAAAAACATGAGTTTCATATTATAAAAAAGTATTTGATAAAAATAGGTTTCAAATTACATTTCAAAATATTTATTTTTATACTATTAAAATTAATGTCGTGTCTTTAATCCGTAGAATTTAATGATGAAAAAAATATATATCTTAAATATAGGGTTTAATGAGAGAATATATCCAATTAGTTTTAAGTTTTCCATTCAATTTCCATCATTAATAAAAATATTCCTTATTTATCATACTTATTATTGTTTAATATGTCAAATATATGATGCTAAAATGTTTCCAATTATTTATTATTTTTACAATTTTGCATTTCATCTATTTTTGAATTTTATTCTTTAATTGTGGCAACATTGATTAACCCATTTGACCCAAAATGGTTTAATTTATTACCACTACCTAGATGAAAACACTATTTTTTCCTAGGTAGGTTTTAAAAGTACAAGTGTTTATGTTATTGGAATAATTAATTTATTATGTATGGATTTGATTAATATAACTTATTGATGAGAAGAAACAAAAATGCTTTAAATATATGATTAAATGAAGGTAAATGTAAGTTAATTCCTTAAATATTGGATTTAATGAGAGGTAATTGAATGCATTGAATATCTTAAAATTACATCTTTTCAACTCATTTAATATCAATAACTGATTGCCCTATTTGCCCTCATTTTTTATCAATAAATTTAAATATGGAGGGGTAACTTTTGTCTTTAAAAAATTTCAGAAATATTCTTGAGGTTATTCATGCTTTTTAAAGTAGTATAGATTTGTCTATCTAGACCTGTCAACCTGTATTCTGGGCCCTACGTAGTGGCCCAGGATCTACATCTAATTTTTTATTATTTTCTGTTATATATAAATAATAAATAAGTAAAATAGCAAAAATAAACATAAAAATATTCATTTCATTAAAACATGTAAAAACATATAAATAATCAATTATCTTTCACATGAAATTCAATATCTAATACAAACATTCATATTTCTTCTAATAGTATGTGGGCTTGTATGGTATATCCATACTCGTACGGACTGTAAAATCGCAAAGCTTGTCTCCACCTTAAAATCAATTTTTCAAGCAAAAGAAACCTGCCTCATAGGGCCGAGGTGGGTATCTACCAAGGTAGAAAAGTACAGTTTGGGAAAAGTACAAATACAAATATGTAAGGTGCAAAACCTTGTAATCAGAATTTCTAAACCTTGCATTTGCATTCTTTTCAAACCGAGCCTTTGAGCGTCTATGAATATGCATGAATTTGTCTCTTACGGCAAAAACTTTGCAAAAACTATGAAAGCGGGCATTCAACCATACATTGAGAATAAGAAATCTTAGGCCCAGTTTGAGCATTTAGGAAGAATTTCGATCCCTACCCAAAAATTCAAACATACGTAGGACAAGTCCCTAGGCAAATCGGTTTCTTCTGAATTCTGATCACTAACTGTACCCTCTTTCGTGTTTTCTCATGAAGAAATCTAATAAATTGCATTGTCATCTATATAGCGAAAGGTGGATCTTGTTGGTCCAATTCCTACAATTAATTCTCAGTTTGAGCTGTTCTTACTATACATAATAATAATAATAATAATAATAATAATAATAATAATAATAATAATAATAATAATAATAATAATAATAATAATAATAATAATAATAATAATACAGTTACGTACATAACTTTATATCATCATAATGACAAGACCCACAAGAAACCAGGCAGCCCCATCTCCTTTTCAAGGCTTCCTAGAAGGAAAACTCGTCACCATGAACATCAATCACTATCCCTATTTGAAGGGTTATTTACTGCTGGCTTATAGGAATTTGGAAGAGCGATATCTGAGAGACTGGAATCTGACTGCTAAGACTTGGGAGAATTAACAACACTTCATATATACATAGAGAGAGAGAGCTTTTGATGCTTTTTGTCATTACTTGACTATCTAGAGCTTTTGCTTTCTGGTATTTAGCTTTGCAAAGATTGAAAAACATTCTTCATATATATATGAGGTATCATCTACAATTAATGTATGCCAAGGAAGATTTTGATTGTTTATAGACCAACCCTGCTTGAACAAGAATTCTACATTTCTACACAATATCTCAAGGACCATCCCCAGAAAACCCTCCTGAAATTGACCAGCAAGCTTAGGTGAAAGCATGATTTCAGCCCAAACTCATACTTCATTAAAATATCATTTTGTTGGCTTCACGCATTAATTCAAATTAATTATTGTTTCAACTAAGAATATGATCCATAAATATGCCACTGAGCTGATATCACCAACAATTATTATTTTAATCTCTGATTACAGGTCTAATGGAAGATGAGATGGTGGCAATTGGGAGACCGGATTCAGTCCTCACAAAATTTGATTTCACATCTTTACAGCACTTATGTGGTTATGCATTTAGAATATCTCCGTACTTATAATTTTTTTTTTTTTTTTTCACTTACGGAAAGATGTTGCAAATGCACGGCTGTAAGTATTGTGAGGACGGTGTGAAGACAGATTTTTTGAGGACTGAATCCGGATCGGGCAATTGGGTCAATACCCACCAACCATTCATATAAATTGGGTAGTTTCCCTCAGAGGTTTTCAAATGATGTTACTGGCAGCATTGTCATAGCTAGGAAAACTTTCATTACAAAAGTTGGGGATATGGACAACTTAATTAAGGGTATAATTTGAATGGACTAGGCTGGGATTAAGGCCAATTAATCCAAGCTCAACCCTATAACCTTGACCTCTGACCTGGGCTATTCTAACCAGGGCCCAAAGCGTGAGCTGGTTAACCCAAGCCCAGCCCAAACGAAATCTTCCTCCTACGACTCAGACCTGGATTGGGCCTCGATGATTTGGTTGGGTTGGTCGGGCATGAAGGTATTATTGCTCATTTTGCATTTTTATCTTGCGTTTGAGATTTATGATCCAATTTAGAAATAGAATCAAAGAAAAATACATACAATCATTATTGGTTAACACAGACACAGATTACCTTCATGAGTGTGGATATTTCACTGATTGAATACTCAAACTCGATTCAACTCAATTCAGCCTTAATCCTAATTATTTGGAATCAGTTACATGAATCCTATATTCCTATCCTATCGTTGTGCTCTATCAAGAATATACAATCTACACCTAAGACCGGATTCAGTCATTGTAAAATCTGTCCCCACACCATCCTCAAAACACTTACAGCCGTGCATTTGGAACATCTCTATATTTATATATTTTCATTCATGAGGAGATCTTCCTAATACAGGATTGCAAGTATTGTGAGAAGGGTGTGAGGACTGGATCCGGTTCCATGCATTATATTGTATATATAACACAAATATAAGATTTACATATATATATATAGGTTTATATGTTGGAGGTCAATCAGTCTCCAGTTGGATTGCGCTGAGCTAGGCTCTGAGTGCTTGGACTAAGGATGCCCCAGCCCAAGCCCAACATGAGCTAATGAGGTTAAGCCTGAGCTCTGTGTATGCTAAATGAATGCCAAATTAGCAGCTAACCACACTAATATGAATTCAAGGGTCTATACTGGACATAGCAATTAAAATTGGTAACAAAGAGGTTAAACAATCAGAAAATACTTAAAAAGAATCTAAATAGAATTCGATGAAGGGTCGATAATAAATTATTAACATGAAAATTCACAATATTAGTGAGTATCAAAAGAAGAAAATGAACGATTTCAACTGCATCTGCATGCAAGATTTTAAAATATCAGAAGAACTTTGTCCAATCAGAAGCTCCCGATGAATACCAGCTGATTGGTGAAGGTGCCAACCGGCTGACTATAGTGAAGACTTAGAACTGAATCCTGCCTTCACCTAAGGTTGGGGGTAGGCATGGCAATTTCTATCCTACATGGCAGGTACCGTTCTAGCAGTGCAGGGTTTTTTGCTTGAAAAACAGATTTTTGAGAGGGGACAAGTTTTGGGGCTTTTTAATCCATACCGGTACAGATAGGGTATGGTATTAGGCTAAAGCTGACCCTCCCCTATCCGCATATTGCTGGAAGGCATATGAACTTTATGTATTAGGTGTTGAATTTAATTATATTTTGAATTTTATGTGAATCACAATTGATAGGTCATATGGGTCCATTTGGTTTGTGGTTGGAACTGGAATTGGAATGGTCCATTCCCATAGTCTGTTTAGATCAGACAAGAATGGAAATGAGAATTAAAATCAGTAGGAATGGGATTTCATTCTCAAGGGAGGGGCAAGGAATGACCATTCCCTCAAATGGGGGAATGCCAGTCCAGTAGAAATGGGAATGGGATTCCAATTCCGCCCAACCAAACAGTTGGAATTGGAATAGCCCATTCCGATTCTGATTCTAGACCCCTATTCCCATGAACCAAACGGGGGCCTAATTCTTGTACATGCTTTAATCAAATAATTGAAAATTTTGATGTTCATGTTATTGTATTTGTTTATTGCTTATATATAACATCAAATAATAGGAAATTAGATGGAGGGTATGGTTGGGGAGGGCTTTGCTTTTTCATGTGCGAAAAGGGTTTGGATTATGAAAATTCAACCCATTATAGGTTTTGGGTAGAGTCTAAAATTTACAAAACACTTCCCAAACCTGCTCTGTCCGAGAGATTACACATGGGTAGGGGTGGCCATGAGTCAAGCTTCTCATGAGCTATTTGAGTTTGGCTCGGCTTGGTTTAAGTCGAGCTCGAGCCTGATATATAGGCTCGTTTGCAAATCGAACCGAGCTTGAGCCCAGTGAAGCTCGACTCGTGAGGCTTACGAGCCTAGTATAATAAATAAATATTTTTTTTATTATATACATACATACATACATATATATAATAAATAATTTTTATTTTATATAATAATATTTTTATTTTTATGTATAATAGTAAATAATTTTTATAATTATTATTATTTTGTATGTAAAATAAAAATATTTTTATATGTATATTTTTTATTTTTTATATGTACAATAATAAATAATTTTTATAATTCTTAATTTTTTGTATGTAAAATAAAAAATATTTTTATATGTATATTTTTTATTTTTTAAAAAAAACTGGCTTGCAGTCGAGATCAAGCTGAGCCAAGCTTGAGCTCAAGTTTCTAGCTCGAATCGAGCTTGAGCCTAATACAGTTTCAGCGAGCCAAGCTCAAATAGTTAAGTATTCGGCTTGGCTCAGCTCAAATCTACCCTTACACATGGGCACCAAGCGCACTGTAGTTTATCCGTCACCTGCACAAATTCCTTGGGGTAGGGCTACCCCCATTTTGTATGCCCAAGGAACCACCCAAAGAAAAAAAAAGAGCTGATTGGTTAACACTTTTATGATACCTTTCAATTTTCACTTGGTATCAGTTCTTTTTCCATCTTATTCTTAAATATTGCTTTCATGGGTCATGGTTCTTCCCCTTTCTTTCTTGTATTTATGTTGGCACGGGAATGGGCCTGGGCCTAAGCCTCTGAGTATTTGAGGTAGGTAGTTTTGGCCTTCATAGAACATCCAAAATTCCGAATGAGTGTGCCTTTGTTACTTGTTGGCCTGGATGATTGTAAAAGGTTCCTTATGTTATAATAACTAGAGAATGACTTCGTACTAAGTACGAGGTAACTACATGTGTGTATAATTTAGTTTGAAGTTTACTATTTAGTTATCAAAAATTAAATTAAAAAATTAATACGGGTCTTGCATCTTTGTAATTGACAATCTATTCTGACCTATTTTATTTGAAACCCACTATTAATTTATGTTTTTTTTAATTTGATTTAATATATTAAATGAGATCTTATTGGTAAACAATAACCACTTTATTTGGTATTTACTATTTATCTAATAAATCTATTTTGAGTTATTTATTTTTAAAAGTTAAATTAGGTTGCTTCCTAAAAGTTAAATCAAATTTGTAATTAATGGGTTTATGGTAATCTTTTAATGGGTCCCACCATTTGTATTTAATAGACTATGGATAAACATGTGTTAAGCTAATAAATAACTGTCTATCGAGAATGCTTAGGAGTGAAACTACCCAATTTTTGAATCATATTTCTTGAATTAATAGGATGCCACATGTCTGAATGGTGGTAGTGGGTTGTGAGCTTTAGCAGCAACTTATCAAAAAATGCCACGTGTCTAGCTTTCTAGAAAAATGAGAAGGCCACATGTCTGAATGGTGGGGGGCTATACCCTGATAGTGGGTTGTGGGCTTTAGTAGTAATTTCTTGGAAATTGCCATGTGTCTAGCTTT
Source organism: Nelumbo nucifera (assembly GCF_055504915.1). Taxonomy (NCBI): domain Eukaryota; kingdom Viridiplantae; phylum Streptophyta; class Magnoliopsida; order Proteales; family Nelumbonaceae; genus Nelumbo; species Nelumbo nucifera. The sequence goes on along the minus strand of NC_142654.1, from coordinate 66,086,505 downwards.
CTAGAAAATGAGAAGGCCACTTGTCTGAATGGTGATAGTGGATTGTGGGCTTTAAAAGCAACTTCTCAGAAAATGCCACATGTCTAGATTTCCAGAAAAATGAGAATGCCATGTGTCTGAATGGTGGGGGGCTGTAGCTTGAAGACCTCTCTCTCTCTCTCTCTCTCTCTCTCTCTCTCTCTCTCTATATATATATATATATATATATATATATATATATATTAGATTAGATAGCCCTCAATGTGCAGAGTCTGTCTGATAATTGGTTCTAGGCATTCATACTGGTTCAATATGGTCCAAAACTAGCTAGGACTTTTTTCTTTTATGTCAACTCAATCATGAGCCATAGGTACGGTTGTGTGATCAATATGAGATATTTTGAAACTTTGGCCATTACCAACTAAAATCTTATAAGTGTCATGGTAGTCTTGGTCATTGTTTTTGAATCGCCGTTGATTTGGATGGTCAGATCATTTGGCTCAGGAATCATTCAAGCAATCGGTTCTGTTTTACCCCAAATCCGATCCCTAGCAAAAAACTATTGAATTGGTCAATGATCTGTTAACTTGGGCGGTCTAACCATCAATTCATTCGATTCATTTAGCGGTTTTTGGCCTTTTTATTTTTATTTTTTATCAGAACGAGACATTCATTCAAACCAAACGGTCGAACTGTCGACCCATAAACTGGTGGCCAGAACGGTTCTAGTTCTGGGTCATTTTTTAAAACATTGGTCTTGGTGAAGAGTTAGGTTATCAAGCTTTGAAGTCATGGAGTCTGGATACCAGTTGGGGTCATGTTGATTGATGGAAGAAAATGCAACAAATGCAGAGCCATTAAAGTTTCCATGTGTACACATAAATGCTTGTTGGTGATTTTTGTTGACAAATCATAGTATCCTTACGTGTGTTATGGCCATTTTTTGTTGGTGATTTTTGTTGTTGAAGTTGGGAGGATTATCAGTAGGTGAACCTCCATCCTCGAGGGGTTTTGTTGGCTACATTTTGTAGTTATGGTGTGAGACTGATAGTATCTCTCCAAACACTTCTCATAGCTTAAGAGAAAGAGTAAAGATCAGTAGGGGTGCAAGTTGAGCGGGTTGGGCCGGGTTTATGGTCAACCTAGGCCCAATCCTAAAATTTGGGCTTAAGACCCAAGGCCGAGGTCAAGCCCGATTTTTCCAACCTGAGCCCAGCCCGTCTTGTAATTTGATGCACTTGGGTTGGGCTCGGGCCCGGGCCAGGATTGAGTTGGTCAATGAACACACTCTAAAATTATACATATATAAATGTATTTATGCAAAGATATATACATATATTTATGTATGTATGTAAATATGTATGTAAAATATCTATACAAATGTCATATATACAAATACGTAGTGTGTATATATATATATGTGTGTGTGTGTGTGTGTGTGTGTGTAAATATGTATGAAACATTTACATATATACACATATATATGTATAAATGTATATAATTGGTTTGGGCTCAGACCGGGTTTAGACTACCTAAGGGCTATGCCCGAGCTTGGCCCGAAAAATAAAAAAGCATGACTTCTTAGGAGTGAGCCTAGCTCAAGGACTGAAAATCCAAACTCAGCTCGTGTAAAATTTCGGGTTAACAACTGGATCATATATTCATATTCAGATCCCAATCCACCAAGCATATAGTGAACCAAATTTTTAATTTTCTTTTGAAAGGTGCAAATTATATTAAGGAAAACAAACATAAACATAGTCTTCTACCCTTGGTATCCCGTCTTGATAGTGATTACAAGCAAAAGAGGGTAAACAGAGTCTTCTACCCTTGGGAAGGTCTATTAAAGTTTCGATATACAAAAAAGTTCACATTTCTAAGTTTTATAGATAAATCCCTAATCCTAAACAAAAGCCAAAGGCAGGACCAGGGAAGCTCTGCTTTGCTTTCTGATGAAGTGCTTGCACAACCTATTTAGCATCATATATATACAAACTTCTTGGAAAGTCCAGCTTGACATTTCTAATAACACCTGCATGATAGCATAAAGTTCAGCTTGCACAAACAGAAGATACTTGGTTAGTTCTACCACCCATACTTTTTAAACAAGATGGATTTCTGGATAGAATAATGAAACCATAACTATATTAAGTTGTTAGAGATTTTCCCTACATCAGAGAAAACAATAAGGTCCATTGTAAAGCTGATGGTGATAGGATATTTGTCCATAAGATTCCTTATTGTTAAGGAAGCAGAGTTGTTTAGAGGAGAATTAGAGGTTACGATTGAGTGATTAATTTGATGAAGGAGATTAATAGGTTGAATCACTCTATTCCTAAAGCATTTTCATTCCTAGCATACCAAACATAATAAAATGCAGTAGCAAGCCAGTTTAGTATATTCATAAACAAAGAGTTATCTGCCACTTGAACATAGAGGTTTTGAATACTAGAAGCCAATGAATCTTGAAATACATTTTGAGAGTTTATATTCCAAGGATTTCCAAATAATATAGCTTGGGTATAAGGGCAGTTTAAAAATAAATGGGCTATAGTTTCTACCTCCATCTCATAAAGACCACAATTTTTTTTATTATTTTCTAAACAGATATTCTCTTTTACAGGGACAAAAATAATTTAGAATTCTCCATAAGAAAAGTTTAAATCGTAGGGAAATATTTAACTTCCAAGCTTTTTGACACAAAAATTAAGATTTGGAGAGAATTGTGAGTATGAGGTATTCAGTTTGATCATGTATTCTCTTTTTGTGGTAAATTTACCAGAGATATGAGGAAACCATATCCATGAAGTAGAATTGGAATTTAGAAAATTGGGGGTCTCCAAATTTGATTAGCCTCAATCGGGGAAAATAAAGTATTTATGACTTCAACATTTCAATGACCATTTTGGATTAATTGGGAAATAGATACCTATCTAAGATGAGGGTTTAAGGGAAATGATACCCACGACAATTTGTTATTCTTTTGAATCCAAGGTCTTTGTTCTATTGGAAATGAGGAATTTTCATTTACTAGAGCTCCATATTCAGAAGCTAGATCAGTAAGCACAGGTCCTATGTCTTTCCAAAAAATAGACCCTATAGAGATAACAGAATAAGGAAAGAAATTATGACCTTTGAGGTATTTTGATTTCTAGATTTGTGCCAAAATTTATGTTGTTCATTAAGGAATTTCCAAGCCACTTTCTTAAGGAGGCTTTGATTAACCAGGGTTAGATTCTTGAATTCCAATCCTCCTAATGATTTAGGAAGGATTAACTTATTCCAAGCACACCATCGGTAGGGATGGGTTCTTTCTTTAAAAACTCCCCACCATAATTTTTTAATTAAGTTCTCCATTTGGTCAATAGTTTTTTGGAGAAACTTGATTAGGGACATAGCATGTATAGGAATTGCTTGGAGTACAAATTATAATAACACTTGTTTCCCTGCTTGACTGATAGTTGTAGCTTTCCAATTATTCAGTTTTTCTTTTACATTATCTAGAATAAAACTTAGTTGAGCATGTTTATTCCTAGACCAAAAAAGGGGCAAACCAAGGTGTTTAGAATTCTTTGGCATGGGGCCCATTTTTAATTGTCTTCTTATTAACCTTTGGAGTCTTGGGTGGATACTTTTACTACAAAGAACCCCTGATTTATCCATGTTAATCATTTGCCCAGAAACATTCTGAAAGGAATTTAGAATTTGGAGGAGGTTATCTATCTCTTCCCTATGAGCTCTTATAAAAATCATTATATCATCATCAAGGAACAGGTGGGAGATTTTAGGGGAAGATGAGGAGATAGGAATGCCTTGAATCTTTCTCTCAGATTCAGCCTGATAGAAAAGTCTAGAAAGACCCTCCATGGCTAAGATGAAAAGGTAGGGAGATAGAGGATTTCCTTGTCTCAAACCTATAGAAGGGTAGAAATGTCCTTCAGAAGTGCCATTGATAAGGAGAGAGAAGGAAACAATGGAAATTCATTCCTTTATTAGATGATAGAAATCCTTAGAGAATTCAAGAAGGGAAAGGATTTGAAGAAAATTTTCTATTCTAATCTATCATAAGCTTTAGACATGTCAAGTTTTAGCCCAATGTATCCTTTACCTCTCTTTTTGTGTTTCAAGAAATAAAACATTATTGAATTCTCAAACACTTATCTTCCCGGGACAAAAGCCATCTAGTTGGGTGAAACACATTTATCTAAAATAGTATGAAGGTGATTCACTATCACTTTTGTTATAATTTTATAAGTGACATTACAAAGGTTGATTGGGCGATAGTTTTGAACCTTCTAATTGCAACCAAGTCTGGCGTAAGGTTTGTCTCCAGAAACTTTCTAATTGCATGTTTGTTTGTTCATATTCTTTGTACAGGCTATTGAAATCAATAAAAACTTCTTGCTGTTCAGCCTATAAGATTTGAACCTCCAATTCCTTGAGTTTAACTCTAGACTCTGTAAAGGATGATTTCCTCCAACTAATAAGATTATGCTTCAGAGTCCAATTTTTTTTGTTACTCTATAAGCTGCATAGCCTGTGATAGAAAGATTCCACCCATCTTCTATTATTTGCTTATAGGTACTATCAGCTAACCACATCTCAAAGAAACGAAAATGTTTTGGGAGGTTAATTAAGGAAGGGAATAAATTGAGAATTAGGGAATGATGATCCAACCCCCATTTGGTTCCCAAAGAAAGAGTTGCATTAGGAAAAACAACCAACCAAGTGGGAGAGGTTACTTCCCTATCAAGAGTTCTTTAAATATGAATGGTCCTTCTTTTATTGGTCCAAGTAACTCCACCTCCTTGAATGTTCATTTCTATCAGGTTCTGATCTAGAATAAAATTTCTATATTGTCTAGAAGATAATCTAGAGACATTAGAAGAGGTTGAAGGCTCAAGGGAATCCACTGATGCTGCTTCATTAAAGTCACCAATTAATAAAAATGGCAGAGAAACTTCCTGAAAATATGAATTAAGGTCTAGCCAAAATTTGTTTCTTTGATGCTATATTGATGGACCATAAATGAAACCTAAGATCCAAGTGCAAGTAGAATCTCGAATATTAAGAAACACATACTTTGCAGAAAACGACAAAACAGTAACTTGAAAACCCTTTTTCCAAAGGACAACTAAGCCGCTTGTTTTTCTTTTAGGATTGATGGTAATAGTTAGGATATCACAGAGTATTGGTTAAATAATTAATTTTGTCTTCTGGGATCTTTGTCTTGCATAGGAATATAAAATTAGGGTTGATGTGTTGGACAAAATCCCTGAGTCCTTGAACTGCCTTGGGGTGCCCAACCCCAATGACTGTTCCAACTGAAGATAATCATTGATGGGGGTGGGGCTGATTAGGGCCAGCCTCCTCCGCCCATAGACTGATACAATAAAAGAAGCTAGTAAAAACTGATCCTCTAAATCCTAATTGGGATCATTGCTTTCCACCAGATCAATAGTGAGAATACACTCACTGTTACTAATATTAGGGGGAGAGTCATGCCTATCATACGTAGGAAGATCTAGGGATGTATGGTCGATTTGCAAATTTGACCTTAAATCCAAACGAGGTCTTTTACCTCAAAACTGGGAGGATGGACCTGGAGTGTCTCCGAAGAGGCGGTTCACCAACTTTTGAGTAGTAGCCACCAACTGGAAAGTTTCTGCAGAAACTCGAACAGTATGAGGGGCCGAAGTTGAAGGTGCCAGTAGATTTGATGAAAACAGTGGAAGAGAGGAAGTGGTAGGCTGGTGTTGTTGATTAGTTGAGGGAGGGGTTACTTCATTTGGAGGGTTTTCAGGAGACGGGGGGGGCGGGGGTGTTGGGAGGAAGATCAACAATGTTCACAAATTTTGGACGTTTCCAAGACCGCCTCAGAGCTAGTTCTGCCCTCAGCCAAGGGCCTAGAAGGTTCATGGTTCGGTGGCTAAAATACTAATCAAAAGAACGACCTTCAGTATTTGGGAGTGACTGGGAGCAACGATGAAACTGATGACCAATTTTACCACAAATATAGCAAGTCCAGGGTAAATTTTCATACCGATAAGTAATCCAATTATTAACAGTAACAAAACAACCCGTTTTTAAAGGACGATCCATAGAGAGAGTAACTTTTGCTCTAATGTAATTTTGAACAACTGAAATGGATGGAGTAGGACCTAGATGTTCAAATAAAGGACGACCTACATCAATTGATAGTGTCTCAAAAGTTATTGCCAACGAATCATCAATACCTTTGATTTTCTGGTTATATTCAGATATTGAGCTACCCCTGATATTTTAATCCCTTTGAATTTTTTATTTTTGCAATAAAGACCATATTTTTTTCGATGAAAAATAAAGACCACCTTGTATTTCTAGATTTTTAACATTTTACATCTTAACATTTTTTTATCCCACTCCATGTTATGTTTTTTATTTTTTTTGGCGAGAAAATGACTTCTTTTTCTTTCTCTTTTTATATTGTGGGATTAAGGGGGAAGGGGGGGTGTATGTGAGGTTTACTGACCTTACCAGCTACCACTGACTGCCCATAGCCCCTAGGAGATAGTCTATTGAATCTTTAATGGATAATTTGGTAATTTTATTTTCACTACTGACGGTAGTCTTAACTGTGCCAACCAATCAAGGGGCAAAGTGATGGAGTCTAAAAATTACAAAAAAAGGGTAAATGATAAAAGCCCTCATATTATCGGGTGAGTTACAAAAATCTCTTGTATTTTGATTTGTGATAAAGACCCCTTGAACTTTAGCTATTAGATAAAGATCCCTTCTGTTATCGTTCCATCAATTAATTTAAAAAAAAATCATTTAACTGTTTACATGTTTTTAAATCCCTAAATTATTCTTTCTATTTATTTGAATGGTGAAAAGACAATCATGAATTCTAGTGACCACAACCATGATTAATTTATTCAATCCTATTCTTCTATTGGTGTGGGTAATCAATGATGAATGTTTAGGATAAGTGGTGATCGAGATAAATGTGGAAACAAGGGGAGAGGAAAACATGGTAATTGGTGAGTAAAGTGAATACGAAGATTAGATTAGGTTAAGGTTTAAGAGAAAATGACAATCAAAAGAAAATTAAAAGAAAAGTTAATGCAAGTATTATTAGAAAAATCTACGATGCGGAAAAGATATAATATGGAAAGAGTTTTGATGAATTTTGATAAATAACACCTTCGTTTATGATTTCAGTTTATTGGTCAGTTATTTTTGTAATATCATATATTTTCCATATCATAGTCAAACCCTTTGATATTTAATACATTCCAATTTCATCATCCGACTAACGGGCAGGAGGTATTTGTTAGAGGGTGTTTGTCGCAAAGACCCCATAATATAAGGGGCTCTTGAGAGAGAATTAAATATTAGAGTTTTTATAGGTCAGTAGTCCACCTCTAGAAATTTAGAGAGAATTAAATATTTCAGGCTACACGGCCTCAGCCCACAAACATCAATATTATCGAACACAAAAAGAACAGCAGAAAATTGAAAAACTTTCTCACTCAAATCTCCGCATATCACCGTTTCTCTCTCGCTGTCTCTGCTCTCCGAGAGTTCGTAAACGATGACCGCTCTTGCAAATGCATTTCTTCCTACAAAGAATCCTCTAATCCAGCTATCATCAGGTAATTGCTCTCTTAACAAGTTTATAATACTTTTCATCTCATAAATTTCTTTTTTTTCCTCTTTGTGATCTTCTTTGATAATCTATTATAATTTACTTTGATCTTGTAATTCTGTAATCTCTTCATATTTGGTTCTTTTTTGGTTTGTTGCTTGGTTTTACCTATTTTCTGCATTCTGCAATTTATGGTGCTCTGGCTGACTTGGCCTTTTCTTTTTCCCTTTACATAGTCCAAATTTAATTTCTGGAATATAATAGAAAAATTAGGAGATGGCTCTGGTAATCTCTACGGACTACGATTAAAATCCAGAAACCGCACGCAGTTAATTAGTTCGTGTCCAGCAAGTAACTTTTGAATGTTAACTGGGTTTGTATTATCTTTCATAAGAACGGGACTCGGAATTAGTCAAAGGGATCCTTAAATAGTGCAATTCTGTAGTGCCCTGTGATAAGCGGGTGTATTCTGCTTACCTAGATTGTATATCCCACGGTGTCTCTAATCTCCAACTATGCTTTTGTCATTAAATTTGGTAATTATTTAGGCAGCACTGAATTTGTTTTCTATACCCATACTGAAACAATTTTTGTTGATCCTCGAAGCTGGTGTAGTAGATCAGTTTAGAGTTCTATTAGATGGTTGAAGTACTGAGGATGATGCTTGGAGATTAATGTGATACGAAAGGGCTAATGATGACTGGTGCACATCCTAAGTACCAAAAAGAATCTTGAAACGGGCTATATCTACTTCAGTTCTGCCTCCATTTACCTCAACGAGATCACTGTAAATACAAAGTAAAACGAATAACACCTACGCTTATTATATGCTTAACTTGAGAGGTGTACATGGACTTTGATGTCATTCTCATTTCTCTCCTATTTTTTTTTTTTTTTTTTAATATTGTTAATTGTTATTATCTCTAGTTCTGTGGTCTAATGTGATTAGTGATCTTTTTACAATAAATTCCTAACACTAATTAGAATGCACCAATTCTGAAATTTTGAGTGGGGAAATTTGTGAGTAGAAACACATATGTTGGAGCATTTGACCATTCATATGCTTCCACTTAATCTTTTAACTGCATGGAATATTGTTTCATGTGATTATGAATGCCCCATATTGATTGCCATGATTCTTGTTTGTTATAGGTTAACTTAGACTGTCTGAACTTTTCATATCCTCTGTTAGGTTCTTCCTTGAAGCCGGTGGACATGTCTCTTGTGAACATTGGCCCCAGCAATTTGTCTTTCAGTTTGATTCACCAGAGGAAAGCAAAACTTTCCACTAATAGGTCACTTTCAGTTCAAGCAGGGTACAGGTAATACCTACTTATCAAGTGGAGTCACAACCTTACTAATTAGATGTTTGAATTTTTTGGTTTTATCAAAGATCTCACTCTTAGATTGTGTGCATTAATCTGAGAATTGCACTGGTGGTTCATCCCTTCTACATGTACCTTTTTCAAGTCATTTAATCTCTTCCACCTTATTTGATAATGAAATGATCACCTCTTATATAACCATTTATCCATACAAAGTATATATTGGTCTTATTGAATTGAATATGAGTTATACATTATTCTTTTGGATTTTGGATGTGACAGTGTCATTTAATATCCCAAAATAAATGGAAAGTTGGAGAGTTGAGAAAACATGAAATTTGTCATGTTTAAGTTTAGCATTCCAAATTTGTATATCGTGTGGTGGGTATGTGGTACTAATCTATGCATGTAATCAATTCTTTAGAGATATTATTCACATTACTTTGTAAGCTTGGAGATGAAGTAGTCTTTTTTCTTAGAATGAATCATATTTCGTGGTTTAAAGTTAGGCTGAGTATATTAATATTCAAGAAGATTTATTACTGACTAATTGGCAAAAAATTGAAAATTGTCTCATGTTCATAGAAAAGAGATGCCTGTATATGGCTGATGAAAAACAATTCTTGTAAGTATTGTTTTTTCAGTTAAGTTTGACATTTGTATTTCTTTCATGAGCATTATATGTTAACTTGGAAGGTTCTAAAATCTATTTAACATTCCCTGTAATTCCTCCTTTCTCACACATTACCCGTTGCGTTTATGAAACCATGCTGCATGTTTTATTGGTTTTATTATTGTTGAGTTTTTGCTTTAACAATACAGTGTCTAAATAGTGTTATTTCAGTCTTCTCCGTGAAAGTCTTCAATATCCCCACCCATCACAAAAATGAACAAAACACAGAGGCACAAACTGCTATCACCCATATTTGTTTCTTACTTCACAAGCATAGTAAACTACATCATTTTTAATTATGGTTTGTTGTCCTTTTGTCAACTGCAGTGGGGATGCTGGAAAACAAAGCAGTTCAAGTATCTTTATTGGTGGCTTTATATTTGGAGGGATAGTGGTTGGAGCACTAGGTTGTGTATTTGCACCTCAGGTATTAATTTGGGCTATAAGTTCATATAATTCATCTGAATTTATTGCTGTGTTGCCATTAATTTAGATTTTCTAGTACATTGATCACATACTGGGTGGACCTCATGCCAATATTCTATAATTTGGCAGCTTGACAGGGGTAGTATGTACTTGCAAACTTAGTGCTAAAGTGGCCCTTTTTGTTCTGTATGATCAGATAGTCCTGATCAGTAAAGGCTTGTGATATGTCCCGAAAATCTCACACACAATTCACAGGCACTCAGTGAAAATACACAGCTCAAATGAAAAGAAACTTGTATTCATTCAATGGAGAGTAATAACAGTGGTCGGTTCTTCGAGAGACCGCCGGCTCTCCCAAAACACTCAAAAATGTTTCTCACCGCACACACCCCGTCCCCCTATCCAGAAATTCCCATATATTATTCTCTCCTGACATCCTAACTAACTCCCTCCAGAAATATTCCCTCCTGACATCCTAACTAATTCCCTCCAGAAATATTCCCTCCTGATATCATAACTAATTCCCTTTAGAATATTCCTTCCTGATATCATAACTAACTCCCTCTAGCAATGCCCAGCTGGCATATCTAAACATTTCCCTCAACCGACTGCTGACCTGGCTTGCTCTGCCCTTTCCCTCTCCTAGCATATGTGAGGATAATTGGGGGCCTATCATTACCCGCCGCCCAAAGTATAACCTTGTCCTCAAGGTAAAAATGAGGGAATTGGTCTCTAAGCAAGTCAAAGGGTTCCCAAGAGTCTTCAAAATCAGGCAGGTCCTGCCAATGAATAAGTACTTCCAAACCAGTAACTCCAGGCATAGTGGATGGACGCACACCGCGCACGGCAGCTGGTTCCACAAGCATCTCCATATCAGCAGACAGAGTGGCAGGAATCACAGGAGAAGAGATATGGTTACCAATCGCCTTTTTGAGTTGAGAGACATGAAAAACTGGGTGAATCCGTGCATCTGGAGGAAGGTGAAGTTTATAAGCGACAGCACCAATTCTTTCCACAATAGCAAATGGTCCATAAAAACGAGGGGCAAGCTTTTCATTGACTCGGTGAGCTAAAGACTGCTGGCGATAAGGTCGTACCCTCACATACACCAAATCCCCAACATCAAAATTCACATCACGCCGGCTCTCCCAAAACACTCAAAATGTTTATCACCACACACACCCCCTCCCCCTATCCAGAAATTCCCATATATTATTCCCTCCTGACATCCTAACTAACTCCCTCCAGAAATATTCCCTCCTGACATCCTAACTAATTCCCTCCAGAAATATTTCCTCCTGATATCATAACTAACTCCCTTTAGAATATTCCCTCCTGATATCATAACTAACTTCCTCTAGCAATGCCCAGCTGGCATATCTAAACATTTCCCTCAACCGACTGCTGACCTGGCTTGCGCTGCCCTTTCCCTCTCCTGGCATACGTGAGGATAATTGGGGGCCTATCAGCTTGTTTGATGTGATGCTTTTGACTTTTTGAGTGATCATTAATATTGCAGGCAACAGCATGCTTAAAAAGTTCATTTATTAAACATGCTGTCCTTTTAGTTGGATTGACAGTTGAACATTTTTTTAAGGATTAATATTGTAGGCAACAGCCTGCTTAAAAGTTCATTTATTAAACATGCTGTCCTTTTAGTTGGATTGACAGTTGAACATTTCTTAAGGATTAATATTGTAGGCAACAGCCTGCTTAAAAGTTCATTTATTAAACATGTTGTCCTTTTAGTTGGATTGACAATCAAACATTTTTATAAGGAATTGCACTATGTTACAGATCAGCAAGGCACTAGCTGGTGCTGACAAAAAAGATTTGATGAAAAAGCTTCCAAAATTTATCTATGACGAAGAAAAAGCCTTGGAGGTGAGCAAATGCTGTTGAGTTCATTATACATTTTGGATATTTAACAGGAATAGCTATTTTTATGTTTAACTAGTTTTATTTACACTCAATTTTAACTTTAATATATGCTATGCCAATCCAATTGCTGGTAAAATATTTGGAAAAACAATTGAAAAATTTGCAGTTGTTATGGTAGTTAATACATGTTTTTTGGTTCTCTGTTGTTTATTGATTGCTTACTTACTCAATTTCAACTCTATCATTAGTATTTTAATTGAATGAATTTCAGCTCATACTACAGAGTGCATGTTGCAAAGATTAACTGCAAAATATTCGATATGGCCCATGAGCATGAGATTACCCATGGACACTTTATTCTAGAGACCGCTGGGGATTGTTCTCAAATTTTCCTTGATCATTCTTTTCTTTTATTTTAGGCAAGGGGTTTGTTGGGGATTCTACCCAGAGGCGTGAGGCGTAAGCCTCCCGAACACAAGGAAGCATAAGCCTCCTTAAGAGGAGGGGGGTTAGGAGGAAGGAGGAAGGGGGGGATATCATTTTTTCTTTATTTTTAATAAAAATCTTTTTATATTAAGAAGAATAAAGATGAATAACATTAGTTGAAAGGGGAGGTCTTGTTGAAGCAGAGGTGAGCGAGCGAAGCGAGCCTCTGGCATATGCCTCATGAAAAAAGCGCATGAGGCGTACGCCTCAGAGGTGTCTGCGCTTCTGGCATACGCCTCAGAGGTGTCTGCGCCTCTGGCATACACCTTAGGGAGTTTTGGGAGTGCCTCGCCTGGAGGCGTGGTTCCAGGCGTATGCCTCCCACGCCTTTTAAAATAGTGGTTCCTACACCCTAATTAGGTTATGATATGAAGATATACAGGTCTTTTCTTTTCATTATTGTTTTTTTATCAACAGTCCAAAGTTTTGCTCTGTGATCTACCTTTGGAAAAGTTGTATTGCCAAGTTTCCATTGGCTGAATTCTATTGCTGAGTAAAACAGTTCTCTCATGGAGGGATTCTTATTCATACCGGTACATTTGTTCCTCTTCATGATTGCCCATTTTTGAAAAGTAGGGGAGAGATATATTCCAAGTTCTGAATATTAATTTGCAAGCAGAAAATCCTGTTTTGGAAAAGCCGAACTAGAAAAAATTTATGGGAGGGACTTAAAAGGATATTCTGTTTTATCTCAAACTCATAATTTAGCAGGGAATAAGGCCCTAGATATGGTGAATGTTGAAACAGGATTCATAGCAGTCAATGCCAAATAGTTTAGATAAGGCTTTATTGCATTGAGTTCAGTGGAACTCTTCTGTTTATTATGTTAAGTAACCATTCTGGTTAATGAAGGGAAAAATAAGCCTAGGGTATGCTGGTATGGGAGGGAATAATAGTGCCACCTGATCATGTTTATTATTCTTGAACATAGTTGTCAAGGCGATGCCTAGGTGACAAGGCGCCTTTGGAGGCTTGCCTCGCCCAGTCGCCAAGTAGTTTTGTGCACTATGTTATAAAATACTTTTATATTTTTATTTTTTTGACATTATAATTATAAAATAGGCATTATTAAACTAGAGTACTCATTTTTATGTGTTTATGTACTAATTACTTTTTATTATTTTCTTATTTGTTAGGGTTTAATCAACACAAACATTGCTAACTGCTGTATTGAACCCATGGTTCAAAGTATCGATACACCTCTGTGTATTGGCAGAGGTGTATCAGTACTTATAATGATACTCCCCCTATTTTTTTATTTCTTTGGTTTTCAATTTCATTTATATATATATATATATAATTTAAAAAATGGGTTCCCGAAAACACCTGTAAACATGTGTATTGGGGCACCAAAGATACAACAATACACCCGATACGGGGTGTATTGTATTGAAGTTTTGATCCTTGATTGAATCCTCAAAGATTTCAGAACCTGAACCAAGAAGCAAGGGAAGAACTTAAAATTTTGTCTAATCAACACATTTTCTTCTTACAAATCTTCTTCTTCCACCTTTTCTTTTCTTCTTTTCCTATAACAAAAGTAGGGGTTCAGCCCCTATATATATTTTTTTAATTTTCTTTCCTTTGTTCCTTTTCTTCTCATAAAATGTTGATTTTCTAAACTTAAAACATGAAATTTATACTTCTCTTATGAAAATTATGGATAATTATTAAGGAAAGATGGTTATGGAACCTAGGGAACTACCCTAGGATATATGGTTTTACTTAAAAAAAATCCATCGCCTAGGCGACTAGGCAACAAGGCGCCCCGT